>NC_070632.1:25807606-26407606 GCF_947347685.1 Pleuronectes platessa
CTTTTTATGGATTATTTGACAAATTTACAAACTATCTAAACATATAATGCATTGCATTGTAAAAAATATGGTGCCATAGAAGATACAGATCTTTACTGGTATATGATATATAAAAGTAAAATTATTGATTGAACCAAACAAAACAAAGCCTTGCTCCTGAAGTTCAACAGCCGGCCAGGAGGGAGAGAGAGAATCAGCGTTTATAGGCTCCATATGGGTGAGGTCAAATCTTCAATGAGGTTGGGGGGACCATTCAATCAGAGCCAAAACAAATACTACACTGGAGCCAAAGCCGTACCTGTAGCCTACTCAAGATCTTTTTACAAACAATAGCTAGGCCCTCATATGAATACTGAAACTACACCCTCCACCTCTGTTCATTCTTATTGCTCTTAGACATTTGAAATTAGGCCTCTGAGTAGTGAGAGTTAGGAAACAATGTACATCATTGTTGCTGAACAGTGATGTACATTAATGCAAATGTCAAATAAAACACAGTAATCTATTTTGATTTTAATAACTCAGGGGGGCCTGAAGCTTTATATTAACTTCAGATACAAGTTTTTTGGTGGGCAAAACAATGAATGTGTATTTTACCCAGTTTGAACAAGTGGACCGATAAAGTTATCATAAGGTATCAAAAGATATAATAACAGTAGAAATAGAATAAGTAGCAGGAGTCAGTAAACTAAAATAGAGGCAATACAAATAAATGTTATTGTATTTATCTCAAAATTATTTTTACTCCTGCTAAAACTGCACCATTTGTTAAAATATACTTAGAGTATCCTCTGACTACACATTTCACAATAAGGAAGTTATGCGTTACAGAATGCTGTTTCACTGTGACGTTATTAGACTTTTGACTTGACAGTGTGTTGTGCATTACTTGAAGCCTTGAGAGATTCCTATTCATAGCAGGTAGGAGCACGGCGTCTTGCTCAAGGGGACTTCAGCAGGACGCATAGATGTGGACCTACACACATGTCAGCCTCTCTGTGAGTCTCTGAGAACCTGGAACCCTCCAGCAGGTGTTTTCCACACCTCCACTTCTATCTCTTTACTTTTCTTTTCTAGTCCTCTTATCAGCTGGGTCACAGTTTTTGGGACATCTACAGTTGAGCAAGGTCGTATTAATGAGTAATGTCAAAGATTTGTACTCTGCTGTCGTGTGAAGTGAGCTTAAATGATTGCATGCTGGAGTATGTGGTCAACACATACACATAAGAAGGTGTCTGTATGAGGGCAACATATCAGTTCAAAATAGCTGTTAATGTTGACGTCCATTGTTCGATATCCAGACATTCTCCATGACTCTACATGTGACTGTTTTAGAGGCAGAAAGGAAAAACATCAGTGGTGACATAGAGTTGAACTTTGATGAAGGTTTTGTGTTTGCTATAGAGCCTCATTTTGGGCGTTGTCATGTCTGGAAGTGTGTCTCTGCTAACATGTAGAGTTCAAGGTACAAGTCCCAACACCTGGTTTAAATTTAGCTCACTGAAACTGATTGCTGCCTGATAACAGTTTTTGCCCCAACATGAACAAAGAGGAAGATGACGGTGGATTCGAGCAGCAAGACTCCACCGTCCATTGAGTTGTAAACTAAAAGTAGATCTATACGTCCTGTTTAATCGACAACTCCTTTATTTTTCCTGACGACATTTCAGAATTAAAAAAAAAGGTAAAAGAGAAAAAGCTTTGTAAAACCCAATACACTAAAATGGAGGCAAAGATAAAAAAATGATGAGTCCTATATGATTATCAGTTTTATTCAACAAGAACATTTTCTGGTTCCAGCCTCTCAAAAGTAAAGATTATTTTATTATAAAGTGAATTGATTTTTGAAGATGCCACTGTGAAACTGGGACTCTAGTATAAGGAATTTGTTTTAGTGTTTATTATAATATTTATAATTAAAAATAATAATAAAATCAATTTAATTGGCAGTTGGAGAGTGGCATAGTAAGCCTCAGAGCAAGCAGGTTCCTGGTTTGATTCCCAGCTTGGCCAGTTTCTTTAGTGTAAAGTTTGTATGTTCTTTCCATGTGTGCATGGGTTTTCTTCGGCTTCTTCCCACAGTCTAAAGATGTGGATACTGGGGTTAGGTTAATTGGAGACTCTAAATTAGCTGTACATGTAAATGGTTGTTTGTGACTGTGTGCCCTGTGATTGGCTAGTGACCTGTCCAGAATGTACCCCGCCTCTCACCCAATGACAGCTGGAATTGACTCATATATCAGAGACTGATAATTTATAGTGAATGGAAGGATGGGATTGATGCTGAAAATTGTACAAAATTATACAGTGCTCGTACGAGTCATTTTAACTTTGATGAACGTTTAATATAAAAATGTAATAATACAGACGGATGAGGAGTCGGACTGAGCTCTTTGCATTGTCCAAGTTCGACCCAGTCAGAATGTTACCCTTTTCTTTAGCAACTGAGCAAAAGTAAATAACAAACACAAACAAAGTAATTGCATGCAGCTTTTGGTTTGCTGTGTCCAGACTGCTGTGAGAAAGGGACCAGCTGCGGACACACCTCCATCACCTTAAGCAAGGTTGTGGTTTGGACACGTGACGGAGCATGCTGAGCCATAAAAGCCTGTTCCTGGGCTCAGCCAGGTTCACACTGCAGGTCAAGATGAGGGTGCTGCTCGTGCTCGCCACACTGTTGGTTGTCTCTCTCTGCAAGAAGAAGTTTGATGGGTAAGTGGGCAGCAGGACTCTCACTGCTGAGTGACTGATGCACTGATGCTTTTTGAAAGTATACTTAGACATGTTTTTGTAGCTTTACGCCGGTTGACAACGATGACTTCTATCTAAAAGAAGCCACCGTTGTCGACCTGGAAAACCATCACCATGAACTGGCTGACTGAGAATCTTCACACATAGTATATGTTGTTCCGCTACTCATGTCCATGTACCAAAGGACACCTAACAATATTTCCTAGATTAACACATGAAACAAAACTTTAAAAACAGATGAGGAGACATAAACATCTATCAATGCAACATAATGTGACATGAGAAAAGTTACAAAGTTAAACCAAAGGTTAAATTGTGATTACTGACGGCTAGAGAGGATGCTATGTGTGGAGACCGATCGGTATAGATGTGTTTTGGGTTTTGATTTCTGATTTGAACATTCTAATAGTTCAAAAACCCTAAAACATCATTCATAGCTGAAGCTAGCATGGATAGAGAACTTCAGATGAGTACTAGTTTGGTGGTTTACCAAACTACATTCTTTTCTTGCTGTTTGTAAAAAGTGTGTAAATATAAATAAATAAAACAAGACAACTAATGCCCTTATAACCAATAAATATTTTGGTGTAAATAATTTTACCGGTGGAAAAGGTGGCCTTAAAGCAGCACAATTATACACAAGCAGAAGCAGTTAGCCTTAAGAAATCTTACTTAAATACATGTGAGCCAACTTCCTTCTACTTGAGTTGAGTAAGAACATTGTGGTTCTCGCTTTGCAGAGATCAGGTGCTTCGCATCATTCCCAAAGATGAGGTCGAACTTTCACTTATAAAGGACCTGGAGGACATGATCGAGTTTGAGGTCATCTATCATCCATTATCAATAATGACATAAAAATGTAAAGTTATTAAAGTAATAACCAACCTTTTGCTCCAAGAACATGGGGGATAAATTTGAATGTGTTTTTTTACCAGCTGGACTTCTGGAAGGATGTGGCTGATGTGGACACTCCTGTGCACATCAGAGTTCCCTTCCACGGCCTGCAGTCCACCAAATTGTACCTGGAGTCTCAGGGCATCGATTACTCCATCATGATTGAAGACCTGCAGGTACGAAAAGGGAGCAGCAGTGATTTATTAAATCCACTTAGAGGAGGTCCCGTCTGACTTTGATATGACTGGTGTTCAGGCGATGCTTGATGAGGAGAAGGAGGAGATGGACTCTGCAGCTCGTGGGGCCAATCCCAGAAACACTGACAGCTTTGACTTCTCCAGATACCACAGAATAGACGAGGTGCGTACATGCACTCACTCTTTTATCCAGTCATTGAGTTTGATTAAGGTTCAATTGAATACAAATTATAAACCTATGTGTCTGATATAAACCATTACAGTGGTTTACTTTTAATTAGGTTTGATTTAAATGATTGAATGGTAAAATGAAAGTGTGTTTTAAGTCATCACCAGTGCTTGTCTTCTAATAATAGTGCTGCAGCTTGTAGTGATGCTCATGTGTGCAGACCTTGATTGTTTTGTCTGGGTTTTAAGATCTACAGCTTCCAGGACATGCTGGTGGCTGAGAATCCCAACATGGTCAGCAAGATCGTGATTGGTCATAGCTACCAGGGCCGTCCCCTGAATGTGCTCAAGGTGAGTGAGTCCAGTAAAAGAAAACTATGGTTAAAAGATGAATACAAAAATGATGACACAATGTAAATAATCTGATTCGAAAATTTAAAAAAAGCTTTTACAGATAGTGTTCTTTCCCATTTCCCATGTTGTACTCGATACAAATTATTTGAGGTATAAGATAACTTTATCGATCCCATGCCAAAGAAATTCCCTTGTTATAACAGCAAATAGTCAGAATGAGGTCGACAAGAGAATTACAAAGGCAAATGTATACATACACACATAAACACCACACGCACACATATATATGTAAGTACAGTATATATACATATGGAATGATATACTATAATATTAATATTGGTACACGTAATGTGATTATTTTCATCAAATGGTGCCAGTAATGGTGATATGAAAAACATTGCAGCATTTATTTTCCATTCATATATATTTACTGATTGATGTTTTCTGTCCCGTTCCTCTGTCTCAGTTCAGCACTGGTGGAACCAACCGTCCAGCTATCTGGTTAGACACTGGAATCCACTCCAGAGAGTGGGTCACCCAGGCCAGTGGCACCTGGTTTGCCAAGAAGGTGCTTTGATAACTATTACATATTCCTCCTCCGTCTCTTTGACCTTTGACCTGCTGCACTGGCTATTATGTCTTTTAAATGTCTGTCATCATCAGATTGTGACTGATTATGGACGTGATCCTGCTCTGACCGCCATCCTCAACAAGATGGACATCTTCCTGGAGATTGTGACAAACCCTGATGGCTTTTATTACACCCACAACAGCGTAAGTTTCTGATCTGCCAATGAATTCCGGTCACATTCAGCTTTTCATAATAAAACTGGTCAGTCTTGACTTTGGAAATTAGAGTTGTCATTTAACTTTGAGATTTTGATTAGATTGAATACATACAAATAGTAGTGTAATATCAGTAACATAGATATGAATACTGATTGTCAACAATAAGTACACACGGAAAAATGGACAAAAATCAAATACAGATTTTCACAAGAACTCACACAAATATAAAATAAGATTCATGATTATAAATAACATAACAAATACTCTGCTGACTTCCTATGTAGAACCGTATGTGGCGTAAGACCAGGAAGCCCAACCCTGGCTCTAACTGCGTCGGTGTCGATCCGAACAGGAACTGGGATGCTGGTTTTGCAGGTAACGTCTTCCCCTTGTCACTGGAGAATACATAGACACCAGCTGTCATTATCAGTTTTCTAAATTCTTCAAATTAAAGACCAAAAACTTACTTTCAAATAGTGATCTGTTATGTTTTTACTATATTTTAATAATCACCTCATCAACCTTTAAAGTTTGTTTTATTTGTACTTGTATCTGCAGGTGTCATCCTCAATGCTACCTCCAGGTGGCATTAATGTAGCAAATATTCAAATTCTTCATAGAGTGTTTTTTAAGAGGAACATCTGGTGCTTGAGTTTGTCTTTTATGGTTTTTCCATCAAGAAAGTAGTGGCCCAAAACTCCAGGAATTAGTCAGACCTTCCACAAAATACGTACCAGTAGGCCGAAGACACAATAATTACTCCCATATTTTAGTGCTTGAGACTTTTGTACCATGAGTACGAGTAAATATCTTAAGTGAGCTGGGCTAGTTGTAATGCTCTTATGCCAAGTGATCACAATCATTTCAATTCAGAAGCTGTTTATAGACAGTGACATTTCCTTGCACTATCTCTAAGTCTGATGTCATCCATAGGACCTGGTGCCAGCAGCAGCCCCTGCTCTGAGACCTACCATGGCCCCAGTGCTCACTCTGAGTCTGAGGTCAAGTCCATTGTGGACTTTGTGAAGTCACATGGAAACATTAAGGCGTTCGTCTCCATCCATGCCTACTCCCAGATGCTTCTGTATCCTTACGGCTACACCAGGAATCCAGTCAAGGACCAGACCGAGCTGGTAAAAAAGAAATTCTAGATCAAACTGGGGAAATTGTCATTAGATATCCTCTCTTGGTCCCTACGAAAAGATTTGCCTGTGATGCTAAATGTTAATTAAGAAACAATGAATTATATATATATATATATATATAGACCTATATATTCATATATCATGGTAATGTCTTCCTACAGCACGCTCTGGCGAAGAAGGCTATCACTGACCTGGCTTCCCTGTATGGTACTAGATACAGATACGGCAGCATCATTAACACCATCTGTAAGTTTATTGCTATTTGTATTTTGCAATAATTATCATTATCAACTTTTTATTTATAATAAAATATGATTCTAGAGACCATAGAAAACAGGGCAAATGTTTAGTGTGAATATACGTTTTGTGTTCAGGGGCATAATTAGTGTTGAAGTGCCGTCAAGCAAGACGCTGATAATTTATAAACTTCATATAAAGTCACCAAAATACTGAAACCAAATTTGCACCTTAAGATATTCAATTGGATTTATTTTGTATATGTAATTTAGCGTTCTAAAAAACATTGGTCTTCAATTATTTATTTCCTTGGAAATGTTATTGTGTGGGCTTATGATGAGTCACTTGTTAGTTCAAAACCTGTATTAAGTTGTATTTGTGTATTTAAGCAACTGTGACAAATTAAGCTGTTTTTTGTTGCTTTTTTAACTTTGGTTCATGGTAAATATACTCTATCTATATAGTGCTTCTGTAGTTTTATCTTTAACTCCCAGCTACTGTAATTAGGCCCCATGCATTGTTGTCTGCCACACTATCTCTTTTCATTTTATTTCCAGTAGCATCAGATTCTAATATATTTATATTCTTTGAATAATGGCTTTAACTGCAAAACGCTCCCTAAGATTTTCAGAATCAAAGCATAGGACCTCCATTACGACTCCTGCCTCAAAATGTGTGTTTTATACCTGAAGTATCATCAACAACGAAACTTGTTTCTTCTGCAGACCAAGCCAGTGGTGGAACCATCGACTGGACCTACAACCAAGGCATCAAGTACTCCTACACCTTTGAGCTGAGGGACACAGGTCGTCACGGTTTCATCCTGCCAGCCAATCAGATCATCCCCACCGCCAAGGAGACATGGCTGGCTCTGATGGCCATCATGGATCACACCTTCAAGAACCCATACTAAACTAAACTAGTGTGGTCACTGTCGGTAGATGCCGCCATCATCATCTTACTACTTCTACTGATGATTTCCACAAATAAATAAACAAGTACATCTGAAAAAAAAACTGCAGCTTTTCTGTCTTAATAATGTGAACGACTTCAAATTCATTACATGTTACATGCATAATTTCTTTATTAGCATCCCCCCCGTCTGCATTACACTACTGCATTATCAGCCAATACATACCTGTTTATTCCCCTCACTCCCATCTTAATCCTAAATATATCTCATATTGGGTAGAATAAAATGAATAATTACTTTGGATAAATAAATAAAATGCAAACCTGAAAGGGTCATTATAGAAACCTTTAAAGGACTCATCGTATGCCCATTTTACCAGAAGTTGATATGGTAGCTTGGGGTATTAATGAAATGTCTGTAACATACTTTTGTCAAAATACCACAAGGATCATTCAACCCCCCTCTCGTGCCGCGTGTTAACTGGCTGCTTACCTTGAGCCGGCTACACCGCAGGGAAGTCTCCGATACTCCCAATGAGCTGCCTTCGCGTAGTGTGGTGGCAGCAGCGAGTAGAAGCCTACCTCATGATGTATATAGAAGAAGTCCATGCTGGTTATTTACGTCCTCCCGGCTCCTCACACACAGTGAACGATGGCAACTAACAGAAAAAGGATGTTGATGACGCGACAGTTTTTGCTGAAATAAAGTGACACCCAGCGGGTCAAAATGTTTATGTTATCGTGTCTTAGCGCAGCGGTTCCCCGGTCTTGTTTCCAAACTGCGTTGCTAATTCAACAGCTGCAACAGCTTGAAGCTACATGGAGGCAGCTAGCTTCCCCCCAGCTTCCACACACAGTCAGCAGGGACACCCGATACTAACGACTAACAAGTGTTTGCTTCTAACCTGACGGTGTTTGAGAAACAGTGTCATGACAGCCGTGGGATTAAAGTCAGCGGGTTTTTGCGCTGTTCCCACCGCAGTTAGCATGGTGGCTAGCCCGCTAGCCCCGTTATGAAAGTTCGTTAAAACCGTATGTGACCGTAAAAACACATGCCGTAAGTGCTCTAACCAGCCACCGTCAGCCGGACAACGCCGCTGGCTTAACACACTTGTCACATTAATCATAGAGTTGTAGTTGTGATTTTGGTTTATTGTGATGTAGGGAATGGAACAGGAAGTTTGAGGTCCCGAAATGCTGGCATTAGCGGACCAATCACAGCCAAGGGCTATCCGTGGGCTCTCCGCCATTTCGACGTGTAGTTAGAAAAATGAGAAGTGAGAAAAAAACACCCTAAACATGTTTACGGTGTTTAGAAATAGGCCATCACTTCCCAAAATAACTTAATGACTTTAATGTTGTATCTAGACCCACATACATAAATCGAATTTGTCCTGTACTGTTAAATGTAAGAATATAACATTTAATCAAAAGGCTGTGATGTGGGAAGCAGGACTATGTGCGCCGCAGGATGAAGTGTGCAGCAGGATGATGTGAGCCCCAGGATGATGTGGCCGCAGGATGATGAGCGCTGCAGGATGAAGTGTGCTGCAGGACGATGTGCGCCCCAGGATGATGTGCAGTGATGATGAATTGCGCCTCAAGATGATGTGCGCCGCACGATGAGGTGCCCCGCGCTGCAGGATGATGTGTGTCACACGATGATGTGCGCCACATGATGATGTGCGATGCAGGATGATGTGCGATGATGATGATATGCGCGGCAGGATGATGTGCGCTGCGCTGCAGGATGATATGCGCCGCAGGATGAGGTGATGTGTGCCGCAGGGTGATGTGCGCCGCAGGGTGATGTGCGCCGCAGGATGAAGTGCGCCGCAGGACGATGTGCGCCGCAGGACGATGTGAGCCGCACGATGATGTGCGGTGATGATTGT
This sequence comes from Pleuronectes platessa, assembly GCF_947347685.1. Classification (NCBI taxonomy): domain Eukaryota; kingdom Metazoa; phylum Chordata; class Actinopteri; order Pleuronectiformes; family Pleuronectidae; genus Pleuronectes; species Pleuronectes platessa. Next base: position 25,816,949 of record NC_070632.1, read on the forward strand.
TGAGAGTGAATGAGTGTGTGTATGCATGTAACTATATTTGTTCAGGAGGAGGCACTGTTGCGCTTCATATGACATAGAGTCACCTGTGACTGATGCCATCACTACCTTTATAAGAGTGATGTTACCACCCTCTTTCTCTGTGTTGCCTGACTCTCACGGAGAGCAGTATGTTGTGATCACCTCTGCAATAAATAACGCCAAAGAAAAGCACGTCAGTTAGAATTATTATTCCGCTGTGCAGGTAGGCAGAAGGTATAAGCCTACCTGTCAACAGGTTATGGGCCCAGCTAACCGAGAATAATTCTAAAGTTGGATGGACACGTGAGTCGAAGCTAGCAAATGCGCTAGCATACAGAAGACGGATTTTATAAAAGAGCTAGTTTAGCATCGGGAGTACCGGGAAGCTAAAGCTAGGCTAAGAAGAAGCTAAACTGAGCAACGAATACAAAAAGCCATGGCGAACAGAAGCAAGAGCAAGTGGCCCACGTTTGACGGGAGAGCAGAGGAGTACGAGCTCTGGGAAGAGAGGATGCTGTGCTGCATGCACGGAGTGGGGCTGAAGCAGACGAATCTCACGGAGCCCGCTGGACCACTGTCGGCGCAAGAAAAGGCTAACGATGACAAGCTGAATGCGGACGCATATTGTGCATTGGCGCCACTACTCGACAATACGAGCTTGGGACTGATATTCAGAGACACGAAGGACAAGGGACGAGAGAGTCTCAAAGTGTTAAAAGAACACTACATCGGAAAAGGTAGACCCCGGATTGTTTCCCTGTACATAACAATGACTGCGCTGAAGAAAGCTGACAACGAGACTGTAACCGAATACGTTATCCGAGCTGAGCAGATCATTACGGCACTCAGGAGTGCAGGTGAAGCACCGAGTGAGGGACTGATGATGGCGATGGTCATGAGGGGGTTGCCGGAGAAGTACAAGCCGTTCACACTGATGGTGACACATGGTTCAGCGGACATGACGCTCGGAGAGTTCAAGGCAAAGTTGAGGAATTTCGAGGCTTCAGAAGACTCAGACCCAGTCGCAAAGGAGACGGGAGAAAGGGTGCTGAGGGCCCAAGTGGCGCCAAGGAAAAAGACCGGGCCAGTGGAGATGGTGTGTTGGCGGTGCGGAGAAAAGGGCCACAGAAGGGATGAGTGCGCAGAGAAAGTTTGGTGTAGTTTTTGCAAAAGCAGGGGACACACAGACAAGGTGTGCACAAAGAAGGAGCGAGAACGGAGTGCCCGGTGTGTGTGTGTCCAAAATGACGGCAGCGACGGCGGTGAACGTAAAGCAGGCCGTGAACTAGATGGCGCGCGGAGAGCCGCGGGAGGAAGACTACACCTTCAGGGCACAAACAGAAGATGCCAGCCTCTCGGAGCAACGGCTGCAGATCCAGAAAAAGGGACTCATCGTGGACACGGGCGCGTCGTCCCACATCATCAACGACAGGAGCAAGTTCAAGAGCTCGACAGCACCTTCAAGCCGGAGAGACACAGCATGGAGCTGGCAGATGGGAAGCGAACCGTCAGGGTGGCAAAAGGCAGGGGAGACGCACAGGTATGCCTCATAAACAGCGAGGGGCGCCAGTGTACAGTGACTTTAAAGAACGCTCTCTACATTCCCTCCTACCCCCAAGAACTCTTCTCAGTGAAGTCTGCTACAGCTCACGGTGCCAAAGTGTTCTTCGAAGAAGGTAAAGATGCCATAGTTTTGCCAGATGGAACAAGGTTTAATATTTATGTATGTAAAAGGATGTATTACTAGCAAACCGAGTGTGATGTCGATGATGTGTGTCATGTCAGCTATGATATCCAGACATGGCATGAGATAATGGGTCACTGCAATTAAGATGATATCTTGAAGCTGCAGGATGTAACAGAAGGCATGCACATTAAAGGTGCAAAGCGTAGGCCTGATAAAGAATGTGCAGTGTGCATAGAGGGAAAGTTCACTCAAACGAGAAACAGAGATCCGACTGAAAAAGTAAAGACACCACTTGAGCTGGTGAACACAGACCTAGCTGGTCCAGTAAACAACGAGTACATAGATGGTTTCAAGTACATGTAATCTTTCACAGATGTTTGTACGGGGGCAGTGTTTGTTTACTTCCTGAAAGCAAAAAGTGATGCAGTGCAGGCCACTGAGAAGTACCTGGCAGATGTAGCACCTTATGGCCCTGTGAGATGCATTAGATCAGATAACGGGACCGAGTTCACTAATAGAGAGTTTCAGACACTACTGAGAAAGAACAAAATCAGACACGAGACTTCCTGTCCTTACTCCCCGCACCAGAACGGGACAGCTGAAAGGGAAGGACGCACTCTTTTTGAGATGGCCAGATGTAAGCTTATTGACAGTAACCTACCTAAGAGTCTTTGGCACTATGCCATCCAGGAGGCTGCCTACACTAGGAACCGGTGCTTTAATTAGCACACCGGCACTACCCCATACACAGCACTGACAGGTAAAAAGTGTGATCTAACCAGGATGCATAAATTCGGGTCAGTGTGCTATGTCTTCCAGCAGGACAGGGGAAAACTAGATTCTAGGTGTGGAAAAGGGCTCTTTGTAGGACATGACAAGGGCAGTCCCGCCTATCTCGTTTACTACCCCGATAAAGGAAGAGTGCAGAAGCACAGACTAGTAAAGTTTGTCAACAAGACAACCTGTGAAATCGAGACACAGACACAGGAGATAGGACTGGACCCCAAAGTAAGTTGTGACAACAGAGTAGAGACTCCACAGCCTAGTGTACTGAGCACAGATGTACAGTGTGACGGTCCACGGTCAGCCCCAGCGGATGATGGCGAGAAGAACCCAAGGGTGACGTCACATGCCTCAGACAGTGGGAGATATCCCACCAGAGAGCGTAAAACCCGGGATATCTGGGAGATTATACTCTGGAAGACACTGATGATGACAGTACACTCACTAGTGTAGATTATTGTTACCGAGCAGTCTGTGGTGTACCTTTGACCTTTAAAGAGGCAATTATATCAACTGAGTCAGGAAAGTGGAAGAAAGCGATGGACGAGGAGATGAGGTCCTTAGAGGACAACCAGACCTTTACCCTGACTAAGTTACCAGAGGACAGGAAGACAGTGGGAGGAAGATGGGTATACTCAATCAAGTGTGATATTGATGGACACGACCAATACAGAGCTAGGTTTGTAGCAAAAGGATACAGCCAGAGAGCAGGGATAGATTATGGCGAGACGTTCTCACCAACAGCCAATCTTGCAAGTATACGGGTAGTGATGCAGAAGGCAGCACAAGACAATCTGGTCTTGCATCAAATGGACGTGAAAACAGCCTATCTACACGCTCCCATTGATCGAGATATCTATATGGAACAACCTGAAGGTTACGAAAAAAAGGGAGAGAACCTAGTGTGTAAACTAGAGAAGTCAATTTACGGCCTGAAGCAGTCGGGGCGTAATTGGAATGAGATGCACCACACATGCCTAGTAGATGATAATTTCATTCAGAACCCGACAGACCACTGCGTCTACATAAAAGAGTCTAAAGAGGCAGGGAAGGTAATAGTAGTTATCTGGGTGGATGATCTTATCATCGCAGCAAACAACAACCAAGGTTTGGATAAAGTGAAAAACATGCTTTCTACCAGATTTAAGATGAAGGATCTAGGTAGATTGAAGTATTTTCTGGGCATGGACTTCAGTCAGTCTGACGGCTGTGTAAAAATGTCACAAAAGAGGTTTGTTGAAAAAATACTGGAACGTTTCGACATGCAGGAGTGTAGAACTAGAGAAACACCATGCGACACAAAGTAAGACTACTCGGAAGATGCACCTAAAATGTCTGATGTGAAGAAGTACAGGGAGGCTGTAGGCAGTCTCATTTACTTGACAACCTGTACATGTCCTGACCTATGTTTTGTGGTGAGCAAGTTATCACAGCATTTTGCTGACCCTACTGAAGAACATTGGGTTACGGTGAAACATGTTTTGCGTTATCTCAGGGGTACTGCAGACAAACAACTCTGTTTCAGAAAAAGCAGAGAGAGTTTAGGCCTACATGCATATAGTGACGCAGACTGGGCTGCGAACACTAGTGACAGACGCAGCACCACCGGGTATTGTGTGGGTATGTGCAAAGACAGCTCTTTAGTCTCCTGGAAGACGAAGAAGCAACCCACGATAGCACTATCCACATGCGAAGCCGAATACATGGCTTTAGCTCTAACAATACAGGAGTGTATTTATTTAGAGCAACTACTGAGGGGTATAGATACCTATGTGTACAAGAAAACTATTGTTTACGAGGATAACCAGGGGACAATTGCGCTTGTTAGAAACCCTGTGCGTAGACAAAGATGTAAACATGTGGACATCCAATATCACTTCATTAGGTCTACCATAAGGGAAGATAAGATGTCACTTGTTTACTGTCCCACAGACGACATGGTCGCAGATGTTATGACAAAGCCCGCCTCCAGACTGAAGCTGAGGAAATTTGCAGGAGTCATGTTTGGTGTGTAAAATGTTTACACTTGACTATGCCATGTTTTTGTTTTATTTATTTTGTAAAAGTTGTACAGTATACCTGTCATTCATAAGTGGGAGTGTTGAGAGTGAATGAGTGTATGTATGCATGTAACTATATTTGTTCAGGAGGAGGCGCTGTTGCACCTCATATGACATAGAGTCACCTGTGACTGATGACATCACTACCTTTATAAGAGTGATGTTACCACCCTCTTTCTCTGTGTTGCCTGACTCTCACGGAGAGCAGTATGTTGTGATCACCTCTGCAATAAATAACGCCAAAGAAACGCACGTCAGTTAGAATTATTATTCCGCTGTGCAGGTAGGCAGAAGGTATAAGCCTACCTGTCAACAATGATGATATGCGCCGCAGGATGATGTGCTCCGCAAGATGATGTGCGGTGATGATGTGAGCCGCAGGATGAAGTGCGCCGCAGGATGGTGTGCGTGCGCCGCACGGTGATGATGCTGTGCGCTGCCTCATGATGATGTGCGCCGCACGACGATGTGCGCGCAAGACGATGTGCGCCCAAGGATGATCATAACATCATCGCCTAATTTGCATAATGTAATGGTCGCTATAAGACGTACAGAGAGTGAGAAAAAAACACCCTAAATAGGTTTAGAACTTAAAATAAGCTTTCTTCTACAGAAGCGTATTACATTCACTTCACAAAAAGTTATTCTGTTTTTCTGGGATAATTATCTCGGAAATTCCGAGACAAATGCCCCCCCGGAAGCAATAAGCAATAAGAATACGGAAGCAATAAGCTTCCGTATTCTTCTGTTGATTCTTTTTTTTTATCTTGCCATTGAAATAGGCCATCACTTCCCAAAATAACTTGATGACTTTAAGGTTGTATCTAGACCCACATACATAAATCGAATTTGTCCTGTACTGTTAAATGTAAGAATATAAAATTTAATCAAAAGGCTGTTATGTGGGGTGGAACTTCGAGCTCGAGGTCCAACCCTCCTCCTTTATCCGGGCCTGGGACCGGCAAAATTATCCAAAAGAGATACTCTGGCAGAGCAAGTTATTTTTTTTTTCTTCTTAAGTTTTGGTTTAGTTTTCAGGGCCCTGAAAGGGTTTAGTTTCACCACGTTCCACACGGGAGATGTGGACTCTGCATTGATGAAGAGACTGATTTCAATGACTCATGACTCATATTTTCCAGTGACAGTGAAGATACATTGACACTTACATCCCTCTCTGTAAGCCAGGGCAGGATCAGCGGTGGCTTTGCGCATGCGCGATTCATTTGCAGTCTGGAAGACGCGGAGTGTGGGTCTCCTCTCTGCTCTGACTGCAGGACTCCTGCGTAAGGCTGGGAGACTGACCGCCTGTGAGTGCGTTGGGACGGCGCTAGCCGGGAAGCTGGGGAGCCGGGCCGTCTCTCCTCGGAGCCGGTGAGATGATGGTGGGGGGTGGTCCAAGGCCATGTAGCGAGACTATGATGTATTTTTCTGTCGTAATCCCATTTGACGCCATCTAGCGTATCGTTTCTGACATAGAGGAGCCACAACAAATAGCGGGAGTTGTTTTTTTCCAGAGTTTTTGGAACGGTAGACATGCCAGATATCCCCTTTAAAGTATCCAGGTTGGTCTCCCTCAAAGGCAGGTTTTACTCTTTTAAAAAACATATTTTAATTAAATTCACTAGTAAGGTGCCGAGCACAAAGGAATAACTCACAGACATAACAGACATCTCAAGAACATCCTCCATATCATGTCAGCATTCAATATTTGACGCTGCAGAAATCAAACTATAACTCTTTTAGGAATATCATGGTGATGGAGCTAGGCATAAAATCTCCACAAGTGAAGATGGAAAGTGGGGTTTTCTTAAAAATGTTTACCACTTATTCGGTTGGTCGGAAGTATGTTTAGTTCTGTAAGATTGTTTGGTTGTATGTTATTTCCAGGGTTGACGGCTTTGAATCCTGGAACTGTTCCTTCCAGATGCAGAGAAGCGGGAGCTGAGGGTCGACATGCGGCGGGATCGGCTGCTCTCTGTGAATGCGCACACAAACACTGGTGAGGAATATGAAATGAAATGTATTAAAAACATTTGTCAGTCTTCTACCAAGTGGAAATTTTGTTTTGATTCATGTTTAATTGGGCCGATGTAAGGGAAATGTAACATTTTGATCATACACAATGTAATCATGTTCATTTCCCCTGATTGGTCATGATTGAATCTTATACTATGTAACCTTGACCATGCTGAATCCTGTACAACTGAATGAATCTTGGCCTGATTGCCTGAACTAAGGTGTTGTTGCCTTGACGTCAACAGAAGATCCTGACCTTTGGCTTAGAAACAATCTCAACAAGAGGGGGAGGAACCATCCAAATGTATAAAGAGAAAAAACAGCTTCCCATCGCTGTACATATTACAAACCAACCTTTGACTTGTGCACCATGCCCTGAGCATTTCATGTGACAATACTGTAAGAGATGTGTGTCTCGTTCCTTGTTGTCATGGACCAAAATTCAAGGTCGGAGACAGAAGGGAACTCAGAAAGTTGGCGAAAATTATGACATGAGTTGTCATCACTTATAGAACTGTTACCACCCCACTAAAATCAATAAACAAAGATTTAGATGAGGTCATACCATGTTAAAAGGACACCATAGATAAACGGTTGGATGAACCGAAATAAGAGTTTATTTGTAAAAAAAAAACGCAAGCCATAAAGGAACTAAATTAATGACAGAAAAGCTGACGAAGTGGGCCATCGCTATTAAACTCAATCTAAATCAAAACCAAAACAAGACAACTAGACGACCGGACATCTCCAACTCAAACTAGAAAAAGCTGCTGCTTTGTGGATTGATTCAAAGAGTGAGAGAAAGAGAGACCACAGGCTCTCCTCCTCCAGCTTTTTATCTCATCTTTAACTGTAAGCCTCAGGTTCTGCAAAACACTACGAGTGGGTTGTTTAAAAATAAAATAAAAACATAAATCCACATTCTAACTTCAAAGCACCTGAGCACATCATAGGTAATAATTTCACAATGGGATCTTCAAAGGAGCACGTAAATAAACACTTGCATTTAAACCCAATATATACACAAAGACACACACTACACAAATAAACTCACATCACTATATAAACTACTAGCAAAACTTTCTGACAAATAAGTATTTTATTAGTAAATATACCTAAACCTAAAACAGTACCTTACCCTACCATACAATCTAATTTTCAATAGAGAAAAGGGGTTGTGAGTTTCTGACAGTGTGGTCTAACGGTTACTTGGGATGAGTATCTCCTCCAGCTGCTCCTGGATCTTAGTCAGCTCATCTGATGTAAAGCGCCTCCTCATCTCTGCCGCCTGCATCTGCACAGCACCCTTCTTCCCCTTTGACAAAGTGGGAGACGACAGGCAAGTGATCGGGATGGAGCCCGTCGTCAACCCCTCTGGAAATTTCTGAGCGATTACCTTGAGACCTGGGAGAACAAAGAGGGACGACAGCTCTTTTCAGGCATTGAACCTGCAGAACTTAAACCCAGCTACCCTCATCTCTCTACCCTGCACACACCAGTAGATCTGTAAACATTTTGGACAAAAGTCTAAATCAAACAGATAGATGCAGAGGATTATCAAATGGGAGGAAACACCCCTGTGTGTTTGGACTCATACTGGATAAGCAGGGATAGAGCTAAGCTATCTAGGGTTTCTAGCTATGAGCATTGACTCCAGTAGCAGCATACACCCTTTTTCAACAGAAAAGAGGATTTTCGCCTTCAGATTTTCTTGACGGCCAAGAGCAGTCATTCCTAGCAACGTGAACTACTGGAAAAGGCGGCTGGTGCTAAACTGTGTCTGAGGAGCGCTGTGATCAAAAGCCTATTCGAGTTTTCAAATATTTTTAAATTACATATAATTCCCAAACTGTTGATTCTATGTCAGCTTTGGTCCTACAAGGTCCAAGACGGTTTGATACATTAAGTCGTGTTATAAGCCATGTTATGTTATATTCAGCATTAGACAAGTATTACATTACAGTCATGAACAGTCATATAATTAGGTTTACAGCTCAATAACTAATTTAAGTGTGGAGTACCTCTTTATATTCCCTTACATACTCATACATGAGTTTTTAAACGCAGGATAAGCTCCAGCACCTCTCGCGACTACAACCACAGAATGGTAAAAAATATTCCCTATTATTTTGACCAAGTGTGAACAACTTAAGTGAAATGATAACTTACCTCCTGACAACATAAACAGATTCTCGACTCCTCGCTGACACATGGTGGTGGCTGCCTGGCTGGCTATTCTCTCATTCTCATCATACACAATAATGAACTTCCCTGCTGTGTTTTTCTAAGTAGAGTGTGGGTTAAGTTCAGACAAGACAATAATCAGTTGTACCTGCAGGTCAGTTGTTGTTGACATGGAAAAGTATCCAAAGTGAAAGTGTTTAATGCCAGTTTGTGTTGAAGGATACATATTCCAGCACATCTTTGGTGAAGGAGTTCATTGTTCGAGACAGGTGGGCGATCGGGAAACTGTGTGCTATAAGAAATACAAATGATAAGGATGTTGACATTATTCTATTTGGCATAAAGAGCTTGATGATAATTTTTCTGTTACATACCGCTGATGATGTGACAGCGGTTGTATTGATCCAGGTCACGCACGTCCAGTAGCAGGTAGGGGCAGTCGGGGTAGGGCCTGTCAGCATCATCGTCCATCTTGTGACGCTTCTTGTCGAGGCTCAGCTCTCCTACACCACTGACAACGCTGTGAGAGGTCAAAGGTTAGGAGATTGTATTATTTAGTCTTTATTCGCCAAAGAGGTTATGTTTTCGTCCGTTTTCATGTCCTGGGCCAGTTATGAAGGACCTCCTACTGACCTGCCACAGTTTCACTATGAACTGAATCTATTTTTATTTTATCTGTGTATACTAAATTGTTTGTGGCCATCGCCAAAATATCAACACTGACTACGACATCATCACTAATATTTTTCCCTCCTGACTCCTCTCTCTCCCTCATGAGGACACACAGACAAACACAAACAGTTAACAGAAAAAAACACAAAGAAATCCAGTCTACAGTGATATCTGATTGGTGTTCTTACTGGAAAAGTCTGAAATGATGAATTGATTATCAAAATACATTTCTGGCACCAGACTTTTTTAGTTGCATTAAAGTAGCTTAAAAACTTGGCCCCATTCTGCGTTCTCGTGCAGTGCCAAGGCGGTGGCGAGCAAAGCTCCGATTCCGCATCCCTGCGCAGCAACTGACACCGCCGGGTTCACACCGGACGCGGAAGCGCCGCTGAAGCACCGCGCAGCACCGCGCAGCGCTAATCTCTAGCGTGCAGGCGCCTGGCTGTTCACACCGGAAGCACATTTCTGCTTCCTCCGCTTGTTTTTGTATGTAACCCGTTCAATGCACAGGTTTGGGGGTAAATGAAGGTCGTCTTCATAGCCACCCCCCCCCCCCCCTCTCAATTATGTGATTGGTAAAATTGGTAAAATTCAAATTCCAGGACAACAGAAGGGGAATACAAAGTATGGGATGCATATTTGATAATTTACATCATATAAAATATGTAATCAAAAAAGTTTAAAATAATTTTTCAGTGTATTTCCTGGCGCGATACGCTCGCGGCGAGCAGAAAAAATAAACTCGAAGCCGAAACCATCGGTGAAGGGTGCCCTTCAGCGTCCGGTGTGAACCGCACAAAGGTTTAACCCCCGCCCCCCAAACCCTCTCTTTCTCTCTGTTTGTGTGCTTGTGTGCTTGTAGTGGATGGGCAGATGGGGAAATTTAATAATGAGAGGGGGAAAATCTGGGAAATTGAAGCTCCAGGTCAACAGAAGGGAAGGGAAGGGAAAGGAGGCGCCAAAGGAAGCCAGGCGCCTCCTATCCACCCCCCTGTTAAACCTTTGTGCGGTTCACACCAGACACTGAAGCGCCGCACGAAGGGTGCCTCGCGCCCTGCACCGAGTCAATTTTTTCCCCGCTCGCCTCAGGGTGAGCGAAAAAAAAAAGCGCACGCCAGGAAACACACTGAAAAAATGATAACGATATTGATGACATATTTTACATGAGGTATATTATACATGTTAGTGTTACTTCTCCAAGGCCGGCTCACACTGTTCCTAATTCCCGTGCTCCTGTGTGGCGGCGCCCACCTGGCTATCAAACCCGATGTGATAGCCAGGTGTGGGCTATCAAACCCGATGTGGGCGGCGCCCACCTGGCTATCAAACCCGATGAGCCCACCTGCTCGACCCCTTGAGAGCCTCAGAATGCAGGCTGGCTTCCTCTCCAGGCAGGATGGCTCCCTGGCTCTGAGTTGGATGATTATGGTATATGGAGGTAGCTTGGATAGCACCTTCACCTGGACCAGAGGATCAGTCAGCGCAAGTGAGAGCTGATCGATCCTCTAGAGACTCATTAGAGACAGAGATGTGCTAGGCTGTTAAGCTATAGGCCAGCAGAAAGTGCTGGATTTATGTTGAAGGAAGGTTGTTGAAATGTTGAAGACCGAATGATTTGTCTCTGTCTGCTGTGGTGAAAGCGCCGTAGCATGGTCTACTGCCACAGTAGGCTTTACCCCAGTGCCTTTTCTCTCCATTTGCCCTTCCTTGCACAGTGATGTGACATAATAGCTTTACCATTACAAACAGTCTGCAGCCCCAGGAGAGGTTGTAGATTGAGTTACACTCCTGGGGTCCCTGTTGCAGTTGGAGGGGGCAAAGATGCATGTGAAAGGAAGGGGCCCCCATGACAGATGGCACATGGGAGGGCTTAATAGGAGGGTGGATTTGTAGGACAGGTGGATGTCTTAAGGGACAGTGCGTTCAGTGACACAGATATGGTGGGTGTAGGATTACAGGGCTTCTTGTGACTGTGATTTTTGGAAGCTGGTTGTGACTGAGGGTGAGTGTTTATGTATTGTATAACACTGCTTCATAACCTGCTTTCAGAGATGCACTGACCACCAGGAGTTTCTCCAACAAGCCCACTAGTAAAAACTTTGGAAACTATCCAAATGAGCGAATACAGCAGGAGATCCTGAGCTAAACATGTACAAGATACCGACAAAGGTGTCAAGAGAGCTTTTGGTGATAAGGGCCCGATGCTGGTGTCGATGTGCTGTGAACAAGAAGATGTGACCTCCGGAGCAGATTTTGTGTTACATCCTGCTGCACCACCCCTCACCTGAATGCTCGGAAAGTTTCCTGTTTTTTGTAAACACGTCTTAACGGAGAATCTCCTGATGCTTTTTGATTGAAAGGCAAACTCTGGAGCCCATTGTACCGACAATCATTAGTTCATGACTGAAAACAGCTTTATACTCTACAGTGCAGCCGGTGGACGACTCTGTCAGATCGTCTTAATGCAGCCTCTGGGACAGAGGTACAGTTCCCTTAAGTGCAACACTTGCTGAAAATACTTGCCCTCATCATCCACAGCATGTTGGATAAAGGTTATCCTCCTAACAATGGGTAAAATGGTATGTGAGATATTGAGCAAGGTCTTTCTTACCTTAGCAGCGTTGACCTTGAAGTGTAGCAGTTCTCCCTGGTGTCACCTGCATCATGGGGATCAGAAAGTGGTGACATCTGTAGAGCCCCTTTGGACAAACTCTCCAGGTCTGCATCAGACATCTCTGACAGGGCATCTGCAAATGAGTGTGAAATCAACAGATTGTCACCCACTCTCAGAGCCAGGTTCAATATGTTTGAAAATGGTTATCAGCCTATTGGTATGAAGCTGTAGAATAACTTTTACTGTCTGGGCAGTGTGAGTCACCATCATTCTCATATTCATTCAGGTCTGACACAGAGGCTACCTGAAGTATCTGGTGAGTAAAAAAAGTTTGAAACTCAGCAATGCATGTACCAGCAAGAAAAACAGTTAAAACAAACAGGAAGTAAAAGTGCATGGACAATGGTATCCTGGTGTCCATAAATGAAGGTAACAAACTGAGCAGAATGGTTTGTTAGAGCTCTCAGCTGTGCAGAACTATTCACACAAGTAGTCTATCAATTATTAAGTACAGTAAACAGATCAGGTTTTCTGACTACATTCATTCAGTCATCTCCAAAGTCTATGCAACAAATAAATGGATAGTCACTTGATAGTAAATCCAGCACGACATTACCATATAGCAGGGAAATAAAAACTTACCAATTGGGCAAATGATGACACCTTTAACCGCTTAAATACTTCATCTGCACGGTAGCTGTAATCTGAGGAAATGGAGAATAAAAAAACAGCTGCCACTACTTCCCCCACATCACATATCAGACTCCCTGCACACTAGCTCACACTTGTTGGTATCCAACAAGCAAATCCCCACAGTCTTTGTGGGGCCAAACTATTGTGAATGCTGGAATCCTCCATTGAAGATAGATAGAATCTCTCACTTATCCCTGAGAAATATCTTGTTGTTCTGGGTTTGTACCCTCATATAAGCCACTTTGGATAAACTTGTCAGCTAAATGAAATGTAATGCAATGTAATGTTAAAGAAATTGAATGTCAGGTCAAACACAAATGAACATTTGTTCTTTTGCTTAATTAACTGAAGTAGTATGAGAAACCCGAAGATTGCCTGCTCTATCTCACAACATTTGAACCAGCTGAAAGAAAGAAAGGTGAATGGTGAATGTCACACTTTAAATGTTGGGTTGGTCATGTACTAAACAGACTGTCGTCTTTATGCATCTGCTTCAGGGATGTGCTATAATCAAGCACCTCCTAATGATTCAAGCTTTACTTATAAGCTAAGTTGAGGTAAGTTAATATTGACCTTGTTATTCAAATTCAAATAAAGGGGAAATGAAACATTCAGACAAAACCATACAAGCATAGCAAATCAATAATACATCATTCATGAATATATATAAACCAACAGCCAACAATGTTGTTTCTTTGCCACTTCTGAACTTCTCTTCTCTTCAAACAAGTTACTCACTTTTTTTAATATTGTCCAGTCTTTCCGCGTGCTTCGTAAGGCTGCATCCTACAAAACGAAACATAATAATAATTTGATAAAAAGACTGAAGAAGATTTTAAAGCTGAGTTGTTTGAGCTGTCAACGGTTTATACTAAGGCCCTGAAATTCTTGTTCTACTTGAATGATGTGTCATTTATTTTCCTGAACAGGTTACTTGTGACAGTAAGGAGCAGAATCGAATGGATTAGAATAATCTAATAGAACTTTATCGTCAACCTATATGGGAAATTGTCTTAGATTACTAAACAAACAAACAGGAAACTACAACGGGCAATTAGTATTAAGCCTTTCTTTGGATCGGATGTCTCTTTTTGGAATTAAGAAAACCAACACTTTTTAAAAACATTTTTAGTTGCCGGAGGAAGTCTGTAGCCAGTCCCTGAGCTCAAAAGCCCAAACTGCCAGAAAAAAAGATGGGAGCTATCTGCCAGGATAGCTTTCCTCGATTTCTTCTTCGTCCTTCAAGTAAAGAGTTGGGTCAAGGGCTTTTGGTGTTTGCTGACTACTTTCCTTGCCATTGACGCCTCCCTGGAAAGCTCTGCAGGTTAGGTGACTGTACCAGGCAGGGAGATGAAAAGTTAAATCACTCTCAATAGCAGATTGGTACACAAGTTCCTCAACCTACCCAGAAAGCCTTGCGATTCCCCCGCAAACTTTGAGAGAGACCCACAAATGTATTATTTTCTTCATTAATAAGGATTGAAAAATTACGATAATGATTGCAATATCTTAGTTTCATATAATTTCAATGTATTATGGTCACTTTTTTCACAACAACCTTTAAAGTAAAAGCTTGAGTCCGTGGTATTGTTAGCATGCCAGCGATCTTTTTTTGCATGATAATTTAGCATTGTCCCGACGACTACTGATGAAGTTAACAGCCTCTTGAAGCGCTGTCCCAGTTCGTAGGGAAAGATTTCAACCACTGACCGTGTAACTCTGTTTTAAAGGGCAAGATAACCCTTAGAAAACAAGGGGTAGAGGTAGGGGTTCAATGGGATAGGGCCTAAGTCTCTTTTTGTCATGATTTTTAGATATATGATTATTGTCTACAATATATAGCCTTATATTAAGTATAATTCAGATGAAAAACAACAATCCAAATGCCGCTCCACTTTAAACTTTTTGGTGTCTGATGAATCTATGAGAATAGAGTACCCTGTGAGCATGACAGCTTCATAATTTAAACCTGTACCTGTATCCAATTGGGTCTTGATGTGTTCATACTTTGGGTTTCTCGTTATTCTTCTTTCCATGTACTAGAAGGAAAAGGACAATGGGGATTTTTACTATAGCTTCGTACACAGAAGTATTTTGCGTAGAAAAACGTAACTGACCAAATAAGTTTTAATTCTTACAGGTGTACTGTGGATATGGTTTAACAGAAATGCAGGCTAGCTAGCTAGCTAGGACAGCTACACTTCATATATAATATTTCAGGTATTCTGCAATAAACTTTTTTTAGATCATCACAGATCCTTTTTTGAGTTTTCCTTTGTTATTTTTTGTATCACTAACCTTCTAATGCACAACATAGGTTAAAAACGACCTGTATTAATTTCCTGTATTATTTCATGCATGGCTGAGTGTTTCTTTGCTATATTTTTTAAATAAATGTATTTTATCATTGCATATTCTAAGTATTCATTAAAGATCTTGTTTTTGATTACCAAAAATCAGTACATTCTTTTTTCACTTCTTTATAAACGAATCTTAATTTCACTATAACACACAAAAAATTACACGCCAAAAATTACCCAAACAGTAGGGGAGAGCGGGGTAATGTGGGACATCGGGTAATGTGAGACAGCCCCTGTATCTAGGCAACGGAACACATTTGTGGTCATGTGACCATTATGTTTTCAAGCCCCTCCCTTTCCCCCTTGCCATGAAGGAGAAGTTGGTGCTGGTGCTGTGGAAAGTTAGCCTGGATGCCAGACGAACTTAGCCCCGCCCACAACTTTTTTGGTCAGGCAGTTCGGTCTGGAGTCGCTCCATTGGGAAAAAATAATGGGGCGTGTTTCAACTGACCAGGAAGTAAAATTCCTCTTCGCTCAATTGGATAGACCTACAACAAATCAGAGCAACGTAGTATGTGACGTATGCTAAGCAACGCATTGTGAGTTATTTACCCTGTTTCACACCGGACGCTTCAGCGCAGCGCCAAGCCTTAAATAACAGCTGGCTCCCATCCACTCCCATGTTAAAACTTTGTGCCGGTCACACCGGAGGCTGAAGCACCGCGAGGCAGCCTTGGCGCAGCGTGGTGCTTCAGCCTCCGGTGTGACTGTCACAAAGCCGTGCAGCGATCTACTGGATCAACGGGTGATATTATTAGCGCTGCCCGGCGGTTCAGCGTCGCTTCAGTGTCCGTTGTGAACAGCCAAGCGCCGGGGCGATAGGGATTAGCGCGGTGCTTTGGCGTCGCCTCCACGTTCTGTGTTCCTCTTTCAAAATGAATGCGCTGTCGATGTCTTCTAAAACAGACTCAATGGCAGCATCTACACATCTCAGCTCGCCAGCGGCAGGCATGTTTGTTGAAAACGAATTCAACCCAAGGGCACTTTGATGACGTGGTTGATTACGTCACCGTTGATCATCTGTCAATCATCGTATAAAGCCCGCCCTGACAATCTGATTGGCCCGGTCGGGCCATAATTTTTTCCCAATGGAGCGACTCCAGACCGAACTGCCCGACCAAAAATGTTGTGGGCGGGGCTAAGTTCGTCTGGCATCCAGGCTAGTGGAAAGTATGTTTTTCACAAAAATTTGTTTTTTGCATGTAAAAGTAAATTTTCTTGCTATGAACTTAATCAACTGTTGTGTCAAAACGAATTGGATCAGGTAGAAAACTTATATCATGCATGTTGGTGAACTTCCAACATATTAAACCATGTGATTAATGCTAGCTGAAGATTAGCCTGAATTGCTAAGAGATGTTTTTTCTAAAACGGTGGCTGTGGGGTAAAGTGGGACAAATGCTGTGGGGTAAAGTGAGACAGTTTCTCACTTTACCCCACCATGAAGCACAAGTTAAGTCTAGTCTTAAACATATTTTAGCGTTATATTCGGTATATATGTTTTATTTTTAATGTCATAAACATTGTAGAAAAGCCATCATGCCAAGAAACTATACACCAGGAAGACAACCTGGGGCCAAACACCCCTTGCAGAGATGGAGAGTGCAGCCGCTGAGGTCATGCAAGGAAAGAAGTCCTTAAGAAAAGCTGGAAGGGATAGAAATATTGATAAGAAAACCCTCAAAAGATTCATGAAGAAAAAAGAGAAAGGGAAATGCTGTGATTATTTTAATCACAGCTATGTTTAGATTTTTATATTAGTTGGATTGTTTGTTTTGCTGTGATTCTTTTAATCACGGCTATGTTTTGGCGCTTTTGTTTTTGTGTTTTACTGAGTATTAAGTTGGGTTGGTTTTTCTGCCTTGCCCTTTTCTGCCCTTTGCCTTCCCCATGTTGAAAGGGGGATTTATTGACATACACACACTTTAACGTGTGGTCAGATACACATACCATGTCCTTTGAGCATTAACCTCATACACACACACACACACACACACACACTACGTCACCTCAACTTCAGATGTTTCATGCTCCTTATCAAACAGGGAATTAGAGGAGGTTTGCATGCCTTTTCTCACAGTATTTCATGAATTACTTCATTGTATTAATTCGGAGACGTCCTCTCTCCTGTGAGATCATCAGTCTTAGAATGCTTTGAGGCCAGAACACTATGACCTCTGGTAACCATAGCAATGGCGCGCACCTACAGTATCATCAACACGCAACACCAGGAGGGCAGGACTGCCTTGTGCTCCGACCAACGAGGCACTGCCCCGTGTGAGATTCAGCAGCTTCCGTCTAGTCTCGACCAATCCAAGAACCTCTGTCACGCCCAGTATATCGATATATAAACAATGTGCACACTTTGTCTAAGCGCCATTTTTCCTGTGCAGCTTACTGTGTGGGATCAATGGTCCATGCATGATCATTTGCTGAACACTGCAGTTTCCTGACCTGTGACCTCTGAATAAACCTGCTTAATTTTAACTTGAGAACGACGACTCCTGCCTTTGATTTCCACCCGCAACAGAAAGTAAAATCAGTAGCTTGGGGTGCAGTAGCTGAGGCAAAGAGAATATTCACAGATGAGATGGAGGAGGAGCTTGACTAACACTTGAAACAACTAGCTGACCAGTTCCATGGCCTTGCTCCAGTTAAGTGTTGTGAACTGGCATTTGAATACGCAGAGAAAAACAATATCCCTGTCCCTGCCAATTGGACAGAGAAACAATTTGCCGGTAAACTAGGGTGTGCAAGAGATCACATGAATCATAATTATCATAAATGTGCTTAATTGACCAATCCCTGTGATTCTGTTACTAGTCCGATATTAGTGGTTGTCAATCTAGCTGTAGGGATTTTAACTATTACAACATGTGTTGTTATGTTAGTTTTAAAGTGGAAAAAGTAAGTGGACCACTTTACCCCGTAGCTGGGTAAAGTGAGACACAAGACCACTTTTTTTAAAACATCATCATATTTTCACTGCCCTTTGTCCTGAAGACATTCTGATCGTTTCCATTGCTATGAAACATCCTGAATTAATGGGAAATGTGTTCATTTTACTGATATATCATTTTAGCTTGCCTAGAGGGGAGCAAATGTAAAAAATGTCCCACATTACCCCGCTCTCCCCTATGTATTCACTATGGAACACCTAACATTCATTTCACACAGCTGCTTTTACACATCTGATGCATGTTAGTTTTATTTTACATCCATTACTAGTGAGATAGAGAAATATGTACAATACTAACAAGAAGTCACCTAGCCAGCTAACCATAGCTAGATCAACTAAATAAATCTCGAAGTATAACAGTATAATCAATAGACATTGTTTGATATGCATTTGAAAGGTTAATATGGCTGATCAAATTCATTTCAGACTTACGGTTGACATGTTAATAAAGATGCTGTCTGAAGAACAGGATAATACCAATTAGGAGACAATTATTTGTCTTGATTCTAAGTCTGAAATCTCTGGTGCTGAGGATGTAGGCTATCTTCCACAAGATCAAGTTAGAGTTGTGGGTGTCATGACATAGAAGGCTATGTCAACAAAGAATCCTCTTCATTTAAGGGACTGGATTCCAAGGCAAAAGGCTCCTTTGATGACATAGTAGAGACTCATCTTATATGTCATCAAAGGAGCCTTCTCCTAAATGAAGAAGGAAGAATAAGCCATGAAAGAATATAGCAGAGAAACATCCAGCTATCTATGAAAAAACATAGGAAATTAATAGGGGTCAAGAGTAGAGTAGGCTATTTTAGTTAATGAACTATTCTCCGATTACAACATAGATTTATTGTCCCTCACTGAGACGTGGCTGCATCCTGATGAATATGTCAGTCTAAATGAATCTACTCCCCCCAGTCATATAAATTCACAGGGTCCCAGAGAATTTGGGCGAGGAGGTGGTGTTGCTGCTATTTTTAACACCAGTCTATCAATTAATCCTAAACCTAAACTCAGCTATAACTCATTTGAATGTCTTGTTGTTAGTCTTCCACGCCAATCCAGGAAACACCAACAGCCAATCACATTTGCTGTAGTTTACCGTGCTCCGAGGGCTTATACAGAATTGTTAACGGAATTCCCTGAGTTTTGATCAAACCTAGTCCTAAAGACCAATAAAATTATTATTGTTGGTGACTCTAATATGCAGGTTGACAATAATAAAGATAGCCTTAAGGCCGAATAATAGTCCTGCGACTGTAACCGCGGAAGGCCACGCAGTTGCATCGACGGACTCGTTTTGATTTATGCTTTTCTAAAGTGTTGCGCGTGTTGCAACGCAATTCACCGCCTGAACACTAGGCGGAGTTACGTTGTTTGTCGAAGACAAAACACACAAAGAAGAGACGTCTTCTTCTTCGTCGACTGTTTATTTAGATCGCCACTCCGGCTCCTCATAGCCTATTTCTGGCGGACAAATCGGCCAGTCAGTGACAGGTTATACAAGTGGTCATACTTTCGGATCTCCTCTGCCAAGTGCTCATCTATTTGAGCATTTGGTCCATATTCGTTCTTTTAAATCTTCCGTGAGTTCCGCGTATTGTGGGGCATGAAACCGGAAACTAGACTCCGGACGGGATGTAGTAACCCGACCAATCACAAGCCTTGCGGGCTGCGTGAGGCTTGCGTCGTTTTGTCGTATAGTTATAAAAATTGGCGGACACACGCAAGCCGCCACAGGGCACGAAAGGGGCGTGTTGCGTGTCTTGCTTGCATGCGTGCGTGCGTGCAACCCGACTATAATTCGGCCTTTAGCGTAGCATTTATTTCGATACTAGACTCAATTGGTTTCAGTCAATGTGTACACCAACCTACGCATTGTTGTAACCACACACTTGACCTTGTATTATCGTACGGTGTCGGAATCGAACATTTAACAGTACTTCCGCGTAATCCAGTTCTATCAGACCATAATTTAATAACCTTCGATTTTTCAAAAACTGAATATATGCCACTAATAAAAAACTCATTTGCTAGATTTAGCAAATTACAGACCAATATCTAATTTCCCCTTCATTTCTAAAATCTTAGAAAAAGTTGTAGTCAATCAGCTGTGTGAGTTTCTCCAGGAAAATAATATATATGAAGACTTTCACACTGGGTTCAGAGCCAATCACAGCACAGAGACAGCCTTAGCAAAAGTCACTAATAGCTTCAGATCAGGGACTTGTGTCTGTCCTTGTTCTGTTAGATCTCAGTGCAGCATTCGACACAAATGACCATCAAATTTTAATACAAAGACTTAAACAGTTAATTAACATTAATGGAACCGCCCTTAACTGGTTTAAATCTTATTTTGCTGATCGCTCCCAATTCGTGCAAATTAATGATGAGTCATCTGTGCGCACCAAAGTTAACCATGGTGTTCCACAGGGCTCTGGGCTCGGCCCAATTTTATTCTCATTATATATGCTTCCACTCGGAAACATTATCAGGACACACTCGGTAAATTTTCACTGCTATGCAGATGACACCCAGTTATACTTGTCAATAAAACCTGAACAAAGTAATCAATTAACTAAACTTCGAACATGTCTCAAGGACATAAAAACCTGGATGACCCGCAATTTTCTCTTATTAAACTCAGATAAAACAGAGGTTATAATACTTGGCCCTAAACACCTTAGAGATACATTATCTCAAGATATAGCTGCACTAGACGACATTGCCCTTGCTTCCAATGAAACAGTCAGGAACTTGGGAGTGATCTTTGATCATAATTTATCCTTTAATTCACACCTAAAACAAATTTCTAGGACAGCCTTTTTCCACTTGCGTAATATCTAAAAAATCAGACATGTCCATTCGCAAAAAGATGCAGAAAAACTAGTCCACGCCTTTGTTACTGGACTATTGTAATTCATTACTATCAGGCTCCAGCAGTAAGTCCTTAAAAACTCTACAGCTTGTCCAAAATGCCGCAGCACGTGTCTTGACGAAAGAGAGCACATTTCTCCAGTATTAGCATCGCTACACTGGATTCCGGTTAAATCTAGAATATCATTTAAAATTCTCCTCCTCACCTTCAAGGCCCTGAATAATATGGTGCCATTTTACCTTAAAGAGCTTTTAGTACCCTATCAACCCACTAGGGCACTCCGCTCCCAGAATTCAGGCTTACTTGTCGTCCCTAAAGTCTCTAAAAGTATAGCAGGAGCCAGAGCTTTTAGCCATCAAGCTCCTCTGCTGTGGAATAAACTACCACTTTCAGTTCGGGAGGCAGACACCATCTGTTCGTTTAAGAGAAGTTAAAAACCTTCCTTTTTGATAAAGCTTATAGTTAGAGCTAATTAGTGCGGCAGAACGTTAGTTGTCCTATGTTCTAAAATAGGAAGCGTTTAGTTTAAAAAGGCATAGAGGTATTGATGGCTGATCTATTGAGTGGGTCACATGGTTTTTATCGTACTACCATACAAACCAGTAGCCAGTCAGATTTACCTTGAGCCTCCGTGTACTCCCAAGTTCGGCCCGTATCATTGTATCATTGATTACAAGGCAAAAACCCCTGATGACACTAAGACGCAAAGGGAATTTATGACACATGACACACGGAGCTTCTCTTTCCAGCTTCTCCTTCCTCTTCTTCATCCCTATCACATCAAAGTAAGTCATATCTCATCAGTACATGTTACTGACTTGACCCCTTCCCCGAGTCCCTTTGCTTTATCGCCTGCAGATCCGGGCCCGCTGTGGCCGCACCATGGATTACTATTTGTGGATCGTGCATCAGAGGCTGCAATGGTGGATCCAGTATGGTGGATTCTCTATCTTGTGGGCTGATCGTAGTGGTAATGGCGGATCCTGTGTCGTGTTGGCATCATATAATGGTGGTGGACCACGACCGAGGCGGCGGCTGATGATGGATTCTAATAAGCGGCAGTGGACAATGACTGTGGACTATAGTGGCATCCGAAAATGTTTACCCTCATCAATGCTGCTAAAAACTTTAATCTTGATGATGTTTTCCTACATTTGGCATCTATTGCACTTCTGACCGTCCTGGGAGAGGGATCCCTCACATGTGGCTCTCTCTGAGGTTTCTACGTATTTTTACCCTGTTAAAAGGTTTATTAGTAGTTTTTCCATACTCTTGTTGAGGGTTAAGGACAGAGGATGTCACACCAAGTTAAAGCCCTATGAGACGAATTGTGATTTGTGAATATGGGCTATACAAATAAAATTTGATGATTGATTGATTGAAGAGACTTTAGAATGATATTTATCCAACATTACCTGCACACTGCCGATGCATTGTTTGAGCAAATACCAACATTACCATCAAAGTTGAACAACCCCGCTGATGCGTCGGCGGGGTTGATAGGTTGATACTCACTCTCCAAAATGCTTTGATTTTGTAAGATTTTGTAACAGTTGCTAGTTGCTAGGCACCGAGGTACGCTCCACCTTCATGACGTGTTGCATTCACGTCGCATAAAAATAACCAGAATTATTCTCGATCTTTTGGAGACAACGATTGCAAACCTTTAAGGTGTATGCTCACCAGGGCTGCTCGATTAATCGAAATTTTATCGTGATTACGATTATGGGGTCAAACGATCTCCAAACTACAATAATCGAGTTGAAACGATCTTTTTTTTAAAGAGACGCGCATGCACAATTCAGTCCTTCCCCCAAAGCATTCAGCCGCCCAGCTGACTGGCACTCACTCTCAAGCAGCAGTAAAGTAAAGGAGGCGAGTTGTGTGTGTAGTGATCGGCGGTGAAAAAAACAGCGTGAGTGGAAAAGCAGGGAGGGCAGCAGCAGATCATGTAGCGGCCGCGCCGCGCACTGCTATTCTCAAGCGCGCTCCCGCCTGGCTGTTCAGACTTGTCAGACCGGACCCGCATTTCTCCGCGCCGGTCAGTCGGTCATAGAGTGTTAGGGTTGCCATCATTAAGGGTTTGAATAACCGGGCACCGATATCCTGGTTTCATGGAGGAATAAGATACGCAGCCGTCATCGGTGTTTACCGGAACCGGAAGTGATTAAAAAAATAAAGCATGTACTTTACTTCAGAATAAGGGCACATTAATAATTGTTTAAATAATCGGGATTTTGATATTGTCCAAAATAATCGTGATTATGAATTTTTCCATAATCGAGCAGCCCTAATGCACACATTTCAAGCGTACACTGGTGTTGATACAGTATTAAGGACAAAAGAACACAACAAAAACATGAATAGATAAATAGAGGGTCTTATTTCAAGCAGCATAAACAAATCAAGTAAAGAAAAGAGTGTCAGGTCATTTCTGTTCATCATGCATTAAAGAGGTTTTACAAATATCTTTCGTTCATTCTTGCTTCTTTATAGCCTAACAAACTCAGGGCTTTTATTAGAAAATCCAAATTTGTGTGCATCCTCATATCTGCTCTAGATCATTACAACGCTGGAGTTCCTGGCTCTTTGGCAGCCCTTAGAAAAGCTCAAACATTCTTATATTGAACACTCTAAAAATATAATTTCATAGATATATTTTCTTATTTAGTTTTAAATTTGAATTGATGTCTACCTTAGTAGGTAAGCATTCCTATTTACAATGGACACAACAGATTTATTTGCAATTGACTTTTCAGCATATCCTTTAGAACGTCGTTTACCAGGTTCTGGAAGAAAGTGTGGGCATTGGTGGATATTTCTTCTTAACTGTGATATTATTGACGGACCGAAAATCAATACAGGGTCGAAGGGAGCCATCCTGTTTTTTTAAACAAAAAATAAACCTCACAAACATGTAAGGATTGTATTCCAGAAACTTCTGGATAACAAACTTTTCGTTAAAGCTGAGAAATGTATGTTCCAAGCACAGTCTGTGTCTTTCCTGGGCTCCATTGTGGAGACAGAGTGGTCCGTGCCTGAGACCAGGAAACAAATTACAGCGCTTCCTGGGTGTTGCCAACTTATAACACCGATTCATCCGGGATGACAGTAAGGTTTCTCCACCCCTCACTAGACTCACCTCCTATAAGGTTCCGTTCACCTGGTCACTAGACTTTGACAAGGCTTTCCAGAAACATAAAACCTTGTTGTCCACCGTTCCAGTTGTTGTCCGCCCAGACCCTTCCCAACAGTTCGTGGTTGAGGTTGATTCCTCGGACACCAGAGTTGTATTGGGGCCATCCTCTCCCAGCGCTCTCCAAAGGATAAACATCATAAGATAAGATACATTTATAAGATACATTTATTGGTCCCACACACATGCACACACACACGACATGCAAATGGGGGAAAATTTGTTCTCTGCTTTTGTCCCATCTGGTGAACACAGGAGGACACACAGAGCAGTGGGCAGCCATGCAAAGCGCCCGGGGAGCAGGTATTGGGGGAGTAAGGTGCCTTGCTCAGGAGCACTTAGACAGTGGGGTGGGGTAGGCACTTAGACAGTGGCTGAGCGAAATTATGTTGTGGGGAACCGTGAGCTCCTGACGGTGGTGTTGGCTCTGGAGCAGCACTGGTTGGAGGGGGCGGAGTATCCTTTAATTGTTTGGACAAAATCTGGTTTATCTTCAATCAGCTAAGAGGTTAAACTCCTGTCATGCAAGGTGGGCTCTCTTCTTGGGTATGTTTAAATTCACTCTCACATACAGACGCGGCTCCTGCAACCAGAAACCGGATGTCCTTTCCCGACAGACTGCCCCTGAGACCTCCAGCAGTCCCCGGAGCCCATCCTCCCCCCATGTATATTGTGGCCGCTGTCTTCTGGGCGGTGGAGTCTGGGTTCCGAAAGCCCAGCAGACCGACGTTCCTGTAGGGGCATACGTCAAAACTAACTTACTATCCGGGAGTTCAATGCACTTTAGAATTCATTAAGCAATGTTTCTGTTGGCCCACGATCGCCCAGGACACTCAGTCCTTTGTCGCCGCCTGCTCGGCCTGTGCCCGTGAAGGTTTCCCACCAACCTCACTCTGGACTGCTTCAACTATTGCCCATCCCCAGTCACCATGTTCCTATATTGCTGTGGATTTTGATACTGTTCTCCCCCCATCGGCAGGAAGCACAACCATACTCACTATTGTTGGACGGCTCTCTAAGGAAGTGCACTTTGTTAGCTTATCCTCCGGCTATCAACCTCAGACCAACGGAAAGGACGATCGGGCCAACTGGGACTGTGTTCCTGCCCGACATCCCTAATTCTGGAGTTCCCACTTGCTTGAGTAGAATATGCCATGACTCCCTCACCAGCTCCGCCACAGGTATGACACCGTTCACCATCATGTTTGGTTTCCATCCCCATTTGTTTCCCTCCCAGGAGAAAGAAATTGCCGTCCCCTCCGTTCAGTCCCACCTGCGCCACAGCTGTAGGATCTGGAGGGAGGCTCGGGCAGCGTTAGTCCACACTGCCACCAGGAACAGTCAATGCATCTCAGCTCCCACATACACACCAGTACAGAAGGTATTGCTGCCCTCCCGGGACCTTCCAGTCCAGGTGGAGTCACGCAAGTTGGCCCCGCAATTCGTGAGCCCCTATGAGATTGAGGTCATCAACCCAGTCACTTCTCCCCTCAAGCTTCCATCCTAACCTCAAGATTCACCCCACCTTTCACACATCCCTCATTAAGCCTGTCTCCTCCAGTCTTCCTACCTAACCCCCTCCACCCACCCAGATCATGGACAACCATCCAACATTTACTACTGCATCCTGGATGTCAAAAAAATAAGCTGAAAACCTGAAAGTATCATTAATTAATCCTTTAAAATTTCCAAGTTGGTCTCCCTCATAGGGAGGTTTTAATTTCTTTAAATTTAAATTTCTTATTTTTACCTAAAGACAGATGTACTGAGCAGGACTGGAACAGATCACATACCTTCTGAAATAACAAAACACTTAGTGATTCAGGTAGCTTTCATTTTAATAATGATAATTTCACCATAACTATTAACAGCAAACAATCATCCACTTTTTTCGTGCACATTAATTAACCATCAAATTCAAGTGATGAGATCACCTGATTAGAACCAGTAAAGCGTGATTTGGAAAGCACAAAATTAGTCCATATCTTAATCAAATTCACTTCATTTTGATTGTGTTAGTGTAGTAAGGAGCCGAGCACAAAGGAACAAATCACCAACAGAACCAAAGGCCACGAATCAATACCGGTTTTCCAAAGCATTGCTAAGAAACAAAGTGCTGCCTGTACATTCTGGTCCTGTGAATTTGTGATGTGCATGTTGATCTGTGTGAAGGTGTCACTTAAATCAGTTACAGTGGTTCACAATTTGCTGTGCACGTTAAAATAAGACCTCATGAGGCTTATTAAAAAAATACAGCAAAACCTTTCATGCTTTTACAAAATAGATCACATTATCGCAACATACATTCAAACTTGTGCAATACAGACGAGCACATCCTTCATGTCACATCAACATTCAATGTTTGACGCTGCAGAAATCAAACTATAACTCTTTTAGGAATGTCATAGTGATGGAGCTAGGCATAAAATCTCCACAAGGAAAGATGGAGAGTGGGGTTTTCTCTGTAAATTATTTTACAACTGATTTGGTTGGTCGGAGGTATGTTTAGTTCTGTGTATCTGTGTCGTTGAAGGTTATTTCCAGGGTTGACTGCTTTGAACCCTGGAACTGTTCCTTCCAGATGCAGAGGAACTCAGTCGACTCCCGGCGCCGGATATGTTGGAGCGGGAGCTGAGGGTCGACATGCGGCTGGATCTGCTGCTCTCTGTGAATGCACACACAAACACTGGTGAGGAATATGAAATGAAATGAATTAAAAACATTTGTCAGTCTTCTACCAAGTGGAAATCTTGTTTTGATTCATGTTTAATTGGCCCGATGTAAGGGAAATGTAACATTTTGAACATGCACAATGTAATCATGTTCATCTCCCCTATTATTGATCATGATTGAATCTTATACAATGTAACCTTGACCATGCTAAATCCTGTACAACTGAATGAATCTTGGTCTGATTGCCTAAACTAAGGTGTTGAGGCCTTGATGTCACCAGAAGATCCTGACCTTTGGCTTAGAAACAACCTCAACAAGAGGGGGAGGAACCATCCAAATGTATAAAGAGAACAACTGCTTCCCATCGCTGTGCATATTACAAACCAACCTTTGACTTGTGCACCATGCTCTGAGCATTACATGTGACAATACTGTAAGAGAGGTGTGTCTCGTTCCTTGTTGTCAGAGTGGGATTGCAGAATTGCCCCGACAGTGATAATAGTGCATCATGGACCAAAATTCAAGGTCTGAGTCAGAAGGGAACTGAGAAAGTTGGCAAAAATTATGACATGAGTTTTCATCACTTATAAACCTGTAACCATCCCACAGCAATCAATAAACAAAGATTTAGATGAGGTCATACTATGTTAAAAGGACACCATAGATAAATGGTTGGATGAACCGAAATAAGAGTTTATTTGATAAAAAAAAACGCAAGCCATAAAGGAACTAAATTAATGACAGAAAAGCTGACGAAGTGGGCCATCACTATTAAACTCAATCTAAATCAAAACCAAAACAAGAAAACTAGACGACTGGACATCTCCAACTCAAACTAGAATATGCTGCTGCTTTGTGGATTGATTCAAAGAGTGAGAGAAAGAGAGACCACAGGCTCTCCTCCTCCAGCTTTTTATCTCATCTTTAACTGTGAATGAGCCTCAGGTTCTGCAACACTACAAATGGGTAGTTTAAAAAACATAAATCCACATTCTGACTTCAAAGCACCTGAATAGATCAAAGCCAAACATTTCACAATGGGAACTATATCATATAATTTACTCACATTTTGAACCAAACTACTTGTTTATTTTCAGCAAAACCTTCTAACAGTGTGGTCTTACGATTACTTGGGATGAGTATCTCTTCCAGCTGCTCCTGGATCTTAGTCAGCTCATCTGATGTAAAGCGCCTCCTCATCTCTGCCGCCTGCATCTGTTGCTGAACAGAACTCTTTTTCCACTTTGACGAAGTGGGAGACGACAGGCAAGTGGTCGGGAAGGAACCCGTCGTCATCCCTTCTGGAAATTTCTGAGCGATTACCTTGAGACCTGGGAGAACAAAGAGGGACGACGGCTCTCTTCAGGCACAATTTTTTTTTTATTAGTTCATATTACAAATTTGTGTCATGGGTTGACTAATATAACATTCTTAAGTGTAACTTCACCCATAAGTTTTGGTTGAAGTGTCTTTCCCTGGAAATTCAAAAAATGCCTTGAAGGCCGAACTAAAACACAGCTACCCTCATCTCTCTCTACCCTGCACAAACCAGTAGATTTGTAAACATTTTGGACAGCAGATAAAAATCAAGCAGATAGATGCAGTGGATTAGCAACTGGGAGGAAACACCCCTGTGTCTTTGGTCACATACTGAACAAAGAGGGATAAAGCTAAGCTATCTAGTGTGTCTAGCTATGAGCATTGACTCCAGTAGCAGCACACACACTTTTCAACCCAAAAGAGGATTGTCGCCTCCAGAGTTTCCTGACGGCCAAGAGCAGTCATTCCTAGCAACGTGAACTACTGGAAAAGGTGGCTGGTACAAAGACAGCTGGTGCTAAGCTGTATCTGAGGAGCGCTGTGATCAAAAGCCTAATAGAGTTTTTAAATATATAAACTAAATAGTTAAAGTCCCAAACTGTTGATTCTACATGGTACTGCAAGGTTCAAGATGGTTTTATACATTAAGTCGCATTATGAGCCATGTTACCACATAAATCTAGATTTTTCTCATAAAATTTGTAATGAGTGATATTAAAACCAGCATTCATGCATTTCAATACAGTCATGAGCAGTCATATGATTTAGTTTACAGACCAAAAAAAACACATTCAAGTGTGCAGTACCTCTTTATATTCCGTTATATACTCATACATGAGTTATTGAAATGCAGAAATGTAAGCTCCAGCCCCTCTCGCGACTACAACCATAGAATGGTAAAAAATTATTCCCTATATGATTTAGAGAAAGTCTGACTTACCTCCAGACAACATAAACAGATTCTCGACTCCTCGCTGACACATGGTGGTGGCTGCCTGGCTGGCTATTCTCTCATCCTCATCATACACAATGATGATCTTCCCTGCTGTGTTTTTCTAAACAGAGTGTGGGTTAAGTTCAGACAAGACAATAATAAGTTGTACCTGCAGGTCAGTTGTTGTTGACATGGAAAAGTATCTAAAGCGAAAGTGTTTAATGCCAGTTTGTGTTAAAGGATACATATTCCAGCACAAAAAAGTAGTTTCCAACCTCAACTTCCCTAAAGGAAGAGTGAGATGGAGAGACCGAGACCTGAACCAGGATTGTCTCAGCGCTGCGATCAATCTGGTGAGAATCTGAAAATTCAAGTATATTTTGTACCTGCTTACATAGTGCTAAAGATAGTTTTTTCTAGAGGGATTTGATCCCAGATGGGTTAAAGCGCTGTAGAGGTTTTAACCAAGGTTTAGTACGAAAACCTGGAGGTAAACTGACGAGGTACCTAAGTTTGCTAAGACCACAACCATGGAATAAAATATTACTGGTTATTTTTTGGATTGTGTGAAAAGCACACTATGTAGACAATTTCTCTAAGGCATTATGATTTATGTTGGTCAAGCAGGATATTTAAAAATGTATAGAGCAGCAAAAGATTTCAGATTTCCATCACACCTGCATTTCAAAACGCCCTGATGTTGTGGTTGACATGGGAAAATATCTAAAGTGAAAGTGTTTAATGCCAGTTTGTGTTAAAGGATACATATTCCAGCACTTCTTTGGAAAAGGGGTTCATTGTTCGAGACAGGTGGGCGATCGGGAAACTGTGTGCTATAAGAAATACAAATGATAAGGAGGTTTACATTATTCTATTAGGCATAAAGAGCTTGATGATCATTTTTCTGCTACATACCGCTGATAATGTGACAGCAGTTGTATTGATCCAGGTCACGCACGTCCAGCAGCAGGTAGGGGCAGTCGGGGTAGGGCCTGTCAGTATCATTGTCCATCTTCTGACACTTCATGCCGAGGCTCAGCTCTCCTACACCACTGACAACGCTGTGAGAGGACAACGGTTAGGAGATTGTAATATTTAGTCTTTATTCCTTTGCCTATATTACCTACGCCAAAGAGGTTATGTTTTCGTCAGCATTTGTTTGTTTGTTAGTTGGCAGGATCACACAAAAACGACTAAACGGATTATCATGAAACTTTTTGGAAGGATGTGGTATGGGTCAGGAGGGAACTGAATACATTTTGATCTGGATCAGGATGGATTCAGGATTTGTAACAT
Organism: Pleuronectes platessa; assembly: GCF_947347685.1. NCBI lineage: Eukaryota > Metazoa > Chordata > Actinopteri > Pleuronectiformes > Pleuronectidae > Pleuronectes > Pleuronectes platessa. The sequence goes on from NC_070632.1 coordinate 25,847,289, forward strand.
TCTTCAGCATTGTGAGATAGGGTGTTATTGACCATGTACCTGGATACAATCACAAGGTGACAGCAAGTACAGGTGTGAACGTACTTGGATCAGATAGTGATCCGATCACGCCAGACCACATTCGGAGGTGGACTGGGCCACATGTGTCCACATATTTTTAGAAGTGTGAACGCGAATGTTTCCTGGGCCAGTTATGAAAGACCTCCTACTCAGCTGATGTCCTCTGACCTGCAACAGTTTATCTGTGAACTGAACCTATTTGTATTCTTATCTGTGCCTGTACACTGAATTATTTGTGGCCATCACCAAAATATCAACACTGACCAGGACATCATGACTAATGCTTTTCTCAAATTGTTGAAATCTTTCTTCTCTGCAACCGCATGGGATTCATTCAACGCCTCCTGACTCCTCTCTCTCCCTCATGAGGACACACAGACAAACATAAACAGTGACATCGGACACATCTTTAAACTTAGGTCTGAACAGGATCAGAGAATAATTCATGGATCTTGATGAAGAAAAATATGGATCTAGTGAATTTAAAAGTGGTTCCATAAGGTATACTGTTGTTTTATGTGGTACACTTAAAAAAAGTTCAACCGAGTAATGTTGCTTTACAGTTACTATAGTTTAATGATTAATATCCATGTTAAATCTGCAACAAAAAATTATTTGAGCTATATTGAAAATAATCCAATGATTATTTTCTCAAAGAATTATGTATAAAATGTCAAAAATTCACAAAAATGTATTGTTTTGTCCAATTAACAGACCAAAACAAAGACATTCAGTCTACTGTGATGTTTGATTTGTTTTTTTATGAGAAAAAAAGACTGAAATTATGAAATGATTATCAAAATAGTTGCCAATTAATTTTCTAGTATCAGACTCTTTGAGTTGCAGGAAAGTTTTCATGTTTTTGTGAACATGTCTTAACGGAGAATCTCCTAATGCTTTTTGATTGAAAGGCAAACTCTGGAGCCCATTGTACCGACAATCATTAGTTCATGACTGAAAACAGCTTTATACTCTACAGTGCAGCCGGTGGACGACTCTGTCAGATCGTCTTAATGCAGCCTCTGGGACAGAGGTACAGTTCCCTTAAGTGCAACACTTGCTGAAAATACTTGCCCTCATCATCCACAGCATGTTGGATAAAGGTTATCCTCCTAACAATGGGTAAAATGGTATGTGAGATATTGAGCAAGGTCATTCTTACCTTAGCAGCGTTGACCTTGAAGTGTAGCAGTTCTCCCTGGTGTCACCTGCATCATGGGGATCAGAAAGTGGTGACATCTGTAGGGCACCGTTGGTGTGTTCGGACAAACTCTCCAGGTCTGCATCAGACATCTCTGACAGGGCATCTGCAAATGAGTGTGAAATCAACAGATTGTCACCCACTCTCAGAGCCAAGTTCAATATGTTAGAAGCTGTAGAATAACTTTTACCGTCTGGGCAGTGTGAGTCACCATCATTCTCATATTTATTCAGGTCTGACACAGAGGCTACCTGAAGTATCTGGTGAGTAAAAAAAGTTTGAAACTCAGCAATGCATGTACCAGCAAGAAAAACAGTTAAAACTAACAGGAAGTAAAAGTGCATGGACAATGGTATCCTGGTGTCCGTAAATGAAGGTAACAAACTGAGCTGAATAGTTTGTTATAAGCTGTCTGTGCAGAACTATTCACACAAGTAGTCTATTAATTATTAAGTACAGTGAACAGATCAGGTTTGCTCACTACATTCATTCAGTCATCTCCAAAGTAAAGGGAACAAATAAATGGATAATCACTTGATAGTAAACCCAGCAGGACTTTACCATATAGCAAGGAAATAAAAACTTACCAATTGGGCAAATGTAGTCACCTTTAACCGCTTAAATATTTCGTCTGCACGGTACCTGTAATCTGAGGAAATGGAGAATAAAAAAAAAAAACTCACCTACAACAGCTCTAACCTGTCTACTCTCAGTATACCGTCAATCCACAGCTGCTACTACTTTCCCCACATCAGACTCAGTTTTATCCCTGCACACTAGCTCACACTTGTTGGTATCCAACAATCACATCCCTGCAGTCTTTGTCTGGCCACACTATTGTGAATACTGCAATCCTCCATTGAAGATACTGAGAAATTGAAGGTCAAGTCACAAATGAACATTTATTTAATTGCTTAATTAACTGGGGTAGTATGAGAACCCAAAGATTGTTGGAAAAATGGCCTGCTCTATCTCACATCTATTGAACCAGCTGACAGAAAGAAAGATGAATTGTGAATGTCAGACTAGAAACATTGGGTTGGTCAAGGAAACATTCAGACAAAACCATACAAGCATAACAAATCATGAATGAATATATATAAACCAACAGCCAACAATGTTATTTCTTTGCAACTTCTGAACTTCTCTCCTCTTCAAACAAGTTACTCACTTTTTTTAATATCCTCCAGTCTTTCCATGTACTTCGTAAGGCTGCATCCTACAAAACGAAACATAACAATAATATGAAGAAGATTTAAAGCTGAGTTGTTTCAGATGTCAAATGGTTTATACTAAGACCCTGACATTTTTGTTCTACTTGAGAGATGTGTCCTTCCCTGAACAGGTTACTTGTGATGTTAAGGAGCAAAATCAAATAGAATCGAAAAGAGTAGAACTTTATTGTCCACCTACATGGGAAATTGCATTCAATTAATAAATAAACAAACATAAAACCCCAACGGGCAATTGACGCATCCCTGGAAAGCTTTGCAGCTTAAGTGACTTTACCAGGCAGGGAGATGAAAAGTACAGCAGATTGGTACACAGGTTCCTCAACCTGCGAACTGACTCATAGGCTACAGAGTCTCTTTTTATCGTGTTTTTTTTATACATGATTATTTTCTACAATATATAACCTTATGTTAATTATAATTTAGATCAAAAACAACAATCCAAATGCATCTCAAGAAGAGGACATACTCTGCTTATTGTGTTAACTAAGTGAAATAGAGAGTGAGATTCATATCTGGTTCTACTGTCCTGTCAGGAGGGACACACATTTTAGTAGAATACCATATATCTATATTATTCCACTTTAATTTGATTATTATAATCTTCCCATCCTTGAAATGACGCGATACATCCTAATAATAAACTAAATTTATGCAGCTTTATTTGAACAAAGTTAAAAAGTGCTTTATATGAATAAACAAGGACTAGGCCATTTCTGGACTGAGCAAATAAATCAAAAGATTTCAAATAATATAGAAAATAGATGGAATAAACACCCAACCGTAGAAACAAAAACAATAGCCATGAAAAAAAGGAATAAAATGAATAAAGGGAAGAACGCCCCCAACAATACAAAATATGAATAATAATAATAACACAGATAAGACATGTTGGCGATCAAACTTTGTGCTACAAATCATTAAATTACAAAGATAGGTGATTTAAAGGATGTCACAGTTTTTAAGTCTCAGATCCTTAGGGCAGTGAGTTCCAGAGCTGAGGGGTCCTGACTTCTAGAGCCTGATATGGGATGTGTAACTACAACAAGTACTTTATGGTGTCCGGTGAACCCGTGGGAATAGAGTACCCTGTGAGCATGACACCTAAATAATTTAAACCTGTACCTGTATCCAATCGGGTCTTGACGTGTTGGTACTTTGCGTTTCTCGGTATTCTTCTTTTCATGAACTAGAAGGAAAAGAACAATGTGGAGTTTCTCTATAGCTTAGTACACAGAAGTATTTTGTTTATAAAGCAAATAACATTATAACCATCACGTAGAAGAACGTAACGGACTAAAGCCAGCTTTAAATTCTTACAGGTGTACTGTGGATATGGTTTAACAGAGATGACAGCTAGCTCGCTAGCTAGGACAGCTACATCTGACTGAGTTAGCCCACACTGTGTTCACGGTGCATAAAACTAATTCAGCACCGACAATTAGCAGGTAACTAAAGGACTTTAAATGTTATTTATCCAACATTACCTGCACACTGCCGATGCCGTGTTTGAGCGACATCCTTTCAAACCAGAATACCAAACATTAACGTCCAAGTTTAACAACCTCGCTGATGATTGGTCGGTGCACTTACTTGGACCAATCATAGAAGCCGATACTCACTCTCCAGAACGCTTCCATTTGATAAGAGTGGCTAGTTGCTAGGCAGCGAGGGACGCTCCACCTTCATCGCGTGGTGCATTCACGTCACATAGAAATAACCGTTATTAATCTGGATATATCTTTTGGAGACAACTGTTACAACAAAGTTGATAGAGTATTACAGACAATATAACATAACAAAAGCATAAATAAATAAATAGAGTGTCTTATTTCAAGCAGCTTAAACAAGTTCAGTGCTTCATTCTCCCTTCTGTTGATATGGAGCCTAACTTTTTTAATGTTTGCATCTATTGATGAAGGGATTGCCCAATGAATCAGGTCTTTTATCAAATTTTTGTAAAACCTCATATCTACTATTTTAGTTTTTTTATTTCAAGTGAATTTTGTTGATGTTCACCCATGTTCACCTTAGTAGGTTAGCGTTCCCTATTTACAACGTTCCCAACTGATTTGTTTGTAAAATAATTTCCCCACCAGGTCCCTGAATGCAGCAGCACTCTCTTCACTGCTGCATCCTCGAGCCACAGGTGGACAGTTACTCCGAGGAAGAAACACTGAGTGTATTTTGCCGCCATCGCAAAAAACAAAAGTCAGTTTCCATCGATGCTCAAAAAGAAACAAGTTAATTTCACTGAGATCCCGTTGGACCGAGCGCTGCGGTGGGATCTGGGATCGACAGGTCGGGTCTGGGACAGTTGCGGAAGGCGCACAGTTTGACAGTAATGGAAGATCAACAAGTTTCCTTTTGACAACATCAGCTCTGTGCAGACAGCTAATGCCCACAATGGCGTCTGTCCTGGTGAGTACATTTGTTTAATACTCACAGAGGAGCTAATGAGGAAAAGCGTGCGCTTACTCTGATAATGTATACTTGTGCCAATGGTAGCTGAGTCGGCGAGTTTGCTAGCTGCGTATGTGCTAAGAGGATTTGTTGCTGAACGAGGCTGTGAAGAACACCCTGGTTCCTCTGTGCTGGCCCGTTGAAGGAGTTGTAGACTTTTGTTGATGTCAGGTTCAGCGATATCCTGGTGAAATGTCTCTGTCAGATTTGTAAACTCGAACACACTTGGTCAAGGAACGCAGTGTCCCACAGGAAGTACCTGCATCCCAGCCCTGCACCATATAAACAGTCTTTCCTTCCAGTGTTGCCAACTCCTCAGTAAGGAAAGTAGCTATTGGCTGTCCTAAAAGTCGCTAGATGTCGCTAAATGACGTCATCGCCCAATTTGCATAATGTAATGGTCGCTATAGGACGTACAGAAAGTGAGAAAAAACACCCTCAATATGTTTAGAACTTAAAATAACCTTTCTTCTACAGATGCGTATTACATTCTCTTCACCAAAAAATTATTCAGTTTTTCTGGGATAATTATCTCGGAAATTCCGAGACAAATGCCCAAGAAAATAAAAAATAAAAGTGAATGCAATACGCTTCCGTATTCTTCTGTTGATTCTTTTTTTATTTTTTATTTTGCCATTGAAATAGACCATCACTTCTCAAAATAACTTCATGACTTTAATGCTGTATCTAGACCCACATACATAAATCGATTTTGTCCTGTATTGCTAAATGTTAGAATATCAAATTTTATCAAAAGGCTGTTATGTGGGGTGGAACTTCTAGCTCTACGTCCAACCCTCCTCCTTTATCCGGGCTTGGGACCGGCAAAATGATCCAAAAGAGATACTCTGGCAGAGCAAGTTATTTTTTTTTTCTTCTTAACTTTTGGTTTAGTTTTCAGGGCCCTGAAAGGGTTTAGTTTCACCACGTTCCACACGAGAGATGTGGACTCTGCATCGATGAAGAGACTGATTTCAATGACTCATGACTCATATTTTCCAGTGACAGTGAAGATACATTGACACTTACAGGGCAGTATCAGCGGTGGCTTTGCGCATGCGGGATTCATTTGCAGTCTGGAGGACGCGGAGTGTGGGTCTCCTCTCTGCTCTGACTGCAGCTAGGACTGATGCGTAAGGCTACTGGGAGACTGACCGCCTGTGAGTGCGTTGGGACGGTGGAGCGGCTCACGGCAGCACCCGCTGCTCGTTGAGGACAGTAACTGCAGAACGATACGTGCTTTAACGTCAGTCTCCAAAACACCAGAAAGTCTCTAATATCACCAGAAAAAGTCGCCAGATTTGTCGCTAGTAGTGTTGCGGGTGGAAATCAAAGGAGAGGAGTCGTCGTTCTCAAGTTGAAGTTAAGCAAGTTTATTCAGAGGTCACAGGTCAGGAAACGCGGTGTCCAGCAATTGAACATGCATGGGTCTCTAGTTCTACGCAGGAGGCTGCACAGGAAGAAAGACGCTTAAACAGAGTGCGCACATAGATTATATATTGTTATATTGGGCGTGACTGGGGTTCGTCTTGGATTGGTCAAAACTAGATGGAGGCCGCTGCATCTAGACGGGACAGTGCCTCATCCTCTTGGAATGACGCGTGATGAAGATGTCGTACGTGCACTCCATTGTCGTGGTTACCAGAGGTGATAATGTTGATGTATCAGTGCAGCTGCGTTAGTGTGCTGTCTGGGGGAGAGATTGTGGGCCAAGGTCTACTCACTGTCTCTGTGCGAAGTGCGAACTGAATCAGGGAGCTGGAATGTGTGATATAAAGTGTTGACTATGAGTATGGTTTAAGGAATATATGTGGTGTATCAATATGAGTATGTATTATGTGTTTGGTGTATGTCAATATGTGTTTGGTGTTTGGTGTATGTCAATAGTAGCTTTTGACAAAGGGGGTTTGGAAAGTCGCCAGATTTAGTGACAAAGTCGCTAAGTTGGCAACACTGTTTCCTTCACAGCAAAGTCTAGAGATCTCGTTCATGTGTCAGTGTTCACTCACTAATGCTTAAGAGCCCACTCCTGTGTCTGTTTGTCTGTGTATGTGTGTCTGTGTATGTCTGTGTGTCTGTGTGTTTGTGTGTTTGTGTGTTCATGAATCTGCTATCTAGGGCTGGCAATAAAACAATATCAATAATTATGCTATATCATTTCAATCAATAGCAATATATTGCTTATTCATTGTGTAAGCACATTGAGGAGTTAAAACACTCCATTGATCTACCTCAGATTTGTGAAATGCTTTGCTTCTAATCAAGTGTTTGTCGATCTCTGCTCATAAAGAACGGTTTAAAACCACAACCTTCACTCAGGAGCAGGGCTGCCAGAATCGATTATTTGTTCAGTAATCGATCAACAGCAACTATTTTTCAATCAATAAATCGGTTTGAGATCCTTTGCTACTCTATTGACAGTGAATTGAATATAAATTGAAAACTCTTTCAAAATTCTTGTCAGACAACATTTTCACCATTTAATCTGCAGAGGAAATGAAAAGTTTTGCTGACTGACTGTGAGCATTCTCTCTGCAGGATGATCCAACCCTGGAGAGACACTTCAAGGGTCATAAAGATGCTGTCACATGTGCAGACTTCAGTCCAAACAACAAACAACTGGGTAAAACATGCTGCTGCTGCTTTGAGCCTCAGATATTTACAGAAGATAGTTGGCTGTAATCATATGTCATGCTTTTGGTTCTCAAAAATATCTAATATAAACTTAAGAACACTGTTAAGACATTTATTTTCTCGTCTTTTATACAATGATGCACTACATTTCCAAATATGGAAAATGTAGAGAATCTGAATCTGTAACATTTAGTGGTAAAACAAACACTTTCTTTGGAATATATCATGTAAATCTATACATAGGCTACATGTACAATTGTACTGTATACTATACATGTAGAAATGGGAATATCCAAACTCAAATGTTGTTCTATCCTCATGTACAGCACACTCCACATAATGGCAAAGCACAAACTGACTGATATAAAAGACACTGGCTTCAAAAACTTGATAATTTTCTGAGCTATTGCATCTGAGTTAACTAAAATTAAACCATTAGGAAATGTTGGGCTTTTTAAGTTATTATTTTTTGGAATGTTTGGCTGTATTGATGCATACGGCATGACATTTGCCAAGGGTGTGTATTTTTTTAGGAATTTCAAATTCTGCTCCTATGTCTCTAATATACAGTTTAAATAATACTGATGCTGCCCCTTGACATAATATGAGAAAGTTTTTTTTTTAAATGGGCATCTACACAAAAACTAGTAATGCAAAGAAATGTGTTGCTAATCAGTGACATAGGCCAGGCTGTGTTGACCCTGTATCTATCTAGATTGATAGATAGATATACAGATAGATCTTTGTCTATCCAGATAGATGGAGAGAGAGACAGAGAGAGCGAGAGAGAGAGAGTGTCATGTAGGGATTATAGGGAGGGGACCTTTAGGTCCCAAAGTACATGAGAAGTAGATGAGAGGAAGTATTTTAAAAGGAGCCCTGAGGGTGTAGTTAAATCAATGACAGTTCTCCTGCACGGGAGCAGTACGGATTCTACTGTCCAGGTAATTTAGTTAATCTTCACTATATCATCTTTCTTTTGTCTTCCTCCAGCCTCAGGGTCAGTGGACAAGAGCCTGATGATCTGGAATCTGACTCTTAAGTTGAGGGCCTTCCAATTTGTTGGCCACCAAGATGTCATCACTGGGGTGCAGTTCTCCCCATTCGGTAACCTGGTGGCAACGTCCTCCAAGGACAGAACAGTCAGACTGTGGACACCTTCCATGTAGGTTTTCAAAGTCACTGTAACTGCTTTAATCATACGTTTTTTATTCATTAAGTACAATAAATGTACAGTGATACGGAATGAATGGTCTGTATTTTTGTGTGTCGTGTCACAGGAAAGGAGAGTCAACGGTGTTTAAAGCTCACACTGCCGCAGTACGCAGTGTTGCATTCTCCCATGATGGCCAGAGACTGGTAACAGCGTCTGATGACAAGTCGGTCAAAGTGTGGAGCGTTCATAGACAGTGCTTCATCTATTCCCTCAACCAGCACACCAACTGGGTGCGCTGTGCCAGGTACAGCATGATTGTCAGCACCCTCTCTAGCTATAGCATTAGAATGCGCATGTATATTAAACATGTTGAATATGTAGAAATGCATTCAGAAATTACTAGGACATCTTAAATTTTGGATAATTTTGCAGCAACATTTTCCACTAATCAGTCATTATAGACATGATTAGGAAGGACACATAACTGTCTATCTAAGGTCTCTCAGAGTATTTATAGCTGCTTTCAGACGTACGCTAAACTTGGCGGAGAAGAGGTTTATATGTGAACGCAAATGTTCAAGTGAGAGCCCCCTGTGTTTCTCTGGACTTTCTCCGCCTGACTTCCCAAAGTTTGCAGAAAGTATAAATGAGTGAATGTGGGAACACAGCAGGAGATCCCCTGCAGGATTCCCCGTGAGCGAGTGGGGCGGGTGATGAGGTCCTATACGAGACAGATGCAAAGATGTCAGAAGAGTTTGTGGTGATAAGAGCAGAGGCCGATGCCAAGGCGATGCGAACAAAAACATGTGATCTTCGCACCAGAATCAATACATCATGCATCCGAATTTCCTGACGCGCTGTGAATGTGTGACTGGAAAACTGCAGAGAACATCCGGACCCAATACTCATCCGCAGGTCATGTCTGAAAAACGGCTTATGAACCATCTATGATAGGTCGGCCTAAGCTACTTATTAGTCAGGCGTGGCTCTGGTGTGTTTATTATATGTTTCCATCTGATGGTTTTTGTCTTTTCCTTGCTGCAGGTTCTCTCCAGATGGGCGGCTCATAGCTTCCTGTGGGGACGACCACTCAGTCCGACTTTGGGACACATCCAGCAAACAATGCATCAACTGTTTTTCTGACTACGGAGGGTAAGTTCCCAGAACCTGCATGGGTGTCCTTATATTCTTCAAAAGATTAAAATTCTAAATCAATCAAACATTTTTGTGTAATTATCCATACAAAATCCATTTAAATTTTATATTTTTAATTCATTATATTATTTTTTTCTAAACAACAGAATTGTCCATGAGCATAGTTTGTAATCTAATTTTCTAGACTATAGCAGCATTAAAAAGTTAAAATCATGGGTTTATGTAGCGCCTGGACAGTTAGTTTAGATGATGAGTGTACATAAATTATCCATAGATATTACCAATAATTTATGATTTTTTTTCAGGTTGCCTTGTAAAAACTGCCCAGGGACAATATATGAAAATGATCTTAAAAAGCTAACTCTGGACTATTTATTGTATTATGTCTGTTGATTGATGAGCAAAATGTAAAAACCACTGGTGTAGTCGTTCCTCTGTTTCTCCCATAGATGGAATTGCTGTGTATTATTTAGATGGTAGCTGCTATAGGTCACTAACTCGGTTTTTATCATCACAGGTCAACAACGTCTGTTGAGTTCAACTCCAGCGGCACTTGCATTGCTTCATCAGGAGCTGACAGTTCATTAAAAATCTGGGATCTACGGACCAACAAGCTGATTCAGCATTATCTGGGTATGTCAAAATCTCAGAGCTACAGTACAATATTAATTATATATCCAGATTGGAAAATGTTGTCATTATCTAAAACATGCTTTCAAATAGTTAGATAATGCAGAAGATCCTGACTGGTTGTATTTCCAGTTTGTCAGCTGAGGAATTATTTCCTTTATTATCCTGCCGAGGATTTAGACTCAGTATTTCTAATATATCTTCTGTCAGAGTAAATTATTTATTATATTACTAATGTGTATTGCTTGTTTGTGTGTGTGTGGCTAATCTTTGTATGTTCCCGTTCGGATCAGTCCACAGTGCAGGAATCAACAGTTTTTCCTTCCACCCATCCAACAACTACCTGATCAGCGGTTCCACTGACGGCACGGTCAAGATTCTGGACCTGCTGGAGGGACGCCTCATCTACACCCTGCATGGACACAAGGTGGTGCCACAGCACAGCTCAGTTCATCCACAGACACCAATCTGACATTATCAGATTTTTTGCCAGAATTTAGGCAGTCTGAGCTGCTATTCCAATATTTTCTCTGAAATAGTCCTTGATGCTCTTCGTCATTGTAAGTTTTGTTAATCACCAACATTTGGTTTTGCAGGGTGCTGTGACCACAGTCGCCTTTTCCAGGACTGGAAATCAGTTTGCTTCAGGTGGAGCTGATAGTCAGGTTGGTGTTTCATGACTCAGTAATGAACCTGTGTATCCTATATACTCAATAGCTTGTTACTTCGGTGAGTTCGGAGTCATTCTACAACCAGTAGGTCGGCGGTTGGATCCCAGTCTTCCCCATCACGTGTCCTTGTGCAAGATACTGAACCCCGAATGGCGCCTTATAAAAAAATGGGCTGCCCAAATGTATCTGTGAATGGGTGAATGGCAAAACTGTACTGTAAGCGCTTTCAGTGGTCATCAAGTCTAGAAAAGCTCTCAAAAGATACAGACAATTTACATGGACATAGTGTTGTCACGATACCAAAATTATGACTTCGATACTATATCTGCCAAAATATCACTATACCACAAATACGATACGATACTGGTTTATCTGATAGTAATAAATAATAAAATCTGTAAGGTTCCCTTTTTTACCAGCTTGTTCATGCCCAGCTTTTTGGACACTTAACAAATGGCATTCATATTAGTATTAGCCTACAGGCCCACATAAGTGAAATTATAGGTTATTTTGCATGTATAACGTTTTCTTAATTTTTTTCTTAATTAAGTTTAATTTTGACAATGAACTGAGCTACGTTCTTGCAGCCAAATTGAAAGCTAGATCAACGTCTTAAACGAGAATACATGCAATAGGGCAAGAACACATTCAAGTGACTGGGGTGACGTCTAATGTTTCTAAGTGCGCAAAAACACACACGTGAACGTTAATTTGTCAAATCAGCATCGTATCAGGCCAGCATGATAAAACCAGGAGCCGTGACATATTAACGTGACGTTCCCTCACGTTACCGTTCAACATATGGACACTGTACAGGGAGCCGCTGCAGAGGGGCTGAAGAGCCGCGGGTTGCGGCCCCTGGCTCCGGAGAAATAATGACTTGTTTTACTGCTCCGCCATTAAAGAGATGCGGAAGTCAAAGCATTTGTCGCGCCGCACATTCACCCTCCCGTTCGCGCGCCCCACTTGTTATGTCTCCGTCCGGTTGCGCCAGATAATTTCCAGATTTTACTCCGCGCATCTTTCTTTTCAATAAGCCGAGGACGGTCGGCAAGATCCATGTCTCCACTGAGATCACTCGCTGTGAGTGAGGGCCGCCTGCATGTGTGAGAGCTGGCAGCCCCGCCCCTCGCAGTCTGCATGCAGAGTGACTGGGAGCGGAGCAGCGAGTGCGCTCTGATTGCTGCTATTTCAATGAAGTACCGGTACTAAAAATATGCAAAACCGTATCGTTTTTAACGTAAGGGTACCGCGGTACCTTTCTAGTACCGGTACACCGTGCAACACTACATGGACACCAACATTCAGACTTTTGTTTTTCTGTTATGGTATTTAGCGGTGTTTTTAAGTGAATTCCTGTCATTATTATTATTCTTACAGAGCATAGTCTGATTCTGACTCACGTCAATAGTTCCACTATTTCCTTACATTCAATGTTCTTCCCCCAGTTAAAAAATGCCCAATGTGAAATACTTTAAGGTATGATACTGTATGCACCCTTTTGGTTTTTTATTATCGCAACTCCTATACATTTTTCCATTTTGGCGGTAGTTGCTGTATGTCGATGTTGCAAAATGCTGTGAAAACATCAAGAGGACGTTATAATACAATTAGGTTGTTTACAGATCAACATAATTGGGCTAAGATCAGAAAACTCCACATGTCTCACTTTGATAATGATTTATTGAAGATATTATGACCATATTCAGGTGAGGGTATTCAGGAAATGTTGTTTACATGGCAGTATCTTATTCACACTACTGACTTAATCAGGTTAATAATAGACTATTTGTGGCCATGAAAACTTAGTCTGTGTAATCCTTTTATTTTCTTAAGTGGAAAATGAAGAGAGAACCTGGATCATATTTATTTTGCCGCTCCCTTGGTTTCCCAGGTGCTGTTGTGGAGGACAAACTTTGACACCAAATCCTACCAGGAGGTCCTGCAACAACACAGCCGGAGGTCCACCCCTGATCCCCCTCCCCACCTCACCGACATCCACCCCAGAGTACCCCACCTTCATCACCCGCAGTCCACAGCCATTCAGGTCAGTTCAATTTGACTTAACATCACAATTCATATTCATAGTGTCTTGTTATCTCCGCCAAAGAGGTTATTTTTTCACCCCTGTCTATTTGTTGCTTGGTTAGTTGAATCCGTGTACCATTCGTTATTCATAAATGAATAATGAAATAGTGACTTGTTTATTAACTTTCAGATTTTGGTTTTCTAATTGAATATGAAAAGAACGAATGATACACGGATTTGGTTGGTTTGTAAGTTGGTTTGTTGGATTTTTAGTAAAATTACCCCAAAACTACTACATTACATTACATTTCATTTAGCTGACGCTTTTATCCAAAGCGACTTACAATAAGTGCATCAAACCCGAGGGTACATACCAAGGACGACAAGAATCAAGAAAGTACAATTTCTTCAAAATAAAGCAAAACTACAAAGTGCTATAAGTAAGTGCCATTTAAGTGCTACTAAAGTGTTAGTTTCAAAAAGTTGTTAGTGTTTTTTTTTTTTTTTTTTTTTTTTTTAATTCAAGGTAAAGTCGGAAGAGGTGTGTTTTTAGTTTTCGGCGGAAGATGTGTAAACTTTCTGATGTCCGGATGTCAATGGGGAGCTCATTCCACCATTTAGGAGCCAGGACCGCAAACAGTCGTGTTTTTGATGACAACAAATTACAGGCAAATTACCTTGAAACTTGGTGGAAGGATGAGGTTTGAGTTGGCCAGCATGCCCACAATCACACTGTTGTGATTGGCCGAGTAGGATATGTCGGACTCCGCTGTCACTCTACCTAGCTTTGTAGAGGAGCCTATCAGACTAGCCACTAGGCGTTTGCATTCGGCAAATGGAAGGGCACTGTGATGTCACATGACATCATGATGATGCAGATTCATCAGCTGGACGACTGATGAGGTTTTCAGCACCTACAGTGTTTTCTGTGGTGGAGAAGAGTTCTCTTTACTTTTACTTTGTGCTTTTTAACTTAACCTATTTAAGACACGAGAGTAAAGAAAAACCTATGAAACCCTATAAATCATACGTCTCCTTTAAAGCTCTTCACCTATTCATCCTTCTACTGTACAGATAAAAAGCATCTGGTAAAGGTAACCTGATCTGGTATTCATTTGACATTCCTCTCATATCATCTGTTTTCAGAGTATTTTGTCGAAGAGAAAGAAAGAGCTGTTCTCTGATGGTTAAAAGTGGAGAAGCTGTGAAATTTCTTTATCTCCACAGATCAGTCAAACACTGGCAGACACACGGTCAGCTGACCCACATGTCATAGAGTTGGGCCATGCTGTTCACAGCACCATGGTAAGATTGCATTACTAAATCTTAACTTACACAGTTTCAAGAAGACAAGCCAAATTCCTAATCATACTTTGGATAGTTATTCAGGGTACTTGGGGGGGGGAATATTTATTATCACAAATGTGTGATTGCATAGAGAGAATGGCAACAGAAATGTGGTTTCTTGAGGGTAAACACATGTTAAGAGGACTAATGACTTGGAGATCTTACAGCAGTTACACAATATGTAACATAGAACAGTTAAAGGAATATTTCATCCAAAAATGAAAATTCACTCATTATCTACTCACCACTATGGGGGGGGGGGGGGGGGGGGGGGGGGGGGGGTGAAGTGTCCACAAAAAACTTCTGGACTCTCAGGGAGTGAACTTATTTAGAGTCCAATACAACTGAAGTCAATGGTGAGTCCTTCATCAGAGGTAATAAAACAACAGAAAAACCAACACATGCCTCCATACTGCTGCAGTGGTGTCATCAAAGTGTCCACTTTTAGGGGAAATGAAATGAAATGGAAATCTTATGTCCCTGAAAATTACTCTTTCGTACCTTTTTACATTAATGTTTACAGAAACGTTGTGTTTATTTGGTGAAAGGCTCATATGACCACCAGGTGGCAGTGCAGACCAGTCAGTCTTATGTCAGACCATCTTGCTAAAGCTCTGAAAGCTGCCTGAGGGAACAACAAACTCACATGACTAGCACAGTGTCCGTTCTAATCCTGCCTGTTCTCTTGTCCTGTGTTAATGCTCCAGAGCTACTTCAGAATTATTCCTCGTCATTAGTGACAGTAGAACGGTTTTACAATATACTGTCACTTTAATTGTTTGTGTGCTGGACGTTGTGTACAGAGCTTTTAGGATAAAAAAATTTGCAGAGTGAAGTTAGAAAACTTATCCTACCTGGTTTATCAGCAGAGAAGATTTTATGTAAATTTTATTTTATCAAATAAATTAAGGGAATTTTCTCTATTACTGTTCACTTTTTTTTAAAGCCACCTACTTGTAATTGTCTTCACCCAGCAAACTCGTAAGTCCACTCTGTGTGTTGCCTAATGGTTCCTCTGTGGGGTCCTTTTTTGTTGCTCTGGGACGTGACCAGGTCTTGAACTTGAATAGTGAGTTTGCATTATGTTGCCGAGGAAAATCCTGGGTGTAAATGAGTGCTATCCGCTTACTCCACTCATGCAGATCTTGGATAACCAGGTCGAAACATACGATTGATATAGGTGGGTCTTCATGTACAGATTAACTTAGTATTGGGGAAAAAAACATGCTGTCACAGAAGTTCATGAACTTACTCAGAGATGTTGCATAGAATTTTCAAGGGGGTTTATATGTGAGTGGTTTGGAAGCAAGGTCGTGTGGTCTGTCAACCAGAGCCATATAAGGGACTCAAGAGTGCTGTAAACTACACCAGAATTTGTTGTGTAGTGGCACAAGGGAATTTCAGTGGCATGAAATACAATTTTCCTCTCTGGCATCTTAGAAATGTCCCATCACATGCGGCTGTTCCTTGGTGTGGTTCATGAGTAGTTGGAATGGAATCAGGAGCCTGTCTCCACAGACTTTATAATGAATTACCGCCCTCTACTGTTGTAAACAAGAACATCAGGACATTACATGTTAAAGCAGGGGATCACAAAATACTTCATAACAAGAAATAGAATACTCATGTGTATGTGATGTATTGCCTTCTCTGCTTTATGCACTTAATGATTAATGATTCATAGTAATATTTGTATTTTATGTCGACACCCTAAGTACACACATGTGTAGGGTTAGTGTGCTTGTGTTTGTTGTGTAAATTCATTAGCAGATGAATGTAGATTTGGGAAAAAAATTCTCTTTCGCTGTAGATCTTATTTCTTAAGAGAAATGGAAAGGATAATTTAATCAGGCATGGGCAGGTTGATTAGTGTGCTTTGTATTCAGCCGATTAATGCAAAAGGCAAAACACATAAGTACAGATGCCTCACACCCACAATTCTCAGCAGTTGAGCTACACGGTGTGTTGTGTTATACATAGTGTATGTATTGTTTAACTGTACTTTGGGAGAAGCAAAAGACACCGGCCCACTCATATGTACAAGCTATACCTTAGAGTTTTTAGAGTTTTTAGAGTTTTTAAATTAACATTTAATGATTAATAGTGATATTTGTACTTTAGGCACATTTTCTTTTGGACATATTGTGATTTTCCTTAAGGGCTGTGTCTTTATGAGACTCTTAACTCACAGTCAGGTTGTGTCTTTTCAGTTCACTGCAAAGTTGACACACTAATGTAAGGTCATGGTTATGATCTTTAAAAAAACAGCTTCACACTTAGATTGAACAACCAAAAGTTTGTTTTAATGTTCTCCTTATCAATTTTTTATTGTAGGACAAATGTAGAAACATTTTGTCTTTACAAATTATGCCTCCTTTTGTTGTGGAATTTTTTGTAGCATGGCACCCTGCTTCTCTTAGTGTCTCCATTCCTGCGGCTGGTTGCTGTGTGGGGGGAAAGCCATGAATGGACCCATCCAAGTAGAAGTAATTTAGAGTGAGGATGGCCAAGTCAGATAAGTGGTTTGGATTCAGAGTCCAGAAAAACCCAAGACCACAGAACACCCATTCATGACTTGAATTATCCAATGGAGGTGTGTAGATGAATGCAGGGAACTAACTTTAACCATCAGAGGGATGGTTTTAATGTAATAGATCATTTTATGTAAATAGTTTAAAGTAAACATCTACAAAGTAAGTGTAATACATTAGTAAATCAACATAGGTACGAATAAGTAAAGCTTGGAGTTTGAGTTTAAACATCAAACTGGAAGAGCTGACATACAGGAAGTGTCAAATATATAGCAGTTTAAACTTAAAGGAGAAGAAGCAGTTGGTTGTCATGAGCAATGAATCCCACCATGGCTCAACAGATTTTGAAAATAGCGGCACCCACAGAAAAGATGACAACAACATTTGGAGGCAAATTAGCAACAGAGTCATTTGCAGACAACCAAAAAGGTTGAGTTTCGTTGCATAAACTATCTGGCTGTTTTCTGCAGGGCCCTAAAAATCTATAAAAAAAACCTAAAATAACATAATCTGAATCCTTAAATATGTTGAGATATAACATACTAGGTCTACAACATATTTAGGTAGGTCGTATTTATCCTTACGCTGTTGCACTAAGAGAAACCTGCAGAACCTGTGTGTATTACACAGGTTCTTTCTTTACCGTATGAAAAAACGTAATTCTGTCAGACAACTCACGTTTGATCATGTAATATATTTATTACAACAGATTTAGTGTTTGGCGTCTAGGCTCCAACTTAATCACTCCCCCATATGATTACACAGGAATGATGGGAGTGATGAGCAAATACTTGTAACCCCCCGTTGGAGCCTACAGGTGGATGCTGGGCCTACAGGTGGATGCTGGGGTGGTGGAGGGACTGTAGCAACAGGTAGCCATACTGCAGCAGCAGTGCGAGCAAGAGGGGTTGATGGGAAATGTCTCTCTGGTTAAATAGACCACCTGATAAGGTGGGTGTGTATTATAGATGGTTGTGGAGATTGAGGTATATCACATGATGTATGTCACATGATGTATGTCACGTGATTGGCGCAGCGCAGCTCGAGTTGCCTGCCAGAACTAGCTCGCAGGCGTCGCCATATTTTTGGCATTTTTTGACTTAACATCACAATGTAGTCAAAAGCAAGCTCTCGCTCAGATTTTGCTCCATCTCATCCTTGTTCTCTCTATTTATTGTTCTCCTTCCTTTGTGGTGTTGATAAAAGAACATGTCATTGCTCCCTGTATGAATCGCCCAAAAGGAGGGAGAGAGAGGGAGAGAGAGGGAGAGAGAGGGAGAGGGAGAGAGAGAGGGAGAGAGAGGGAGAGAGAGAGGGGGAGAGAGAGAGAGAGAGAGAGAGAGAGGGAGAGAGAGGGAGAGAGAGAGGGAGAGAGAGAGGGAGGGAGAGAGAGGGAGGAGAGAGAGAGAGAGAGAGAGAGAGAGAGAGAGAGAGAGAGAGAGAGAGAGAGAGAGAGAGAGAGAGAGAGAGAGAGAGAGAGAGAGAGAGAGAGAGAGAGAGAGAGAGAGAGAGAGAGAGAGAGAGAGAGCCCCAGAGAGAGAGCCCCAGAGCCCAGGCCCCCTGGGGGCCCCAACCAGGCAGCCGTAGCTCTAATAATAGACTTGCTGGAGTTCTGCCTGCCTGACTAGCTCTCTGGAGTAACACACAGTTAATACATGTACATCAATTTCCTCCTCTCCACAAATAGAGAGACAAACGCTGGTTCGTTAGTACATCAGCCAATGTGTGAGTGCATTGGCTAATATGATAATATGAGTGTGTTGGTGTTAAAATGTAAAGCATGCACACAGAGACTCATTTGTGCACACCCAGCCCTTCTCCTTGCCTCCTGTAAGCTGTGTCTATGGATGTGTGTGTGTGTCTGTTCTTAGATGTGTGTTTGTGTGGTTAACTATAGTTGTGCCTCCTCTGAAGATGTACGTAAACACTTCGCAGGCATATGCAGAAAAGGGTTTTATCAGTAAACCCAGGTTGCAGATGAGCTGATGCGCACACCTCCAAAACACGTTGTGGAGACCTGTGTCTTTAAGGAAGCTGATCATACAAGATTAAAAAAAACACATCTCCCATGTATATTTACTTTCTATGGACGAGTGAGTGAGTTGTGCATGTGTCAGCGGTTATGTGAATTTACAAAGTCATATGTATTAGTCTGTGTGCGTTTACAGTCTGTTGATGTGTGTCCACGAGTCACTGTGTGTGTGAGGGTCATTCCTGGTTAGATTGGTTCAGAGTAGGGAGCCCCCAGTGCTACTCGTCCTGTCAGTTATCATCACCCGATTTCCATCACAGGGAACCTCTCCTCTCTTCTTACTCTCCTCTTCTCATCCTCTCCTCTTCCCTTCTGGTCATTTCCTCCTCCTTCCACTGTGGTTGATGTCCTCAGAGTGCTTTCCCTTCCGCCCTTCGCCTGTGTTTCCCCTTCATCGCCCTAATGGGTCCAAGCGTGGGCGGAAACAGAGAGAGAAGGAGTAGGAGAGCCTGACAGACAAACTTAGAGATGTTATGGGAGATGCAAATGACCTGAGGTGGATACGTGGGCGGCATGATGGGGAGGCCCCTGCACTAGAGGTCCTGCTACACCTTTGTGTCCTTAATCTAGGGCAGTGCCCCTTTTATCACTTTTTTCTACTTTACTTTTTTACTTCAGCGGTATTGAACTTATCTATTCACAATGTTGTATTTTAATCATGTTATGGAAAGAAATCAGCTAATAATAATATAACTAATATACAAACAACCAAATCAATATGCTTTGTTTTAATCATGCAAACTTGGAGAAAACACAGTGAAAGCAAATACAACACATCAGGTGTTCGGTAAGTTTGTTTGACCCCTTTCTATCTTTCTTCTGCTATGAGCCATTAAGCTCTGCAGAGAGCTAGCAACACCAGCAGGACTCAGTATTTCTGAATGGCGGGTTATCAGAAAACACAATGCCATTGTAGAGCGGACAGAGGCTCAGGGTTGTGCCCTTGCTCCCCATTGACATTGCAGAGCTGTGAGAGACACACCAGTTGCCATAAAATGACATCGCATTTATTCCAGTGTCCTTCCGGCACTAAACCCTTTCATCCCCGACCTTGGAATCCACTCTGGATAACAGATCCGTCTTTAAGCACATATAAATAAACAAACAGAAGTTGTAATGGTTACATTGTGATACAAGCCAAATTTCGTTCTGATAATCATGATAGTGGCTCAAAATGAGGTTTCAGGGAGCCCGACAGGTCAGTGATCCAGATTGCACTGGTGCAAAATGAGGTTTGTTGTAATCGAAGGGCTCCACAGGCTCCAGCTGCCACCTGAATAGTTTCCTCCGGTTGGATACTTTTTCATCTAAATGTAATTTCATTTATGGGGGTTCAGAAAGTTGAATAATGTGAATAAACTAATATTAAAGTAAATTGGTATTTTTTAAGTAAATTTACATCCCTTATTAATAGTCTACAATGTGTTTGGAGTAGGACCGCTCTTCTGTTTATGTGGATTCAGCATTATCCCCTGAATAATAAAATTATTATTAATAATAATAATAATAATACATAATTACCTCCACCAAGGAGGTTATATATTCGTCTAAATTTGTTTGTTTGTTTTAAATGGTAAATGGTTTTGTATTTATATAGCGCTTTTCTAGTCTTGATGACATTCATACAGTGCACCTATTCGCAGCACTTTGTTATTCTAATTAAGCAGAATTAGGCAAAAAATTACTTAACCAATTTCAATGAAACCTTGTGAAAGTCTGGAATATGAACCAAGGAAGATACCATTCAATTTCTTTTGTCACTTTCTTTAACATTGCATTCATTTGAGTGCGTTTTTCAACATATTCCTTTATTTCTCAGAGAATAATTAATGGATCTTGATAAATCCGGATCTAGTGGAATTAAATGTGGTTCCATGGGGGAGTGTTTTGCTTGGGTGAATGTATGAGCTCTACTGAGTGACATTCTACTTTGCCTCATAGTCACACACATTTGTCTCAATTCTGTTTGGGATGAATTTGGACAAAACTGAAAATGTATCCGTCTTTAACATGTAAAAGATAAATGCATTTATTTGACGATAGCCGTATGAGTTTTGTGCGTGGTTGTCTCTCAAATCGTTCTACAGTCTGTTGTTTGTGTGAGTTGCTCCTCTAGATGAATGGCAGCAGAAATTATGCAATGACACAGACGGTGTCAAGTCCAATGCACTGACGAGATATCAAGTCAGCTGTGAATCACATGCATTGTGGCAAGCGTGAAATGAGGCCAGGGAAGAAAGTGGAAAGTTATAACGTGTGTGTGTATGGTGTAAATGTCTTTATGAGGACCTAAGGGTCCACGTGTATTCATAGAAAAGGAAAAAATCTTCCAAAGGAGAGCTGGTTGTTTTGAAGTTAGGTTTGTCGTGCATCAGTTTAAGTTAAACACAAGTTTTGAGACAAAGTTAGGATAAGGTTAAGGTTAGCTATACATTGTGAAGGGTAAAGGTTAAAGCAGTGTTTCAAAGTAATTCTGTGTGTGTTTAAGAGGTGATTAGATTGCAGAAGGTTAGATTTGGTTTCTTGCGCCATCTCTCGTGTCCCTGCAGACGTGAGCTGTGACGCCAGTTTGACCAGACAAGGTGTCCTGTACCGACAAGCCTGTGTGTGTGCTTGTGGTTACTTTATGTAGGTGTATGTCCTTCATCCTCTGTGAATGATTGTATAATCCTTTGTGTGTCGGACTTGCCATCATTTTTAATGCTTCTTTTCAGGGGCATCCATCAACTGTTTATGTTAAGGCCACGCATGTTTGTGGTATTGCACTGTGTGTACGTGTCTACATTTACTAAGATGGCCTCGCCACCACCCCTCTCGAGCTTCCTGTGCAAGGGAAGTACAGGATATTGGATGGCCTGGAGGTTTAGATGCCAGATTAAAGTGCTGTAGAGGAGAACATGAGTGACAAGACGCAACGGAAATGAGCTAAAGATAGTAACAGCTCCGGGGGGGGGGGTCACTTTCCATCAGGACACAGGCACCCAGAGGCTGCATAACACCCTCACATGTGTGCCCGAACGGAAACACCACACTCTGGTACAGTCAGGAAAACACGCTCATGCACACTTAGTCCAATGCACATTCATTCATACTTTATTCTACAACACTGACTGTCACTTTAGTCACTCACAAACCCTCCCACAGGCCAAATCTGATAAACATAAACGTGCAGGCATACCTGATATGACAATTATAATGTGCATAATCTTGATATTACTTTGATAAAAACACCAAACCTAATGACTTCATGTAATGTAAAATAATCAGTCATAGAGCCGCACACTTAGAATCAAGCCAATGTTAGGAAACCAAAGTAAATGCACTTGACAGTTTCTGAGGATGTTGTGTAACGCAAACATTACACAACGCCTCCTGACCATCCGATGGCCCCACTGACAGCAGAGTCAAAGCGGAAACCAGTCTCCAGACACCGCACATGTTCTGTAGCGCTGTGTTTTGCTGGGAGATTCCCCCAAGCAGCTTCGGTCTCCTTAGTGCTCGCTGGCCTGCAAGTGTCCAAAAACTTGATCTTCCTCATCAAAAATAGAAGAGGAGGGCAAGCCTTATTACTAATTCAGGAGGATTCTCTCTTCGGATTCCCGGCTGCCCCCCCCCCCCCCCATCACCGTTCCTGTCTCTCTCCTTTCTCTCCTTGTCTAACTGGTGTCTCTTTATCTCAACCTTACGAAGCAATGACTAACAGGAAACAGGTGCTTACCTGAGGCCCTTGCCAACACTCTGCTCATCAGGAGAATATTTATTTTATGCTCTTGGATGTTTTGGGAAAACATTTTTGCAGAGCAGGTTAGAAATATAGGGTTGGTACTTTGTGTCTGAAACTGTTTTTGATCTCATTCCTCAAAGTACGGGTAAACTCAGGACCCAATTCTCCATACTTTACATGCAGGGCATGTCAGGCCATATTTAAATAGGACCTACAGGTAAAGTCCAGAGAATTGGCTATGGAGTTTACCGGTAGTTGGCCTTTCACACATGCACAACGTTAGGTTTACTGCACAGACTCGTTCAAAACAGCATCAAATCTTTTGGATTTCTCAGGAGCGAGGTGGAGCAGCCGGTTGCAGCAGACAGACACTTGATATATTCTGAATGAATATGCGGAGTAGAGGTTAGACCAGACATGGGCAAGGTACGGCCCGTTGGGCTTTTTAATCTGGCCCGCCGAACTTTTCCCAAACTTTTTTTAATATTTTTTTTTAAACTAACAATTTAGTAGCACTTAAATGGCACTTACTTATAGCACTTTGTAGTTTTGCTTTATTTTTTAAGAATTTGTACTTTCTTGCTTCTTGTTGTTCTGGGTTTGCACCCAGAACGAGTGGGTTGAATGCACTTATTGTAAGTCGCTTTGGATAAAACCGACAGCTAAATTAAATTTGACCGGGAATTTGGTGTATAGGGTTCATGATGTCCCTTCACTTTTTCACTTTGCCCTGTGAGCCCTTCTGTAAAATGAGCGGATCAAGGAAATGAAAAGTGGACAATAAGTGCCGAGGGACAACAAAATACTTTTTCACTGAAGTCCAATCGAAGGCTGTATGCCTGATATGCCGAGAAACTGTTGAAGTTTTCAAGGAGTACAACATCAGCCGTCAATTTGCTAAGAAGCATGCTAACTCCTCTAGCAAGCAGTCCTTTCATGTAATGATTTTTCCATGTCATTTATATTAGTTCACAAAAACACTCCATCCATCTGGTCCTGGCCCGGCCCCTCTGTCAAATTTTAGAACCCATTGTGGCCCGCGAGTCAAAAAGTTTGCCCACCCCTGGGTTAGACACATTTTTTATGACACAGTTTTTGAAAGAAATAGAGAACAAATTTAGGTTGATGAACGTAAAGTAATGTAAGTGTAGCACTTGTCTGGACTAGTATTAGAAAAAAAAGCACAAAATATCTACCTAGATTCTTAAGAGAGGTAGGCTTATGTCAAAGAACAAGTTGAACTAATGAACAGTTTATTGATTCAGATTCAGTCAAGGAACAATCACAATATAAAACAGTATAACGTAAAAAAATGAATATAATATATGATTCTTATAAAATAACTGTCCTTTCAGTGTGTGTGTGTGTGTATATATACAGTTCACAGGATAGTGTGTGCTTGCAGATTCAACGATTCCGTTCTGGTCCGGGTCTTTATGTCTCTCGATAAACGATCAGGTTCGATCTGGATCATTCAGTTGGTCACACTGCATCCAAGATCTGGGTTAGCTCGCCATCTCAGCATTCGGATTCTTCTGGTGTTCATAAAAAAACAATCGGAGTTTCCAGAATTAGATTACTGTATGTAATCACTTTGTACATCACTCTAAAGTTGTACGTCTTATCCGGAAGCTTCTCTCTCTACTGGTATAATGAGAAAATCTCAGGAGAAAAAAAGGGTTTCTTATTGGTGGGGAGTACATTGAACAAAACGCATAGTGCGCCCCCTTTTGGTGGGGAGTTTTACTACACCTGAGGTTAGTAGCCTTAATTTCATGAGGGTTACACCCTCCCCCCTTGACTCTGCATGAGTCCCTTCATGCTTAACTAGGTTTCAGTTTAGAAGACACTAAGAGGGGAAATATCATAATCATTGATAGTTTCAATGAAGAGACTTCTTAGCAAAGGAGATTAAGGGTTTTCCTAGTTCAGGGTAGTGAAAACGACTAGGGGGTCGACGTGGCCGCTCAGGTCTGCGTCTAATGTCAGTTGTTTCTTCACGTGTCACATGTTCACTCTCTGGTCTTGGATCAGACTCTGATTGAGTATTTTCTTTGTCAGTGTTTTGACTCACTTCTGTGTCAGTTTCTTCTCCATGTATCTCTTGGATTTCCAAAGAAGCATCCTTTTCATCAGCATCCTTAGCTGGACTCTCATTTCTCTCCTCCAGCAGATCCTTTTTAGTAGGAGGTTCATCTGTGACATCCCGTGGGGGTATATCCACTTCAGTAGGTTCAGAGTTCATATCTGGAGGTTCCTCCGCTTCAGACACTACAGGAGGCATCTCGGGAGGTTCTACTGGCAGGGTCTCGTCTGCAGTGGGTACACCCTGAAGCTGGGGCCTCGATGATTGGACTTGTATGGGGTAGACCGGCAAGTCATCCTCAGAGTCAGAGGTTTCTACAAAGTGTTGTGGTGGACTATGTCTTGTTCTAGGCCGTTGAACTTTCGGCTTGTCAGCTTCGACGTCCTCAGGTTCAAACAGGTCACCGCAGGAGAGTAGGAGATCCCTATGTAGGGTTCTGACAGGACCGTCTCCATCTATTGGCTGTACTTTGTAGACAGGTAGGTCTCCTATCTGTTTCAGGACTTTGTACATATTGGACTCCCACTTATCCGCCAGCTTGTGTTTGTTCCGTAGGCGCACATTTCTTACAAGGACTTGGTCGCCTTCTTGTAGTGTTGACTCTCTGACAGTCCTGTCAAAGCGGCGTTTGTTCCGATCAGCAACCTTCTGTGAGTTCCTTTTGGCTATCTGGTAACTTTCTTCGAGCCGTGCTTTCAGGTTTCTCACATACTGGGAGTGAGTCTTAGGAGTGTTACTCCCTATGGGCAAACCGAACGCAAGGTCCACGGGGAGTCGAGGCTGGCGCCCAAACATGAGTTCATATGGGCTAAACCCTGTGACATCATTTTTAGTGCAGTTATAGGCATGTGTTAGGGGTTTCACATAGTCACGCCAGTGGCTTTTCTTCTTCTCAGTTAACGTTCCTAACATGCTAAGCAACGTCCGGTTAAATCTCTCAACAGGGTTTCCCCTGGGGTGATAGGGCCTGGTGCGAACTTTGGTGATGCCGACTAAGATACAGAGTTCTTTAATGAGCTGAGACTCAAAATCCCTACCTTGGTCACTTAGTAGGCGCTCTGGAAAGCCGTAATGAACTAAGTACTGCTCCCACAGGGCTTTTGCGACTGTTGTAGCTTTCTGATCTTTTGTGGGTATTGCGATGGCGTACTTAGTAAAATGGTCAGTGATAACTAAAATATCCTTAGTATTGTGACTGTCGGGCTCCAAAGATAAATAGTCCATGCATACCAGTTCCATAGGGCGAGTTGTCTGGATATTCACGAGAGGTGCTGACTTTTCAGGCAGTGTTTTCCTTCTGACACAACGCCCGCATGTTTTTAACTTGTGCTCTACATCTACAGCCATCTTCGGCCAATAGAATCTTGAACGAACTAAGTCTAGTGTTCGGTCCAGACCCATATGTCCCCTATTGTCATGGAGGCACTGGAGAATGGTAGATCGCATGGACTTGGGAACCACAAACTGGTAAGTGGTGTCATTCTGAAGTTGACGGATTCTGAACAACAGGCCATCTCTCATTTCCAGCCGCTTCCATTCTTTAAGCATCAACTTCAGCTCCAAAGATTCAGGGTTGAGGTTATGGTTCGTTCCATCTCCGGACTCCAACAGCTTGACGACTTGTCCAACGATAGGATCAGATCTCTGATGGTGTTGAAGTTCTTCTTCACTATATGCAGGTATTGTGGGACTACCTAGAGCTCCAACATCTTCATAGACGTCAGGCACCGCATCAGCGTGAAGAGCGAGGGATTCTACTAAGGTGATGGAAGGGAATTGTGTTTCAGCCTCGCTCAACAGGTGGCGATGACACAAGGCATGAACTGCGTCAGCTGTCAGGTATTGTTGTTCAGGATCGGGGAATGAAGATAGATGGTGTGATGCGAATTGCTTTATCCATTCCCTTTCCTCAGCAGATTCTTGATCCTCTTCCAGACCATCATGAGGCCGTCTGGAAAGGCCATCAGCATCCTGGTTACACCTTCCAGCGCGGTATCTGATGTTAAAATTGAATGTAGAAAGCGCTGCTAACCAGCGGTAGCTGGCGGCATCCAGTTTCGCTGATTTCAGTATATACGTCAACGGATTGTTGTCTGTTATAACCGTGAATGTGTTTCCGTATAAGTAATCGTGAAACTTTTCACCGATAGACCACTTTAATGCAAGGAATTCCAACTTGTGGGCTGGATATCGTTTTTCACTTGGTGAAAGCCCTCGGCTTGCATAAGCAATGACTCGCATTTCACCTTCTTGTTCTTGGTAAAGAGCTGCACCTAAGCCATAAGTGCTTGCATCCGTATGGAGAACATAGGGTGTCTTCGGATCCGCAAATCCAAGCACAGGTGCAGAGGTGAGTTTTTCAATGACTGTTTCAAATGCTCTTTGGCATGCAGGCGTCCATCGATGCGCAAAGGGTTCCTTGATGTTGAAGTAGACTTCAGAGCAAGACTTTGCGTTTTTGCCCTTCTTGTACGGTGGATAGCCCTTTGTGAGGTCGTTCAGAGGCTTGACGATGTTTGAATAATCCTTGACAAAACGGCGATAATAGCCTGCAAAGCCTAAGAAAGACTTGAGTTGCTTCAGAGTTTGAGGTCTAGGCCATGTTCTTAGAGCGCTGGCCTTCTCAGGATCTGTCTCGACTCCTTCACTTGAAACAATGTGTCCCAAGTAACGAACTGAACTTTGGAAGAAACGGCATTTAGATGGGGAGAGCTTGAGGCCATATTCTCTTAACTGTTGAAGGACTTTTAGCAGTCGGGCTTCGTGCTTCTCAAGTGTGCTGGAAAACACTATGACATCATCCAAAAATACCAGTACTTCTTTCAGGTTAAGGCTTCCCATACATCGCTCCATTAACCTTTGGAAGGTACTGGGAGCATTCGTTATTCCCTGGGGCATGCGGTTGAACTCGTAAAACCCCAAGGGACACACAAAAGCAGTCTTTGTTTTGTCACGTTCTTCCATTTCAATCTGGTAATAACCCGACTTGAGATCCATTACTGAAAACCATTTTGATCCGGCAAAGGCAGAAAAGGCTTCTTCGAGGTTTGGGAGTGCATAGGCATCTCGGATAGTCAGTGAATTTAACTTCCTGTAATCCACACACAGACGTACGTCTCCATTTTTCTTCCAAACCACTACTATTGGAGAGGAGTATGGCGATTCGGATTCACGGATAACTCCTGCGTTGAGTAGTGTTTGCAAGTGTTTCCTCACAGCTTCATAGTCGTTTGGGTGTATTGGTCTAGACCTTTGCTTGAAAGGTGTTTCGTCTTTCAAGTTTATATGATGTCTCACCTTAGACGAGTGCCCAAAGTCCAAGTCATCCTGGGCAAAGACGTCAGCATAAGCCTTAAGACTCTTTGTTACTCTATCTTTCCACTCTTGAGTGAGAGAAGAATCAGCAAAGTCAAACATGAGATCAGAATCTTTGGTTTCACTGGCTGGCTTAGCGTTGACAGCACAGCATTTCACATTGTGGATGTCTCTGGGTGAGGCAGATAAGTTTTCGTGGATCACATCAGGAGAAGATAACTCGGCAATGACACAGTGGGAGGGGAGTGTTATGTCGTGTTCAGCTTCATTTCTAACCCACACGTGTAGCTTATGAGGGTGTTGTTTGGGCAAAGTGACAAGGCAGCACTCCACAAGAATTCCTCCAGGAAGGGCGGATATTGTTGGCTGTTCAGTGACCGCACACTCACTGACGATGTTAGCTTTGACAAACCCTTCTAAAAGGACTCTTTCTTGAGCTGGTATAACTTGTGGCACTTTCCCTTTGAGAGTCATTCCAATCCTCCCTGTGGAGTTTGCATTTCTCCTGAGCTTGAGTGTTCTGATAATCTGTCTGTAACTGTGGACAGACGACAGGTTATTGGGATCCTGCCCGTGACAATGTTCATCATATAAGACGTCGAGGGCATTCGTCCCAATTAGTACAGGTACATCGCAGCTACTGCGTATATCTGGGATCACAAGTGCTAAAGTGAACACTTCAGGTTCATTTGCAACAAAGTTCTTGGGGAATTTCAGGCTGATAGGCACATTGCCCAAGTATGGAACGTTTTGCCCATTAGCACCTTCAACATCCAGGCCATCTAGTGGTTGAATGGGATATTCAGATAGATGATTTTCATAGAATGAAGTTGAAATTATGGTAACCTGAGACCCAGTGTCTAGAAGACAGTTGCAGTTCACTTTTGACACTTTGACAGTAGCTATGCATTTCTGGCCTATAAGACCTCTGGGGAATGGGGATTGGGTTTCTGTTGAGTGTGATTGAATGGAAGCTTTAGTCAGAGTTCTGGCTTTGGAAAATTTACGTTGGCTTCCAGCCCTTGATAGTCCCACATCAAGGACTGGTTTTAGTTTAACTTCTGTTCGTTCTGTTCTTCATATGCTTGTAATTTTCGTTGGAACTCCCTTCGCTTCCCTTCAACTAGCTCAGGATTTCGCTCATCAATGCAAGACGGAGCCATGTGGCCATCCTTGCCGCACCTGAAACAGTAACCTGGGCGGGGCTTCTTTGTGAGTCTCCATTCTCCTGAGGTGTTGTCCCCAGCAGAGTTCTTGGTTGTGGGCTTTTGTTTCTTAATTTGTTTAACAGGAGTCTGACGTGTGCCATCAATCAATGCAGCTTTAAGTGAAGCCATCTGAGTTTGTAACTCTGCGAGCTGCTTTTCAAGCTTACAAGTGTTGCTCTGGGATGCTTGTTCTGCACTGTTTGCAATATCAGTCTCTTCAGTATAGAAGTCTTCCACTGAATGGACATAAGTCTGCGCTTTGGCTTTTGGGAAACCTAAGTGCTGTTTCATTCGACTAGACTTAGCCGCTTGTCGGTCTTCTTCAGTACGTAGCAAGAGAAGTAATTCTGAAAACGAGGGTGGGTTCTTTTTCTTTTGCTCTAGTTGCAGACTGGTAATTAAGGCATTATTCCAGCAGCCTCTGCAAAACTGCTTAAGGAGCTGCAGTTCTGATTCAGCAGCGGAAATGCCACCTCTCTTCACAACCTTAATCAGGCCTGTCTGCAGTCGCTGCAAGTAGCTGGATGGTTTCTCGCCTGAGTTTTGATTGGTGTTTAGAAAAAAACAATCGGAGTTTCCAGAATTAGATTACTGTATGTAATCACTTTGTACATCACTCTAAAGTTGTACGTCTTATCCGGAAGCTTCTCTCTCTACTGGTATAATGAGAAAATCTCAGGAGAAAAAAAGGGTTTCTTATTGGTGGGGAGTACATTGAACAAAACGCATAGTGCGCCCCCTTTTGGTGGGGAGTTTTACTACACCTGAGGTTAGTAGCCTTAATTTCATGAGGGTTACATAAGTATCAGAAAGTATTTGGTTAAATACCCAGTGCCGGTGTAGTGATTAGGATTAATGGGATTACATGTGATTCCCGCCATCACATAATTTAATATTTTCTTCACTCCTTTCTTTTACCAACATATGATTTTAATTCTGAGCTGTTTGTTTCCCTTCCTGTCACTGTAAGGGCTTCCCTCAGGAAGACCATCCATCCCCTTCTGACCTCCCCTCAGTTCTGACTGTGCCGTCTCAAGTGTACAGAATGCATCCTCAGGGGTTTCTCCTGGGAACCTGCTGACATTCGGTCCATGCAGGAGACTAAAAATAGCTACCCAGGTCTATTACAGGTACCAGGGACACCTGAAAGGCAAATGTGTTGTGTTGTCCACCCTGCTTGCCATTATCCCTGCCTGGAGAAAAGGGGGGTAGCTAGGATGCAAGATGAAAACAGAACTCCAATGAGATAAAGACGAGGAGACATGACATTTTACTATATATATATACTCGTTAGTTCCTGCCAAAAGAAAAAGACAACCAGAAACATTTGTGGTACCCTGCCTTGTGATCAGCTCATGTTTTTTTTATAACTCCTAGGTTGTGAGTTGAATCTATTATCTCATGGAGGGATTGGTCATTGAGTTGAAACTGAAAACAAAAGAATTCAAAATGTGTATTTCATGAAAACAATTTGTTGTTTTCGTTGTAATATTAATCTTCTGCTAAAATAGCACGATTCAACTCAACATTAGAACAAAAATAAGAAAGCCCTTTCATGTCGGCCCAGCTTTATTTGCCAGAACTTCATATTTAAACTAAAAGATGCCATTATGTCAATTTCTTTTTGGGCCTATTCTTTTTGGCAAAGACCCATATTAAAAGCTGTAGGTTACAGTATGTTTAAAATAGTTATATACAAAGTAATTGACATTCATAGATAGATAGTCTACAACTGAAATGTTGTTGACTTTTCAAAGTTGGACAGGCTGAACATTAAGGTCAAATAAGTGTTGTGTATTTAATGTTTGGTTTAGCTGCAGTGGTACACCACCTTTAGACAGTCTGAGGGAGACACTATGTGTGGAAAGGCTACCTTAAAATATGATGCTATTTACTTCCTGAGCGGAGGTAGAGAGGAGGTGCCCCGATGAACTGCGTAGGAAGACCAGACGCCTCTTGGCTCTGCTGCAGGCCCAGCTTATTTCTGTCCTGCTCTTAGGTGAAGAAAAACAAATTATTGATTTTCTAAAAAATGCATGTGTTTTCTTTTTTACCTTCCACTGAGCAGCATGTACCTGAAGACCTTAAGTGATTGGGGCTTAGGTTAGCCAAGACTGGACTGGACTTTCAGGGGACTTTCAGGACTTTTAGGAATGGACTTTTTAATGCTATTTTTAGCGGGGTGGTGGGTTGAACGTTTTCATTTTCTTTGGGAGTATAGTACTGTTAATTTGTTCTCCTAATCGGTGGTCATGCTGTTTGTGGAACACTATTACATAGATTATACTGCTTTGGCTGTATACACTTAATCTATCTAGCTATATTTTTCTCTCAGGAACCATGTGTTTGAGCACTTCCGTTTCTGTGTGGCTGTAAAATGTTGTATACATGTGTCATCTTTGGGCAGATGTGTATGTGTCTCTGTCTGTATATATGTCAATTGCTTATACTTGTGGTGTCACACTCAGATATAAAGTATAACTGTAAAGGGAGGATTACTTGGAAAGAGCGAGGAAAACAAATCCATTTCCACGAGCTGAGAAAGCCACAGGGTCACAGTTTCTTTCCGGCGCTGAAGCTGTAACCTAATACTGCCTTGGTTCTAGGTTAAAGATCATCTCCCCCCCGTTAAGCTCATAGTCCACCTGTTAGGAAGTCATTCATCTCTCTGTTCCCCGGAGAGAGATAACTGGATCCCCAACCTCTGACCGCAGCCCCACTGATGGATGGTTTTAATGGACTTTTATTGTTGATGTATCCACTTTCTTCCGCTGTCTTCTCAAAATCAAATCTGCTCTCTTCGTATCTCTACTCTATTTCATGATTTACCTTATTCCTTAATTTTTAGTGTCGATTTGCCATGTCCATTTCCAAAATATAGTATTACAATGACACTTCTGTTTCGGCAGTTAAGGCCGATATATGCTACTCCGTTTTGACGGACACGGACTCATGGGAACGGCTTCGCGGCCGTGGATCGCCCTCTCTGAGCACCTTGGAAAGCTCTTCGTGAACCTCTGATTATTCTAACTATCCGTCGGCATTTCGGAGAGCCTAGGGATAGCCCTTGGCTGTGATTGGTCCGCTAACAGCATCATTTTAGCACAACGTCATTTTCCGGAATCTCACATTTCCTGGACTGAACGCTTCCTATTTCATTCCCTCCGTCTCCTCTTCTGTTGTTGTTCTCGTCTCATAAAATACGTTACAAGCAAGTCCTCTTCCATGTCAAGCAGCTCCAGCTCCATCAACAGCCTTTGTCTGTTAGTTGCCATCGTTCACTGTGCGTGAGGAAAGCCGGGAGGAGGTAAATAAACAACGTGGACTTCTTCTGCATATATAGAACTCATGAGGTAGGCTTCTCTAAGCTCGTCTTCCGTTGCGCCACCTACTGGTTTGGCGGTGAATTGTTTTGTCCCTGTGAGACTATTTGCTTTTAAAATACAATTTAAAGGAACAGTCTCTAGTTGCATAGTAAAAGTGGAAGGGCACACGGAGCTCTCTATCACTACAATGCTTATACATGTACTGAGATCATAATACATTTACTATATATACTACAAACTGCCTACAGTTTCACCTGTTCATAGATGCTAATAGTCTTCATATGTGCTTGATTTTCTTTATCAAGGTATTGCATTGTAAAAGAAAGTGAAAGAAAATTGGTTGAGTAGTTTTTTGTGTAATCCTGGTTACAGACAGACAACCGGTGAAGAAAACAATCTTTTAGCAAATGGAACAATTAGAACTCCAGTCCCCCCCAAAGCATTGTATATTGTAACTTACAAACATGCCAAATTCTTATTTCTTTGGATACAGAAGACTCCATCAAAATGCATAGTTGTTCAAAAATAAAAATGTGCATTTTGCTGCTGGACACTGCCTCTCGTTGTCCAGTCAGATCCATGTGAACACATATTCCCAGTTACTTTTTTTAAACACTTGGTAAAACACTGAAAGTAAGCTAAGGTGCCTATGTAAATCTGAGTTGACCTTCTTAATATTTAATAGCACATTAGTCAGCTTAAGTACCTTTTTAACTTTATGAAATTGTTCAGGGTTGGAACACAGTAGGAACTGTGCACACAGATTTGTTTGCCCTTTGTTTTCAGACTTTGCTGATACGTTTCTGATCTTTTACTGGGTCTTGTCTTAATCAGATACAAACAGCCAGGGAATGCAGTTTGAATGCCAAAGATGGAATTATGGTCTCCATACAAAACAGCTTTCATATTGTTAGATCCTGAGTACTAAATCTTTTTCTTGTATTAATATTGTTTTTTGGGGATTGTTTGTCAAGGTTCAGATTTAAGATTGTTGGTAAAAGACGCTTAAGTGTTTTGCCCTGGCCGTGAGCCCGGCACATGTGGGAATTTGGCAAAGGTTTGGTCACTAACACAGTCTGTGAGGAGGGGATCAGTGCTGGCCTGAGTTTGCATTGTCTTACAACCAGACAAATAGCAATTAGCAGAGGGGATATTGTGAATGGCAAATGAGTTTCCCACAGGTGCTTTGCAGTCCTTATGGTTTAAGCTTAAGTTCTAAAGCTGATTAGCAGGCATTTGTGTGGCAATGCAGCTCAATCCGATCTCTTATATGGACACCTGCCTGGTTTGCAGTATCCTGTGAGAGCCACAAGCTTTGAAATTGCATCAAATGTTGAAGTGCCCAGGAGGAAACACTTGCACAGTCTGTTGACCTATCCACCTCAGGACAGAGTGGGCTTGAAGGTTTGGCTTGTTTGACGTTAACCCCTGGCCCTTGTGGAGGTGGTGCAATGAAAATGAGAAGAATGGCTCCACAGTTTGAAATGTTTTCCTTGTTTCGCTAATGTTTCCATTGGGTCTCAAGAAGTTCGCCCAGTAGGACCTTTCCTACATCTGCAAAGTCCTCTATAGAGCCGAGCTGTGTGAAATAGTTTTTTCAGCCTGTGCTCGGATGCACACTGTCTTATGTCTTTTCACTTCTCTCTTGAGGGACTAGATGCAGAACCAGGTTCATACTTAAACATCTGATGGTATGTCAATATGTGCAAATGAATGAATCTATTCTAGTCTCACACCCACTGAGAGTTCACATGTATTTGTGTGTGGTAAAGTAGGCCACATCCTGAAAAACCCTCAGTCCAGAGCCGCAGACTTGCTGCTTGTGCAGCCTATAGTATTTAATCATAAAGCTACTTTAGAAGTAAAGGACTTAGTTGACTATAACTTTCACGTCTCAGTCTTGCCGTTTCAACTGTGCACATATTGCGTTCAGTTAATGACTTGCATATTGTTTGGTGATATTCACCGATATGAAAACTTTTATTTTACAGAATAAACAATGCTGAAATTATGTGCTGTAATGTCTACATGTGATGTAAAAAAAAACATTGTTCATTCATGTTTTATATATTTGATGGTATTTAATGTGTTTCAACATTTGTTTGTTGATCATTTTCTTTCCTCCCAAATATTGGTCCGCAATAAAGCTGCATTAGTAGAAGTCTAGTATCTACACTACACTCCTTAGTAGATAATTAAAGTGGAAGTCTGGAAGGTTTTAATCTGGTTGATTTGGGGAACCCTGTAATTACTGTTGGTAGCTGCAAATGTGGTTTAATTTTACAGGTCATAGAATTCTTAGGGCAGCAAAAAAAACTATTGCCATTTAATTAAAGAAGTCAAGCAATAACCTGACCTTCCTGATTTCCTACTGCATGACATGATTCTGTAAACAGCAGGGTAAAGTGAAAAGAGTTGATTACCTCCTTGTCAGATTGGCTCTTCATCTAGCACCTCACTGTGGCTGCCCCTGACGCCTCCATTAAGACATGCTCAGTTTGCATTACCAACAACTTTCGAACCAATCCGATAACATCTGATGATGATGTAGCATTTACCATTCTTATGGAGATTGCTGTTTAAAGAGATTAGCAGTAAATTAAAACAACATTTTCCCCCACAGAATGTCACCACAGACACCGGTTTGCATGTACATAAACATTGCAATACATATATTAGTGGGCCATCAGCTCAATAAGCTTTGTGTAACCTCATTCAGCAATACAGTCACCTAACACATATTTATATAAATGAAAAGCATAAAGATTGTCACCTGAGTCTTGATTCTTATAAAATTCCTATTTAGATTATTCAATTATTGACTAAGCTGCTCTATTAGCATAATCAAAGGAACTATTTATTCTACCATAATTCACCTTGTGCCAGTGTTGACACCCTAGGCTTCCCACCTTGAAAGAACAAGTGGCCACGATATTTTAATTATATACGCAGAATCTGATGAAACCTTCTGTGATGCTGTTTAGACTAAACGCCTACATAAAAACCTGGCTTCGGAGATAGAGAAGGCGGATGAGAACAGGGAAGTCACAGAAGTTACCAAATAAGCACCTTCTGTGCCAGCTAATCTTGTCACATCCCCAGACATTCTAACAAAGTAGATTTTTCTTCCTCGGAAGCTCTCACGTCCACAACCCCTTTCCAGCTCTGCTTAGCTCTGAGCTCATGTATGCAATCTATACAACCCTGGCATTGCCTCTGCTTTTTTCCGATTTATTCATAACTTCATTGGAAGTTTTAAGGGATATCTGAGTACATTGTCTGTTCCTTAGTGTCAGTCTGGATGGTGGCAATGTTTTGCTTGAATAAATAGGCCGAATATGGCTTTTGCCATTTGGAATAATCAGCTTACCAACATTAAATTGATAATCTCTTGTTTTTTTTGGCGGTCTTTAAAGCTTTTACCAAAGGTATCTACCCGAGTGCAAAATATTGGGAGCTATTTTTTCTTATGTTCTTTTTCTTATGTCCTGCCATCTTCTCTTAAATTCATCGGTTGTTCTTTTTGTTTTAGACAAAGCATTCATTTTCTCCCAGAAACTCTCCCATATCGCATTTCTTTGCGTTATAGTAGTATTTCTTTGCTGTAGCTCCACAACATGTTTGTTTGCCTCCAACACCTCCAATTCCATGGCATTAAATTTCACTTTGCCCTAGCGGTCACTCTGCTCTCTGTAATGCTCCATGGTGTAAACCATTAATGCATGTAAAACACTCTTTTGAATACTACTGCTTCTATGTTTGCACCTGTTATAATTTGCGCAATTTTTTTTGGGAAGATCACCCGCAAAATGCCCACAATCCAAACGTGCAATCTGTTTTAATGCACACGCAATGTATCACTCTTTATTTGGGATCTTGGTAGATCAGGCCCATAGTATCTAGGCCTACCAGTTTGCAAACTGGACTTCTTTTAGAAGTGGAGACAAATTTATGAGAAAAAAAATCCTTTAAATAAAAACATCTTTATTCTAAAAGCTTTATTCAAACAGAGCTGTGACTGAAAGTTTTGCAGGACCTGATTATGGGTCATATTGTGTCTGATTTGTCATAATGTAGTGCAATTTGCTAGCCTGACGTTGTCATACTCATAATTCTAGTCAGAATGTGAGTCTGATACCGCTCCATTGGGCTGTGATTATGGGGCGTGTTTCAACCGAACCAGGAAAAAAAATGCCTCTTCGCTCTATTGGATAGACCTACAACCAATCAGAGCAACGTAGTATGTGACGTATGTTAAGCGATGCATAGTTGTTGTCAACAGAACTCAACTGTTAGTTATTTCGCTACAATGAGACTAACGTTATGATTGACACCTATGATACAATGTTTACAACATTTGATTCCTATCACGACATTGTGAGTTATTTACTAAGTCAGACAGTCAAGACTTTCTCTTACCATTTGTAAGTTAAATGAACTTCACCCAATACGATGCCTACTACGTTGGCTTGAAAAACATCGGAGTCTAGCATGTTCCTCCACTTCTTGTTCAGCATCCAGGATTCCGGGCTTCCGAAAAGGAGCTGGCAACGACCGCTGGTAATGTCCACCTCGTCGTGCACGCCGAGTTGCATCGCCCTGATGCCCATTTTGGTCGCCTCTTTCACTTGGTCCTCCATGAGTGCGACCAAAGGAGAAACCATAATGACCACTGGGTTTTCATTTTCTCCCATCTTCTTCGCGACCATCGGGGCCAGCTGATAAATTTAACTTTTTCCGTATACCGTAGGAAGGACGGCAAAAACCTATTTTCGATCTAAAAATGCCTTGATCGCGTTTCTCTGTTCCTCTTTCAAAATGAATGCGCTGTCGATGTCTTCTAAAACAGACTCAATGGCAGCATCTACACATCTCAGCTCTCCAACGACAGGCATGTTTGTTGAAAACGAATTCTACCCAAGCGCCCTTTGGTGACGTGGTTGATTATGTTACTGTTGATCATCTGTCCATCATCGTATAAAGTCCGCCCTGACAATTTGATTGGTCCGAACAGCTTCTGTTCGGGCATAGTTTCTCCCCAACGGAGCAATGCCAGACCGAACTTCCCGACCTCAAATGTTGTGGGCTGGGTTAAGTTTGTCTGGCATCCAGGCTAGCAATTTGCATCAACAAAGCAAAAATACACCCCCCAAAAATGTTAAGTATATCTGGTACCTGTGTATGATCATATTTCCGGTCTGTCCCTAGCACACAAAAACACACCAGTCTTTTAATAGTTGAGAGGTCACTTATTGACATTAGGCACCTTTCCCTGACCTTTAACATCACAACTTAATACCTAACCCTGAACTCTAACCTAATACTATCTCTAACCCCTTAAACCTCAAATAGCCTTTGAACTGGTGATGACCAGCCAATATGTCCTCACAACATAAAAATGTCCTCAAAATGATGATTTTGAACCAAAATGGCCCTCATATCTCTAAAGAGCATACACACCGTGTGGGACCTCCTGTCCTCTATCTATCATAGTTCTCATAAATCCTATCGTTTGATGTGCAAGGTCATAGTAGTGGATGTATGCCTAATTTAGCTACTCCAGCTGATGTCTAATCTGAGCCCTCAGTGCTGCCACCAGAGGAGGATGTTCAAGTGTATGAAGCTCAAAACTAGAACAAGCTAAATCGAACATTTTCTTTCATCTACTGTCATTGTAAATGTAAACCATGGCGGTTTAAAAAAAAGAGCAACAAGTTACATTAACAGGGTTGCTCTGGCAATCTGCCTACCTAGAACATATTAATGTCTGTCCTCTGTTTCAAATGAAACTTTAAGGAAAGGAATTCACATGTTTTCTACAGTGATCATAGCAGTGATCACCTTAAACTTTTAAAAACAGAAAGTTTTTTTGCATGGCAAGGAGATGTTTTGAGTTGACTACAGAGCTAACAACAAGTTTACAATGTGCAACCACACACAGCGCCCACAGTATCCAGTCGATCTACTCCCTCAAATGGCAAGTTCTTTATTGTGAGAGCTTCTGTCTCATATACATAACCATATAGTGCAGCTCAGAATAGACATACAGCCAGTATAGGCTTCTCAGCTAGAGCAAGATTGTCCTCCATTTTCTTGGTTACAGGGATTATGAGTCCCATACCATTCTAATTTGCTGTCTGAAAAGAGCCTACACAACTGTCCTCACTGCAGAAAATATGCTATGTGGTCACATGCCCTGGCCTATAGTGAAATTAGAGAACTGCTCAGACACCAAAAATAAGATAACATGACAACTAAGCAA
Organism: Pleuronectes platessa; assembly: GCF_947347685.1. Lineage (NCBI taxonomy): Eukaryota > Metazoa > Chordata > Actinopteri > Pleuronectiformes > Pleuronectidae > Pleuronectes > Pleuronectes platessa. Next base: position 25,886,350 of record NC_070632.1, read on the forward strand.
CAAATTGCAGTTAACAAACTTCCCAACCAGGTTCCTGTGTGACCTAAGCTTATAAGTCAGATGTAACCAAAATCATGTGAACATAGCGGCTACATTCCTGGTGAGACATCATGGAACTTGAAACCAATGTGAAAACCAAAAAGCAAATGCTGAATGCCTGAAGTCATATCAGAGAGTTAAGGGCCACTCAAATATTTGCCACGCGTACACATTTCCCAGATATCCACATGCATATTATCGCTCCTAATTTGCCATTGCCAAAATTATCATTTTGAGTTTCTAAAAACCAAAAGCTGCAGGGGCAGAGCTGAGAAGATGCACACAGCCACTTGCATGCCTACACGTGGGAATATGTGGACAAACATGCCGACAGGAAAGCCTGCTTGTTGTTTGTGTTTTTTAACGGGGACTGAGGGGGTATTTTGGTGCCACAGGATCCATGATGACAGACAGCATAGCCCACCTGTTGTTACTAGTGCTTAGGGCAGCTCTCTCTGCTCCCTCCTGCCTGTTCTGTGAAGGCCAGAGACACAGCTTGACCTCTAACCCCCAACCGCACCAGCTGTCAATCAAACAGCTCAGCAACTCCAGCTTCTCTGATGCTCTCTCGCTGTGATGCTGCTCAATAGTAACACAGTTAGCTATATCCTCTTTGAGGGGCCCCTGTAGCCCAATCAGCTATCCTCTCTTGTTTTTTCTTGCAGCCCGGAATCTGCATTGACATTTTTTAGGGGGCTGGAGACTGTGAGAACAGTCAATGGATCGCCGTTGACATTTCAGTTAGCAAGGCCAATATGTCCTTTTCCGCCATGATAGATGAAGATTCCTTTGACCTAAGAGCCACTGCGATATCAACTGTTACACTCTCTTGCATTGCTGTTTCTGCTCTAGTAAAGTAGAACAGATTACCAATGAAATCAGAATGCTTGTGTGAGCAGTGTGGCAAACATAATCTGTCAAATAATTTCAGAGCATATCGGTTCATTGCTGGTCATTGTTTTGTCACCTGTAACTTGTCAAAAGTTCCATGTGATTGATGGGTGGACTGGATATTTTCCGTTCACATAACAACTATAATTTTTCTTCATATTACTTAATGTAAACCTTTTACTTAAGAGAAATCAGAAGTCTTGGCCACTCCTACTGTGACCTGTGAACTCCACCTTCTGAAGCCAAAACATCTTGTATACAGGCACTGCCATCTGCGTAGTTGTAATCATGGAGCGGAGATGCTATGTCGAAGTCCTGGTAATATATTTGTCAGACAAATTTCTAGTCAGTTTCAGCTCTCGATCATGAAGTCTCACCACATTTTTCACTATCAAATACTTAATTATAACATTTGTCAGTGTGATACACTTGCTGAGGTGACAGCAAGTGTATATCGGAAAATATTTACTCTGTAACTCTGTCCCATCTGCTTATATGTTGTAGCACAGGCTGACTCAATTAAAGGTGTTTAAATGTCTAGGCTATACTAACCCCCTTGTTTCAGCAGCATTCCAGTGTCTATATTTACTGATGTTGATAGGACCTGTGTCCTTAGTATATTTCCTTACCTGCCAAGTTCACTTAAAAGGTACATATCCCCTACTTTAATGAAAAACATCTATGTTAGAAGGTTGAGTGTTATAATTAAGGTAAACAGAAGATTAGTCCGGAGCACCTTTTGTCCGTGTTAGACTATGGTTATATAGTTAATATTCCTCCAACTGCATCTCTTAAATACAAAATAAAAAATCAGATGCAATCTATCATGCTGCTTGGTGGTTTGTATCTGGTACAAGTCTTGGTACACATCAATAAATGGACTCACTGACTAAATTACCACAGTACATTTCCGGTTTGCTAGGATATTGCTCAACACTAGATTATCAGAGAAAATTCTCTGATTTGTACATTTATAAATCTGTCTTTTGCTTAATGTACCCAATTGGGTTAGGGTTAATACATTTGCTATAATTGTTTTTATCCTTATCTCTGCATGAATAGTTGAGTTTATGTATTTTAGTATGTTCCTGTTTGTACTTTAAATAGAATTTGCTGCATGTCCTGATAATATGTCTCAAAGACCTTCCAAGTTAAATACCATCATGCATTACCATGCGAAGCTCCCTAGCTCACTCTTACCTTTTTTGCAGTTTCACTCTTTGTATCTGCTCCTCTTGAACGATATTGGCATTAAGGGGTTAAATTGACGTTTTATCTACTTTTCATATGTTCATGCTCAGTCATCGGAAAAGGTACAATGCCTATTTGTGCTCTCTCATTCTATCCCTGCAATACCTAAACTTGTAGTCAATGAACCTTGAAATATTTTCCCTTTTATTAAGCCTCATGCTGCCTTGTTTCATTGCCACAGATTTTGATTGTAGTCCGCATGCGTATGAGTGGGTGGGAATTTCCATTAAAATGTGAATTATGTGGGTAAATCTTACTAAGGGGCTTTAAAATGGGCTAATCCCATGCAAAGCCACAATGACGCTTGTTCACTTCCTCACTGTGAAAGAATTCACCTCTGCTTGAGACTTTGGTGGGAAAGAAACCAAAGAAAAATCTCTGGTGGGGTTATAAATTGCGGAAATCTCAGCAAAAGTCTAATTTCCTCTAATTTCTTAGAAACCTCAGCTGTGTGATCCTTTTTGAGCTCTTTTAAAAGAATGCTGTACAGAAAAAAATCCAAAGGACTGGGCCACTCACGCCGCCACGCCCCCTGCCCTGGAGCGGACTGTTGACAGTGCGTCTCAACCGCGTCGCTCAGGGTGGGGGGGGCGTGGCGGCGTAGCAGCGTTCTGAGGGACAGCTGGCAAGTCAGGGGTGAGAAGTGCAATACAGTGGGCCAAATTACATTATATTACATTACATTTCATTTAGCTGATGCCTTTATCCAAAGTAACTTCCAATAAAGGCCGGCGCATGGTTCTGCAACTACGGCTGCAACTTTTCACGCAGTTGTGTCGATGGACTCGTTTTAATTGATGGTTCTCCAAGGGTTGCAAAGCAATTCACTGCCAGAACACTAGGTGGAGTACCGTTTTTTGTCGAAGACGACCTTAGAGACGCCTTCTTTGTTTGTGGCAGTCGTCGTCGACTATTTATTACTTTATTACTTTTTCTGGAGGACAAATTTGTACCTGATCTTTCTCAGCAGCTTGGTACCTTCGTCGACCTGCAAACCAATGTTAGCCGATATGTCCTTCCAGGAATTGCAGGCCATCTGCGTGTCCCTGTATTCCGTCAATGACCGGTGTGGACAATTGGTCATACTTTCAGACCTCTTCTGCCAAACGCTCTTCTATTTGGTCCATAATAGTCTTCTAAAAAAAATTATTAAATGTTTTTTTTTTAAGACGTTGATGTGTGCCAATTAAAAATGGATGGCGGGCCGCAGTTGGCCCCCGAGCCGTAGTTTGGACACCCCTGCATTAGAGATATTCTATTTCCTTTAATAAGACACTTTAACCTATCAGACTTTGTTTTCCTTTTTCATGAAAAACCTGACAGTTGGAGGTGCCTTTCAAAGATTGAGACACTCTCTTACCCTGAAGTGTAATGTAATGAATCTCAACACAGAGATTAGCAACTTTCTAAATGTTGTTTAAATATGTTGTGGTGACAGAGTTATTTAATCAGAGTTGTCGGTACATGGATGATTAACCAAGGGTTATTGTAGGTCATACCCATAGACACAGGGAATAAGATAATGCTAAGAACCAAGTGCCATTTGGCACGTAACATAGAGAGGAGAGGAAGTATAGTAGAGGCGAGAGAGGGAAAAAAATAGGTAGTGATGAAATAAGAGGAACCAGAGTTGCTGACTGACTCATAGGATGCACAAGAGCCAAGGAATAAAAGGAACTGAGAGTTGGGGTTGATTACCAAAATTATTGGTCTTCATTTAGTTTTGTTAAATGTGTGTGCCTCCTGTTTACCTCTCTGTAAGGTTCTTAGTTCTCGTCTTGGCAGGAAGGACTCGCTAAAATCCTATCCACATGTGCAACATAAATTTAATCTGTCCACTAACAAGTGAATTTGGAGAGACATGTTTCATATTCAAGTCCCCGCGGCAGTAAACATCCTGCAGACATTTCCTTGAGAAGCTCAAGATTATTCTACGGGTACTGCTGTGGTGCTGACCCTGACCTATGATCTCTCTGGGGAGCAGTTCTTAAGAAGAGTCTATTTCCTTTCAAAGTCAGTACTCATACTATAAACCGATATATACAGTTAGTTTGAGAATTGGAATTTTAAATCATTAGTTCTTAATGACTGTTTGTTAGAGAAGGAAGAAGGATGTAAGGCTCTGACATTCTGAGATGTTATCTTTGTGTTGCTGTTGATATTAGTGGCTACAGGCTCAATTGAGCATATTAAATCCCTGATGGTGGCCACTGGTTATGGATTCTGTATAGTGGAACTTTCTTTTTTAAGTTATATACATTTTTGTAAGAGACGTGGACCTTCAGACTGAACACACTCAAAATCTCATGTAATTTAGGTACAGTGCCTTGCATAAGTATTCACCCCCCTTGGACTTTTTCCCATTATGTACTGTTACTAACTGGAATTCAAATAGACTTAAATAAACTTTTTCCCGTTTGATCAACAAAACATGCATAGTACTTTGGAGGTGCAAAATAAATTTTATTGTGACACAAACGATAATGAGAACAAAAAAGTTGACATCTGTTGGGTGCATAAGTATTCACCCCCCTGTGTCAATACTTGGTAGAACCCCCTTTCGCTGCAATTACAGCTGCAAGTCTTTTGGGGTATGTCTCTACCAGCTTTGCACATCTAGAGATGGAACCGCAATCTTCAAGTCTTGCCATAGATTCTCTATTGGATTGAGGTCTGGGCTTTGACTGGGCCATTTTAAGACATTAACATTCTTTAATCCAAACCATTCCTTTGTAGCTCTGGCTGTATGTTTAGGGTCATTGTCCTGCTGGAAGATGAACCTCCGCCCCAGTCTCAAGTCTTTTGCAGACTGCATCAGATTTTCTTCAAGGATTTCCCTGTATTTGGCTCCATCCATCTTTCCCTCTATTCTGACCAGTTTCCCTGTACCTGCTGAAGAGAAGCATCCCCACAGCATGATGCTACCACCACCATGTTTCACTGTTGGGATGGTGTGCTCAAGGTGATGGGCATTGTTGGGTTTTCGCCACACATAGCGTTTTGCATTGAGGCCAAAAAGTTCAATTTTGGTCTCATCTGCCAAGAGCACCTTCTTCCACATGTTTGCTGTGTCTCCCACATGGCTTCTGGCAAACTCCAAACGGGATTTTTTATGGATCCCTTTCAACAATGGCTTTCTTCTTGCCACTCTTCCATAAAGGCCAGATTTGTGGAGTAGACGACTAATAGTTGTCCTGTGGACAGATTCTCCCACCTCAGCTGAGGATCTCTGCAACTTCTCCAGAGTAACCATGGGCCTCCTGGTTGGTTCTCTGATTCATTTTCTCCTTGTCCGACTCTTCAGTTTGGGTGGACGGCCTCCTCTTGGTAGGTTTGCGGTTGTGCCATATTCTTTCCATTTTCTTATGATGGATTTTATGGTGCTCAGAGAGATGTTCAAAGCTCTGGATATTTTTTTATAACCTAACCCTGCTTCATATTTCTCCACAACTTTATGCCTGACCTGTTTGGTGAGCTCCTTGGTCTTCATGATGCTGTTTGTTCAGTAATGATCTCCAACAAACTCTGAGTCCGTCACAGAACAGGTGTATTTATACTGAGATTAAATTGCAGACAGGTGGACCCTATTTACTAATTATGTGACTTGCAAATGTGACTTGTGAATGCAATTGGTCGCACCAGATCTTTGTTAGGGGTTTCACAGTAAAGGGGGTGAATACATATGCACTCAACACTTTTCAGATTTTTATTTGTAAATAATTGTGAAATCCATGTAATATTTCCCCCCACTTCCAAATGATGCACTATTTTGTGTTAGTCCATTACATAAACTCACGATGAAATAAATTTTAATCTGTGGTTATACCATGACAAAATGTAGAAAAGTCCAAAGGGGGTGAATACTTATGCAAGGCACTGTACATGACATCCAGATACTTGCCAGGTTCTTTTAGATAAAGATGAGCAGTAACCAAAATGTTGGCTTGATCCTTTGTGGCTTTTGGTATGTCAGGGCCCTGATACAAGAGGATATGGGTTATAATTTAGGGTAAATGTTACTATGGTATGCCAACAAACTGATGTAGCATCCAAACTACCTGGTCGTGGCAACAGCCAAGTGTCAAAGGAGAGGGGAAGGTGGAAAAACTGACTTTGGTAACAAAGTCAGTTTTGTTACCAAAGTTGTAGAAAAGATAATAAACGACATCAGGACAGGGTGTGTTTCCATGGGTGTGATCATATCTGAGTAGGGCTGCTCGATTAATCGAAATTTAATCGTGATTACGATTATGGGGTCAAACGATCTCCAAACTACTATAATCGAGTTGAAACGATTATTTGGCATTTTTTTCGAAAGAGACGCGCACGCGCAATTCAGTCCTTCCCCCAAAGCATTCAGCGGACCAGCTGACTGGCTCTCACTCTCAAGCAGCAGTAAAGTGAAGGAGGCGAGTTCGGTGGTGAAAAACAGCGCGAGTGGAAAAGCAGGAAGGGCAGCAGCAGATTATGTAGCTGCCGCGCCGCGCCCTGCTATTCTCAAGCGCGCTCCCGACTGGCTGTTCAGACCGGTCAGACCGGAGCCGCATTTCTCAGATCCAGGTGTTGTCCAGGTGTTGTCCGTTCAGGTATGTTGTTTTTTTGTTGTCACTCCGTGGATTCGAACCAGAGACCACCGTCGGATTTTCTGCCCACAGTCCAACTTTCTGCCACTAGTCCACGCTCACATGTGTGCATTTGCAGAGTGGATTGCAGCCTAGTCAGGGAAACCATACTCAACCATACTCATGCTTGCACCCCCCCCCCCTTAATCTCTCTGTCTACCACTTGATGATGATGATAATCGTCTAACTAGCATTACATTACATCTCATTTAGCTGACGCTTTTATCCAAAGCGACTTACAATAAGTGCATTTAACCCCGAGGGTACAAACCAAGAACAACAAGAATCAAGAAAGTACAATTCCTTTAAAAATAAAGCCAAACTACAACGTGCTATAAGTAAGTGTCATTTAAGTGCTACTAAATTGTTAGTTTCAAAAAGTGTTTAGTAAGTTTTTTTTTTATTCACGGTATAGTCGGAAGAGGTATGTTTTTAGTTTGCGGCGGAGATGTGTAAACTTTCTGATGTCCAGATGTCGATGGGGAGCTCGTTCCATCATTTGGGAGCCAGGACAGCAAACAGTCGTGATATTGATGTGTGTTTAGCTCGCAGTGAAGGAGCAACGAGCCGATTGGCCGAAGCAGAGCGGAGTGAACAGGCTGGGGTGTAACGTTTGACCATGTCCTGGATGTAGACAGGACCGGATCCGTTCACAGCATGGTACGCAAGTACTAATGTTTTGAAGCGGATGCAGGCGGCCACTGGTAACCAGTGAAGGGAGCGGAGGAGCGGAGTAGTATGAGAGAATTTAGGTTGGTTAAGGTTGGTGTTAATTTTGGCAGCTATTTTTGATTTAGTCTTAGTCTTAGTCTTTTGACGAAAATGCATATTAGTTTTAGTCACATTTAGTCATTTTTATCCTTCTTAGTTTTAGTCTAGTTTTAGTCGACGAAAACGAATTACATTTTAGTCTAGTTTTAGTCGACGAAAACTAAATTACATTTTAGTCTAGTTTTAGTCGACGAAAACTAATTACATTTTAGTCACATTTAATAGCCACATTAACTCCTCTTCTTCCCTTCTCAAGCCCAGGGACCCTGTGTTGTGTCTAAAACTGCATAATAGTCTAGCTTGCAGTACTTAGGTTGTCCATAAGATATCCCTACCAGAAAGGTCTATAGCAGGGGTCGGCAACCTTTACTTACTTATTTTGCCCCTTCTTCCCCCAAATAAAATGTGTCTGGAGCCGTAAAACATATTTGATAACAAAGCTAATAAAGTTTAATATAAAGTTATACTATACTAAACTATAGTTTGTTGCATTTACGAAATTATAGAACGACAATAAAGAAAACTCTTGACATTTTATTGCTATTTGTACCTGTTACAACAAAGGAAAACACCGAACACTTATGAAGAGAAGAAAATACACAGGCAAGAGTAGGCCTACTTTGAAATAAATTAAACACAGAACTTTGCAGGGTTATTTGAGTCCTCCCAATATTTGTGGGAAATGTATGAAAGTACCCTATTTTGAAATAAATAAAAACATATAGCTGCAGCCTAATAGCTTAAAAATATATATTTAGTTTTAAATTTGAAAACAAAAAGTGAGAGCAGGTCAGGCTGGAGGCGGACACAGAAACTGAAGCTCGGTACAAACCACCTGCAGCTTCTGCTCTGATCAAGAAGCTGCTGCGCTGATCTCTGATCAGCTGTGACCAGAGAAACTCTGTGTTTTCACTGTTTCCACTGTTAAGAAGCAGCCGGTTCACGTGAACGAGCTCTGGTCTTGTGTCTCTGAGCGAGTGAGCGGGGCGGGGGGCGGAGCCTCGGGACCGGTGCGCTATCTGGGGCGCACACACACACACACACACAGACACAGACACACACACTCACTTGCCCGCTCCTGATACTTCATGACGGCCTGACACGATGATGTTTTAAAAAATTATTGTGACTTAGTCAACCACCAACATTTTCGTTTCGTCTCGTCTCGTCAACGAAAGTTAAAATAGATTTAGTCATAGTTTTTATTTTCAAAGATTCGTTTTCGTTACGTCTTCGTCTTCGTGATGGAAAAAAGATCGTTAACGAATAGTTTTCGTCATCGTTTTCGTCAACGAAATTAACACTGGTTAAAAACCAGTCGAGCTGCTGCATTCTGAATGAGCTACAAAGGTCGGATGGCAGTAGCAGGTAGACCTGCCAGGAGGGAGTTACAGTAGTCTAAGCTTAAGATGACCAGGGCCTGGACCAGAACCTGCACCGCCTTCTGAGTGAGAAGGGGGTGTATTCTCCGGATGTTGTACAGCATGAATCTACAGGAACGTGTTGTTGCAGTAATGTTAGCAGTCAGGGAGAGTTGGCTGTCGAGTGTCACACCCAGGTTCCTAGCGGTCTGAGTGGGGGTTAACACGGAGTTGTCAAAGTTAATAGTCAGGTCGTGGTTGGGAGAGTCTTTCAAGTAGTGAAGATGGTAAAAGTGAAAGCTGGAGATGTATCTAGCAGTTTTTTATAGCACCAAATATTCGAATGGCCTAGCACCAAGCAGACATTGCTTGTCTTCGTGGGAACATTGACTCTGTACATTAAATATTACATGATATTCATACTGTTTGGTGTAAACTTTCAGTGCCCTTTTGTTGTCTTGTCATAATCCAGTAAGGACCAGTCACTTTTGGACAACTGCTGTAAAAACTGCCGGGTCTGCAGGAACTACATAACATATAGTAATAACTTAAATTGTGTGTGTGTGTGTGTGTGTGTGTGTGTGTGTGTGTGTGTGTGTGTGTGTGTGTGTGTGTGTGTGTGTGTGTGTGTGTGTGTGTGTGTGTGTGTGTGTGTGTGTGTGTGTGTGTGTGTGTGTGTGTGTGTGTGTGTGTGTGTGTGTGTGTGCATGAGAGCTTTGGAAAGTGTGTATGTACATGAGAGCTTTGGAAAGCCATAATAATCAATTATCCCCCATGAGGGAGGGCTGGGATATAACCTTCTCAGAGGCAGACAAATTTAATTTCCTGCCCCTTGTTGGTCTGGTAATGCCATGTTAATAGCTTCCTGCTCTCATGCATTATAGCCACACTGGCACACATGCTTGTTTATTTCCGCCACAGCCGGCCTGACTAACAGAACCGTTACATGGACGACTTATTCTCCATGCTGAAATCTACATACAGACACGCACACATAAATGCAAACACTTTATTGATATGACTCAGTTGTAATCAGTGTCACAGTTACAATCAACTGCTCAACTGCATGTTAAAAAGTAAGATTTTCTTCCATTTTGTTGAATGAATGAACTGTTAATTTGTTTAAAGCCTTTCTTTAGTATTTCAATTGTTTAGGGTACCCCACGGAGATTTTCAGTGTTTCTGACCATTCAAAATCGAATGTTATAGTAATAGTTTATAGCGATGTGTATAGTAGTAGTTTAGTATAGTATGCTTATACATGCATAACAAATGGGATCTGTTTATTTTAATCCTCTTGATGATGAAAATCTTCTTGCATTCTTAATCTCTAAATCCCTGACCCTTAAAGGGGACATATTATACAAATTCCACTTTTGTAGTGCTTCTACGCGTTAATTTGGGTATCTGCCATGTCTACTGTCCCAAAAACTCTGGAAAAAAAACAACTCCCGTGATTTGTTGTGGCTCCTCTATGTCAGAAACGATACGCTAGATGGCGTCCACCGGCCTGGCTCCGTCGGCGCAGTCTCCCCGGGGAGAGGGCTGAGCGCGTTAGCTCGCGAGCTAACGCTAGCCGGGAAGCCGTCCCCGGAGCCGGTGAGATGATGGTGGGGAGTGGTCCAAGGCCATGTAGCGTGACTATGATTTATTTTTCTGTCGTAATCCCATTCGAGGCCATCTAGCGTATAGTTTCTGACATAGAGGAGCCACAAAAAATCGCAGGAGTTGTTTTTTTCCAGAGTTTTGGGGACGGTAGACATGCTAGATACCAAAATTAATGCGTAGAAGCACTACAAAAGTGGAATTTTCATAATATGTCCCCTTTAATTAACAACTTTAAGTATAATATTTGGATATAGTCAAAATGATTAACATTATTATTCTATATCCAGTTGATTGAAGACAATTTTTTCCCTGTACATATTTGTCTCAGTAAAGAATTAGTTATTGCACTACGATTTTAATCATAGTAAATGTGTTCCAGTGTTCAAATTGACAGATTGACTGCCATGGTATTGTGCCGGGTGTGCAGTTTCAAAACCAGAGCCTTACTCGTTTGTTTATTCTACATCAATAGTATACATGCTTTTGCTTTGGTTTATGGGTTATACATTTGTTTCTGTCTATTCAACTTCATCCTATACCTACATCAATCTCACTTTTTCTCTCTCTTTCCCGGTATGCGGATATTCACACATTCATAGAAATATATCTTGCCATTGAGATAGAATCTACACCTTCCCTCCAATCGCATTAATACATAAATGAACAAATTACTATATATAGATTTATAAAATATAAAACATTAATATCACTGTATTAATATACATATATTAAGATAAATGCTGAACGTGCAGTGCAATAGTAAGGCCAACGAGGAAACTAGTTCCATCAAGTCTCAGTGATGATCATGTGTTATGAATAAATGGCTGCAGCACTGCACAGTATACTTGGATAATGGTGTGCGTGTGTGCGTGCTTGCGTGTGTGCGTGCTTGTGTGTGTATTTGTAAACTGAGCTATGATATAAGGCTCAGCTGCCATTGAATCAAAGGAGGACGGTATTGTTTTTTATCAGCCATGGTCGAGGTTCTTACTGTCCCCACTCGTGTGTGTGTGTGTGTGTGTGTGTGTGTGTGTGTGTGTGTGTGTGTGTGTGTGTGTGTGTGTGTGTGTGTGTGTGTGTGTGTGTGTGTGTGTGTGTGTGTGTGTGTGTGTGTGTGTGTGTGTGTGTGTGTGTAAGAGATGCGGTCAGAAAACACACTGTATTTATTGTCAATCCGCGGCCAGCCAGGATATTTTCGTCTGAGTGTGTGGGTGGCTGCTGTGCGGATGTCAGAGACAGACAGATAGAAGAGAGAGGAGGAAGACTGAGAAGTCGAGAGGATGTATCCACTTCCTCAAAGCCACAAAAATCCACCCATGGCTTCCTGCTCAGCGTTTAGCTCCACCGTTATAAAAAACATTGCCACACCTCTGACAAAGATCCTGTTAGCTCAGATCAGTGGTTTGAGCTAAATTATATTTACACAACTTGGATCTGTTTGTATTATCTCTTTGTGTGTGTGTGTGTGTGTGTTCATGTGACTGTGTGCTTGCCTGTTTCCCGGTGTGCATATGTTTTGGTGTGCCAGTTTGTGTGTCCATGTGTGGGTGTGAACATCCTTAACTGTGTGTGTTTTGTTTGAAGCGATACAATAGTGTGGTGTGGGTGTGGGTACTGCACCTGGGTACCTGACAATAAGGTGTGACAGAGATGAATGGAAAATTAGTCCTATGATGTGGTGTCTTGGCAGTACCAACCGAGCACAGTGGACAAAGATCATTTGCCGCTTTTAGCTGCCACCTGACTTTGTGTTAAAGGTTAAAGGTCGATTGCGGAGGGAAACAGGATACTGTGTGTGTTTCCACACAGGAAGCGGGCTACTTTTTGAAGACAGATATATTTGACTTGACATTTGATACTTATGTTGTTGCTACTACTACTATCACTAATAATAGGGGTGCTACTACTGTTGCTATTATTAAGTGGGCATTCAGTCCGAAAACAACCTTGACCAAGCAGGGGCCTGAGGCGTTGAGAGTGTGTTACCTTAGGGGGGACAATAAAGTCCAGGAAATCAAAATCTAACTCACAGGCCTTACGGTGAGTTTTTCCTGCGATGAGATTTCATACAAAGTCAATCCTGTGACGCAAAATATATATCATTGGCTTCAATTGCTTGAATTGAAATATTTGAACTTGAGTGAAACATTTGCTTGTTGCAGAAGTCAATCAGTGCTGAGAATGAAACTCATCAGATACAGGTCCAGGCACTGACTCGGAGGTCGAGGCAGGTCATCAAACTGGCCACTGGTCAGCCTGGAAGAGAAATCCTCAACATATACAGAATGGACGTAGCCTGCTTACGGTATTGCACTCATATTTGTGCTTTTGTTTTGAAGGTTTGTGTGTACCGATGAAACAGACAGAGGGGGGCAGTGTAGCCAATAGCTCAAACAAAATGACCATAATACTCGAGGAAGACATTTCAACACTGGCAGAACTTTCTTTGGAGAGACTTTGCCAGTTGGTTAGAAACTACAGCCGTGGCCAAAAGTTTTGAGAATGGCACAAATCTTCATTTTCACAAAGTCTGCTGCCTCAGTTTTTATGATGGCAATTTACATATACTCCAGAATGTTATGAAGAGTAATCAGATGAATTACAATTAATTGCAAAGTCCCTCTTTGCCATGAAAATTTACTTTATCTCCAAAAAAACATTTCCAACGCATTTCAGCCCTGCCACAAAAGGACCAGCTGACCTCATGTCAGTGATTCTCTTGTTAACAGAGGGGAGAGTGTTGACCGGGACAAGTCTGGAGATCACTCTGTCATGCTGATTAAGACAGAATTGCAGACTGGAAGCTTTAAACTGAGGGTAGTGCTTGAAGTCATTGTTCTTCCTCTGTTAACCATGGTTACCTGCAATAAAACACGTGCAGTCTTCATTGTTTTGCACAAAAAGGGCTTCTCAGGCAAGGATATTGCTGTTAGTAAGATTGCACCTAAATCTACCATTTATCGGATCATCAAGAACTTCAAGGAGAGCGGTTCAATTGTTGTGAAGAAGGCGTCAGGGCGCCCAAGAAAGTCCAGCAAATGCAAGGACCGTCTCCTAAAGTTGATCCAGCTGCGGGATTGGGGCACCACTAGTGCAGAGCTTGATCAGGAATGACAGCAGGCAGGTGTGAGTGCATCTGCAGGCACAGTGAGGCGAAGACTTTTGGAGGATGGCCTGGTGTCAAGAAGGGCAGCAAAGAAGCCACTTCTCTCCAGGAAAAACATCGGGTACAGACTGATATTCTGCCAAAGGTACAGGGATTGGACTGCTGAGGACTGGGTAAAGTAATTTTCTCTGATGAATCCCCTTTCAGATTGTTTGGGTCATCTGGTCGAAAGCTTGTCCAGAGAAGAAAAGGTGAGCGTTACCATCAGGTCTGTGTCTTGCAAACAGCAAAGCATCCTGAGACCAATCATGTGTGGGGTTGCTTCTCAGCCAAGGGAGTGGGCTCACTCACAATTTTGCCTAAGAACACCGCCATGATTAAAGAGTACCAAAACATCCTCTGAGAGCAACCATCCAAGAACAGTTTGGTGACAAACAATGCCTTTTCCAGCATGATGGAGCTTGCCATAAGGCAAAAGTGATAACTAAGTGGCTCGGGGAACAAAACATCAACATTTTGGGTCCATGGCCAGGAAACTCCCCAGACCTTAATCCCATCGAGAACTTGTGGTCAATCCTCAAGAGGCGGGTGGACAAACAAAAACGCACAAATTCTGACAAACTCCAAGCATTGATTATGCAAGAATGAGCTGCCATCAGTCAGGATGTGGCCCAAAAGTTAATTGACAGCATGCCAGGTTGAATCGCAGAGGTCTTGAAAAAGAAGGGTCAACACTGCAAATATTGAATCTTTGCATGAACTCAATGTTATTGTCAATACAATATTTTGACACGCCTGTAATTATACTTCAGTATACCATAGTAGCATCCTACAAAAAGATCTAAAAAACCTGAAGCAACACACTTTATGAAAACCAATACTTGTGTCATACTCAAAACTTTTGGCCACGGCTGTACAGGCATCTGTATGATCTTACTTCAGAGGTAACTTTATCGCAACCTCCTCCACCATGTGGATGTTTTCCTTAACAACCAAGCCAATGTCGCATTATGGTTACATCATTTCAAGTGAACGTAACCCTTTTTGCACATAAAGTACATGACAAGTAGCCTTTAACTGAAATGTGTTGTTCATACAAGAGTAACATCAATGGCCTTTGTGCGACAGTCCAATCTTAAACAGGGGTGACACGGGTGTGCAAGCGTACATGTGGGGGATTATTTGATGTGGTGGACAATAAATGATGAGAGCAAGAATGAGAAAGTGACAAAAATCTAAACAGGGCTGCTTTCCTCCATGTTTATTATTACTTGAGGTGCCAACACTACATTATTGCGATACGCAATATGGGCGCGTACAGAGACATGAGGCAACGACATGAATCTGACCCAGCAACGCGTGTGCAAGTGGTGCAGATGCTATATAACACATCTTGTTTGTTAACACTTCTGTGAGTCACTTGAGGGCAACAAAAGAAAGTCACTTTTGGGCCCCTTCAGCATGAAATGTGTACATAGCTGTAGAGGTTCACTGAGTTCAAGAGGGCTCCTCTTTGTGGCTGTGTGCTGAGACTAGAGCACGGCCTTGACTGCTGTTAATCAAGAGAAGAAATCAGAAGAGTGACTCCAGCTGTTTGAGTGTTTCTGATGGCAGTTGGTGTGTGTGTGTGCGTGTGCACGTGTGCGTGTGTGTCTGTCTTTTGGTACAGATGGCAGCCAACTGTGTACAAGCCACCATTTATGTTTGCTCGACATGCATATGTGTGTCCGTGTCCAGAGGGCAACAATTTGCTTGTCTGTGTGTTGCTCTGCAGATTTAGGAAAGTGAAACCAGGGCCGAGGGTCAGGGCCAGCTAATGCCTGCTTTGATTTTTAACGAGGATTTCCTCTCTCCATGAAGCCTGCCTTATTAATGGCATTACATGGCATCCTGTGACCAGGAAGCGCTCCTTTTTCAATATCAGCACCGGACCAACCATCTGATACAGCAAAGAAGGGGAGAGGCAATGTGATCGGTACACACCAAAGTCACTGAAATTGTTGCATTACAATAATGTCTAAGTTTAGCTTATAAATACTCACATGTATTTCTTCTGTTGCCTTTTCAGTATTCATTTTTGCTTCAATCACATTCAAGTTAACTTCAGCTCTGTCCCCTCATCGCCTCTCAGTCAAAGCAAGCCACGCCACCATGTAGTCTTGACACACTGGATAAAAAGGCACAGAAATAAAGCAGCGGTGTATTTATCACACTCTTAAAAGATAGTGCTCGACAGTTTTCCAGTCTGTTTCCTGAAAGACATGACCTAACCGGTCAAATCTGGAGAATTTACCCAGTTTAGCCTTTTTTGTTAGAAAAGAAAACATGACGGAAAGAGAAATTCAAAAGGCAGAAATATCAACATAAGCAACTTTTTATGAAATTATTGAAATCAACCAATAGTCTCATCAAACTCAAGCAGATACATACACAAACCTTGGAAAGCATTCAGATCCCTTTTTATGAAAATTATAGATTTCACACTTAAATTTGAATTAATCATTGAATTCATTTAAGTTTAAATGAGTTTGCAAAAGATTATGCAAATCTATTGATGATTGTTATGAAGTGCCAAAAGTAAATTAAAGTAATTTTTTAAATAAAAAGTTATAAAAAAGTAAAGTGAAATCTACATAATCAGTATGCTACACTACTATATAATCTATATTAGTCATTTATCATACTGAAGATGATTCCTCTTTCACGGTTAAGCCAAACATTTTATTCCCAAATTCTCTTGAATATATACCTCGAAATGAAACTGACCAATTAAAAAACCACCTTTCACATAAATTAAAATGAAGTGTCATTTCATTGAATTTGTGTGGTCAGACACTTGTCTTAAGTAGCACTTGTGAAATATCTGTTGCACTATGGTCTCCCTGTGAAACAGCCAGTGCTGGGCATGATGAGGCCAGCAGCTCAGTGTGAATACTGAACATCACAAGGCTTGAGAGCCCATCTGTGTCGTCTAGTGATCGTCGTGACACACCCCCTCATGAGACATGACCTCCTGATTTACAATTTATTTTGTGGACATTTAGTTACTGTCATAAAAACATTGTGATAACGCACACTCCTGTGAAAATATAGGATGCACCCCGGTTTGACTGTTCCCTTGTTGTTTTTAAACAACATCAGACAGAATGAGTGTCATCAGTGAAGTGTTATTTTTTAAGAGGACCTTAGCTATCATCATCGTTATTTGAAGAGGAGAAGGTAGAGCAGGGATGTGGTGCAAGGAGGCGCAACATCCGAGAGGCCCTTCAATTAAGATCAAACAGCCTTTTTATGTAAGGGTCACGGTGTCTGAAGTTTCCTGCCAAAAGACAGAGCGTGGCTAATTCTGGTGCTGATGCTAATCATGGTTTTGATCAGACATCTGTGATTTGATTTAGGAATAGAGGGGAGACTATTTTTGATCTTTCCCTTGATGATGAGTTTGATGGTAAACATCACGGATGCTGTTAACATTTTTACATGGGCTGCTATTCTGACGGATAAGATTGCTATGTTAGGTAAATCCTCTGCAGTCATGTGAACATGCTCCCAGCAATATTAGCAGAGAATAATTATTGTCAGTTCAACAATCGTATTACTTTACATCTGATTATCAGATGATGATGATGATATAACAGGAAGGAAAAACTGTGGAAACAAGTTTTAAACCTGTCAAACATATACTTGGCTCACAACACAAAACATTTCCATTAGATTGAATCCAAAATATCCCTTTTATTCCACCAACAACCCTAATGACCTGTTAACCTTTCACCAAACATTGTGGGCTGAGCCTGCGTGTCTCACAGAACATAATGCTGTAAGACCGTGCTCCAATAGTGTTCCGCCCGGAGACAACGTGAACATTGTTCCCGTAAACTTACCAGCACTGGGGCTCTGTCACGTCTCTCCCACTGACCGCCCTTGTATCTCAGTGGCTACTTTCTGCGCAGCCCTGCCCTAACCACCCACTCATCTCCCATCGGACAGAAAACCCTGGCTGGCAGCAAGCCATCACCACATTCCTGCCACTGTTGAATGCAGCTACAGCGAGCTATGACCCCTGACATTCTACAGAGCTTAGCGGGGAGGATTTTATCTCAGAAATGACCCTTATAATTATGAGGTTGTTTTTGTGGATGTTGTGCTTAGCACTGTGTTGCAGTTTAGCTCCGTATACACTTATTGTTTGACTTGTTGGCAGTGTCTGTTTAACTTGATGGATCTCTTGGGGCTATACCATGGTAGATCTGCATGCTATCATGATTTTGTACATTCTTCTGTATAAATTATGTTTTATTTTAATGTTTTTGTTGCATTCTGTTAAATATTTTGATGTAATCATGTTGCCCAATACTCTGCTGCAAGGATCATAGGTTGCATATATTTTATACTTTGTGTGTGTGTGTGTGTGTGTGTGTGTGTGTGTGTGTGTGTGTGTGTGTGTGTGTGTGTGTGTGTGTGTGTGTGTGTGTGTGTGTGTGTGTGTGTGTGTGTGTGTGTGTGTGTCCCTCTCTCTCTCTCTTTCTCTCTTTCTCTCTCTCTCTCACGGGCCAGCAGGGGTATCCTGCATGTTAAACGTTTGATTGCACCCAAACTTCCTGGCGGAGGGGGGTTGCGGGGGTGCAGATGGATTGGAGGTCTGGATCTGCTGAGCGTAAAGGATCGGAGCAGATGTTGGCCAGATGTGGCCTCAGAGGAGGAGGAGGGGGCTGAAGGATAAAGAGCGAGGAAACAAAGAGTGATATCATAGCAGAGATATCAAGAGAGCGACACTGTCCACACACTGACAGCTTTGTTCACCTCCATTCTGGAGCTGTAACACAGCCCTCTCTCCTCCTCCCTTCACACTCTCCTCCTCTCCACCCTCCATCCCTCCTTCCTCTCCTACCTCCCTCCACGCTGCCTTTGAAGTGAGGACAGCGCTCAGGAAGCGAGCTGGAATCAATTGCTCCATGCATTAGGCTGGGAATGTGTGACACCCTCCTCCTCTTCACCCTTCTCTTCCTTCCTCCTCCATCCTCTTGACACATCAATCGTTTATCTCCCCCCTGTTTCTCTTCATGCACTTCCACCTTTCAAACAAGACGTTGCTGTTATATTGGCCCAAAGCCAAACTTTGCTTCGTGCGGATTATTAGTGATCTGAGTGCAGTGGTTCCACGTGCGATTGTGTGTTGGGTTTGCAAGTTATTGTACAAGACTTATTGCTAAGGAAGGGAGCTCAGATTAGGATGAAATGATAAGTTGATTACGTAATTATTTATTCTACATTGAATGGATTTGTGACAATTTGTTATCATTTATGAAGCAAAAAATGCCAATTTATGACTAGCTGGCTGGTAACACAGTTTTTACAAACGACCGCATACTCGACTGCAGTAAGCAACGTTGCTCGTTTTGTTTGATGACATTGTTTTGACTTGACTAGCTTGTCATATTCATCTTAACTGCTCATTGAAGTATAAGTTTTGTGATAAGCAAGTTGCTATGGTTGGTATAGTGTTCAACACCTAGAGCTTTAGAAGAGCTTCTCAGCAGCCACCACTCCAACACTGTCCCTGTAACGTCAAGCTACTGGTATGAAACCAGTTTTAATATGAAGTCCTGCTCCGTCGTCCCTGCCTGGATAAACGAGGAACAAAGTAAATGGGTACCTGGTTAAACTGAACATAGTGCTCTCGCTCTTATTTTTCAATCTCCCTCGTTATTTTATTTTTTATGGTCTTTACACCATCAAGGGAACACTCAATAAATGTATAGGTCGAATAAAAACGAAGTCATTCTCTCTGTGTTGGTCCTGGGCTTTAGCTCTCGCTGCCTCAGAGTGCAAATGACCTAGTGAACTTGTCTTTAGCTAGCAAGTCAGTCTCAAAGTCTGCCGTTCAGTCAGTAATCCAGCAGTGTGAGTCATCCGCCTTCTTCATTCTGCCAAGTTACAACACACTCAAGGCCCACTCTGAAACAACAAAGAGACAGGAAGGATGTTGGCCAACCCTGTCTAACATTAAGTATCACTGTTGCTTATTAGTTTAGTCTAATGAATACTGCTGTATTTCACTCTCTCTCCCACTTTGATGCTTGCACATTTCAAACAGGGAGATTATGCCGACCACAGTTCTGAGCTCTTTTTACAATGTTTTATTACATTTAGGGTTTGTGAGGCTGGAAAAGTTAGGCTGCATTTGCAACTGATCCCACCGCCTTCCAACGTCCCTCTTGTCAAAACTACGCCCCCCAAACACATGAATGTGCACTGACTGACAACTTCTAGAAGCCGACTTTTCGTGATCCCCTCGCTAACTTCTGACTATTGTCCTGCTTCAGCCGTGTATGTCTCACCTGAGGCCGAAGACTCCAAACATGTGCAGTGAGAGAACGGGTGAAGGCAGGCAGATCAGTTAAGCCGTTTACAGACATGAGAATTGGGTCCGGAGCAACAATTCCTCCGCATTATTGAGGCGAGAGGTGGAGCAGCTGGGTGCAGCATACAGACAGTCATTGTGCTTGACACTTAATGGGGTATTTTGAGAGGCATGTTTCATTGGCATGTCTTCAATTAACTGTTGGGTATCTCAAAGGTGATTAGATTTCATGTGGGCTTCATCTGGTATGCAATACTATTGATGAGGGCCAAACTCCAGGCAGATCTTCTGTCAAAAAAAAACAAAACAGCCACATAAATATCAGTCCACTGAAGTCCAGTCTTTTTTTCTCTTTCACTTTCCTCTCCAGCTCTTAAATGGTCGGACACGCTTGATGCCCACACAGGCCGCCGCCAACAGACACGACTCCAACAGGTTGCCAGAGTGTCATGTTGCCAATTTAAGAGAGGAAGGATGGAAGTGGGACGAAAGTGCCCGTAGGGCGGGTTCAACTTTGGGGAGCCAAATTGGGGCTCACGGAGGAGGAAGAGGAAGGAGAGAGGAAGAAGAGGAGGATACAGAAGAGATTAACCCACTGGAAGTCCTCTCCGGTCATCAATCAAGTCTCGACTCCACCCTGAGGCACATTGTTCAACAATTGGATATACTCACACAGGTCAGTTATTAGTGAAAGTCAAACCCTCATCTCATGATACTGCCAGGTTGTGAAATCTCCCACGAGCATCCTAAAAACGGGTAAAGGAATGTGAAGGTGTTGGAAGCAGGCCAACAGTTTAGGTTTAAAGGTTGTTCATCTCTCCACTGTAGGGTTGAATGTCAAGTCACTTGCTTTTCTGTGCTGAAAACACACTGTGCCATGACACAAAAGCTAAAAAGACACCTCTGTCGCTCACTCAGACTTTGATTCTCAACTAATTACTCTATCAACACGTGGTATATTAATTGTATACATCCTCACTTCGAACAGACTGTTTCAGTGCTGGAGGAGCGTCTCACCCTGACGGAGGACAAGGTGAAGGAGTGTCTCCTTGAGCAATCCAAGATTTTCAAGGATCTGCGATCATCAGGAGAGAGGCGGAGGACAGACAGCAGGGAGACGGATGGATCGTCCGTCCATTTCACTTGAGGATGACCTCGCCTCCTCTCAGAGTGCAGCACAATTACGGACTGAACACTGCTTGACCAAGGCTGGAAGTGTGTGGTGGTGTCTGTGTGTCACAGGCCACCTTTAGGGACAAAACTCAGACTAACGACATTTGTTTTTCCAATTAGGGGGCGGGGGGTTTGTTTGAAATTTACGATTGTTACATTTTCTCTGTCTTTCTTTGACTCTCAAGCTTTAAACAGACATTCCATTAGAGTGTGTGGGTCCGTAATTGTGTGTATGTGTGTCTGTCCGTGTGTGTGTGTGTGTGTTGATATGTGTGTTACATCCAAACCGGACAGCTGCAGCTATGAAAACAGACGGTGCATGTCTGCTGTGTGACCTCCGTGCGTGCGTGTGTGTGTGGGTTTCTCTGTGTTTTTGTGCATATTTGAGCTGTCAGTTGCTTCTGCTGTAACATTTCTCATTGCACCCTGTTTGTATCTCTGCCTAATGCCTAGGGATTTAGAGTTGCATTGTGCTACATACTGGCTAAGTTACACTTCCTTATTCCAAAATAATTTATATGAATAAATGTTATACTGTATTGCACTGATGTTTTGAGTATTGTCTGTATTTCTGCCCAGACTACAGACCTTTATTATGATGTTGGGTTACACCAGTTCAAAAGATTAACTTTGACTGATAAGAGTACTGCCAGAAAAATAATATCATGTTTTTTTTTTACATAATACTGAAATAATAAGTAAACTACAAATGTTCAGAAATGATGATCGATCTCATAAAATATAAATAAGTCAACATTATAACACATAAATAAGTTTGATTATAATATTCCATATTATCTTTACATTTTCATTCATCATGAGTACTTCATTTCTATATCAACTCACTTTTTATCTGTCGTTTTTATTTTGGTGGTAGGTTACTTTTCACACGGTCATGACCCTCATGATATCTGGTGTAGCTTGTTCATATGATACTTTTGTCTCCACCAGTGACTCTGTAATGTTTTGGCTGGGTCTCGCCCAGCATGGAGACTTTGGCTGTTTATGTTCTCCCAGCGGTGAAGATGTGGTGAGCGATGCTGTCGGGTTGGGAGGAAGCAGTAAAAAAGCCACACAAAGGGACAGCTCTCCGCTGGCTGCTGTTTTCTCTTCCAACCACATCCTTCACTTCCTCTCTGGTTTTACTGGTTTTCCTCCTACTGCGCCTTTTTTTCTCTTCTAATAACATTAACCAGTTTGGCCTGCCGAGTAGAGGAGACCAAATCCAGTTCATCCTAAGCAATGAGAAAAGTGTTGGATTCGTATAAGAAAAAAAATCAAGTAGAAAGAGAAAAGGATTCACCTAGCACACTTAGATTTTTCTTTTTAAACGATTGACTTCCTCACATTGAGCTGCTCTCTAGAATTTCTCCTGCTAGTCCCCTAGGAAAATGTCCGTATAATGACGGAGTGAGCCCATGATGTGAGAAAACAGCCGAAGATCATCTGCGGGACTCACAGTGAGAGAGTTGGCAAGTTGATGACATTTCCAGACGGAAACAAAACAGGAAAAATATGTGATGTGCGGTAAACCAAAAAACACATTATCTTCACAACATGTCTGAAAAGACTTGACCCATATAAACAATTCAACAAACATGCAACGTTCAATGTGAATATGTTGTTTGAGCTCGCAGGCTGATAATATTACACTTAATAACTTGTGTAACCAAAACTCAAATAACCACACACACCACACTTTATTGTGTAGTAATGGTGTAATAAGTGTATAAAAACCAAAGTGTTGTTGGCCATAAGACTCATACCTATAAGCATGCAGTTCCCTTAATGGCCATCAGTGTCCTTAGTGTAAAGGGAACACATGAACACATTAAGTCTTAAAAAATAAGTAGCTATCATGATTTCTCACTCCTTTCTATATTTCATCTTTTGTGTTAAATGTTGAATCACAAAAGTCACAAACAAGTAAATCGGGGTCAAAGTGAAAAGTCTTCATCACATGATACATTTTGGTAATGAACTTACTTAACGTTCACTCACGGAAATTTGGTCAAGCTCAACCTTTGAGCCTGCAACAGTCTAGTTTGAAGATGAACAGCTCCACATCAACTGAGCAAACCTTATCCTGTGATGAAGATGGTGTGATAGGATTTTCTTTTTTTAAATAGCAAATAAGTGGATCTTGAGTGGGGTCTTACCCCCAAAGTGACTCAATGAAGTCTGAACAGAATGACCTCACCTTGAAGAAATGTCCACTTAAGGCCTCTGTTAGCATTACTGTTTCTCTGCAAGAAGAAAACCAAGAACACACAAACAAACCCGGCTGCAAAACCTTTTGAGAAAAAAAGCAGGAGAGGGAGTCAGGTGCAAAGGGTTAACGACCAATTTCCAACTTCACTTCCAATTCCATGTCATTAAGTGCACACAGGACTTGTTTTATAGTAAGCGTGGTGTAAACCCCTGACTGTGGTTGTGTATGTGTCTTTAGTGCGTTGTGAACATGATCCCATAACCTGTTCATAGCTTCCTGGAAGAGGGGTTTCCTGTTGATATGAAGGACGGATCTCTTACAGCCTGGGTTGTTGACTTGCCACCAGGCAACTGCTTGGTCACAGTTTACTGCTGAATTGTGTGAGTGTGTAATTATATGTTTGTCCTTGGGCTGAAGGAGGAGCAGGAAGTCTCTATATCTCTATCCTTTTGGTTTTATTTTTTACACAATTTGAATTATTAAGCCTCTATTTTTTTAATGGGCGATTTAAAAAGTTCCTGTATTTTAATAGTTCAGATATGTCAGACTTCTTTTAAGGAGTTGATAATCAGAGAGGAGTGTTTTTAATTTGGTTTTCAGTGGAAAGTCTCATTGTCACCCTACAGGTTCAGATACTGTTCCAGAGGATCTTTATTTGTATTTTTAATTTGATCTTATTCTGCCATATTTAGCTTAACCTGCTTTATACAAAAATGTTATGCTTTTATGTGAAGCACTGTCTGTTGCACTTTAATGCATGAATTGTGCTGTGTAAATGATGTTTATTATTATTATTATTATTATTATCATCAAAAATAACATAACAAAATAATTTTTGCCCGTCCTTCAGATATATGCTACAATCCTTTGATTGATGCTGTAATTTTACTTGCATGATAAAGTAAAGTCATGGTATTAGATTGAAGGTCAACATTATCTTTAGCCCTCAACTGAATAGAAAGACCCCTTCTTCTCCTTCCCTTCCTCTATCTTTTCTGCTATTTCTTGCCAATCCCTCAAAAACAAGAGGATTGTCTTTTCGGAAATTCCCCTCAAAGGCTTGAGGGGATGAGGCGATAAATGGACTCCAGGGACAAAAGGAGGAGAGAGTGAACAGAGAAAGAAGAAGAGAAAGGAGGAGGGCAGGCAGGGGGAGAGGAGGATGCTGCACCCACGCCTATTGAGTTTCAGTGAGGCTCACGCTGGCCCTAACAATAATTGATTGTAGTTTATCTAATGTGCATGCCCATTCACAGACACACACACAGTGTGACACCTGTTCAAATAGGTGCAGAAGGGAACAGGTAAATAGTGAAACCTGCACACTGTTTCACCAGTGGCTCCCCTGTTTGCTTTCTATGCTCCTGTTTGACTTGTGCTCGTCAGGAAAAATGCTGCCTGTTTGCCAGAGGGGTTTAACAACCTTCTTCCGTTCCGGAGCTCATATAAAAACAACTGTGGAAAAAAATAATGGTACATTTTTACATGATTAGCAATTAAACCTGTCACTGCTGATCTGGTCAAACCTATTTTATTCCACCAGGACACAAATATGCACAGGATGTGTCAGGTGGTAGAAAATGTTTACAACAGTATTTTATGACTTGAGCCCAGTACAGACCCACTGTGCAAAGAGAAACAGTGAACAAATGCCCGATTGATATCTCTCACTGTGGCCTGTTTGCAGCATCCAAGCACTTGCCACGAACCATTTAGAATTTGCCTTCATGTTTTCTGGTTAAATGTATCCTGGTAAGCTTGAGGAATAACATTCTGGGAAATGTAGAAACTATGTCTGGGGTTGTGGGCAAGATTGCACCTAAAAAGGGAATTTACGGCCTAAAGTTGCTCAGTTGTCATATGACCACCGCTCCTGTAAAATCTGTAATTTGGATATCATGAAAAGAAAGTGGTTTTATTTCATAAAAATTACACACAAAGAAATAGAGGAATGCAACAACGAGGAGCGGAAGAACACTTCATGATAATAACAACAATGCATGATTTTTAATATATAAAAGTGCTAATCTTTCAGATGATATACACTTTGCATATTTGTTAGACATCCAGGATACTCACAATTAAAATCAGACACTGATGTTGTATTTTATTAATATTGAAAACATCTGGCATAGCAGCAACAACAGATTCTGTTCGCATCAATATTTGATCCGTGGCCTCCTATTGAATTTTGGAAGTAAAGTTTGCCACAACAGGAGATTCTCCGCTCAGACGCAGAAGTTTCCGCAGCGTTCAGGTGAGGTGAGGGTGGAGCAGCAGACGGAGGCTGAACATAACATTTCAATTCTTCTGCGGCTGGAACTTAGTTCTTCAGCACATTGACACTGATGCCGATTCTTATCACCCAAATCTCTCTTGATATCTTTGTCTGTGTCCTCTACGTGTGTGGCTCTGCTTTTTTTTATTTTCAGTTTTACTAGTTTTGCGTCTCATGTTAGAAACGGCATCAACACAACCAATCGCTCGTGGTCATCCCTGCGGAGGATCTGCTGCTGTGTTCTCACATGAGCTCATTGGGACTCTGTGGAGTTTTTTGGGGGCTGGCTGGAGAAACTCTGCAGACTCCAGAGCATCTCACTCTGACATTTGCGTTCTCACACACAGCCCTTCCTGAGAATGTCAGGAGTTCAGTGTATGTCTGGAAGTAGCTTATTTCTAAACATATTTATTCATATAGTGAAAAGCCAGAAAATTTATGAACTGATGTCTTGTTTTTCCAAAATAAGTTCCCCTTGAAGTTGATTTAGGATGTGTGTGATCCCTGGCATATAATAAAAAGCCTTCTAACCCTAATTGTTCCAAAAAAACATTTTATGGACTGAAATGATGCAGCCTCATCTTATCACAGCTGCATGCGATCCTCTGAACATGCAGGCATCATGTCAGGCTCATCATTAGTGCCCTGCCCCACTGTAACCTCTGCAACAGCAGCACATAGTGAGGACTAATGGCTGAGAAGCCAACAGAGGTAGCAACTTTTAGTGGACACTTGGTCCTGAGCAGCAGCGCTCTGGTGCACCGCAGCATGCTGGGACATCTTTGCAGACTGGTGTCGGCTTAAACACTCGTGGCCTGTTTTTACAGGGTTTAGCGTGTTGAAAGCTTATCTCCGGTGGAAGGGGGGAGCAGTGGATTAAAAAAAAGTGAGGGGAAAGAAAGAGCGCGCACAGGGAAAAAAGCTGACTTCCGCACGGCGAAGGTTCAAAGGGACCTCTGCTCCTGTGTGATCTGTTTGTTTTCATTTGATCCCCCAGTTGGTTTTCTATCTCTCGCTCGCTCTACGGCCTTCCTGTTCCTCTCTTTCACTCACAGGAAACGGGGATGCATATACACAAGGCCTCTGACAACAGACTCGCCATTCTCCCTTCCTTTGTGCGACAATAAAATGTTATTTGTTTCTCCTCTGACTTCCTGTATCCTGGACACACAGTGCAATGAATCCTAAACAGTTTCACTTCCCTGACATGTAACCAGCTAGTGTTCTTAAGCGTCTTACAGGCCAATAAGCCACACAAGGTGACAATGCATTGCTTTTTACTAGATCCCTGCAGCTAAGGTCATTTTCTAGGAAAAACTAATTAACTGTGTTAGGCACTGGATGCCTTTTCCTACTTGCATACTTTTTGTTAATATGTTTGCATAACGCGTCTGCTGACCATGAAACTCTGCTGCTACATTATGCACAGAGGTACCTAAGCTACCTGAGAATGCTTGATTAGCATCAGCCAGAATTGAATATGTTTAGTTCACTTTCAAGATTTGCCTGCCTTGCATCTTGCCTAAAAAGACCTGCTGAGCTGAGTCTCATAACATTTTGACATCTTTCCACAAAAAAACGAAAAAAAAACATTAATCCTTCCAACTCCCTTCCCGTTAATGCTGCCGGGCTTTGGCTTCCTACATTGGCCCGGTTTTCAGATGTTTTATCTGGTTCCCTTTTCTCTGGAATAAGGAACAAAACGTGGGAACGGCTTACCTCCGCTCCTCTGATAAGGAAGCAGAGGACTTCCTGGCATCCTGGCATGTTGTTGGTCAAGGGCCACATGGGTCAAAGGTCCCTTTCGTGGATCACACATCCTTCCTGCCGGTCCCACCACAGCCTATTTGTTGAGTGGGACTCCTCCTCTCTGCTTCCAATGTTGACTTCACGACAAGAGAGAGGAAGCTGATTATAATCAACAGCCCAATTCATTCCATTCATACTGTATTCCAAATCGTAGTTTAAAAACGGTAAAAAAAAAAAAATCATTTTTCTATGACACACATAAGTCACATCAACCATTATGCAAATTACGTGTGTGTGTGTGTGTGTGTGTGTGTGTATGAGAGAGAGAGAGAGAGAGAGAGAGAGAGAGAGAGAGAGAGAGAGAGAGAGAGAGAGAGAGAGAGAGAGAGAGAGAGAAATTACAGATAATTGCTGTCTGGTCTTTTCTGATCACATGATCCACTATGACGTCCTTTATTTTAGAGTTTGTACAACTCATTACTGTTTAATATTCAACTTACTCGACTCATGGAGACTGAGTCTCCTTATTCTTTCTTCTCCCCTGAAAATGAAAATGAATTTCCATGTTGTGGACCTGCATTTAGCTGACATGCTCAAATCCGTGCTGTGGTTTGGACAGGTGAGTCATGTGGGAAATTAAAGTTTCTTAAAGGCCACTGACGCACAACTCTCACCAGGTCGTCACCTTTTCAGCTGACTCATTATACATATCATCTTATATGTACCTTTTGTAAAAATAAAAAAAATGATCAAATTATCACTGTCTTTTTATTTTAATCATCAGTCAACCCACAACCTTTTAAATAATAGATTAATAATTTATTTAGCCAAATGTGAACCCTCCCATGCCTGTTCCTCATAGGCAAAGACACTTCTTCTCTATAAATATCTTGGTGTCTGTTTTCGATTTTTCTGCATTTTTCTCTATTAACCTGATTGATTAATCTGTTAACCCGAATTAATTGATCATGAAACTAATCACTGGGCTCGGCCCTGAACTAGTGATTCAGTAATTCCAGGCTCACTGCCAGACATTTAGCAGATGTGCTAAGAAGCTTAAATTGCTCACCAGCTTGTCATTGATGAACCTAAACACAATGCCTGCTGGTACATGAAGGCACCATGCCAGGCTCTGTGGAGAATGCAGATTTCCACATTCCATAGATTTAAAGAACTACACAGACCAACATTTCTTCATTTTCTAATTTTTTTTACTGGCCAATCAAAGAACTTTATTCAATATTATAATATTAACAAT
This sequence comes from Pleuronectes platessa, assembly GCF_947347685.1. NCBI lineage: Eukaryota > Metazoa > Chordata > Actinopteri > Pleuronectiformes > Pleuronectidae > Pleuronectes > Pleuronectes platessa. The sequence continues at coordinate 25,915,033 of NC_070632.1, forward strand.
AAGTATAGCAATTTCTTGGAGAAATTAACATATGTGGTCAGAGGGAAAAACAGTAAATTCAAGGAGATATGGGACACCTTCATGCAATTTTTGGAAAGCGACCAAGTGGAAATTAATGAGTGAAACAGAATAAAATAGCAGCACCTAATGGGATGAAAATTAATAGTATCTAACTAATATTATGAATAAGAGAACGTTATTTTATCTAGGCTTTTGATTTGACTGATTGGAATTTTATTTTATTTATTTGTATTAGTATATTTCTGTCTTTATTTACTTCCATTTATTATTATATTTTTATATTTATATTTTTATTATTATTTTATTTAATCTCTTAAATTTTTTTAATTTCTGACTTTTTTTCCTTACCCTGAGTGTTTGATTCTGGGTTGGGGGTGTTCATAAACGTTTGTATGTTTATAAATGTTTGAATGTATGTTTCTTATATGTAAAACTCAATAAATATATTGTTAAAAAAAAAAGTATAGCAATTTCTATTAGTATTTCCCTTACATAGATTACTCAATTAATCTTCCTCTACCGTAAAAAAATTATAACTTTGATGTATGTAGTTAAACAATTAAAACTTCAACATTGTGTAGCACATGTGGGGAAAAGTAGAAATTAATTAATCTAAAAATCCCCTTTTCTATATATTTTAATTTAGATTCCGTTGACATATTGATGGAGTTTGTGTTTTTACTGAAATATTTGTGTTCCCCTTTTATTATTTCCAAAACTGTAATAGCCAGGATCAAAAGATGAACAGGTTACAAGCTTACTGATTCAATCATATCCCCCATCCCCTCCATACACCCCAAACTCCCAGGTAGACAACATCACCCAGCGAAATATGATTATAATAATGAGAGACAAATATAAATAACAGCAAATTGCAATAATGAATCTCTAATTTATGGTATACAATGCCAATAGTGACTCAGTTTAAAAAAATGTCTATGTCCATTATTCATCAACTCTAGAAAGGTTTTCCAAGTGAGATAATATTGGTGACCAAATATATTCCTCCACTTGTGTATTTCTACAGAGTTAATCTCTCTTATGGCATATATTCTGATATTTTATCCAAAAACAGCTTTAAAATTGCAGGAGATTCCTTTTTCTAACGAAAAAGAATGTATTACTTTGCAAAATATGATATCGTAATCAATAATCCCCATTTTTTCTCATTTATATGGAGACCAGGCATTACATTTAATAAATATTATTAAGGGTTCAAGTCAAATTCCATCTCCAAAATGGATTTGGTGAAAGAATGAACCCAACTCCATAAACATTTCAACAGGTCCCATTGTCAAACAAACTTTTCTGATGTGGTTTTTGAGCTTGTTAATGGAACAACAGCCCTCAGTCTCAGAGTGACAGACGGCCTGACACATCCTCAAAGTATGATACTCTCTCTGCTCATGTGAGTAGCTGTGTCCCTGGGATCATCTTCGTCCCTCTGTCTCTTATCTCAGCTTTCTCCTGTGACGCTCTCCCTCTCTCTCACCAGGCCTCCATGTGTCTGCTCAGTCAGGTGTTTGCCTCCAGTCTCGAGGATCCTGGTTAATAGTTTTTCCTGTAAGCCTGCTGTCCCAGCCTGCCCTGAAGTGGTTGCGCTCACAGGTGACAACGGGAGCGGATCATGTACATCCTGGTCACAGCAGGTTTAGTTTGTCTGCACACACTCCTCAGCATCACATATGATGAGGAATCAGAATCACTGCGGTCAGCCAGTGTGACTCACGTGCCGAAAATGAAATGTGTTCGCAACTATCCTTTCGTTCATACAAAGAGCCAGAAAAAATAATGTCAAATATAGACCTTAATAATTCATATTTGATTTGTTCCAGGATTTTTCTAATATCAATAATGACCTTTTCTTTACTTCAAATAGAAAGTAAAAAAGTGGAGAGAAAAAAAACTTAAAATCTTGTATTATATTCTTTAATAGATTTACACATCCATTTAAATCCTTTTTAAATTAGGTGCAATTTTGAGCCAATACTAAATCAATGAATATTAATGTTACTATATGTGAACAATCAAGTATTGATGACACTGGTATAATATATAGAGGAGTATTAGTGTTCAGCCCTGTTGGGCTTCTGGGTCAGTTCCCACAATGCACCCTCGGTGTAGTTCACTTCCCAGTATTTGACGGCAGGGTTCCCTGATCCCTTGTTTCTTTCGCTCCCTCTGATCCTTCTATCGTCTTTACCTCACTTCACCCACTACGTAGGCCATTGTAACATTGTGTAATATGAAAATCCTAATTGCCTGCTTTAATAACCAGTCTTTGGTGTCACAACTTGCCTCTTCCCATCTCCCCAACGGTTTGTTGACCTTACCACTGAATGTCAGGACAGCAGAGTCCCCCCCCTGTCTGCTGTAACCTAAACAGTCTCCTCATCTTCTACCCGTGTCAAGCTCCTGTCCACGCTTTGGCTAAAATTAGACACAAAACCATTGGGTGGTCAGTTTGCAACAACAATAACAACAGCCACCTTAATTAATCAACTTATATATTAAATTAGTCATACACTATGAAAAGTGGTTTCTAATTTGGGACATTTTCAGAATCCAATCAGAATTGGTACAGTATTATATTATTTGCTTTACAATGTTGAATGATATCTCCTCCACCAAGGCCTATCTGTTCCCTGAAACTCAATCAAGCTTCACCAAATTTCCAACCCTTTTAGATATCAGTTCTCTTTATTAGACTTCTTTTTTTTCAGGATCCATGAATTATTCTCTGAAAAATTGGTGGAAATGTCAAAAAAGGAAATGATTAAAGATCACTATCCTGGCCTATGTCCCAATCTTTAACCAAGTTTTATTAAAATCCAATTGATAGGTTTTGTTGAATCCTGCTGAAAAACAAACAACCAATGGACAGGGGCAAAAACAGAACCTTCTTAGCGGAGCTAAAATTGGACATTTATCCTTTAGTGACAATTTACAAATAAATCCCTCTTACAATAATATTTCACCATTACTGTTTTGTAAAAGTTCTACTATCTCATTATCCACATCAAGCCTATAATAATAACGTGACACAACAGAGAGAGAGAAAAAAAAGGATTTCCTCCAGAATAAAAGAGTTACTCAACTACCACCTATCCTCCTCCCTAATCCCCACTAGGTGTTGGCCAACTCAAGCCTACCCCAGTAACATCTAAACCCCCCACCACCCCCCTCCCACCACTTCTTCTTCGCCTTAATCAATTCTCCGCTCCTGGGGTCTGACATCTCTTCTTTGCTTGCAAGGACAAACACTTTGTATCTGGCAACCACTGTTGTTGTTCCCTGTCTTCTGGCTTCCTGCCCTCTAGGTCCTCCAGCCTCACAATGCTCCCTCCACCCTCCCCACTCCTGTGTCTGTCCCCCAGACTGGAGAAAGAGAGGGAAGGGGAGGGAAGAGAGTAGGGAGATGACAGACAAGAGAAAGTGAACAGCCGATGGCCTCAGTTGAGATGGTCTGAGCTGTCAGGAATGGCTCCTACCTGCTTACTGCATAGATAAACAGGAATTTTTATGTCAAGTAAGAACATACCCGGTCACTTTGGTCCATGCTTTGCCAACAGCAGAAAACACTGAGGCTTGAGTCCTGCTTTAAAGCCCACATTCATCTGATAGTTTGCCAGACTCTATGTAAAGAACTTTTACATGGAGGTATGTTTTGGAGAAATAATTCCCATGGGAAGATGAGTATCTTCCAATGTTTTCCCCCTCTGAGTCCTTGATTTCACGCATCATCAATCCTGACCTGTGTAACCCAATAGGATCTCTTTGTTCCTTACTTCAAAGAGGTCTCACCGGACCAGAGATCAATCAACGACAGATTTCAGCTTTCCAAAGCGGATTTCACCCATTTGGAAAGCCATCAATACCGTGACTAAAGAAGGAGAATCCCTTTCTGGTGGATTGATTGATTTGATCAGGTCTCTTCCTCTGGGATTCCCAAGGCAATCGTATTGTCCCTCTACTTCCACAGGTCACTCACATGGAGATTTTATTTCCAGGATATTTTGTTTGCATCTGGCTGTCTTATCCGTATCGATCGCTCTAATGTTTCCAGTAGTATTACCCGGTGTGGAAATGTTCAAACAGGGTAATGAACGTCAAGTTAACACTTGTGTTACAGGAAACGCTGGACATTTTAAAAGGAAAGACACATTGCAGCTCAGTATCTGTTGAGGATTAGTGTGGTGAACCAAGTATTGAGACCCAGTTTCATCTGCAGACAAACTTATGAAATATATGTCTTGTTCCCTCAGGAGCTTCCAGTCTGATGCCAGCAGTGCCTGGCTATGTCTCAACGTGGACTGTCCCTCTTTGCTAAACAGCCTGTGACTTCATGACCTCACAGCCACTCTTCCTGAACAGACGGAGGAAATGGGAAAGAGGCCTGTGTTGTGGCTAAGTCATGATCAGGCGCCAGGAAGGCAGGAAGTGAATTTTTCCCATAAACACCAAAGCTTCTGCACTTTTGAAGAAAGTTGCAGAACTGTTTGTACACTTGCAGAAGATAAACAGACTAAATAATACTGATAAGAGTGTTGCAGTGACCACACCACAGCTCGGATGGGCAGCAGGTACTGTGAGTACCCAGTCCCACTCAAAACTTTATCTTTAATGTCTCACACAAACACCCATACACACACACACACACAACAACATGCTGCAAATATTATAGTCAATATTTTGTGGTTGGAATTTAACTGGATCTAAGGGAAGAGAACATATTATCAAAATTGTATTACCTCAGTATTCTTGCAAATACTTTTACAATATAGTTTTTGATTTGATCAGCTCTAGGTTATTGGAAACAATGAGCACTTCCATTGTTTCCAATGCTCATTCTTAAGGGGACATTCAGACGTATGTTTGATTGTGTATTTGCTTGAAGCTTGTGAGGAGACCCTGGCAATCCCTTGCAGCATGGATCAGACTTTGCCCTATCACCCCCTGACAGTCGTTTGTTTTCTCTTTGTTCTGAAAAGGAAAGATTTTGCCCTGATATTTTCTGACAGTGCCTGTGTTTGCACAAATGTTCAAATGAAAAAGGAAATCCTTTGTAGGCCCTCCTTTTTCCTTCAGAGTGACAAAGTTTAATGTTTAACCCATTGACTCAGAAGTTTATACATGGAATCAAAAGGTGGATGAAAAAAAGGCAGCTGAACTTCTGATCTCCTCAACATAAAATCCCATCAATCTTCTGCTTTGCTGTCTCTTCTCTTGGAAGCCTCCACCCCAAACTGTTGTCTCTGGCTGTGGTACAGTTACCCTCACCCCTCCTGTCCAGGCGGCTTACTGTAGTATGCCGATCAGGCAAAGGAAGTGACCAGCCGGCTGAAGGTCAGTCAGGATTAAGATTCCATCACCGCACAGAAATAGCATTGTTAAAATTTTCTTTTTACCTTTTCATGGCCTCAGATAATGGTCTCTATACTTCTCCTACTGGATCTTAGTGAAGCATTTGATGCCTTAGATAATACGATTTTGTTACAGAGATCTGGACAACTTGTAGGGATTAAAGGAACAGCATTAGGCTGTTTAAAATAATATTTATCAGATATATTTGAATTTTGTTATGTAAAGAATAACTCCTCCATCCACACACAAGTTCCACAAGGTACTATCCATGGAACAATTCTCCACTGAGGAACATCAAGGCCTGGATGAACCAAAACTTCTTACTTCTAAATTCAGACCAAACTGAGGTCATTGTAATTGGCCCTTAACATCTCAGAGAAACAGTGTCTCACCAGGTAGTCACCTTGGATGGTTTTAGTTTGGCCCCTAGCTCCACTTAGAGGAACCTTGGACTTATGTTTGACCATGTTTGTCATTTGACCCCCATATAAAAGTCAGAGTCAGAGCTGATACCTGATTGTGCACAACTGTTCCTGGTGTCTCCCCCCCCCCCCCTCTCCCCTCTTTTCCACACACTTCCCCTCTCCTCCACATTTTTCTCTGCTCCCCCGAACCGGTCGAGGAAGATGACCACCCACATTGAGTTTTAAGGTATTGACCTTCTATGTAAAGTGCCTTGAGATAATGTATTGATTTGGATTGAAACAAATAAAATTGAATTGAATTGCTGTTTGATTTTCAGGGAGGCACCGTCAGCACTCAGCCTTCCCAAGACTGAAGCGCTTTGTGCTTAAGTTGCATTAGCGGATGGGAGATCCTTTAAGACGCCACAGACATGCACGAGACCTGTGGGCAGCTGGCCCTATGCAGGGCTGATGGGATTGTATGAACTGGGGGTTGCTGGCTACGCCACGAGTGAGGTCGGACAGGGATTTGGGTAAAGGAGAGTGAAGCGAGGAAGTGGGCGGTGAGGGCGGCTGGCTAGATATGGTTGCCAAATTTGGCCTGGTTCAAATCCCCCAATTTCACCAGTGCAGGGAAGGAGCTGGACGAGATGCACTCCTGCTAAGGATTAGAGGTGTTTGGCTTTTCAGGCGCAGTGGGCACAGCAAATTATGTGTGTCAGAAGATGTGTGAAGGGATGTGATCTTACCTGTGCCCTCAGATTGATGAAAGTGACGTATGATTAACTATTAAGGGGACTGTTGATGGAGAGGAAGGAATGCTTGAGCACACAGTGAGCTCAATATATGTGTTTGTGCTTTATTTTGTATGACTTCACATATTCATGTGCAGGCCCATCTTATGTGGCTCAGTGTGGTGACAGTTGGTGACCCAGGTTGTAAAGCGGTGAACGTGGCAATCGCTGCATTTCGGACATTTGGTTAACTGCTGTCAACTCTTATCGTAAAGCGGCCGTCTGGTCACTATCGTTTGTCACTATGACAGCTAAAGCTCTGAAAGAAAATCTGCTGCCAGTGGATTTAACCTCGCTGCATATTCACCAGGTAATATGTACTGTAGGCCTCAAGCGATAACAGCGCTACTAAGCAGAGTTATGTGTGGGTCAGGTGACATGTGACATGAGACTGTACGTGATTGAGTTTAACATACTTTTGTGTTAGTTTAGAGTTGACTGAACGAATAAATAAAATATATATGGAGACAAATTGAGACACACTTAAGTAAGTCCACTGTTAAGTAAAGGGAATGATACATGTTACAAGGAAAGCCCACACAAAATGGCAGTACTTTACCTGTATTTTAAAGTAACATTAACCTATGTTTGAGGAAGATTTGGACACCAAGCATTTTTGTTACACAACCATACTTGTACTCTCTGCAAATATATTTGTTGTTTTAAACCCCCTCAATAGGGCGCAAAGTTAGACACGCCTGTAATTTTTTACCTATTGTGTTGAATTCTCTCTTGGCTGACACAATGTAATCTTGTCCAAAACTAAATCTTAGTGTTTGTCATTTGTAGCAATTTTTAAATCCAAAAGTTGAATCAATATTGTTTTCAGTCGTTTTAATTACATACATTTTATTTAAAACAAAGATTATCCATCTATCTTTATCTTTACTGCTAATCCTTTAAGAATTGTGGGGGGGGGAGCTGGAGCCGCTCACAGCATACTGCGAGAGGCAGAGTATTACTGAGCCAAACAACCATTTATGCTGACGTTCACGTCTACTGTTGCTTGTTTTACTTCCATATCATGATGACAGTAAAAGTGTAAGTTAATTAATAAATTCCAATCAAACAAAGTGAGTGTTAAAAGAGAGTGTTCAAGGAGACTTCTTCAAAGTTCAGCGACTCCGACTACATGTTGGATTACCTTGAGTCTTTGATGGTGACTCTGGAGCAGCTCAACAGAGACCACATGCTCTTAGTTGAAGCAAATTAACCACTGTCTTCCAAACCCCAGCTATTTATCTTCAGAAGCGTGTAAGACTCCTGGCTTTGTGCTCGGCAGAGTTCCTCGAAGCTCATTTCTTCCCCGCTGCTCACTCGGTCAAAGGTCGTCCCTTGTGCTAATTGTTCCAACGGTGATGGAGTGGAGCGAGGCCCGTTCTCCTGAACCAACTCCAGACATCTGAACAATTCAGTGTGTGTGTGTGTGTGTGTGTGTGTTCGGTGTGTGTGTGTGTGTGTGTTCGGTGTGTGTGTGAGTGAGTGAGTGACAGGCTGGGTGGTCCACAGCTAGTGGGGTCAAGTCAAGCGGAGTCAGTTTTTGTTTTGTTGCAAAGACCAGACCCCCTACTTTTTGCTAACATTGGCCCTACAACCACAACTCTCCAGAGAGCTGTGTCAAGGGCACAGTGGAGGGATAGTGCGCTGTGGAGTTTGCCGAACATGGCATGTGAAAAAAACGTGCAAGGCTTGGAGTAGAGAGAGGAATATACATCATAAATATGTACATACAGAGATTCTCTTGAAGTCATCATTCATCGTCTATGTAATGATGCAAGCCTAATCCTGAAAAGTTAAAGATGTGTTTAACTTTCCCGACGTGGAGGTCACACATGGAGATAACATGCATTATTGTGAACACACACCTTCGATGAAGACATCTGTATGATCACATTTGGTGGCGAGTGCTCAATTAAATTACTTACTATGTTTTGAGCATTACTCTGTCCCGAAATAATTCATTTTGCTCTTGTTGGAGATTCACTTAGAAGGAACATCCGAAACAGACGTTGTTGTAAGGCACACAGTAGTGATGCCCGGGTCCACCCACAACCCTTGGGTTATGTAACCGCAAATGTAAATAACTCACAGAAACATTGCATCCTCTCTTTCACTGTCTTTACACACACACACACACACAGACACACACACACACACACACACACACACACACACACACACACACACACACACACACAGTGAATGTCAATATTCAGCATTACCGAACTTGTGACACATCTATGCACCCAGAGTATCATTGCTATTTTATTAGAAAGATGTTATAGCTTTAGCCAACACATGTAGGCTGCTATATTGTGACACAGCAAGAGAGAGAGAGACAAACTGGGAGTTGCCATGGTTGGACGGTGAAGGTAATTGACTAAAGCCTGTTTTTGTTGGTCAGATTTACTTTTGCGATACGTTGGGCTGGTGCAGGTGTTAGAACTCCCTGACCTACAGATCACTAACTGCAGCCTATCATCAAGCCAAATAATTCACCAAAACTTTATTATATTTCCATTATCATTTTTGGGAGGCTGATGCTTAGTTTATGGTCAACGTTCCTGGGTGCATGGCAGAACACACCAAAAATGTTATTTCAGTGGCAGGAAGTGGAGGTTAGTCGTCCATCTTTACATACAGTGTCTCGGATAAACAGACTCGAGAGAAACACCAGCTCTTCATTTATTTTGGGGACAAAATCTGTTACCATGCTACTACCACAAACAGACAACTGATAAAACTTACTATAAATCTGCTAGAACGATACCTTTGAGATTACTACCCATCAATTTTTTATTGGAAAAAACTGTATATTAAGAGATAGAAGATAAACTGTATTTTGAAAAAGATATGCAACACATGTTTTCTTCACAGCCATTGGATTTGAATCCCAAGGCTATGTATCTGTTGTGAGCTGTGGCCAAAGTTAGCCACTTGGGTTGCAGATGGGTTTGGTTGGCACTTTTAACAGGGTTCTACTCAAAACTCAGATAAGCTTTTCTTAATGGACCAGTATGGGCAGAGTTGGACGCATAATGTTGTTTATATATCATTGCATGGTGTAGCATAATTATATGTCTCTTAATTTGAAATATTGGGAATCTGGATGATGTGTGTGGCTGTATTTGTGAAGTTTGACTTAAAGGTTCAGTGTGCAGAATTTAGTTACATCTACCCAGTTCATGCAATTTAGATGAAACCATCATTATTTCAACATGTGTGAGAATAAAACATTCCGCGTTAGCATGCCGTACCAGTTGGTGGCAGTAATGCGCCAGGTCATTGTTTGAAAGAAAGAATGTAATGGAGTAGACGTTGAGGTGCTTTCAAAGGCTGACTGACTTTTTTTGTATTTTTGGTTTAACTGAGCTGACACTTGATCTTTTGATGAAAATATGTAGAACTGGTTCTTTATGTATCGATGGAAAATGGCTATCAGTGTCAGGTAAAGAAAAAGGTTTATATTTTTGTCCAGCATAAAACTACATGGATGCAACTGAAGGACTCTGTCTATCTTTCTAGTTTCATATATTTACATATCCACAAACAACATCTTTTTTGTGCAGTTTTCCCTCGACTGGTTTGTCCCACCAACCATACGCTCATAACAATAACTGCAACAGCAACCTAATTAAAGGGGCCTCTTCACTTAAGGTCACACAACATCCAGCAAATCAGCAACAAACAACCACATAATGGCCCTCATCCTGCTCGCCCATCCCAACAACCCCGACTCTGGGGGGTCATTACCCACGCTGCTTCAGGGCCTCCTTCCTTTCCCAGTGTTTATCGCATTCTCAAGCCTTATTTGTATGAGATGCACCATAGTATACCTGTGTGTGTGTGTGTGTGTGTGTGTGTGTGTGTGTGTGTGTGTGTGTGTGTGTGTGTGTGTGTGTGTGTGTGTGTGTGTGTGTGTGTGTGTGTTTGTGTGTGTGCGTGTGTGTGTGACTAAAGCAGCTGTTGAGGAGCGAGGGGTCTTGCCTGGACTTGTAGGTCTTGACTCATTTCCTGATGGGTGGTTGCTGTTTTTGGAGTCAGAAGACTGGGATTCACCACGCGGCGCCAGAAAGAAACAGGCTCAGTCTCCTTCTGCTGTAATCACGCATAGTTTGTGGTCTTTTTTCTGACTTAACACAGGCACCTATCATTCCCCAGTGGTTAATTACTTATAGATCATCAGTTTAAGCTAGAGGTGAGTAGAGGTGTACCTAAGCTGCTGGTGTAGAATTAATAATCATGGCATTTAACAGACAAGTTTTCACTTTTCAATATATTATTTTGTCAAAGCTCATCTGTGTTCCTGCAAAGGGCAAAAAAAACAATTGAGCCAAAAAGGTGCGAGCACACACAATTTACAAATACAAGTATGGGAGTAATAGGAAAACCAGCTTTTGTTTTCGGCTTGCTTCTAATACACAAACAGGAAGTAATAAAGTATGAAGTACGATGATGTGCATCAATTCAGAAAAACATGTTGGGGATTTCCATGGGACTGGGGCAGCTGCCATTCAGCGGCCATGTTCCCGTGTATAATTCTTCCTGGATGTTTGTCAGGAAGGCATAAGGAAAAGTTCAATAACATCACATGTAGGTTGAGGTCGGGTTTGAGTGTTTCTAAATCGTCCTTGTTTATGCTACTTTTTTAATTGAAGTGACACAATGACCTGCACCAGAATCTGCGGTTGTCGGTAAGTACATCTTGATTAGGTGAGGAAGGATTCATTTGTAAAAAGGTCCCTGATGCGGTTTTAGAAAAACACTGGCAGAAGCAAAACAGCTAAAAAAAGTGCATGGTGTAAGTAATAGTAGTAGATAGTGTGCGTAGAAGGTAAAATCTTTGAGAAATCGGTTATCTACAGTTTCCATTCTTCATGCTAAAAGCCTTTGCCATAAACTGTAAATTAAATGCTGCTAAACAAGTAATAGTGGAATCAAAATAACAATGGCTAAAACAAACACATTTGGTTGACTCTACTCTAACTGGAATCAAACACTTCCTGTGTATCTTTCACATTAAACGCCTCATAATGGGTGACCTGAAAGCTGAATGCAATGATGCTTTATTATGACAAAAACATTCACTTGTGATTATGTAACTTGAGCTCCTCTCCAACAGTACAGTGGAAAATTTGGGCCACATTATGTTTCATTCAATACAAGAAAACACAGAAAACATACCAGACAAGAGATTATGATTCCATATGTACCTGGAGCTCCTCCACATATGATATGACATAGGAGGATGTTGATGTAAATTTAAGCTGCAATTAAATGTAATTGTAATTTGACCGAAAGACTAAAACATTGAAATGTAACAGACTAAAAAGTTGCTTGGCTCTCCCACAGATGATAGCTGAAAGGGAGAGGTAAAGCCAGGGGACCCTTTACAGTGTGGATCCCACAGAAGTGAATGCAGGGGCACAGAAACCCAAAGATTCTGGATAGTGGCTCTGGAGGGATAACGTGTTCAAACTATTTACTCCGATTTTGTTTCATATTCATATTACATATTAGATATCTATGTTTAGAGAGCCTGTATGTACATGTCCAATAGATGCTGTTTTGACAGATGCCTGTTCATTGAGACCACTGTCTGAAATTTGCAAGTGTCTGCACAGCTGTTTGGAAGTTGAAGCATGCCCTCTCCTTTCCCAGTGGCCCGACAAGGAATGTCAGCAATGTTTTGCTAAGAGAAACAACGTGGAACCATGAAGGAGAAATGACCTTTTTTGGAAAAACTCTAACTCAATTCCGCACAATAGTTTCTCTCCCGTTCTGTCTCTCATTGTCCTGCAGTGTTGCTCTCTGTTTCCCCTCTACCTTCGTTTGTTTCCTCCTCAAGTTAAGTCACATGGGTGAATAGAAATACCACCAAACACACACACACACACACACACACACACCACCACCATACACATATACTAGAAGTGAAACACACTTTCACAGCTAAACATTGAGCGACTCTCTCCCCGCCGTCCCCCATCTGTATTTCCTGTTTTCCTCATGCTTGCACTCGTCCGTTTCCAGTTGGTCTGTTTGTTTGCGGACTCGCTCTTGAAGGACGCTGTTCAGTCTAGACACTTCCTGTTTTCACTGGACTGCAGGAGTCAAAAGTGCAGGCAAACATCACTTTTTGTCTACTCAACCAGAAACAACCCCAACCCCAGAAAGATCATTATTCTCATCATAAACCTGCTTTTTCCTTTGCTATTCAACAATGAATCCCACTGACCTCAGCAGTAGATGCGCTTGTGTTTTTCTTTAAATAAGCTGGATCTCAGTGCTAGTCGACTTGTTGACTTTAGGACAACTGCCAATGTTGTGGGATGAAACTGACATTAACGCGGCACATATTGATATTGTGTTATAAACACACCAGAAAAGAGGTAGAGAGTCAAGATAGTCAGAATGAATCTAGTGCATCTGTTAAGAACGATTTTTACCAATTTAAGCAAAGTATTGATCATTATGTGTTGAGCAGTGTTGTTATTGTGCTTACAAACAAATCAACAAGAAGAGAAAAGTTTGAATCATGAGAAAACTGCAGTGGGTCAGGGGATGTCAGCTGAGTGTGCGGTCCTTCATATGTGGCCCAAGACGGATTTGTGTACCAAGAGTGTATGGGGTGTGTTCACAGCCCTTCTTCTCAAGTGGACCTAGATCGGTCCACTTGAGATTGGATCACAAACACCACATGTATATATCCGGTGTGTACGTGGCCTAGAATGCAACCTTTCTGCAGAGTTTTCCCTGCCAGAGCCTTTGAAAAAAAAAATGATTCACAGCTAAACAAGTGGGGGGATTGATGCAATTTTTTACCCGTGGTGGACATGTCGATGTTCTGTAAACAAAAACATGTGATCCTCACATTTGAATGAATATGTCACACACCCCCCTCCGCCTGCTGATCCACCCCTCACCTAAACACTGCACAGATTCTGTGTTGTTGTGAACGCCTCTTAGTGAAGAATCTCCTGCTGCTTTGTTCATTTGTGAAAGGCCGGACCCAGTTGTTCGGACATTCTCCAGAACTCATGCTTGAACCAATTCTCTGTTGTTCATTGTTAAGTTCAACACATAAAAACCACATTCTTGACTGTAGCTATTGTGTTAAACCTATATTGATACATTTATTGCAGACACTTGTATGAGAACTACTTGTGTTTTCAGTTAATCTTAGAAATGCAGATGGTTTGGCTCTTTTATTTCATGGGTCTGTTCCTCTTCCTCTCTTATTAAACATTCGAGTCAGTAATTTCTGGCAAAAGAAGCTGGTGAACATGGTCAAAGGCTGAAGTTGCTGAGAAACTGAAATGCTGCTGTTGTGGATTTCTAACCACCCTTGCCTAAAGAAAGATAATATAAACCAACATCCTGTATGATATTGTATACGTCTGCTAAAATACTGATTACTGATGTGATAGGCCCACTGTCACATCCTCATAGACGTAGCTTCAGCAAACATGTATCTAATCTGAGCTTGTGTGTACACACCAAATAGTCTCATAGTGAGAGAGAGGAACGGCAGTCTGCCTGTTTTGCACGCTAAATGGGCCAAAGGTAGAAAGAAGTGGACACCCAGTGCAGTGGAAATCCTCTCTAAGGGTCACACACACACACAAACACACACACACACACACACACACACACACACACACACACACAAACACAAACACACACACACACACACACACACTGAGGATGGACAGAAGTGAGGCGAAGCAGAGCAGAGACAGAGTGATGGAGCTGTTGATAACACTGGTGCCACCATTGTCTTCACGGAGCTCAGACCAGGGTGTGTGTGTCTGTGTGTGTGTCTGGAACTGTTACCAAACAGCTGGAGGAGACCTCTCTGGAAATCCGACCGTGTGTGTGCCGCTCAGTTTCTTTATGCAGTGTATATATATATATATATATACATGTTATATATATATATATATATATATATATATATATAACATATCTATATATGTCTATAACAATAACATTTCAAAACAAGAGATTTTATGTTGAGTGATACACTCTTCAGTATGGAGAACAGGCACAGGTCATTCAGAAGACGATTTAAAGATACTGGACTTTTTTTTCACTCGTGTTTGTCACAGAAACATATTGCAGAGAACTAAAGAGGAAAAACTGTGAGTGTTTAAGAAGTAGACAGGAAACATGTGCTCCTATGTCTGCATCTCTGCATGTGTGTCTTTATGCATGTGTCCCCGTGTGTTCTCCTCAGCCCCCCAGGTGGTGGAGGTGTAGCTGTGACGCTGGCTGATTTGAATGTGAATGGTGTGTGAATGGGTGGTGGAGACGGCAGCTGACTGAGCAGCGGAGACAAGATCTCAGTGAGGGCTGAAAAGGTCTGAATGTCCGTCATGCGTACGAAAAGCTGCTCCCTTAAACTTTCACTGTGTGCCTACACTGATGAGGATACATGGGACGGTACTGTTGACACGCAGAAGGCTTTTTGGTTGCATTTCCAGCTGCTCTCCTTTTCCAGATCGGCATCAGCAAAGTTTTGAACTAGAATGTAAGGTACAAAAATCCTGGCTCCTTGCTGTCCTGGTTCCCAAATGGTGGAACGAGCACCCCATTGACATCAAGACAGAAAGTCTGCACATCTTCTGATGCGAACTAAAGATATGTCTTACGACTGTGCTGCCCACACTCATATATTTCTTTCCCTTAAACATGCCAAATCTTTTGGCTAATACCCCAAATTACAATGTTTAATGCATGTGCAAAAAAAGTTTCTAGATCCGTACCAAAATCTGTATGCACCACATTCTTTCACTAAGTTAGTGTTATCCTGCTTAAAGTTAAACCAATATACAGACAGGGGTGAACACATAACCTCCTTGCTGGAGTAGGGTTGCATTGTGTATTGTCAATTAATTAGTTTCATCTCAACACTGATGGAAATGTAACACAAAAATAACCAAACCAACTAGGGGAATGAATAGATGACCTGTTGATTTATAGATCTATGATATGATTGTTGTGACAATTAAGTCAGATTTAAATGAAAAGACCATGAGATGATGTTCATCATCATAAAAAAAAAAGTCTGAATAAAAGCAGCATCAATCCGGTCTAGTCATCGCGTGCGGATCACCCGTTAGCTTGTGTTTGTGTGCGTGTTGCTCTGGTGAGCATTCTTCCCCTGTGCAGATACGATCTGTGTGATAAGAGAAGGAAGCATGTGCTTGTTATCTGTGAGCAGGAGCCTGAGCAGCTCTACCTAAGATGTCTCTGCTCATCTCAATTTAAACTGAGAGGCTCTCTGTCCTCGCTGTCTGGCCAGTGTTGCATCTTGCATGATATGAAAAAAGAATTCAGTGCAGGATGTTGTCCAAGATGTAAAAAACAATTAGTACACAAACATTCATGGCTGTTTACGTGCCAACTTATATGTGTATATCAATGTGCGTCACAACGTTGCTCTGGAAATGATGCGGCATCAGCGTCTAGACTGCCAAAATAAAGCAGAAGAAGAAATCAGTGTGTACACCCACGTGTCATGTTTCCATCACTGCTGATTGGAGCTGGAGCCGATACAAACCTGTGTCTACTGCAGAATCATTTGACCCTGGAGTGAAAGCTGAATGTATCCATTCCAACTGCAGACAAAAGACAGATGTTGGTGGAAAAGGAGCTTTACATGTAACTTTGTCTTATTTGGCCTCTATGTAGAGTGTGGCACACATTTTTTGATTTATATCTGGATTCAATCAAGTTTTCTCAATCAAGATGTTTGAGAATATCAACAACAATATATCTTAAACATCAACCAAATTATCTTTATCATCAATACAAAGCATAAATATATATACATTTGAATTTTAAATAAGTAAATGTATATGTAGACACTGTGCCTAAATTACCTTTGTCAACTTATATCGGTAGCAGTCCATATTAACAAATCACAATTTGCCTCATAACGTTAAATAATCTGTAGAAGGTGCAAGATCCTCTGTCATACAGTGTCTAACATAGATGTTGACATATAACTATGTAGGTGATAATGTTTTGTCATTTGTTGAGCCAAAATCAGTTAATAATATCTGTCTCGCTAATGTATTAGTAGGAGTCTAGGTTGAATGCATGGATGTGTTATCAAGTAATACCATAAAAACCCTTAAAACCACCCCTAAACATAACCACAATTATGCCGGCAATGCTGGATGTAGGCTCTACTTCATTTTTCTTGTAGCTTTAATGGTCTGATTGATCACAATGACTTCCTCATAAAGATCACTCGTCTGGTTGCACCTTAGTACCAGCTGCAAATGGGACACAAAAGAACCTCACGGTTAAATACTTGGTTGCTTCACTCAGAGTTTTGGATTGTAACCTAAATTAAGATTTCACTCTTTAAGGTTATATAATTTGCGCTTACTTTTCTTTTTGTGTGTGTTATCATTATTTGCATCAGTGTTTAACGTTAACGCCAAGTTCCTTTATCCATCAAAAACGCAGGCTTCCTGTGCATCATGTGCTAACTTTAGGATTTCGCATCAGACACTCTCTCATTGTCTGCCTCTGTCAGACTCTGTGTCGTTCTCACACTATAAATTCCATGATAACCCATACTCACTTCCTCAGTATCATCCCACGCACATGCACACGCAGTCACACACACACACACACACACGCGCACACACACACACACACACGCACACAAACCACACACACACACACACACACACACACACACACACACACACACACACACACACACACACACACACACACACACACACACACACACACACACACACACATACACACAGAGAGAGACAGGTCTAGCTCCAGACCTGATTAGTGCACACGGTGAGTCTTTGTTTGAGGACAAAGGATTTCCCTCTTTGAGACGAGCAGCTGGTGGCAAAGACACAGGGAGCTGGACAAGATTAGCTGCTGAATGAGGAGAACGGGTGGGGTTGGCACGGAGGGGTGGGAGGCAAATTGAAAAAAGGCAGAGGTAGAAAGACTGAAGCTTCACTGACTTTAAAGCCGTTTTCAGACATGACCTGCAGGCAAAATCCAGAGAATTTGCTAGGGAGTTTACCCGTAGTCATGTGAACATGTGTTCACAACAGAAACAAATCCTCCACATTATTCAGGCAAGAGGTGAACCCGCCGCATGCAACAGACAGACGTAGGAAGGGATGTATTTACTCAGCTGGCGATATCATCTGATCGTGTTTATAGCACTCCGACATCGTCGTCAGCTCTTATCACCACGAACTCTCCTGACTTCTCCGTCGGGGTCTTTTACACGTATCCCACTGGAGAATATGGTGGAACTGCAGAGTCTGCATGTTGGAAAAGCATCTTAATTTGGACGCTGCTTTCGCTTGGTGAACTGTAATTCACCAGTTATTCACTGGAATCTCTTTCAACAGGTCGAGGTAATAGAGGAGAAGAGTCTGTGACCTTTAAACTCCTGCGTTCAGTCACTTGCTCATTCAAGCTGATTAAACTCACTCATCTTCCATCGTTAAGTCAGTCGCTGTGGAAATGTAAACCGGTTATAATGCAAATGTGATGTAAATGAGAGAGGAGAGAGACAGGATCTGAAAGAGAAAAGGATGAATCTTTCAAGAAATTGAGGCTTTGAGGGAAAAAGAAATCCTGAGAATTTAGCTAAGAAGGAGAAGAAGCAAAACAACATGTACCAGCCCAGTGGATGTGACATACATACAGTCAAAGAGAAATAAAGAAAGTCAGGGGTTTTCCAGGAGTAGACTTCAATTGTAAACATGTCAACAGACAACCAGTCTGACAGACCATATGATGGTTGCACAACTGTACCAGGCCTCTCTCTCTCTCTCTCTCTCTCTCTCTCTCTCTCTCTCTCTCTCTCTCTCTCTCTCTCTCTCTCTCTCTCTCGTTAATGAGGACGTTTTTAAGGCTTTGACCTTAAAATGTTATGATTTGACGCCTGCCATTATTGAATTGACTTTGTCCCTAATATTCACTAACCTTTACTTTTTTGCGTTTGTTTTATTGACATGTATTTTGTAACCTTATGAGCCTGACAGTTGGTAAAAACAAGACACTCTTCAGGAAACTATAGAAAACCCTTCAATGCTGGTTTGTCACGGTGGACAAGCCTGAGAGGAAAATAAATCCTGAGTATTTAGCAAAGAAGAAGAAGAAGCAAAACAACATGGATCAGTCCCACAGCACGCTGGACGTGACATACATACATACAGTATAGTCAGAGAGAAGGAAAGTCAGGGGTTTTCCAGGAGAATTGTAAACATGTCAACGGACTGACTGGAGAAAATGTCAAATGATTTGGCTCAGATTGTTTTTCAATGCAGACATCACATGGTAATAGGCTGCAAATTGAATAGCTGAATAGATGTACAGTTGTTTAATTTATAGCAATATGCATGACTGCTGCTTTACTGCAGCACACTTTCATCGGGCCGGGCAGCTTCTAGCTTCTTAGCGTGGCCTAGCATCATGGGTATAAGAAACAAGGTCATTTGCGCTGTGTTTTAAGCCAAAATGGCCACTGGAAGCTGCTAAACTAGCGGGCGTAGTGTGTCATTGGACTTGTAGGCTTAAAACACAGTCCTAATTACCTTGTTTTGACACCACACAAGCAGTATGGAGGCTCGTTATGTTTTTTCTATTATTGTTTACGTCTGAAGTGTAAGTCCCCATTGACTTCAATTGTATTTGAATTGGCTGCAAAGCTGTTTACCCCTGAGACTCCAGAACTGTTTTGTGGACTCAAACACTTCACCCCATCCCTCCACCGGCATAGTGGTTAGTAGAGGATGAGGGCATTTTTTATTTTTCGGTGAACTATGCCTTTATGACTTATCTGCAGTGTTTCTGGTTTAATGGCGCTGTGGTGGGTTTGACAGGTGTCTTTGTTTGTTTGCTCTGAAAGACATTGCAGCACTGAAAATTCTCGTGCCCACCTAGGTGCTGATAAATGGGAAGTGCTCACACTCTCTGTGATTGTTTGTGTTGTATGTTAGAGTAGCCAACGATTTAGTTCTTAACTTGGCATTGATGAATCTCAAAATGTCTGTAGTTAGTCAACTGCAACAGTAGAAAACACTGCCAATCGCCTGATTTATGTACACATTTGACCAAATCATCACTGTAGAAACTTTTCTTTGTTATTATTTGTGAGCCACAATCAAATCTTGTTGTTTTCATTGTGGAAAAGGACATCTTAAAAATAAATCTGAATCTTCCACTTGGACATCATCACACTTGGCACATCAAACAGCCTAATCAAACTTGGAGTCAGAATTATTTTTAATGGCCAAGTATATTTACACATACACGAAATTGACTTGGTATGGCTTGGTGTGGATCAGCATGACTGTAAAAATGTCCCAGTGAAGAAGTGACATACAGCATTTGCGCAAGTTTGGTCAAAATCGGTTGTTTCTGACGGGACGTATCCTAACTGAAAGAGGTGAAAATTAAACAAAAAGGGGGAGAGAGGGGAAGGGAAAGAGGGGCCAAGGCCAAAAAAAGGGGCAAAGGCAGAAGAATAGAGCAAGCACGCAGGGAGAAGGTGGTAGTTGGGGTGGGTCAGGGGTGAGGGAGGGGGAAGTTTGCTGGTGAGAGCAGAATTAATTTGAAGGTGAATAGAAACAGCTTGGCTATTTAGGAAAGGGGAGGGGTTCGTGCCACATGGGAAAAAGGGCCAATGTTAACGCTGGGGGGCCGGTACACGCTTCATATGCTAACATACACTGCAGAGACACTGGCAAGGATACAGCATACAGACGCACATAGTGAAAAGAGGGGCTGATGGGAGACTGGAAGTGGGGGTCGTCTGCTTAATGTGTGTGTGTTTGTGTGCTGATTTAGAACTATAATAGCTTGGTATCTGGTGTGTTTTACATTAGATAACTATGCCCCTATTTGAGAGATGATTCTTTCCTGATCACAGCTGAATCAAAACACAACTGCTGTAAAACCCTTAAACAGAACCGCTTGTTATCAAGATAGCTAAATCATAGCTGCTATATCAAAAATAATAACATGTTCATTTCATAGAATATCTGTTTTTGCTAACAATCATAGCATGAATATAGAATTGAAAAATAGCGGTTTGTGAAGGGTGCATCATGACCCACGCATCATCTCCTTCAGAGGGTTGAAATCTAAACTGTTCTGTCAGGAAATAAATTAAATTAAAGAGTCCGGTAATCTTACAATCATTTTTTTTTTTTTTATTTCACAAATGAGTAACTAACCTGAAGTTAACCTTTTATATTCACAAATGTAGAATGTACTTGGCTATACGAATGTTAAATAGGATACAAAGTGAAAGGTGTCTACTATGTTGATATTCTCTGTATTTTTATTTAATTTAAGTATTTTATTCTGTCACATGTTCTCTTATCGACCTCATTCTGACTATCTGCTGCTGTAACGAGTCAATAAAGCTTATCTCACGGTATTAACATTTGAATCATTGTACTAAATACAATAACTAGTCTTATTTATTTACTTACTTTTCTACACAGTAGTTGTTTCTATTAATTTCAGGCTTTGATTAATAAAATAAAGCCTGTTGGTTTGAATTTGTAATTCCAGCTGTGTCATGTGTGCATAACTGTAATTTAGCTTATAACTCCATGGTGTGTATAATGTGTGAACTTCATTACAGCTGCTGACTCTGCAGTGATGTCACATCCACAGGTCATCGATGGGAGAGCGTTGCGCTCGTTCACAGTCCGCTGCGAGGCGCGGGTGGTGATACATACACAACCCGTGGACGTGCACGCATCTCTTGTTTACTGCACAAACGCGTTTAGATTGGCTGTGGAGGCGTTAATGGGTTGATGGGAAGCGATCAGCGGCCCTGATGACCCACCGCTGGCCGAGGACTACACGGTCTGTCCGCGCTAAAGGGGCGTGAAGGACGCGGAGATAGAGGACATCCGGCTGACTTTGACACCATGTGGCTGTGTTAATGTGCGAGTCCTTTCAAACAGGAATAGACTGGAAATGCTGGGATATTATGGGCAAGGGCGTAGGATTATATAGGGACGGTAGGGTCCCGACCCTACCAAAATCCAGCCTCTACTGTGTAGTACCTACCAATAATACACCCGCTGTCCGTATTGTTTAGGCAATAATTATAGTACACAAAGGGTTAAAAATCAGTCTCTGCTAGAAGTCCCGCCTCTAAACAACTATCGCACTTTGATTGGCTGTAGCGGTTTCCCGCAAACCTATATTCAACCTGATTGGCCGTCCCCGCTGTCACTCCATCTGCTTGTTAAAAAAAAAAAAGCTACCGGCAACTTGCTAGTCCCAGACAAGAGGAGCAACAGGACGCCTCAGTTCATAGCTAATATCTGCATCTGCGAGTGTAAGTTCTGCCTTCGGTCACGTCAGCGAGACGGATTTTAATATCAGTGATGTCATTTGCAGTAACACTTATATTTGTGTGTGTTTTATGCTTGTGCGTGCGCGCGCTGTGCGTGTATGTGTGCGGTTGTGTGTGTGTGTGTAGGATGTCGAAGAAACGAAAACTGGACATAAGAGACTTCTTTAGAAGTCAACGTGTAAGTTAATTAAAAGGTTATATATTTTAGAGCCATAACAATACTGATATTGATTATTAGTCAGCATAGGCTATAATGCCAAAGAGATCCGCATTTTAAGGTATAGGCCTACCATTATTTTCATGTTTTATTTGTGTGGAAAGGGAGCAATGGTTTAAAAAATTTTTTGGGTATAAATAAACATTAATTAAATTTAATAACCTTTATTTTCCTTCAAGGTTTCCCTCTCATTTACAGTAACAACAAGCACATTGCAGATGCTCATGTGATTTTATACATATATATTTTGGGGGAATAAAACATAATAATTGTGTGAACATTTTGTCTACCCATGTATGTACCCTAATATATCTGTTCATATGTCATGCATCAACATACTTCTGTCAGGTGACAGACAGTGGAGAGACTGGAGGAGATAGAGGAGGAAAGACTGGAGGAGGAGAGACTGGAGGAGATAGAGGAGGAGAGGATAGAGAAGGAGAGACTGGAGGAGAGGATAGAGAAGGAGAGACTGGAGGAGAGGATAGAGAAGGAGACAGAGGAGGAGATGCTGTAGAAGATGAAGGAGAGGCTAGAGAAGGAGAGGCTGGAGGAGATGGAAGAGAGGCTGGAAATTCACAGGTGAGGTTCAATAATGATTAATATGTTAGTCATGAGATTCAGCATTGTGTCAAATATTAGTCTGATTATGACCTGAATAACAATAGGCCTATATTAATAGTGTGTTTGCAGTAGTTGCTACAGCGTGGTCAAATGTATACTGTGATTTCTTAGGAAACTGATCCAAATGGAGAGAGCAGCAGGGAGAGTGCCAAGGATAGGGTCAGGGAGATTGTCAGCATTCAAGAAGATATTCTGGACAAACCAAACCAACCTCACCTAAATTACATTCCAGTTCAACAGCTGCCACACAAGCTCCTCCATTTTCAAGAGAGTTGGTTCAAGCAGTATCCATGGCTGCACTATAGCCCCTCCATCAAAGGGGTTCTCTGTTTTCACTGTGTGGAAACATACACTATAAAGAAAAGCACACTATATAAAAAGGTAGACCCTGCCTTTTCGTCAAAGGGATTTAATAATTGGAAGAATGCACTTGCCAGTTTTCAGCGGCATCAAAATACCAAATCCCACCATCATGCCATGACAGTTAGTGCTCAAGAGGGAAGCCCAATAGATTCGCAGCTCTCAAGTGCATGGGCACAGCAACAAGAGGATGCTAGGTACTGCCTACAAAATATTGTAGGATCAATACAGTACCTTGCCAGGCAGGGCATGTAGAATACAAAAAAAACCTATCAACTTTAGGAAGCACTTTCATATCCCACGGACCCCACCAATGTCCAAATCAAACCTACTCCCTTGATTATGGGGATTTAACTAAGACCATGGGCTGCAGATATAACATTTAGAAAAAGTATTTTTCCCCCCACAGCAGATTTATAGGAACATCAAAGTGGTTGTGGTTAGTCCATTGAGTGTAGTTAACGAGAGAAAGGCAGGCTGAAGCCAAACTGACTGTGACATATTGATGCACCACCACCCACACACAGGAGCCTCTCCAGTCTACTGAAGGCTGCACAGACAATAATAGATCCAGTGCTGTGGTTTGCTCACAGTATCACTGAGTGCCATCATTATTCTGCTGCAGTGTTTATTCGTTTCGATTGAAAAACATCTCCACAGAAACTTTTGAAAGACCTCTCTGTACATTTGAATTACTGTTGGACCAGAATATTTATATTTAGAGTAGGTTGTGATAAAAAAACTTTTCAGTTCTCCAGTTTCAATTGCAAATGTAATCAAAAAGGGTTGTTGTTTTTCAATTCTGGCTGTGGAAAATATACAAGCATGGATTTTGATCACAACAGCCTGGATGTGAGCACGGATGGATGGATGGATGGATGGATGGATGGATGGATGGATGGATGGATGGATGGATGGATGGATAGATAGATAGATAGATAGATAGATAGATAGATAGATGGATATATGGTGCATTATACACATAACAAGAAGCAAAAATACAAGATCAAAACTAAGCAAAATGTAAAAAGTTAAAATATAAAAGCTGTCAGTCCAGTATGTGGTAGGGCGGTCAGATTAACGATAAAAGTTTGCTCAGTGTCCTCCTCTCCACCACAGTTTCAAAAGTCTAGTCCAAATCCATGAAATTATGGAATTAATAAGATGTTATAACACCCCCCTAAGTAAAGGAACATGGGATTAGGGGAAAGACGTCCCTCTGAGATACAGTTTTTGGTTGTCTCGAGCATGGGGAAAGAAAACAGCATGCAGTAGGTGAGTAGTTGACCTCTGATCTGCACTGGATGGATTTTTTAAATAACTTTTCTTGTATATAAACAAACAAGTCTGATGTGCTTGACACAGAAAATAAATAAATAGTTAGAAAAATAAACCTGTACATGTTATGTCAGAAATGATAAATATAATATAAAACATAAATGTAAAAGAGAAAACATCTTTAAATCTTTAATAACATGTTTACAGTCCAATTGAACACTGCAATGAGATTAAACCAAAATGTCGTCCTTCAAGAGTCCACAAAGTATGGATGAAGGCCAGATGAGTAAAGTCATGTGATGTCAGCACCTGAAGCTTTAAAATTTCTAAAATCACACAGCAACACTGGTTTTTATTTAAACAAAAATATCTATCAATAGGTTTTACATAAAGCACCTGAGGCAGCTCAAGAAAAGGTAGAACAGTTTTGTTATTCAATGTTGAATTAGTCTGATGTTATGTGAAAAGTTTAACTTTGTTTAAACTTTTAGTTCATTTGGAATGTTATAACTTCTGAACTTTGGCAGTTCAAACTGATGTAAAGTACGTTATTACAT
The DNA here is from genome assembly GCF_947347685.1 of Pleuronectes platessa. Taxonomy (NCBI): domain Eukaryota; kingdom Metazoa; phylum Chordata; class Actinopteri; order Pleuronectiformes; family Pleuronectidae; genus Pleuronectes; species Pleuronectes platessa. The sequence continues at coordinate 25,940,040 of NC_070632.1, forward strand.
AGCCTCCTCGTGTTGTTGTGGACTATAATACCCTGCAGCACTCACTCCTCTCCCTCCCTCTCTTCCTTCCCTCCGCCTGCAGTTCTTCTGTTTGTTTGCACTCACTTGATCCGGAGCGGAAATTCCTCTCCGTTTTTGTGAATGACAAACTCATTAACAATTCATCAACACGGGGCCGCTCCATCCGGCCCCCGTTTCCAAGGAGACCTCCGCTGGGCCCGCTCTGATTGGCCGGCCTGCCTAATGTATCCAATGAGACGCCTCCTGTTAGGAGCCATTCAGCAGCCTGGCGCCGCTGAGAGAACACTGGCAGAGCGACGCTTCACACGGAGGACAGAGAGGGAACAGGCGGCATCCGCAGGCACAGTCAGTCGGATATTACCCGCACGCGCCTCACCCACAGGAACACACCGCCTCACACTGCCTGTCCACTGCGAGTCTGAAGGCCGGAGGAGCCGCTGCGCTTGGACCCGTGGACTTATATAAGAGCAGAGGAAGCAGCAGCTATTCGCAGGGCCGGTGTGACTCATTGATAAATAACACGGGCTCCCTCCGACCAGATGCATGAATGAGCGCCAGTGAATGCAACCCGCAGCCGGGGAATCTGTGAAAGGGATCGCTGCGTTTTATTTATCCAACCGCCTCGTCCCGCAGCGCCCAGGACACCCGCAGGACATTCGGAGTGAGAATTTAATCGTCTGACTTTGCATTTTTTCCCGTCTGTTTTCTTTTTACTCAGCTGCCCCCCAAGGCAGCGCAGAGCACTGACACACGCAGTCCATTCACATTATTGCGCTCGCTCGCCTCGTCGCCGCAGCAGCAAGGGAAGCCCCCTCGCTTTCTCAACGCACATTTTCCCAACCTCCTGCGTATAAATGCTAGAGAAGCTGAAGCCCGTCGTCCAGCTCGACTCGGTAATGGCGATCAGCAAGACGGTAGGCTGGCTCCGGGAGCAGCTGGAGACGCGCAGGGACGCGCTGCTGGTGATGGACTGTCGGGCCCAGGAGCTGTACGAGTCGTCGCACGTCGAGACGTCCATCAACGTGGCCATACCCAGCCTCATGCTCCGGCGGCTCAAGAAGGGAAACCTGCCCGTGCGCTCGCTGCTCTCCGACGGGGAGGACCGGGAGAGGTTCGTGCGCCGGTGCAAGACGGACACGATCGTGATGTACGACGAGTACAGCCGCGAGTGGAACGAGAACGTGGACGGGGGCTCGGTGCTGGGTCTGCTGCTGAGGCGGATGAAGGATGAGGGCTACAAGGCCTATTATCTGGAGGGTGAGTGCGGTTCATTCACATTTCATGGCCCCCGGAGGCCGCTGCTCTTCAGTACCAGCAGGTCTGTGCGCAGAGAAGGAGAGTGAAACACATTTAATAGGAAATATTTTTCAATGATCAGCCTGTATCCTCCAACATTCAATCTCCTAGTGGGAATCCTTCATTCCAAAACAAAACACACTCACGTGGAACTGTAATCAAAACAAACTGATACGGTGTGCAGGCATTTGACGAACTAAACAACTATTGTGCAGCTAAACGAGTTTACATTGCAATATAAGATAGATGCAGTTTGCAGTGCAACCCATGTTCATTGGATTTTTGTTCTATCTTCCAGGTGGCTTCAGTAAATTCCACGCAGAGTATCCAACTATGTGCGAAACCAACTTGGACGGCTCCTCCAACAGCAGCTCCCCCACCGCCCAGGTTCTGGGCCTCGGTGGGTTACGAATCAGCTCCGACTCCTCGGACATCGAGTCGGACATAGACCGGGACCCGAGCAGCGCCACCGACTCTGACGGCAGCCCGCTTTCCAACCCGCAGCCCTGCTTCCCCGTGGAGATCCTGCCGCACCTCTACCTGGGCTGCGCCAAGGACTCCACCAACCTGGACGTGCTGGAGGAGTACGGCATCAAGTACATCCTCAACGTGACCCCCAACCTGCCCAACCTCTTCGAGAACGCCGGGGAGTTTAAGTACAAACAGATCCCCATCTCGGACCACTGGAGCCAGAATCTCTCGCAGTTCTTCCCCGAGGCCATCAGCTTCATCGGTGAGTAATCCACCAGAGCTGCAAACACACCAGCGCTTGTTTTGCTGCATACTGTTCCCCCCCCAGGCTATGGTTTTGTCCCCTTGTTTACATTCACCTTTAGGGCTGCAAATACTGTAATTGGTAATTATTCTCATCCATGATTACCCAACAAAAATATTTTGATTAGTATTATATATATTTGTATTGCTTGTTTTGGTTGGTCCGAAAGTCAAATATATATTAGTTTTGCAGGGACACTAACATTTGAGGAACAGGAAGCAGCTTTTCAGCTAATTATTTCCCCTAATCATTATTCCCCCTTTACACCTCAACGCCTCACTATTGGACATCTTGTGATTGTTTTGACTATATGCAGATAAAGTTGAGGAGCGGAAGCAGATTGTCAAGGACATAATCTCATTAATTTGCTATGTGTTGTCAATGCCAGGAAGTTCCTTAGGTTCTTATTGTGCTTTTGAGATTAGATGAGGTTTCCCTGGCTGTAGTCTTATCAGTCGATCAGGCAGGGGCACACAGAGCGGCAGATTAAGGCCATTGTGTTGAGGCAGAGGAATACTAGTCTGACTCTAATGGTGCACAGGCTAAAATGCAATGTGTACAAGTGATTTGACTTCAATGGAAGACTTCCTGGCCTGTCTCTTGAACTGGGGCTTGTGTAATTGCAGAACAAAGGGGACGTTGAAACAGGAGAATGGGGAGAGTGAACAAGGGGAGGGCGGTAATTTGAGCGCAACAGGAAGGAAGTGGCATTGAAAGTAATCTAGGACATGGCACGTCCCCCCCCCCCCCCCCCTCTTTCCTATCTCCAAAGTACAAAAGGAGCCATTTACAGGCCCTGTTGACATCCTGTTTGCCTTGACAGGGTGCCCTCATGACTCCTACGTTTACACGCCCAAATGGCACCATTGTCGGAGTAACCCTAGCAAGCGGAAGAATGGTTTAATAGACCGTAATAGTCAATTTCCCAGCCGGCTACTCTAGGCCAAAAACGAAAGAATGTCGGCTCTGTTTATGTGCACTACTGCTGCAGTCCCTTCTTTGTTGACTGACATGCCTGGGAGATGGTCAGGCTGCTATCCTTCCCCGGATCGGCTTCAACTTCCACATAGCTTGACTTAAATAACAGAGAGGTTTATCACAAGTTTTGTTCCCTGTAAAAAGGGACTGCTATTTTCCTGTGTGTCCGTAATACAAATGATGCCTCCTGGGTAGGGCTGCTCGATTAATCGAAATTTAATCGTGATTACGACTATTGGGACAAACGATCTCCAAACTACTATAATCGAGTTGAAACGATTATTTGAATTTTTTTCCGAAAGTGACGTGAATGCGCAATTCAGTCCTTCCCCCAAAGCATTCAACGCGGCCCAGCTGACTGGCTCTCACTCTCAAGCAGCCGTGAAGTGGTGACCGGCGGCATGTAAAAAACAGCGAGAGGGGAACCCCGTCTGACCGACAAAAAGTGTAGAAAAGTTCTCTTGTATGGGAACACTTTGGATTCGAAGTGACTGGTACCTCTGTTCCAGTCATTTAAAGAATAAAACCTTCAGAATAAGGGCACATTAATAATCGTTTGAATAATCGTGATTTCGATATTGTCCAAAATAATCTTGATTATGATTTTTTCCATAATCGAGCAACCCTACTCCTGAGCCACTTACAAGATACTGAAACAGGCACAGACTTTTCTGACAGAAAATGTAATTGATGAGTCGTTTAAGAATCAACAAAAATGCCTAGTTGTTTTGTTAAACTATGTGTTGCTCTGCAAGTGTAGTGTTGGGAGAAAGTATTTAACCTTTACACCCTTTTCTCTTTCTACCAGATGAAGCTCGAGGCCAGAAGTGTGGGGTCCTGGTCCACTGCCTGGCCGGCATCAGCCGCTCAGTGACAGTTACAGTGGCCTACCTGATGCAGAAACTAAACCTGTCCATGAACGACGCCTATGACATTGTCAAGATGAAAAAGTCTAACATCTCCCCCAACTTCAATTTCATGGGCCAGCTCTTGGACTTTGAGCGCACGCTGGGCCTGAAAAGCCCGTGTGACAACCGCATGGCTGCGCCGAGCCAGCAGCTCTACTTCACCACCCCGACCAACCACAACGTTTTCCAGCTGGACCCCCTGGAGTCCACGTGAGGTTGGCTGTTGCCACCCCTGTCGCTGCTGGAGGTTTTGTGAGCCTCCTGTTGGAAAAGCTACAAAAAGTTCCTTTTTATCCTGTCGTCTGCTGTGCAACTAGGCTCTTGACGCTATTGATACAGCTGGTTGGAGGTGACAGCTGCTGAGCGCGGTAACTGGAGGGCCAAAGCTGTCTGGACAAGATGCAGTTGCTGTCGACTAAATGAGGAGAGACAGTAAAAGAGACACAAAAGAGGAAGAGAGTTGATTAAAGAGTGCAGATACGTTCTATAATCCTATATCCTTGTTGGATTCCCGATGTCGTCTATCTTTGTTATCATTGTGTCTGAGGAAACTAAAGGTGATTTGTTGGGACAGCTGTGCGTTATGCTTTAAAGTTCCTAGGCTGGTGTGCCAAAGATACACGATTGTTCGGACTGGACAGATATACAAATGAAAGTCTTTTTTTTATGTTCGTTTTGGGGTCTAATGTTGGTTTCCCCATGATTTCAGGGTGCATTGTCTCCTTTGTCTTCTGTGAAGACTTGCCTATGAGGGGCCGAAACACCCCAGCTTTAGATGGCACACATACTGGACTCGATTTTACATTTGTGGATTATTTTCAAACATTTATACTTTGTGTATATATCTTAATATAAAACAATACGGTAAAAGCCTTACTCTAGTATATACCCTCTGCAACAATTGGGTACTGAAGATTCTTTGTTTCATATTCTAATTTTATGTAAGCAAACAAACTGCATATTAATCAGTATGTAAGTTTATTATGCCAAAAATCAAGTAGGCTTTCTGAGAATTATGGAAAAATTTGTACATGTGTAATATATTTGAGAATCGCTTTATGTGTGAATTCAGCCGATCGGCCTTGTTTTTGCAACCACCCTATCACAAATCAAAGTCACCATGGTTGTTTGCCTTACTTTTGTGCTGAGAAAGTGTTTTAGTGCATTACACTAAAAATAAATGTTCTCAACTGTATGGGATACCAGAATTCTTTTTATTACAATTTTCACACAACAAAAAAACAAATCTTGCAGTTAAAATAGTAGCAGTTTTTAATTTGGCACCACATTAAAGCTAGCTTGACTAGTCATAGTGGCCAACAGTGTTGCCCGGATCTCTGAAGGTTAATGTGACTAATCCCAATCTGTGCACAAGTGTTAAAAGTCGCTGACATGTGGACTAAGCACGAGGCTATGCTTGCCTCGCCTCTTCAGGGAAACGTCTGTGAAATGCATTTTAATTTGTCAAGATGAGAGAAGAATCCAGAGCTCAGGAGGGTTGTGTTGCCCCCCTCCAAAGACAAGGCCACTTGCCGGAGGATGCCAACCTGGTGACCTCCATCACCCCACCCACCCTACACACTCCTCTCTTACGAATGTAAAGAAAAGATAAGTTATAATAAATTGCTATTTTGTCTACACTTTCCGCTTCTCATGTCTGTTTTTCCATTAACGCAGTTCGTTGGTGTTTGTCTGTGTCCACAGTGACACATTTATGTAAGTGTCTCCTCACCCACAGAACACTTGAGCCAAGTCACGACAAGAAAAAAAGTTGCAGTGAATGATGGGGCTGTTCACAAAGCTCTTGCTATTCATTAACAGCAGTGCACGATTAATCTCCAACTTCACTTTCCAGTTCAGAATTAGCATGTCCTGTCACATGACACTTGTGCACACTCTGTTCCAAACCACAATCATTCGTGAACTGTAAAATGCTACTCAACAAGTACAAAGTGATTTCTGTCATGTTGTAAACAGCCCGACTGGTTTTTCCAGGTGCAGCTCTGTGGCGAGGGCTTTGGGTTCATGCTAATACTCCACAGGGCACATCCTGAAGGTTGTGCCTCTGCTTCAGCCATCAAAGGGAACAGAAAGTACCTAGATAGGCGGATACTTGATAGTGAGCATAGTAGTATGTACCTGTTAAGACCTGGAGGCTAGGGAGACGGCCCTCACAGTGCAAGTGAGGGAGGAGGTACATTGTGTTCTCACGCAAGCAGCAACTTGCTACACAGCTCAGCAGAGATGCGTTGCCATGCACCAACATTTCCACACACGCTGATTAACAGCAAAAGCAGACCAAGTATGTGTGACTGAAGTGAGTTAATCTCTAAGATTTGGAGCAAGCATCAACCAAGGCCCCGATCTGTGTACATCCAAGTCTGAATAGCATGAAGCTCTTTTAGTCTGCCATGCCCTTGATGAGGACATCATCCATGTGCTTGTCATAATGTTCACAAACTAGTCCACACAAACAGCATCCTTAATGTGACTGGCTGCTAAGAGTTGCTTTAAAGGGATGGTTCACCCTAAAATGTTTTTCAATCATCACCACTATGGGGGAAGTGTATGAGTCCACAAAACACTTTTGGAGTCACAAGGGTAAACAGGGTTGCAGCCAAATCCAATAAAATTATATCAAATAATTTGCACCAAATTGTAAAAACATTGATCTCATAGTCATACAGTGGCTTCTCTCAATGTTAAGCGAAGTGCAAACAAAATATGACTCTGCCCCTTTAATTGGATCCGCATCAAAATGTACTGGTTTTCAGTCTTTGAGTGCCAATGAGAATGTAACTGGAAAGGGCATTAGGTGCAGTAGAGGCAGGAAGCTGTAGTCTTTTCCAAATACTCAACAAAATAAATAAATAATTGTATTGCTTAATTATCAATTTGTTAGTTGAGCTAACACTGGAAACGGAAATAAAGTCGCCGGCATGTTTTTTTTTAGGTTTAGACATGAAATAGAATCAGAGATACAGTTGAGCAAAGCAGGTGAATCATCGGCAATATAACAAAAGGATTAAACCTGAACTCCCATGTATACTCATGCCCTGATGTAAATGATTTATAACGACACCGGCACTCAACCCCCTGCCCACTTTGCAGTTAGGATGTTTTTCCAGTTCCTTGGTAATAATGTCATAGTAATATAACTCCAACAGTCCAGATATTACAGCTAAGTGAACAAAAACAAAGTAATCTTGTTCTAACTCATCCTAGAGTTGCCACATGGCCCACAAGGATTTCCATGACCAAGGGTGAAGTCAATGTATGAATCTATAATTGAAGTAAATAGTTAACAGTCATAGTGATTCGTGCTATAAACAACTACCAATTCATGCAAAAAAGTACTGAGGAAATATATCTGTGGCACGTTATACCACTCTCCATTAGTTTTTTCTGCCAGCTCAAAACTTTAAAGTCATGGATTCTGGTTGCACTCAATGAAAGGAAGAGTAATCAGAGTATCACAGGATTGGTGCAGATATACTGTACAGGCCCGGAGAGATAACATTAGTACCCATGTCCATCTTATCTTAAAGAACACAGTATGTCTCCGATAACAATAGACATATTCTGATATGAGATGTGCCCAGGGCTCTGTTCTTGGCTGTTTGAGTTTCTTTTATTATATTACACCTCTTGGTCAAATTGTTCAAAGTCATGGAATTATTTTTCACTCCTACGCTAATGATACCCAGCTGCATCTTCTCAAATTCTGAAATTACAAGTCTATTTATCTGCAGTGAAAAACTGCATGTCTGATGAAACTGATGCTTGTTAATTGCCACACTTTTAAGGGCCCAAGCACCAAAATTACCAGGAGACACTGGCATTGAAGACCCCCCCCCCCTCCCCCCCCGTAGCTGCTGTAGTTACGCTAACCACAGAGTTGATGTTCAACAAGCAAGATTTGAAATTTAGCAAAGTAGTGAATCCATTTTATAGTAGGTGTATTGGTTTTCTAGTTGACAATGGTTTGAAGATTGATGAATAGTAACTCAACTAATACATACAATACCACCATTATTATATTATATGAGAGACAAAAGCAAAAGTGCTCTGACATGAGTGGTGTCCTCAGTGTAGCATGAAATTCAACGTCTTGCTCAAGGACACTGTGACAGATATATACTCTGGCTGCTGCAGGGGATCAAACCTGTGAGCCTGCTGGTGAGGGGCAGGTCTCTTCAGCCACCCGGATATCGTCCATCAAGTCAGGCCTGGGAAGCTCTTATTCTTAGACTGGACTGTGGTGATGTCATGGCAGAACTGTGATAAACAGATAGGGCCGGGGGTATGTGCGGCATGTCAAGCACCCAAGGGGGCTCTCATGGCCGCTCTTCCTGTCTGCGGTTTGGCCTTTCGTGGCTTTAAAGCCAAGGATTAAAGGGCACAGGAAACTACTAGTGCTAATTTCAGACAGGCATGTCAATGGGATTGGCAGAACCCATGAGCACCTAGATCACCACAGCCCAGCTGCTGTGACAGGGCAGGCCATACAGGGACCTGGAGACACGTATGGCTGTGGTTATGGTGAGGGCTGTCAGGGGGGTGGAGTTAAATGTAAAGTAGTGAGGAGAGTAAGCAGGTGTTCTGCCTAGAAATAGCACTGAGTTAAAAACACAATGGTCTGCAGTGCGTTAGAGTTTTACTGCAGGTACAGGTGATTCAGGAATATTCAGAAAGTCCAAACAGAGGATTTAGGTTACCATGACAGTTGTCATTTTACCCCAAAAGAAATGCCTCATTCAGGTAACAACATCAGGTCCCAACATCCATGTTACACCCATCATGGTTAGGCAAAAGTGAAACTAGCTTCAACAAAATTAGTTGGAACCATTCACTCATTAAGATCAATGCTGGGTGTGCATTTGCTTTTCATCTAGGAGCATGAATAGGCTGGAACACTGAAGCAAAAGTACAACACAGATAATCTGATAGAGTAAAGGTCGCTGCAAATAGACAACAGGTGAGGCAGGCAGCGGGAGAGATTCGGTCACATGCATGAGTGGGAAACTGGAGGAGGTAGAGAGGTGAGTCAAGTAAGTTTAGCTGAAGTACAAGATTTCAAACTGAAGTCACAGATGGTTACATGCCAAGAACACATGGACCCTGACCCTGGCTGTTGTTGGGTTTCAGTTTTTTCTGTTTTGGGAAGATTTTAATGAGAAAGAAAATATGAGAGATATAATATTTACAGTACAGTTCTTTGCCATTCACCCATTCACACACATTAATACAGTGAATATATGGGTACCCCTTGCTCAAGGACATGTATGCAGATGGGGAAGACTGGGACCGCCCTAACCCTTAACCCCAAACCCTTCCACGAAGCTTCATCTACTCACTTGCCTTTCCAAAACCTTAAACCCTTCACCCATACTATCACAGTAGGAGTTGCAACAATATTGATCGAACTTTCCATTATCTAAAGCATAGTATTATAAAATGGCAAATTACAACGGAGAGCCTGGTATGACCATGGTTATTACTGCAGTGATAAAGGCCCAACTGCTATCTTGGCTAGAGAATGAAACTGTTCCGTTTTTGATGCCGAAAGGGTGCTAGGGTTAGATTGGGTTATCAATGATCGCGGACATTGTGACCAGTCTCTGAGTTCGCTTTGGAGCGCCGCTGCCCCAGTTCTCACTGGCATTTTGGCCCTGAAAATAAAGGCAGCGGGTTGTGGGGCTAAACTTGGCAAGCCTGCTAAAACTCTGCTAACGGTTCCTGTCCCTCTTACCCTCAAGCGACAGCGTGTTGACAGTCGCCTCCTCCCCCTTCTTCTCTCTCCCTCCACCATCCATCCCTCCATCAGCTCCCCCAGCAAAACCCCCCACCCACCTGTCTCATGTCACACTGCTTCCCTCTCATCCACTCCAGTAATTTCCTGTTGCCCTCACAGATCGTGTTGCAAGTTCCAGGGGAGGCGCGCGAGCACACACACGTTCACACCAACACACAGAGCCGACAAGCTCATTCTCAAAACACATAGACGTTGTGGCTGTGACCAAAACCTAGTCAGAAGCAACAGATGGACCAGCTCAAAAAAAACAAACATTTCCCCTCAATACTTCCTGTCAGCAGATTTGCACTCACACGCACCCACAAACGCACGCGCACATACACACACAAGCTCATGACACGCTCACAGAGGTCTATCAGCCCTCGTAGTGAATAGTGTTGATAACAGGGTTTGGTCTCTGCCCAAATGTTGTCAACCTTGACAATTATTTGGTTTCTGAGTTCAAAGAAGTAAAATACATTTTAATGTGTGTGTGTGTGTGTGTGTATGTGTGTCCTCAAACTTGTATCATACAGAAATTGAGGACATTTTATTTAAATCATTTTTATATTTGAGCGCAAAGTGGGAGGAACGTGTTTTGATGGTAAACATAAGGAACGCTCTGTGCCAAAGACAGAAGCACAAGCATGTATATGTTTGGGGTTTTTATTTCTTTATAAGAATTTGTAGTGGGACTTCAAAAGCACATGATGTAGGGCTCTAAGAGATACTTTAAGGTTTTGTGCAAATTTACATGTGAGGAACTGAGGAACACACGGCAAGTATGAACAAAGAGACAAACACATTTTTAACCTGCAACATAAGGTGACTAAAAATGAATTATGGTCGTGCGTTTACTTTAATATACTAAATATACTATGATATATGCTACTATCACATGCTTTGGAACTGTGACATATTGCCCACTCAAACAAACCTGGGATAGTAAGTGATACATAATCGATGTTAAGGAAAAATAGAAATACCGCTCTGTGCTTGTATACCAATCAGTGCAGTTGCCATCTACATCCCCCCCCACACACTCACACATTCATATGAGGTTACTGTGACCACTGAAATCGAATTAGTTATCTTTGCTCTGACTGTGGTTCCTTACTCTGTGACTTTCTCTTTTCCTCTTATTTGTTTCCTCTGACAATGTCCTCTTCGGTTTCTCAGGTGGCTCTGTCCTGCTGTCCGCACAGAAAGTTGAGCCAGTTGTTTTCTTTACCCAGATAGTAGCTCCAATCTGGTTGTATTGTGACCTATGCTTTTGAGCAAGTCGTAATGGACCAGCACTGGACACCAGTGATGCATAGTTCTAGGCCTCCAGGTTTCGCTGTGGTAGTAACCATGTGATTCTCCCCATTATAAGTTTGTGTAGATTTTACAGTTATTTTAATGTATAAAAATGTTGTTGTTGCTCTAAAAGCAGCCAAAGCTTTTATTTTACTTTCAGAACAGAACCTATCAATAGTTCTATTTCCAGACATCTCGGCCACCCGTGGTAGAACCCAAGTATCAACATAAGTAATTTGCCTGACACGTCTGTTGAGTGGGTGTCATTTTGCATCAGTACATCTGATCCATATAATGTGACGACCAGATAATGATTTCTACTTCTCTTGGGTAAATATGTCTTCATAGCATAGTAGATGAGAATGATTAAATCTGGGATACATTGATTTAAAATGAACATGGGCAGCAGGAGCATAGAGAGGGGCACCAATGCCTCTTTCCCCTACCTCCAACCTCATTGCTTTCAGCGCCCTTGCTTGGACCAGTCTTTGTTCTCTGCCTTCATTTTGATCTCAATTATACACTTGTAATGTTTGGTTACTGTATCTTTGAATGCTTAGGACACTGTCCACAGACAGAAACATCTGCCAATGTACTCAAAACCGCCTCTTAGGTAGTTCACACACCTACACACACACACACACACACACACACACACACAACACACACACACGCACACACACACACACACACACACACACACACACGCGCACACACACACACACACACACACACACACACACACTTGAATGTGAAAACAACACCAGCCCTGGTGGTAACAAGACAACTGCATCCCTTTAGACTTTGTTGTTCCAGAGTACTGTTATTCCACATGTTGTCTGACTGGGAGCCTCAATGCTATATAGCAGTCAATTATTCACTGTTATCACTACCTTGTTTTACCGTGATATGTGTGTGTTTGTGTGTGTTTATATTCTTTTTAGAGTTAAGATTTGTTTGAAGGGTTAATGTTAGATTTGGGTTTTGAGGAATCTAGGTTCAAGGCAAATATGTGTGGCTTTCATTAACATACCCCCCCTATTAAAATCATCACTTATGTCGTTGGGACCTTTGATCCCCACCGACGCCTTCTGGGCGAATGTCTGGGAAAGAATGTCTGGAGTAGGGGGAAGTCAGAATGAAGAGCCTTGTTGTGAGATTCAGTCTCTCTCTCTTTCTCTCTTTTCTCTCTCTGTGTGTGTGAGAGGCTGTGTGTGTGTGTGTACAGTGTTTTCCATCACAGCTATTCAGCCCACACAATTTCAACTGAAAGGCATTTTTTTTCTGGTGAGATCACATCTCACAGCTTTGCTCTGGAACATGATATGCATTTTAACAGACATTTTTTTAGGTATCATTTAGTTTGTGTGCATGCCCGATTCTTTAATGTTTCTTTCAATGATTATTCTAAAGCCATCTTGTCGTTTCAATGATACCAGTCTTGTTATTTTAGCCCTTTTAAATCCAATCTCAATATCAGACATTGAACGTTTAGTTCACTCTTAATAACTTCAAGATGTGATCGTTTATCAGATGAGCTATACTGATAACAAATTATTTTCAATTTTGCTCCCTCTTATGTACTTAGTTTTGAAATGGGAAATCTGCACTTTGTTGCAAGAAAATTGTTCTTTTTGTGACTTTTTTTTTCTAATGTTAAAGACTTTCAGACATTTCAACTCTGTGATAGTTAATATTCTTTGACTTCATAGTCAAATATTTTTGAGATTAAGAATTTAGTTTAGACTTCTTTACTTTTTAAAAGAAACTAATGAAGGCAAAGGGTGTGTTTTAGTAATGCAAGCAAGATTATTTAAATTTGTGTTGCAAATGTTAGCAGCTGTCTACCCTGCTGAAGACAATATATCCATGTTTGGTGGCTGTCTGGCTTACATGTGGAGAGGAGAATGCAAAAGCCTATAATATTAACTACAGAGAAAGGGAGCTATTTTAAAGTTCGTTTAAAAACTTGTATGACCGAATACTTACTAAAGATTCAACCCAAGTGCAAAGAGCACTTTCCAAAACCAACTAAAGGTGCAATCAAAACCTTTACCTGACAAACTGTGAAGCTTGGGATAGTTATGGTTCCATTGCTTGGTTTGTCGTGTTTTTTTTAACAGCATTGCGGATGTGCCCTCAGTTTTCTCAGATCTGACATCTCCCCCAAAAAACTGAGCTACGCTGTCTGTGACAATCAGTCGGGTGGTTTATGTTTATGGAATTGCGCCTTTATAAGTTGGTGGGGAGGCTTAGATGTCTTCATAACACCCACTTTCCTGTCCCGGCATCACATATCTCCCACTGTGATCCATGTGTGGATCAGATGGATTTGCATTGTGCGAGTGTTGACATAGCTGGTTTACAGGTGCCGCACGTGCTAGTGTGAGCTGTCCCAGACACAAGCACAGCGACGGGAAAAACTTCCAATTTCCATGGTCTTATACCAGGGGTTTTCAACTGGTTTTGTCCCAGGGACCACCATTTTGACTAGAAAGTAATCCGCGGCCCACTGATGTGCTTACGCGCGCACGCCTACATTTGTGTTTGCGTGCGTGCGTGCATGTGGATAGAAGTAAGTTTTAACATTTGGTTTTCCATGTTGGTTTTATTTAAAAACCTCAAACAAATCTAGATATATCTACTTAAAAACCTCACACAAATTACAAAAACGGTTGAATTTCAGTGCTTAAGAATTTAAAACATAATTAAAATGCAGTTTGTAGTTGTACTGCATCTCAGAACCATATATACATCAATATATAACATTCATGACTTAAATGTACAGACATGTAGCTGACATGTTGAGGGAACGTTAAAGAAACGGTGATCAATAACAATCATGGTTTGTGCCAATTGTAGGGGCGTGCTTAGGCCCGATTTAAGTGTGTCTATTCATTCTGTTGGGAGAACTGCTACTGGATAGATGTAAGTCTTAGAGCTCTCCTAAGAAATTGTTTCTCAACCAGCGAACGTGGTAAAGTTGACTGTTATTGCAATTAATTGTTTTGGCTATTATGCAAATTAATTGTTTTTGCTATTATGCCAATTTATTTTTCTTATTACGAACTATTTGTTTTTCACTCTTTTGTTTTATTTAATATTTTCATTATTAATTCTGCCCTTTTGGGCCTTCTTTTTGGGAAAATTAAAATTCCCATCATACAAACTACATCTCCAAGACCTCCTGAGAGTTTTTCTACCTAGCTCAACCGCTCTTCTACATCTACTTTAACACGCATACACAGGGGAAAACTATTAATATTTTCAGTTTGTCTGTTAAGTTTTGTTTACTAATTCTTTTCTCTTTTCAGAACTCTGCCACTCCCCTCCTGCTCTGCACCTTCCTCATTCCTCTGATCCCTTCACCGGCTCCACCCACAGATGCACCTGTCTTCCATTCTCTCATTAGTCTCCCCTCTATATCTGCATGCCTGTTCCCTTTGTCCTCTGCCAGATCGTTTAGTGTGTTCGTGCCTAATCTTTCCAGCGTTACTTTCCTGATTCCTTTCCTGCCTGATCTCCACTTTGACCTGCCTGCTTTTCTCCTGGACTCCTCTTCTGCCTGCCCCTTGTCGGTTTTGTTTGCTTCGGACTGACTACCGGGCTCCTGACCCCTGCTCTGTCTACCCTGGATTATCTCTGGCCTGCTCCCTCTTGGATTTGTTTGCATCGGACTGACTGCCTGGTATCTGACCCCTGCTTCGTTTCAATAAACCAAGAACTCTGCTAATTCCCACTCTGCCTCATTGTCGTTGCTTTTGGGTTCACGCCTGCCATTCTGCCAGTCCTGACACTGGCGGTTTCTAGGCCCAAGCTGGTTTCAAGGTTCCCCTCATCACCTTTATATTATTTTAGACATATTTTTCTTATTTTAGATACTTTTCACGATATTCAAGAGTAATCTAGAAATGTGTTGAAATATCAAAGCGAATTTCGCGGACCCCGTGCAATGCCGTCGCGGGCCACCAGGGGGCCGCGGACCCCCGGTTGAAAACCCCTGTCTTACACCATAGCAGGCGTTTTACCATTATAGGTTCCAATTCTTCGAATCAAGAAAACACAAGGTCTTTTTCAGAGACAAATAAACCAACCTGTTGCATTGGCTGCATTGTCACATTTGGACCATTAAGACAGACAACAGTCTTTTAGCAAATAATCAAGTTGAAGTTTTACTTTCATAGTTTGAACAATCTAAGAAGCGTGGAGGTGCAGCTGGGTTCCGGCCATAGTATAATAAAGAAACAGATCAGATAATAAGAACATGGAAAGCTGCAGACACAGTGTGATTTCTTTTCATTAATGAGGTTTTACATTTCAAAAGAACTCTTAGTTTAGCATTTTCTGCGTGATTTTATCTGAGCCACCTTCTGACAGCAGTTTCCAGCAAGCAAGCCACTGAAAAACCTCCTGTGCACTCTGCACCACTAAAAGCTAACTCTATATCTTCTACATGTATGGATCATCTTTTTCGTCCTGAGATATTTTTATAATTTGTTTTGGGGTTGTTGTTTTTTTCGGCTCTGTGTCTGTTGTGTGTCAATACGCCCGCTTGCTTGAGTTGAATTCTCAGTCTCTGGACGTTCTCCTGCTGTAAACTCGCAAGGGCTCGCTTTGAGATTCTCAAATTTTTCAAGAGCTGGCAGGAGAAACTCTAGAAAAAGGAGCCTCTATCTTGTACATTTACATTCTCACATACAGCACCGCTGCATCATTTCAGGAGATCATCTGGATTTTACCACTTTTAGACTCCATATTGCATATCAACTATGTTTGTTCACCCTGACGCTATATCATCTATTTTATGTACTCATTATGCTATTTCACATCATTTGCTTTGATTTATTTATATTGTGTTTTATTGTCATGTCTTGTCAACAATGCCACTTTCAAGGCTACCACTTTAGCAAAATTGCTTGCAGGTAGCATGTAAATAGGTCATAGACATATATTCTTTAAACTATCTTTCACCAGCTTTGCTTTTTAAGACTTTAAGTTCTAAAAATGGATTTCAGAGTATGTCTTCCGTCAATGTAGAAACACTGTAATGTTACTGGTTGGGCATTGGACCATCATCCTGGCGGAAAACGCCAACGCTGCAACTTAACCTCTCATCATCATCATCTTCGTCCGCTTATCCGGGGTCGGGTCGCGGGGGGAGCAGCTCAAGCAGGGGGCCCCAGACTTCCCTTTCCCGGGCCACATTGACCAACTCTGACGGGGGGATCCCGAGGCGTTCCCAGGCCAGTGTTGAGATATAATCTCTCCACCTAGTCCTGGGTCTTCCCCGAGGTCTCCTCCCCACTGGACGTGCCTGAAACACCTCCCAAGGAAGGCGCCCAGTGGGCATCCTTACCAGATGCCCGAACCACCTCAGCTGACTCCTTTCTAAGTAAAGGAGCAGCGGCTCTAATCCGAGTTCCTCACGGATGGCTGAGCTTCTCACCCTATCCCTAAGGGAGACGCCAGCCACCCTTCTGAGAAAACTCATCTTGGCCGCTTGTACCCGCGATCTCGTCCTTTCGGTCATCACCCAGCCCTCATGACCATAGGTGAGGATAGGAACGAAGATCGACCGGTAGATCGAGAGCTTTGCCTTGCGGCTCAGCTCTCTTTTCGTTACAACGGTGCAGTAAAGCGAACGCAATACCGCCCCCGCTGCTCCGATTCTCCGGCCAATCTCACGCTCCATAGTACCCTCACTCGCGAACAAGACCCCGAGGTACTTGAACTCCTTCACTTGGGCTAAGGACTCATTTACTACCCGGAGTAAGCAATCCATCGGTTTCCTGCTAAGAGTCATGGCCTCAGATTTAGCGGTGATGATCCTCATCCCAGCCGCTTCACACTCGGCCGCCAGCCGATCCAGTGAGTGCTGAAGGTCACAGGCCGATGATCCAATGAGGACCACGTCATCTGCAAAAAGCAGTGACGAGATCCTCAGACCACCGAACTGCAACCCCTCCCCACCACGACTACGCCTCGATATCCTGTCCATGTATATCACAAACAGGATTGGTGACAAGGCGCAGCCCTGGCGGAGACCAGCTCCCACTGAGAACTAAACTGACTGGCTGCCGAGGACGCGAACACAGCTCTCGCTTTGGGAGTACAGGGATTGGATGGCCCTGAGGATAGACCCCCTTACCCCATACTCCCGCAGCACCTCCCACAGTTTCTCCTGGGGGACCCGGTCATACGCCTTCTCCAGATCCACAAAACACATGTAGACCGGATGGGAATACTCCCAGGCCCCCTCCAGGATCCTTGCGAGAGTGAGGAGCTGGTCCGTAGTTCCACGTCCGGGGCGAAAACCGCATTGTTCCTCTTCAATCTGAGGTTCGACGATCGGCCGAACTCTCCTTTCCAGCACCTTGGAGTAGACTTTACCAGGGAGGCTGAGAAGTGTGATACCCCTGTAATTGGCACACACTCTCTGGTCCCCCTTTTTGAACAGGGGAACCACCACCCCGGTTTGCCACTCCTTTGGCACTGTACCCGACTCCCACGCGATGTTGAATAGGCGTGTCAACCATGACAGCCCCTCAACACCCAGAGCCTTTAGCATTTCTGGCTGGATCTCATCAATCCCTGGGGCTTTGCCACTGCGGAGATGTTTGACTACCTCAGTGACCTCCACCAGGGAAATTGATGACGAAACACCATCAACCTCGAGCTCTGCCTCCAACATAGAGGGCGTGTTATTCGGATTCAGGAGTTCCTCAAAATGTTCCTTCCAACGTCCGACGACCTCCTCAGTTGAGGTCAACAGAGTCCCATCCTTACTGTACACAGCTTGGATGGTTCCCCGTTTCCCCCTCCTGAGGTGCCGGATAGTCTTCCAGAAACACTTTGGTGCCGACCGAAAGTCCTTCTCCATGGCCTCTCCGAACTTCTCCCACACCCGCTGCTTAGCCTCCGACACGGCAGCAGCTGCAGCCCTTCGGGCCTGTCGGTACCCTGCAACCGAGTCAGGAGTCCTCCAGGATATCATATCCCGGAAGGCCTCCTTCTTCAATCGGACGGCTTCCCTGACCACCGGTGTCCACCACGGTGTCCGAGGGTTACCGCCCCTTGAGGAGCCTAAGACCCTGAGGCCACAGCTAGCCGCCGCAGCTTCAGCAATGGAGGCTTTGAACACCGCCCACTCCGGCTCAATGCCCCCAACCTCCACAGGAATGCCAGAAAAACTCCGCCGGAGGTGTGAGTTGAAGATACCTAGGACGGGGGCCTCCTCCAGACGTTCCCAGTTCACCCGCACTACTCGTTTGGGCTTACCAGGTCTATCCGGAAATTTCCCCCATTCCCTGATCCAACTCACAACCAGATGGTGGTCGGTTGACAGTTCTGCCCCTCTCTTTACCCGAGTGTCCAAAACATGCGGCCTCAGATCAGATGACACGATCACAAAATCGATCATTGATCTTCGGCCTAGGGTACTCTGGTACCAGGTACACTTATGAGCACCCTTATGTTCGAACATGGTGTTTGTTATGGATAATCCATTGCTAGCACAGAAGTCCAATAACAAACGACCGCTCGGGTTCAGATCAGGGAGGCCGTTCCTCCCCACCACGCCTCTCCAGGTATCTCCATCGTTGCCCACGTGGGCGTTGAAGTCACCCAGCAGAACTACGGAGTCCCCTACTGGAGCCCCATACAGGACTCCATTCAGGGTCTCCAAGAAGGCCGAGTACTCTGAGCTGCTGTTTGGTGCATACGCACAAACAACAGTCAGAGTTTTCCCCCCTACAACCCTTAGGTGCAGGGAGGCGACCCTCTCGTCTACCGGGGTAAACTCCAACACCGCGGCGCTCAGCCGGGGATTTATGAGTATCCCCACACCCGCCCGGTGCCTCACGCCCTTGGCAACTCCGGAGAAGAATAGAGTCCAACCCTTATCCAGGAGTACGGTACCAGAGCTGAGACTGTGCGTGGAGGTAAGCCCCACCAGATCTAACTGATAGCGCTCCACCTCCCTCACAAGCTCCGGTTCCTTTCCCCACAGCGAGGTGACGTTCCACGTCCCCAGAGCCAGCTTCTGCCGCCCGGGTCTGGTCCGTCGAGACCCCTGACCTTCGCTGCCACCCATGTGGCTGCGCACCCGACCCCAACGGGTCTTCCCACAGGTGGTGGGCCCATGAGATGAAGAGAGGGGGGGTGCCACGTAGTTTGTTCGGGCTGTGCCCGACCGGGCTCCGTGGCAAACCCGGCCACCAGGCGCTCGCCATCGAGCCCTCCGTCTGGGCCTAGCTCCAGACGGGGGCCCCGGGCTTCCTCCGGGCCGGGTCACATCTCCTCTTTTGTCGATATTCATTGAGGAATTTTGAACCATTCTTAGTCTGGCCCCTCACCTGAGACCACTCTGCCATGAGAGACCCTACCAGGAGCACAAGGCTCCAGACAGCACAGCCCTCAGGTTCACCTTAACCTGCTTCCTTTTAATTCATGATGAGTCATACAGGAGACTTATGAAACCTTTCCTTCAAAATCTATCTTTGGCTCCATCATAAACCTTGAGTCAGTGTGTCCTCCCGCCCACAAAGCCTCCACCTGAAGTGAATACAATGATCTTTCTATTGTATTTTTCTATGCTCTGCAGGAGAACAGAGATGGAGGGAGCAAGATTCAAAGAGAGAGATAAACATAAGGAGATCAACAGGACAAAGGGGGTGGTTGACAAAAGGCGAACTGACTGTGAATCACCGCCCGGTCTCCATCGAGCCCACGCAACCAATTCCAGAGGACTATAAATAGTCATAATCATTTAGAAGCTGCTTTAAAAATGACAAAATAAGAGAAACGAGGTTAACCAACATCACATCAAACCGACACCTACAGTCAGGGCCACTTTCTTTATTTCGCTGTGTTGTCTGTCGGCCTCCATTTACTGTTTCCAGTCTCAGACTCTCAGTTTAATGTCATGTCCAACATCTGTCTGGTGTCAGTCCGCATGTGATGCATGAATAAATCAACAAATAATCCACTAATTATTACGCTCATTTCATAATCAAGCAGAAAATATTTCTTTATTTTCTACATTCCAGCAGATTTATTTACAATTTGGATGTATTAATGTTGTAGCTCCTACATAAAAACAAACTTCTCCATTTTTGGCCCCTTCATAGCACAACACAGCCCCGTAGTGGGCAAACTAAAATGGAGAGCAGTGTTTCCAAACTTCTCTGCTTTAGGTGCTAGAAGAAGTGAGGATAGCAAGTGTAGTATAAGTGAAGTTGGAAAACTAAAGCATAGTTGTGTGAATGTTGCTAAAGACAGTGACAAATTATCGTTTATGGTTACAAAAGTAGGGTATGTTTATTTGACACCAAGCAGTTTAAGAGCAATAGGTGCAAAATAGACGACATCCCAGAATCTGATACCATGGGCCATACACGTTCCGTGACACGCACTCACTGCTCACGCAACCAGTGTGGCTCAGGCTTTAACATGGAATGGAAACAAAGGTATACAATCTAACTGATGGTTTCCTTCGAACCTCAGTGATGACAGAACTCAAAGATCAATACACCTAGCCAGGAAATGATTGGGCTTTCATCACCACATGTTGTTTTTCTTTCACCTTGGTTTAAACAGTTGTTATCATCAACACATAATTACATTTTTTGGAGGATATTTAAAAATGTTGCAGTTTTTTTATTTAAAGGAAAATCAGGTTGTGATCTTTCGACAGTGAGCAGCATCCGTTTTGGTCTCCTTGTCCATTTTGATCTTGAACTTCCTAAAAGCTTTCCGGAGTGTGTGTACGTGTGCACTGTAATGACAGTCGTCTCTGTTCTTCCCAGCCCTCTACCCCATTATCAGTGAAGCTATAATAATATCCTACTCGAGGGCTCCCTCCTGTTTCTTGCTGGTTCGGCTGTGTCGTTTCCCGTCATCAGTGTCCACCCACAGCAGGTTGTTGGCACATCGAGGAACAGGAAGTGGGTGCTTGAGGCACATCCATGCTGGCTTGCCCAGTGAATCCAGCATGCAGGTATGAGTAATACTGCTGACACAACTGAGCCACTTCAGCGATAGAACAGGGGAGAAGAGAGCTAATAGACAGTGGGAGGAAATAACACTTCTTCACATCCCAGCACACAATTTACAGAAAAAAAATCTTCACAGGATTGTTGACCGCTACCAAAATAGACCCGATATATAACTCATACATGATGGCACTGTGCATGTGCCCCTCGTCCAACACAACTTTTGGTTGCTATTTTGGTTGTTTTGACCATTGTGTCCATTGGTTATGATGATTCAGTGAAACCATTATTGAAATCTGGCAATGAGTCAGAAGCACTGATTTTGAAACGAAGTTAGTAAAAAGAGAGTAGGCTACAGCAAGCAAGAAAACAACACAACACACAATATGCGAATCCTGTTGCCTTCATCCAGCTGCTGAGCAGTGCTAAGCCTGCCGCAAAAACGTAGCCTCATTGGCCCTCATTCACGTGTCATGAATCCGGCGGAGGGTTGGCACACGCACTTATCATGGGCACCTGTAAGTGAATGAGGCCCAATGTGTCTGAGTAACTGTGGAAACTTTCATGCCGTTGTTCAGAGAGATATTTTAGGCCTTGCACCCACGTTGTAGTCCACAGTACCTCCATGCTGACATTTTGAAACAGCAAACAGGGGAAGCAATGAAAGACATTACCACATCCAGTTAGTCAACTCTGAGTAAACTATTATTATATAATTAAGTTATGTTTAACATTTTTCTATAGGCTTTTGTGTCTCAGGATGATGGAGAGCGTGTTAAAGCATCAACCAGCCGCCACTGCTCTGGAGTTATTGTGCAAGTGTTGGAATAATGAGGTAATAAAAACTTACACAGAACTTTGTAATTAGTTTTTACCAATCAGATAACAATTCTATTGTTAAAGATTGATCAACTGGACATTTGGAAGAAATTCACCTAGAATTCAGATTGTATTTATTATTTATTATTTACAGGGTACATACTTGTAGGAGAGGCGGTGGTCGAGTGGCAGAAACTTGGACTATGGGCAGAGAAGGTCTCTGGTTCGTCTCCGGTTTGACTCCACGGAGAGACAACAAAAGACGAACCTGGATTGATCTGTCCAAAAATCCAAGAGTCTCCCTACCCTGTCTAGTGCCCCTGAGCAAGGCACCTCACTCCCCCAACATCTGCTCCCCGAGCTCCGTACATGGTCGCTCACTGCTCTGTGTGTCCTGCACCAGATGGGTAAAAAGCAGAGATTAAATTTCCCTACCTGCATGAGTGTGCCTTTGCATGGCTGTGCATGTGTTTGGGACGAATAAATGGATCTTAATCTTAATCTTAATGACCTAGAAGGAGTCTGACTATATAGTAAGAAATGTGGTTAAAATAGGTGATTCTTCACTATGAAATATTTAGCAGCTTTGTTTTCAAGTTTCCTCTCATCAATTTCCTTGTCAGTTTATGATGCTTCCAAACTCATATGTTATAATATATATATATAGTTAGCTATATATTTAATATAGCTAACATGTTTGGTCATTATTTATCTTGTGGATTTGGATTAGCATGTGGATCAGCTCTTTAAGACTAAAAGATAACCTATTTTAACAATATTATTGTGGATAATGAACTTTGATGGGTTTAAATGCATTTCAGCAAAAAACATCACCTGTAGAAAGGTTTGGTGTCCAACCTTCAGAATCCAAAAGCAATGACATTTTGCTCATATATTACATACTGCCATTTTGCATGGATGTTCAACAGTGCAGCTGTATCAAGGGTCCCTTTAGGGTTGGCTAAAGGGAGCACATGTCATTGAACTCAAAACCTCTCAAATTGTTGATCTGAGTATGCTTGTGTTTTCATTATTTACTTCCACTCACAACTACCCTCTGTTGGTTTGAGGACAAACTGACATGTAACATACTGTCAATTGAGTGTAGGTGCCATCTACACTGACTGCTCTATTCATGAAAACACCACAGGGCAATTAGCAGGTGGACGGAGAGAAGATGCACAAAATAATTGCCAACTGCTATTGCGAACACTTTCAATTTGATGCTTTTCTAACAATCCGTCCTTCCATCCTTCCATCCAGTTTCTTCTGCTTATCTGGGGTCGGTTCGTGGTGGCAACAGGATAAGTTGGATCTTCCAGATGTTCCTCTTCCCTCTTCCGAGCAACATTCTCCAACTCCCCCTGGGGGATCACATAGCATTCCCAGGCCATGTTTGATCTATAATCTCTTCACCATGTTCTGGATCTACCCCGGGGTATGATCAAATCAAATCACAGAACAACCTCAACTGGCTCCGTTCGACGCCAAGGAGCAGCAGCTCAACTCTGAACTCCCTCCAGATACCTAAGCTCTTCAACCTCCTCGATGTTTGAGGCTGAACCCTGACTCCCGACAGAGGAAGCTTATTTCAGATGGCTGGATCCATGACCTCATTATCTCTGTCACTACCCAAACATCATGACCAATATGATAACGTTGCATTACAGCTCAATTTCTTCGTACCACAAAGGTTCGGTACAACGTTTGCATTACCGGTGATGTTTTAAATATCTCCTTTATATTCAATTCTCTTTGCTTCTTTCACATGCCTATTGGAATAAAGAAAAATCCAGCAGCAGTTAGACCTGTTCTTGAACTCCTACCTTGTCTCTCTTAGCATCGTCTTCCTCCTCATCATATCCTTTATATTCACTATCATCCCCCATCCTTTTCGAATCCTTTCTGTCCCTGTTGTAAGGCTAACAATGGGTGAGATAAATTAATATGCATCATATTCAACCCGTAGTCAGTGGAGGCTTAAAATGGAAAGAAAAAAGAAACCGTGGTACAGACATACGGAGTCTGCCCTTGGTCTGAATGAACCCTTGCTAGCTGCCTTTGAATGGGAGGGGTAAGGTGAATGGAGTAGTTTGCTTGCTATTTTCAGAAAGAGTTCTTTTAGTATAACTAATGCTCAGATGCTTATTGCATCCATAAGACCGACTAAATAAATGAGGAACAGGCTGTTTTCAGATATGCACTTCATAGGGTCTGGACTTTATCTTGAATTTGCCTTTCAAGTGTGAACAATACAGGAGATTTTCTGGGTCAGACAACTTTTTTCAGCATAGATCATTTCTATGAGGTGTCCAGAACAACATACTACAAGTCCTAAGAAATCCTAGTTGAGGAAATAGGTTAAATTCTCATCAATCCGAGATGTGTGCCAATAAGACCAGGCAACAAAACACCCCAAAGGGGCTATTTTTTTTCCTTTACTCCTATCAAAATGAAACTTTGCACAATGAAAGTACCCATGAAAAGTAAAATTTTTTGTATTATAAGTTTTTTTGAAAATGAATTTTAATATGCAAATGAGCCATACACTAATCGAATATGCCCCAAATACACCCAAATAGGCTTAATTTTGGACTGTACACTTCTCTGTTGACATGATCATCCAATCCAAAAAGGACCAGTTCCTTAATAATAAGGAAAACAAACAACAGTTCTTGGTTTATCTCAGTGATAAACTTGAGAGGGCTGGTTGTATCACAGATCATGCAAAGTTCATTGTCCAAACTGCCATTGCCTCTGCCAGAACAGACACAGCCTTAATAGGTGATGAAACAGACTTGTTAGTACTCTCGTTGCATCATGCTGATCTGAATGCACAGGAGCTGTTTCTGGCACCAGAACCAAAGAAAGCAACAAAAACAAGACGGATATGGTGCATAAAGCAGACGAAGGAGTTACTTGGTCCTAGGTGTGTGACAATATCCTCTTTATCCATGCCATTTTAGGCTGTGATTCTACGTCTCGTCCATTTGGCATAGGAAAGGTAATGGCACTGAAAAAAGGTAAAGAATGACACTAGCTTTCTCGAACAAGCTAAGATGTTAGCTAGTCACAGGAAAATGTGGGAAAAGGCATCATCATGCAGCAGGTGAAAAAGCTCTAGTATCACTGTATGGGGGCGAAAAAGATGAATCCCTGGATATGCTGAGATACAGGCGATTCTGTGATAAAGTAACTCAGAACTTATCTCCAGTGGAACCTCAAACTCTCCCTCCAATGTCAACAGCTGCAAAGTTCCATAGTCTTCGGGTCTTTCACCAAATGATGGAGTGGAAAGGGGGAAGTGAAAGTACGGAGCCTAAAGACTGGGGGAGGCATGTTTTGGATGGAAGATTTACGCCAATAATGACCGATCTGCCTGCGGCACCACCAGAAATACTAGATGTAGTCCGCTGTAGTTGCAAGAAAGACTGCAGCACAAAGAGATGCACATGCAAAAAACATGGACTCCATTGCTCTGGAATGTTGTGGTACTAGCTGGGCAAACTCACAGTTGCCTGATTTAACTGATGAACATGACCCTGAGGGGAAGAACTAAGCAAAGAACAAACCAGGAACTGATATAGGGGGTGCCAGAACCCAGAGTCGCAGAGAAGGGGTCGAGGATCCAGGCTGGATTAGCAGGTACTACCAAGCCAGGTAGTTTTCAGGTTAGTGGCCAGTCTAAAAGTAGCATTGCCAACACCCATTGGCAGTGGGATGATTGGATGAAGATGGGGCCGATGTATTTTTCATACATATGAATGGTGTTTCTGCCTATGCAAATTAGGATATATTCAAAAAGTGTGGAGCTCATGTGCATATTCAAATTAATTTCAAAAGAAACTACTTGTGGCAGGAGTAAAGGAAAAATGTTTGACTATTTGGGTGTTTTTTTCCGGCATATTTGAATAGTGTATAGCTCTTTTTTGAGAATTTGCATATAAAATTCATTTTCAAAGAAACTTGTAATACAAAATGTTTAACCTTTCATGGGTACTTTCAATTTGTAAAGTTTCAATTTGAGTAAAGGAAAAAAATTGCCCCATTGGGGTGATTTGTTGCCTGGTCTTATTGGCACACATCTCGGATTGATGTCAATTTAACATATTTCCTCAACTAGGATTTCTTAGGACTTTTAGTATGTTGTTCTGGACACCTCATAGAAATTAGCTATGCTGGAAAAAATTATTTTACAATTAGTCTGTTGTAAAACGCTAGTTTACCTGGCCTATTAACCCACTGCAGAAATCAAGAGTTTTTGTTCTACAGCATATAAACACAAATGTTTTCATCATCAAAAACTCTTGGAAATTATTGTCACAAACGTAAGTATTTCCCAAATTTCTTGTACCTGTTTCAAAGTAAAAGCACCCTTGCATTTCTGTTGACTTAGTCCATTCTTTTGTTCTAACATGTTACAATGTAACAGCATAGTTTCATTCTATAAAGTCCTGGAAAATGGTTGCGTAAAAAGACAGTGCTTTTAATCGAGGAAAAGCTCCGCTGCCGACACACAGCCTAATCACTGCCTGTGTGAACAAAAGACAACTGCTGTTCCTGCAGTGCCCATTCATTCTTTCACTGCACAGACTTTTCCTTTAGTTATTCAATCTCTGCAACAACTTCCAACATACTCTGGTATTTAAGAAAAACAGTGATTTAATGAATCAAACAGCATTTTCTTTCCTCATTTTCCTAATCCGGCTTTTAATAAAACACTTCAGAATGTGTTATTCTTGCCACATCATCCTGTACTCAGTCTTGTAAGAGGCCTCAGGCACGTAAACACAGCAGCCATCCTCCTGTTGGAGGAGAGGAGGAAGTCCATTATCAAACAGCAGGGGCCACACCGGATGGCAGAGCTCTGGCACTTGATGAAGGCTGGAGGCTCAGGAGCCGACAGAGGCTTGTAAATATTTTAGTGTGTCTAATGTAATGTTTTCCCTTGCTGTGCCCTCCCAGAGGCGCTCACAACACTAAACTTTGCTCCTTTACTCATTTCATAATGTCTAATTATTGATTCCTTAAGGGGAGAGAGGTCAGAGGTCAGGGTCAGCTGTACAATGAAACCTATGAATAGACACTGGCCCTCTGGAGCTGGGCAGTTCAGTGTCTGGATCAAGTACATGTCTGCAGGGTGGATGTTCATCATCACAGGAGACTTTAAAGGATACTTCCACATAACTAAGCACATCAATAGAATTTGTTGTTGTTGTCATTTTTAAAATATCAGTTCAATAAACGTTTTGTTAAAATCAATTATAACGCATTAATAAATTCACTATCAAAGAATACGATTTTCTTATTTAGATCTCTGTAAATAAGCTGTTTTGTAGGTGTATGTATACTCCTCAGATCCTTCGTTGCTTTGTAGGGATGGCTGTGCTACTCACCACTAATGGCAAATGGCCACAAGATGCAACCAAGAGCATGACTGGTTAGGGCGATGTGCCAGGTGGTGAAGTGAGGTGTACAGCTGCCTCAACAACAATGATGGACCATGGCATTGACACCGTCAAGTCAACAATAACAACATAGGAACTTTATTGTGTCTTTCCTTTCTTATTAAAGCACTGAGAGCATCGAGTTGCTGCAACTACATGCCATCAATCACATGGCAACAGTGCTGTGTGTAACAGGAATCATTTACTGCTTTAAGAGTTAATTGATAGACTCATAGTGAATTTTAATTAGGGACAGCAACAACGAGGCTTTGCTATAGTGCTTGCTGCAAGGGTTACTTGCATTACCAAGAAAATAAAAGAGTAGCTAACTATAGTGCTAAAGAGCTGATTAAATATATACATACATCTTTTATATGTAATTTTTATATCAGTCTGAATGTTCACAAGTATAAATGTAGATGTTTTCTAATAACACAAGGAACAGATACTCTGAGGCACAAGAATTGTATTTGATTAAATAAAACAGTAGAATAAAATCATATGTTATTTTTATGAGAATATGAGAAGTCATATTGATGCAGCAAGTATAAGCAGGATAACACCTTCAGAAAGGTGACAAGACAAAGACCCACCTCATGCAGGGTGAAGGAGAGTCTGAGTAAATATTGGTCGTGCACCTTCAGAGAACAGCTGATTCATTCACTCAGTAAATGTAGCTGTATTATTCGAGTCAACGTTTGAAAGCACTAAGAATCAAACTGCTGTATTAAGTCACAGGACAGAATATGAAAGTGTAACAACTGACACACTGGTGAACAGACCTGATAGTCATTGCAGCTGGATTTCCTCTTTAAACACCAGTTGTCAAAGGAGGAACTAATTATAATCTTAAGAAATGTTCAAAAAGCATGCTTCTTCACAGATCTGAAAATACATACAGTGCAATTAGAGATTTAAACAAGTTGCTGCAAGAGGAAATTATTAAAATAAAGCAATAAAACAAACTTCTAATCAAAAGAGTTTTAAAATAGGACATTGCTTGTCTGATTAACAAATGCAGATTATTCCAGAGCAACAGCTGGTTAGCAGATTACACGCAGGGTAAGGTGGTGCAAGGACATTCAGTTATTTAAAAACAAGAAAAACATTTTTAAATCAACTCTAAAAACCACAGGCAACCATTGCAATGAGCAGAGAATGTCATCATTATGCTTGATGCTCCAGCCCACTTCTTCCTGATTCAGTTTGACCTTTTGTACCACACGATACTGAATTATGGATTTCAGTCAATACAAATGGATGCACATATCAAACGTGGATATGTTACTCCACAACATCAGAAGAATTACTAAAACATGGTCAATTTTAGCATTTCCTTCTGTCCAACCTGCACCTACTTAATAAATTCCTACTGAATCTACATCAGCCAGACACTCTGGCTCCGAGGTTTCAACCGATAAGAACCTATACAACCTCTGACCTGCCGTTTTCTTTCTAACCCGTGTTGAAGTGTGATGCCTGTGGGCCTCCTGTCTGTCTGACTGACACTCAGGTGACAGGTAAGAGGAGGAAATCTCCTGAAATCAATATCCTCTTTGTGTCGATGGCTCCCTTATTCTGCCGGAATCCAGACATGTTAAACAACTCCAAGCACGAGGGAACTTATCTAGATTTAGCAAACTACTGTTGTATTTTATGCAACCCTGGGGTATTAAGATGATAGTTCAGAGGTAGATCAGCTTGCTTCACCACTGCATCCAAAAAAGGTGAAGGAAGCTCGCTGCTGTAGGGCCTGTAATGACCTTTAGCTTTGCCATTTAAGGAACAAGTTTACAAAGGATTTGTTGTAATTGTCGTAACTCTATCATTTGATCCATCCAACCAATCAAACGCACATCTGGTTAATAGCAAACTGGAACTACTGAGTCAGACATATAGCAGCCGTATAGCACCTTATAATAAATATCAAGTAGAGGGGAAGTAAGTGGGCTGAGCCATCTGTTACATCAGGAAACTGCCCTGGCTCAAACGCGTTTGTCTGCAACATTCCCAGTCGCTGATTGAGTCTCCATATTGGTGAAAGTGAACTCCCCATCCACCACCTCCACCCACAGGTGGATAGCTTTCTCAATGAAACATTACCTCTGGTGACTATGTAGGAGGAAGATTACAAACACAGAAGGAAAGGTACTGTCATGACAACAGACGATGAGGAAAACCACAATCTAACTGCCGCTGGTTACATGTGTGCATGTGTTGTCATACTGGCTCTTAATTGCCCCAGTGATTACCATGAAACCGTAGAAGGCTGGTTGCTGCATTACTTCCTTCCTTCTCTGTTCCTGGACACCAGCACAATAGTGACTGACATTTACTGACTAAATTACACACATTCGCATGCACACACATACACAAACACACACTTATGAAAACATACACATTGACACAAAAAGTAGTCTGACCCTTAAAGAGTAAGATTGGTGAATTACAATTATTTATATTATTTGTTGTTATTATTTTACTGTTGTATCAACAAATCACATTAATGATCAATACTTTTTTCTGCTCCATGTGTCAGCCAGCTCCAAGCATATTGATACCTGTTAGTGAAGATAGGAGAGGAACAAGAGATTAGCCTGTCGAAATTAAGAATGTGGATCATCTTCTTAAGTTAAACTTACAAGATTCAAAAATAACAAAATACTTTATCTTTTGTCACATCAGCACCACATCATCATTAGTATCAGGACTTTACAAATATTGTCAAAAAACTGTCTTTAACTAAACAAACTTGGAGGAAACTAGCTCTTTATGGAGTGGGACATTTTTGCTCAGCGAGGTTATTGTTGGTTTCACAGGGGTTTTTGTAGTTTCTAAAGAAACAATGAAATTGGTTCAAGATTTTGGAACGAAAAGGAGTGAGCAAAGGTCCTTTTCTTAATAATTTTGTTAAATGTTAGGTTTAGAATTAAGATGAACACTTTAAATTCCAGAACTTTATTTTCACAATTTTACAACTTTATTGTGGATTCTTTTTTTCTTCAAGTGGCCATAACACACAGCAAACTGTGCATTTGTTGAGGGCAATTGTAAAGTACTAGGCACTAGTGAATGTTTATTGGATAGTGGGATGGGATTTGAGGAGATTGAAAAAATAAACTACAGGGAAGCCCACTGATGACAGAGCCCATGGCACCACTTCAGTCTTCAACTAGATGAAAAAATACTAAATGATAAAACTGAATCACTCTCAAAGTCTGTAGAGCTACACACACACACACACACACAAACACACACACACAAACACACACACACACACACACACACAAAGAATCGCAGACAGCCCTCGAATTGACCACCTGCCTGACCCTGACCCCCCCCCCCCTCTCCTTTTTTGCAATGCAGGAGAAGTGTCAAATCTCCTTGACCCCTCGTTCAACTCAGTCAAACTGATCCTGAAAGGTGAGGTGGATAGGATGGCGGGCGAGCCGACGCACTGACAGGCGATCAGAGTTCA
The DNA here is from genome assembly GCF_947347685.1 of Pleuronectes platessa. NCBI lineage: Eukaryota > Metazoa > Chordata > Actinopteri > Pleuronectiformes > Pleuronectidae > Pleuronectes > Pleuronectes platessa. The sequence goes on from NC_070632.1 coordinate 25,970,847, forward strand.
GTTTACATGGTGGTTTCCGTCTGGTCTAGGTGGATTGGAGTTAATGTCAGCCTCGTTAGCCGGCTGTCACCACCTTTGTTTTAGATCTGAGCAAATAGAAGACTGGGAAATGAACTACTTGTGGTCACATTGTAAAGGCTGTTGGTCTTTAACTCACAGTCCACACAAAATGAATGTGTTCAGTATCAAAAAGGTGTTTGTTAAAACTTTCAGGCTTATTTCTACAATAACAGATTTCACTGATGGTGGGTTTTCCTTGCAAAAATGTATGAAATCATCCACAATTTGTTTTTAATAGGACCCAATGTACTTCTGTCAGTTTCTGAGTATGAAGGAAGTCCGAAAGACATATTTTTAGAAGATCCCCGGAAATGTTATTGGTTCTGCCATTGTGCAATGTCATTCATGTGGAACACGATGTGAGAGTGAAGGATGAATCCTTAGTGTAAGTTTGGATACAGCAGTGGGGGTTGCGTGTTCCTTTGTTTTGGCTTGACTTTTTTTTGTTCGAACAGCAGGAGATCACCACTGACAGTCCACTCTTTTCCAGGAAGGCACAGTATCCAGTTGGTGGGTTCGTCACTCAGTGGGAGGTGAAGGGCTGCAGGACATCATACAAATCCTGAGGGGAGGCTTCTGAGCTCTTCTCTATCTCTAGGTCTGACTATCCAAGTTCAAAAGAACCTGATCAAAGTAACTTCTATGCTGTTAAGATATGTTGGATCAGAAATGTTTGAATAGTGGTCATCGGTGGAAAACACACAAAATTGTTAATCCTCCTAAACATTGGTTTAGATGGTCAGGAATCACTGATTGAGACAAAAAAAAATAATTTTTATTTTAAATATACAGGAATAAGAATTAGTAGGGGTTGTTAACACTTCTAACATGCAACAGACGCAAATATGAAAACTACACAAACAAAAGACAACAAATACAGTTGCAATCAGAAATATTCAACCCCCTCACCTCAATAGACATTATAGTGATGTGGATGACAGATAATGACAATAAATGACAAAAAAATCTCATCAAACAACAAAAGATATATAGTTAACTTTGAAGTTCAAATGAAAAATTGAACTCTTTCAACACACGTGCATGTGCATTATTATTCAACCCTCCAGCCTCAGTACTTTATGGCGAATCCTCTAGCTTTATAACTAAAAAATGTTTTCGGTAAGTGCGGACAAGCTTCTTACACCTCTCGATTGGAATCTTTGCCAATTTTTCAAGTGCAAAAGCCTCTAGATCAGTGATGTTTGATGGCTTCCATGCTGCAACTGCCTTCTTTAAATCCCACCAAAGATTTTCAATCAAATTTGAATCTGGTGACTGTGAATGCCACTCCAGGATGTTCCAGGATCTTTTTCTCAACCAAGCTTTGGTGGACTTGGAGGTTTTGCTTTGGATCATTGTCTTGCTGGAAAGTCCAATGATCACCAAGGTTTAATTTGTCAACAGAAGGCATCACATTCCTCCTTAAAATGGCCTGGTATTTCTGTGAATCCATGATGCCATGTACACAATAAAGATTGCTAGTTCGTGCCGCAGAAAAACAGCCCAACATCATCTTTGACCAACCTCCATGCTGGACTGTGGGGATGGTATTCTTCTGGTCCTAAGCCTGGCCTTTCACACGCCAGACATGCCGCTGGTCCATACGTCCAAACAGTTCCAGTTTGGTTTCATCAGTCCATAGAACTGTCACCCAAAACTCAGTAGTCTTATCCAAATTCCTCCTGCATATTCTAGTCGATTTTTGATGTTCCTTGTGGTCAAGAGCTGAGTGTGTCTTGAAGCCGGCCATGAAGTCATTTTTTATTCAGTGCACGTCTTATAGTTGCCAATGACGCACTTGTACCAGCCTTCATCAGGTCATCCTGTAGGTGTCTTGCAGTCACACAGGGGTTTATCTGAGTTGTTCTGACTAAGTTGCTGAGGGTCCTTGATGAAATATTGAGCTTTCTTCCACGGCCAGGCAGGTTTGAAGCTGCTCCATCAGTTTTAAACTTCCTTATAATTTTCCCAATTGTGTCTCTTGGAATATAATTTTTGGGGGAAATCTTCTTCTACACAAGGCCTTTCAGGTGTGATGAAATAATCTCCTCTCTCAGCTTTTGTGGAAGCTCCTTTGTCTTTCCCATGATTGCAACTCACATTGAATACCTTCATGGGTAGGGTTTATTTATGCATCACAGCTGAAGCAAATGAAGGATCAGTATAGAGTTCCCAAAGGCTTAATAATGTTTCAACTCAACTTTAGGACAAAAAAACTCTCAGACAGCTTTAAAAACAACAATATTATATAGGGGTTGAATAATTGTGACATGGCTATCTTACCAAAATATACTGCTACACACAAATACTACATCATGCATTTTCCGTGTTGATTTTCTGTATCACTCAACTCATAAAGAAGTCATCCGAAGCAGAATCTTGCTCTTTGAGTCAACTTTAATTGATAAATCCTTAAAATCTTTGGGGGGTTGAATATTTCTGATTGCAACTGTATGTCAGAGTGAACCTCCCGCTGCATTGTGCCTGTGTGAAAGGTGAACTCTGGGTAAACTCCAGACCCAGTTCTCTGGACTTTAACCACAGGTCAGGTCTTAAAATGGCTTATGACAAAACAGAGTTTTCCATTACTTATCTTGACTGTGTCTGCCTGCCATCTTCCAATCTGTACCACCACGGTTAAATAATGAACCAATATTTTTTTTACAATTCTGTTTTACAAAATGACACAATTTATCTCTGACTTGTATTGCTCTGTTGTTGCATTGACATAAAATGTCTGGTTCTGCTGTGTTTTAAAAATGTTAAGTGTGAAGGACCTGTTTCCGGTTCATTTAAGTAGAGGACAGCATGGCAGGAAAGAAAGAGGGGTAACACCTGTTCAAGTAATCCAGGACTACACCCACGGCTTCCTAGAAATACTAAATTATCATCCCATACTTTCCTCTTTTTTTCCACTCCTCTCCTCCTCTGCTCCCCGCCCTGCTCACCCCCAGATAATAGAGAGCTGAGAGCGACAGCTGCACTTTAACTGCCCCAGGAGGGGGGCATCGAAGGGGGCAGGGCCATTGGAGAAAGGGGCAATGAAAAGGAATTATGCACTGAAAATAAATTCTTTCCCAATGAGTAGGAGGGGAAAGCGAGTGGGTAAATAGGTCAGCGAGGTCGCAGCTCACCTGCAAAGTCCCCCCACCCAAAGAGGGAGACGTGACAAGAGCAGGAAAACATTTAATTACAGGGTGTGAGTGAGGACAGGACCCTGACAGGGCTTTGTCAAAACATTTGACACTTATCTCAGCCAAGAAAAACATCTAACACATCTTAAATAAAATAAAGCAATTTCTTGTAAATGGCCTTTGTCAAACTTAATTTAAAGTGATTTGTCCTCTTCTAAAAATTTACTTTTTGATCTGGTGCTAGGAAACATTTCTCATTATGAAACTACATACAGAATCCTCAAGGATAGCAGATGTTTCCTAGAACAAAATAGAACATGAAGTGATAGTGGTAGTGGAGCGATAGTGGAGCTATGTATCTCAAGCTGCTTTCAGACAAGAACTGGACTCCTCAGTTCCTCAGTATTTTCTCCAGAGAAGGTAAATGTGCTAACGAAAATGTCTTAGTGAGATGGTTTGCAGTTTCTAAGGCTTTTCCGCCTGGCCTCTTGATATAAAGGTCGTAGAAATCCAGGAGTGCGTGGTGTGTGAACACAGCAGGAGGTCTTCTGCTGGATTCACATCACACAAGTGGGGAGGTCTAGGATGCTTCTAACACGCAACCGACGCGGAAATGACAAAAACAAAAAGTAAATAAATATCTCCCAGTGACAAAGTGGTGAATTACAAGAAGAAGACATATCGACATGGATGTCACAAGAGTTTGTGGGTCATAGGAGCTGAAGACGGTGTCGGGGTGCTGGAAATAAAATCCAGTGATCTCCACAGCGTACTTAACACGAGTCCGCTGTTTTGTTTGAAAAGCTAACTCTGGGTAAACTCCATAGCCAAATCTTCGGATTTTACCCTTAAGTCATGTCTGAGACGGCTCCAGAGAAACAAGTTATTTCAGTCTGGCAACAAATATTTCTTTTGTCAATTCATAGTTGATTTTATCTTTTTATTGAATGCTGAACTTCTAATGAAATGTGAACTTTTTGTATATTGTTTTCTCTTTTATTCTATTACCTTAACTTTCGATTATTTTATACAAGACTGGAAATGTGTTTTTTAAATTAGGAATGACTTGGAGTTAAAGGCTGGTTAGCCACACAAGGAAGTCATGGCTGTAAGATTGTAATATTCCCCCTAAAAAAAAAGCCTGAAAACCCTGCATCAGTGAGCACGCTGCACTCTGTATAACCCTACTTCCAGGCTAGCCACAGGCCATCGATCTTCACAAAGGCCTTATGGGGCCCCCATAGGGGGCGTGGTCATGGAGAATGGATGAAAGCGAGGAGGAAGGAAAAGCAGTGCTGTAACAGATGAGAGCCCCAACTTCCAGTGAAAGGCTGATTTCATGCTGTCTGAGAAGCAGAGGGGACAGAGCAAGGAAAGCTTTGAATCTGCAAACGTTTGAATGTGTTCTTCCATGTTGTGTGTGTTTGTGTTACTCTGGGTGTGTGGGAGTAACTGGAAGCGTTGGGCTGAGACACTGGAAGGTGTCAAATGTTTTTGTGAGAAGCAGAGGAGGGATTAGCAGCAGGACAATGCGGGGCACTAATCCCTGTTTTTCCATTCCTTCCTTCTCCCTCCATCTTCCCTTCCCTGCATCCAGACCAGTTTTCTCTTTTTTTGTTTGGCTGCTGTCGATTTTTGAATTTACTGTGAGAGAAAGTGAAAACGCAATCAGAGAGGAAATGACTTAGTTTGTAGGAACTCATCAGAAAGTATAGCATTTTGTTTAGCCGTAACATATCAAGTATGAATCCTTGACTGGCCCTCGCCTGAAGTTTTTGTCATGTGACTGACAACGCTTGTGGGTGTCTTTTAAGACATTTGACCAAGACAAATCAACAGCAGAAACAGTCAAAAGAAACAGACTGGATGTGTACTTCACCAAATTTCGATTGAGCCCATTGACTCTGGTTTCTTCTGGAAGTTTGTTTACTAGATTTGACATTTAGGTGCTAACCATATACTGTATGTACATCAGAATCAGGCTTTATTGCCAATCCGGTTTACACATACAAGGAATTTGCCAACCTGTGCACTTCATCCACTGATTTACAGGCCCAGTAGTTTGAGGCTAGCTTGGTGCACCAGAGCCCTCAGTGGGAACATTGGCACACTGTGAAGGCCAGAGGGTAACCAATAAGTGTTCAAGTGCAACAATCTGTTTTTAAAGGAGATGCTGAGACCATATACACACTTGTTTGTGTGGCAGAATATTGTATTTAACTGGCACTATTCCCCAACAGACTTCTTGGGTCTTTGACTTGAAGTTTATAGAAGCAAAGCCAAAACCTCTATGTCAACAATGACAGGGTGGAAATAGGTGCACCTATGTCAAATTAAGTACATTACAATTCACACGTACGAATGTGCAAAACTAATTTGCATGTTAGATTAATTTTGTTTGATGTGAGCAGAACAGTGTAAAGAAATGGACCATGGAAAGAAAACTACCTGATCTCAGGAAGAAAACATGAAATTACGTAATAACACAAACATCATTAGTGAATGATTGTGCATTAGTCCTGCTGATATAAAAAAAAAACTATTTTGATAACTTATCAATACGTCGTCACTATCATGTGGTTTTTTAAATAAAAGCACATCACAATTTAGCAATTTAGATACCTTTTCTTTTAAATGATAAAAAATAACAATCACTATAATCCTCATACATGATTAGTCATATAAATGTCTTTAAATCAATGAAAGAATAGAAAGAGACATGTGTAGTACTCAGCAGCAGTTTCACATTGTATTGATACTAAGACCCTGGAACAGCATGGGGGAAGATCTGCATCGGGCAAATTTTATCCAAAACTGTTTGGTTAATTTTATGATCAATTTCAACACTGCTTATTCACACATACGTATCAGTCGTGAAATATTATGTCCTACTTTCAAATGCACTGTCTGCTGGTCCACTGTAAACTTACTTCAGCCAATCTTGGATAACTCTCTACAAGTCTTGTGTTAGAAGGTAACAGGAGTGCTGGTGAGAGTTCCAGCTCAAATGGTGTGGAAATGCATCTCCTCCCAGTATGAAAGAAAAAATAAAGGGAGGTGTTGGGGTTAAAGGTTAGGGGCATCCTGCAGGCTGTGAAGCGACGTTTTTCCTGGGGTGCATTCATCATGCCACCGGTGGGGGCGAGAGGGGTCACCATGGGGTGAAGAGGTCGCCTGTTGAGTTGACAGAGAGAAAGAGTTAGACAGGAGCGATGGGCAGATAAAGAGTGTTGGCTGCTCTGTCGTGACTCAGAGGAGCTGAATGGTGTCTGGTTTATTTAAGTTTATGTGACAAGGTTATAAATGTTCCCGCTTTGGAGGGTTTGAGTAAATAATGTCTCAGTGGCAAACAGCCTACTGGAATAAAAGAGGTGCTGAGATTGTTATGAAGAAACACAAATATATCGGGAATACAAAATACCCACGTGTTTCTTTTATACTGAGAGTTAAGGACTATGTCCCTTACTGTGAGATTTTTCAGGAGTTTTGATTGAGCTTAGAGCAAAACATGGAGCCAGTTGTGATGGATGGATGGTTCAGAGAAATATGGCTTCACACAGCAGCAACATTTTATTTTCATGTTTTGTCTCGCGTTGTTAAACCACAGTGTATGAAAAATGCTTTTGGGGGCAATGGCCAATACTGGAGCTCTGGTGTAGATGGTAGATATCTGATACAAGACATACTTTCTTTACACCCTGATAAGTTTTGTTGGTGTTTTAGGTCTAGATTACCTTTGTGGCTAATCTTTTATATGCAAATGTAGATAATTTGAGCCAATGAACTTCAGTCGATGTGTTCTGCCTCTTTTACTCTCCACACAGACTGTTTAACGGTGGATGACCACAGCCTGCTCAGAAGTTATTGTTAAAACTAGAAAAGGAAACCAGAATACTTCAAGCCCAAAAGCCCCCCCACATTCTGCATATATAATGTGTTTAGTGGAGCCACTTGTTCTCTCTGTTTATAGAGATTACACGAAACCAAGTAGTTTTCCTGTTTAGGGCTAAGCTAGGCTAAACATATTTTGGTACTAACTGCTGAACGCATAGAGATGACAATCATAATCCTCTTCTCATAGAACTCCTAGTGAGACAGCATTTCTCTATCCCATAAATCTTAATTTAGCTGTTGATATGTACAGTTGCAATCAGAAATATTCAACCCCCCAAAGATTTTAATGATGTATCAATTAAAGTTGACAGAATCTTGCTTTTTGAGCAAGATTCTGCTTCGGATGACTTCTTTATGAGTTGAGTGATACAGAAAATCAACACGGAAAATGCATGATGTAGTATTTGTGTGTAGCAGTATATTTTGGTAAGATAGCCATGTCACAATTATTCAACCCCTATATAATATTGTTGTTTTTAAAGCTGTCAGACAGTTTTTTTTTGTCCTAAAGTTGAGTTGAAACGTTATTAAGCCTTTGGTAACTCTGTAATGATCCTTCATTTGCTTCAGCTGTGATGCATATATAAACCCCACACATGAAGGTATTCAATGTGAGTTGCAATCATGGAAAAGACAAAGGAGCTTCCACAAAAGCTGAGAGAGGAGATTATTTCATCACACCTGAAAGGCCTTGGGTAGAAGAAGATTTCCCCAAAAAATTATATTCCAAGAGACACAATTGGGAACATTATAAGGAAGTTTAAAATTGATGGAGCAGCTTCAAACCTGCCTGGCCGTGGAAGAAAGCCCAACATTTCATCAAGGACCCTTAGCAACTTAGTCAGAACAACTCTGATAAACCCCTGTGTGACTGCAAGACACCTACAGGATGACCTGATGAAGGCTGGTTCAAGTGCGTCAGTGGCAACTACAAGACGTGCACTGAATAAAAAATGACTTCATGGCCAGCTTCAAGAAACACTCAGCTCTTGACCACAAGGAACATCAAAAGTCGACTAGAATATGCAGGAGGAATTTGGATAAGACTACTGAGTTTTGGGTGACAGTTCTATGGACTGATGAAACCAAACTGGAACTGTTTGGACGTTTGGACCAGCGGTATGTCTGGCGTGTGAAAGGCCAGGCTTAGGACCAGAAGAATACCATCCCCACAGTCCAGCATGGAGGTTGGTCAAAGATGATGTTGGGCTGTTTTTCTGCCGAAGGAACTGGCACTCTTTATTGTGTACATGGCATCATGGATTCACAGAAATACCAGGCCATTTTAAAGAGGAATGTGATGCCATCTGTTGAGAAATTAAACCTTGGTGATCATTGGACTTTCCAGCAAGACAATGATCCAAAGCAAAACCTCCAAGTCCACCAAAGCTTGGTTGAGAAAAAGATCCTGGAACGTCCTGGAGTGGCATTCACAGTCACCAGATTCAAATTTGATTGAAAATCTTTGGTGGGATTAAAGAAGGCAGTTGCAGCATGGAAGCCATCGAACATCACTGATCTAGAGGCTTTTGCACTTGAAAAATGGGCAAAGATTCCAATCGAGAGCTGTAAGAAGCTTGTCCGCACTTACGGAAAACGTTTTTTAGAAGTTATAAAAGCTAGAGGAAGCGCCACAAAGTACTGAAGCTGGGGGGTTGAATAATACTGCACATGCACATGTGTTGAAAGGGTTACATTTTTCATTTGAACTTCAAAGTTAGGTCAACTTCTGTTGTCAAAATAACTAAAATACACATCAATAAATATCTTTTGTTGTTTGATGAGGTTTTTTTGTCATTTACTTTCATTATCTGTCATCCACATCACTATAATGTCTATTGAGGTGAGGGGGTTGAATATTTCTGATTGCAAATGTAATACAGTATATTATTTCCAGTAGATTAAAATTCAGAATGTAACATATACCTAATTTTCAGCTGTACTTTACCCAACAGGACTCCATCTCTACCTGGGCAGGGGAAGGCCATGGTAATAAACAGTGATAATGAGTTTCTTTAATAACTCCGAGAATACCAATTATGTAACTATTATTACTACGATCCTATCATAAAGCTAGCATATATCATATATACTGATACAAACATTATTTGGGTTGACATATGAGACAATATAGCAGATTGAAACCTGTGCAGAAACCAGCTGCATCATCGTATTTAAAATATTTTACTTACCAAAGGGGCAAACTAGGCTACATTGAAATTGTATTTTTTGTTTTTTCCACCACTAATTTCATATACCAGTCCACTTTATTTCAAACAGTGCCTTAACTCTATACAAACAATACTTTTACTTATTACTGTGTCATTGTTAAAGGCTCCGATTTTTCTACTGAACAAATCAAATATCAAAGGCTAAAAAGGAGGCGTAACTAGAGCTGCTTCGAGGCATCTGGAGGCATGTGAAAACTCAAATGTACTATGTGGACTTTCTCCAGAGTTTCTCCTGTCAGCCCCCGGTAAAAAATCTGGATCATGTCCGAATGACCTCATGTGAGCCAACAGCAGGAGATCCTCCATAGGATTCAGCGTGATGGAGTGGGTGTATTGATGGTGTCATGCGAAAACAACAAAAATAATACATAAACCTCTGGATGAAAAAGTGGTGCCAGACGTTAATTTGGAAAGACAATGAGATTCGAAAGCTTGTAGAAATACTGGCCAACACATACATTCATGATGTCCAGCTCTGCCTGCTGCACCCCTTCTTACCTGCCGTAATCATACCTCCCCTTCCTGCAAACTCCAACAGAGGGCCTTTTTTGCAAGAATATCCACATTAAATGTTGCAAGTCAAATAGATGAGTTGACATACACAAATTCACACCCATACACACAGTGGAACAGGACACTAAGGGTCTCTCAAAACAAGTCTATCTGAATGGACAATTTGCGTGCACTCCCTAATTGTCACATCTGAGGCGACTCTTTATGCCTCCTCTAGTCTTTTCATGCCTCAATTTGAATGCCTTTGTCAACAGGACAAAACCAGACTTTGACTCAGGTGTCAACAGTGTGTTCATGTCCACTGTCAGTTGACACTTGGCGAAGCTTCAATTCTTTCCCTTTTTCCGCTGCAGACTATTGAACCCACTGATTAGATTGACTAGGATTTTACCCAAAAATATAAAGTACATTCACATGTTTAAAAGAGGGACTATTTTATAGACATACAGACTGACCGTGCAGCACAAGTTATACGTGTATGTGTCCGAATGAGGATGCAGGAAATGTGCTTGAAAGCGTTAAGCAGGGCATTACTGAGTCCATGAATCAGAGAGAGGAGTCAGGTGAGAGTGTCTTGTGTACTCAGACTTTGGCTTCTTGGCTTTTTAGTGTACATATGTGATGTGATGACCTGGCTGCGACCCCATGTGACAGGAAATGTTGTGGAGCCACGTGACGGATGGTGTCATTAACAAACTACAAGCTCACCATTGAGGTGTGATTTAGCACACTTCCGCAACAGATGCACAACAGTAAACCTGTGTACGCATGTTTGTGCTTAGAACTCTCCTACAATTGAGACAGAATCTATTTTAATTCCATAAAGTAAGTATATATTGGAATTATCCATATTATTATATCATGATTTATTTTAAGGTTTTTTAGATTGTTGGCTTTTGTGTGTATTGTTAATTAATAGCTGTATGGCTGTAGTTGCTCTATAGACACTGTATATATAAATGTGTACTTATCTTAGTTGTGTTAAGCCTTTATTAATAGCTGCAGCGTACTGCCCACATCAATAATAATTATTTCGCACTTGTCTGGTTATTACTTTGTAAAATTGAGTCATAGACAAAGTCACGTCGATTGTCTTACATCCATCACACCATCTAATCATGCAATTTTTGGAATAAGCTGATATGTGTATAATGCATACAAAGACTTTTGGAGCAGCAGCCGGAGAGACGGCACACACTCCCATGCAAACAAGAACCTGGCTGACCTCAACTTGATCCTGTTGTCTGGAGTTACAAAGACTCAGAGGAATAATGAGGAATAAAGCTCTTTTTTCACTGCCACCCTCAGAGGAAGTCACTAAATGAGGGCAAGGGAAGGGAGCAGTAAAAGCCAGAGGCTATCTGGCTGTTTACAACCCCTCATATAAAAACAAGAAAGAGAGCAACAGTATATTAGATGCCAGAGTGGTAGGCTAATGCTTTCCGATCTGAAAACAGATGTCGCTCCTGCGTAGCTTGTGCATTCCTGCTTTGTGTGCTTAATTGGTGACTGCACACCTGAAAACTTGGGTTCTAAGGCCCTGTTGTGGTAAAAGAATCGTCTAAGATCGGACGACAAACATTCTTGCTGCTGTTTATGTGAGGGGCCATCATTTTTTCCCAGCTCCTAATGATGGTAAATGATCCGCTAGAGGGCATGTGTAGAATTAACATTAAGATCTTTGCTGGTTAAATTGTGGTAACTGAGTTTCATTGTTCATGTCAGAAAATGCCACACTGTAAATACTGTGTAGCTTACCTTAAAAATGCCAACAGCACCATGCAAAGAAACCTGTGGGTTTCTTGTTTGCTGGTTTTTAATGTTCCGCTGTGTTTAGAGCTAGAAAATATGCCACTAGAGAGAGCCCTGGCAACTGCGGCCATGATGTGAGTATGCAGAAGCCATGAGGCAAGGATGGTCACAATACTTTAATCCGATGTGTTGGAACATCTTAAGACTATTTTCATGTATGATAAAAGGCATAATAGCACACAAACAACTCCTTCAAGGTCAAAGGGATTAAGGAATCACACGCAACGACACAAAGGACAGAATATACATTCAAGTGATGCATGTTAACTAATAACTAGTACTAGATTTGACTTATATCACATTTCTCTGCAAGCCATCAACTGATCTTAATGTGGAGGTGTGTTCTTTAGGGACTTTGTGCTTTTATTGTTCTTGTTGCCAGACTTAATGAGCTAGTGAGGGAAATAATGTTTGGGGATATTTCAGGTTAATAAAAACCAACAGCTGACAGCTAATTAAAGAAAAGGGGCTTCGTGGGGCAGGGTAATGGGGTGCTGTTCAGGAAGTGCCACGGCTACGATGGCATGCTGTTCCCTCTCTGATTATGGCAACAGCGGTAGGCTGGTACTGAAGTAGCTGTGGCCCAGCAAATGGGAGGCTGGCTAATGGCGGAGAGCTGCGGGGGAAGAAATCAAAAGAGCTGATGAGGATTGCAGCGTATTGTGGTGTACAGGCTGCAGTGAGAGGAGCTGGCAGCCTCCACCCAGGGCTTTTTATGGCCAAACAAGAATGTTCCTGTAATTGGGCTTATTTAGTCTGGTCAGATAACAAGGAACATTTGCAAGGGCCCTGTTGGGAAGAGGTCTGTTTGATGTTGCGTCTGGTTCAGAAAACGTAAGGAGAAGTCATGTTTCAAGATAAAACATGCATGGTGTTGGTTTAAGTCACTCATGAAAACACTAGTCTGCTGTTTTCTTGTGATCAGTGCACACATTTGTCCTACTACACTTGAGAGAACCCTCCACTAATTCTCCCACCCATGTTGTTAACTCTTTATGCCAAATAAAAGTCAATAACATTTACTTTACAGTAGCTTTCATTTGATGCAACTTACATTCACAGGCATTGGGAGCAGCGTGGAGTCTTATTGACCTCCTCATGGATTCTTTGGCAAAGAAGGCACCAGGAATCGAAACTCTAACCCTACAATTATTGACCCATTCTATCACCTCACAGCCTCTGGACTGTGATTGCAGCGGGACTGCTTGGCAGGTCATGTTGGGGTTGTCCTTCGGGATGTCTACCCTCATCAAATGCTGCTAGAGACTTTAATCTTTAAACTTGAAGACTTTAATCTTGATGATGTTTTCCTGCACGTGGCATCTATTAAACTTCTGTCCGTCCTGGGAGAGGGATCCCTCACATGTGGCTCTCTCTGAGGTTTCTACGTATTTTTACCCTGTTAAAAGGGTTTTTAGTAGTTTTTCCTTACTCTTGCTGAGGGTTAAGGACAGAGGATGTCACACCCTGTTAAAGCCCTATGAGATGAATTGTAATTTGTGAATACGGGCTATACAAATAAAATTTGATTGATTGATTGATTGATATAATCCTTTTGTGAGTAGAAGAGATAACATAGAATTTGGAAAAGTCTATACTCACTGAGCACTTTATCAGGAACACCTGTAAACCTTTATATGCGTTTTGTTTTTACTTGACACATACAGACACATAATACATTCCCTAGCCCCTTACCCTAACCTTAAGCAAAAAAGCCCTTTGAAAAGGTGAGGAAAGACCAAATGTCCTCACTTTCCAAAAATGTCCTTGTGCTAAAAATGGTCTTCACAAAGGTATACATATAGGAACACACAGACACACAGCCTCAGGGACAGCCTAAGCAGGATAGTTGCTGAGGTAATGGTCCTATGAGAGACACAGGCGTTCTCCCTTGAGCTCCTCCTGCATTATTGAAAGGCCAGTTTATTCATGTCAACAGGAACTTCCGGCCTTCCTGAGCAAGTGTAAGGGATACACATAAGGACCTGTCCGCCTGCACACTCAGTAACCTGAGAATGCCACGGTCTGGCTAAGAGGAGCCACCACATCCGCCACGTCGGGTGGACCTGGTGGGTGTAGGCCGGTTGTGTAACCCACCGCGACCTGACACCGATGGCGGCAACAATAGTATGTTTGAAATTTCCACTGCAAGTGATCAGGAAGCTGAAAAATCTCACAGGAGTTTGAGCTCAAGGGGCTTTTAGGAGTTTGTGAATGGATAGTTGGTTTACTACTCAAGGAACAGAGCAGTGATGGGGATTATATGATTTTAGGAAGAGAGAAGCTGATGCAACCCAATCCAGTTGTTCTCCGATCATGAATGGACAGCTCTAAGCTCAGGTGCGACTGCCCCGATGACGTAATGATCATTAAGAGGAGGTTTACGACACATTGCTACATTCTTTTAGTAGCGTGACAGCAAAAGCGTCCTGGGCCACATTAAGGGACCGGCCACTACCTAAGCTGCTGATGTCCTCAGCTTGCCAACCCTATTTTTCACATTTCTTTTTCACATGTTGACAATGTTGTATTTAGTTGTTGCTATTTTAAATGAGTAATCATCTTATGTCAGAGAGTATTGATTTACTCTTTACCCTTTTCTCACACACACACACACACACACACACACACACACACACACACACACACACACACACACACACACACACACACACACACACACACACACACACACACACACACACACACACACACACACACACACACACACACACACACACACACACACACACACACACTAGATTGATGTAGGCTATATGTTTAGTGGTCAAGTGGTCACAGGAGATCCATTCAGGACACATTTTAATACCATGTTTATACAAATGAGCTTGGAGCTTAACACTTGTGATCGGATCATTGGGAATGAATGTATTTACCACATGTGAACAGGGTCTTACAGCCAATTAGCCAAAGATTAAATGTGGTGGATTCTTGTAACTTGTCTTGTACTTAATATTAGGGTCACCTAAAGGAAACATACATATCACAGACTTTAAGAATAAAGTAAATATTCCAAGAGCAAAGTCGTAATAGTATGAGAAAATATTTATCAATTTGCAAGAATAAAATTGTTAAATAATATGAGAAAAGTCAGCTTGTGCTCGATCACAAACAACTCCATGTTTATCACTGAGATTGTGGTGTTTTGGATTTCTCTTCAGCCCACCACTCCCGGCTCGGGCTGCCTGCCCTCAGAGGACATCATGAGGTGCTGTGTGGAATCCAAATTTAACCACAACAGTTCACATGATCGCTCAACAAACGCTTCCATTCAGGAAGGAAGCGTATGTTGCATTTTTTCTCTTTTCTTTCTCGCAGACATTACGGTATAAAACCTGCTGACCTCATCGTTACAATTAGTCCCCATGACGACTGCGACGAGTGGTTTCTTTCAGAGAAATATCTCCAGCACATAACCAGATCATTTTTAATGTTTGCAGAACTTCCACTTTCACAACTTCTGCGTTATAGTTCACTTGCTGGGGCGTCCACAATGAACAGAATGTAACATTTATAGGGTACATTTTTTTTCTGCCAATTTATTTTTTCCCATATAAGGGGTAGAAATAATAGATATATTTTCACTAGGTTATATTTGTGCCTATAGTGAAATTTTATAACAGTATAATAACGTGACAAAGCACAAGACACTTTATGGCATTCTTCATTTTGGTTTCAATTGGATGATCAAAAATGCCCCCTTTCACAAAATGACCCTGTTCTCCAAATAGAGAAAATATGGCAGAATAAGCAGTTCTAGATGTTTGGGTGAAGGTTCTCATATCTTAACAAAAGGTATGACAAGCAGTAGCAACATTTGGACAAAATAAACAGAGAAAGTCCATCAAATTGTGCAGGAACACTGAACCTCCTCACAGCTCGAGTGGATGATAAGCTGTGTGCAAAGTTGTCAATGTAGTGGAAACCCATAGGGTTATGCATTTTTCTCATTTTTGTGTGTGGTGTTGTTCTAAATATGTTTTTTTACCGATAACTTAAAAAAAAAAATTAAAACCATTTCCTGTAATAAAATGCTTCTATGTATAATTTTCGGAAAATATGAATGCCTAATGTGAACTCAATTATATAAGTTTTTATGAATATTTCCATTATTATATTTGCTTCACAGACATTAAATGTCTTTAAAAAAAAAAAAAAATACAACATGATAACACAAAACAAAATGTGTCTAGCCCATCTGAGGAACTGTTTTTCACAAGGCGCTTTGAAAGCTGACATTCTTGGTCCTCGTGGGCTCCCATAAAGCTTTATTTACATGACCTCTGAGCCTGGGGTCGCATGCTTGGCCCTCTAAAGCAGAACAGCCCTCATTTCAATAGGGCCACTTGCGGAATTCCCGGCAGACCTTTCATGTTGTAAAAATTCCTGCGTATCCTGGTAAACATAGAAGTTTGACCTCATCCAACAGGAAGTTCAAAAGGTCACCAGGGATTTGGTGGGTGGCACCTTATCTCTCACTCACTCACTCACTCACTCACTCACTCAATCACTCACACACACAAATGCACCCACACACACAGATTACAGATTCATCACTTGGGGGATGTCTCACTGACCTTTGATCTCTTTAGACTGATGTCACAGAGAATAAGAAAGATGATATACAGGACAGAATGTTTTAGGACTATTTATTCACAAAATCACCCTGAAAACAAATCTTCTCTTTACAAACCTGAGGGCTTACGATTTACACAGAGGGGCAACTTATTCTCCAACAAAATACAGGTTAACATCACAGCATCCATTAAGTCATTCCATGTTTACTGTTAGCTAAACTATATATTATAGAAAAGTACCCCTTGGTCCTAGCCTGACGTTGTCAGACTCACAATTCTAGTCAGAATGTGAGTCTGAGACCGCTCCATTGGGCTGTGATTATGGGGCGTGTTTCAACTGACCAGGAAGTAAAATTCTTCTTCGCTCAATTGGATAGACCTACAACCAATCAGAGCAACGTAGTATGTGACGTATGCTAAGCAACGCATTGTGAGTTATTTACTAGCGCCGGGTTCACACCGGACGCTTCAGCGCAGCGCCAAGCCTTAAATAACAGCTGGCTCCCATCCACTCCCATGTTAAAACTTTGTGCCGGTCACACCGGAGGCCGAAGCACCGCGAGGCAGCCTTGGCGCAGCGTGGTGCTTCAGCCTCCGGTGTGACTGGCACAAAGCCGTGCAGCGATCTACTGGATCAACGGGTGATATTATTAGCGCTGCCTGTCGGTTCAGCGTCGCTTCAGTGTCCGTTGTGAACAGCCAAGCGCCGGGGCGATAGGGATTAGCGCGGTGCTTTGGCGTAGCCTCCACGTTCTGTGTTCCTCTTTCAAAATGAATGCGCTGTCGATGTCTTCTAAAACAGACTCAATGGCAGCATCTACACATCTCAGCTCGCCAGCGGCAGGCATGTTTGTTGAAAACGAATTCAACCCAAGGCCACTTTGATGACGTGGTTGATTACGTCACCGTTGATCATCTGTCAATCATCGTATAAAGCCCGCCCTGACAATCTGATTGGCCCGGTCGGGCCATAATTTTTCCTCAACGGAGCGACTCCAGACCGAACTGCCCGACCAAAAATGTTGTGGGCGGGGCTAAGTTCGTCTGGCATCCAGGCTACCTTGGTCCAGCACATAGTGTACTTCAAAAAACCTTAGAAAGTTAAATTTTTTAACAAATTATCATATTTATTGTTAGTGTTGTCATCAAACGACTAGTTTCTAAAAAAAAAAAGAAAAAAGACTACTGACAGGCTAGGGGCACTTTAGGGGGCAATCAGATTCCAGCTGGGGCCAGTGGCCCGATGGCCCTGTCCCTGGATCTGCCCCTGTCACAGTCCTGTATGATTGTTCTACCACAGTACAGCGCAAGGAAAGAGGTCACTTTCTTATAGAACATCGTCTACTGTATTCCCAAGCTACCTTCACTGACCTATTATAACCCTTCTTCTGGCACTTGCAGAATGATCTAAGACTGATATAGTCAAACATCTGACTCATCATGACATCAACGATGAGCGGAAACGGAGGCTTGTGAGGGACTAAAATATTGATGCTGTGAAAAGAGGCGTGAGTTCCCAGATTTGCCTCTGCTGCAAAACAGGGAAATGATGCCTCCTCTGCAATACAGCGACGTAATATGTTGATTCAATGCTTAAATTGTATGTATTGTTTTTTTGGAAGAACGTCATTGTCGGTATACACATAAACTTTTCTATAATACAAAGATTTCCCCGGCAAGCACAGCAAACATATTTTACATTTTTATTGAACATTTTTTGATTAAACTTTTGCAACATTGTTAGTTTTGGTTAAAGGTGAAGGTGAAATAATTTATGAAGATGTAATTGTTTTTTTATGGTCAAAAATGGTTAGTTACATTTTTATGTAGAAGCAGAGGAAGATTAATGGTGTTTGATGACCCAAAGTAACTATTGTTTTTAGAACCTGACTGAAGCAACTCTATTGGATCAGTTTAAGCATGTGTTAAATCCTGATTGCTAACTAACATGTTGGCCACTCAACTCATGACACCATGTGGCTGCAGTCTGTAACTGTTTCACAGTAGTTTCCCAATCAGGTTTGTGGCACAACAGATCAAAGGGATGTCCCTGCACTTCTACAGCGAAATCAATTGTTATTTAAAATATGCTCCTTTTGCTGTTCTTGTTGTTCTCTATATGAATTTATGGCTGGAAACAACTGGATTCATTCACAGAGAGAATTGGAATAAGATTATACTTAAGACTTCCTAGAAGATTATATGCTTATGGTTGTTTACAGTTTTTTTTGATTGCATAAACACTAAAATCAAAAGTATTACACAATTATCAAACTTGACACTCAAGGAGCAAAACATGGGCCCAGATCTTAACCACTATAAGCACAATGTCAGCTTCATACTTTTTGCAAAACAATACACACAGTGATCTGCAAAACACTAAACACACTTGTATACATTAAACACAGAAGTATATCAAGATGTCACTTCCTTGCAATTCCTAAGCACTGCCTGTCAAATGACCACCCCTATGGCCCAATTGGTTAAACACACCATGTTTAACCAATTGGCGTTCAAACACATCATTGCTCAATTGTAGACACACCAATCAGGTTTAAGCACTATAGCAATGCAGCAGCTTAATTCACCTGTTTTCAACCAAAATGGAGCTTGTGCTCAAAAAAGAAGAAGAGTGAGGGTGAGAGGAGGAATCCACGGAGGTGGAGAAGGCTGCGGCTACGGCATTAGTAATGATGTTGTGTGTGATGTTGCATACTGCACACATAACTTTCATAATGTAAATGTACTGTATTCCAGACCTATGCTGAACTACACAATCTTGTCTTTCACTGTATTTCTGAGAGTTTTACAGATGATGCTGAGGAAATCACATGAATTCATATACATAGATGAGGCAGGGTTCAACCTGACAAAAGCAAGAAGGAGAGACAGAAATATCATTGGCCACGGGGCTATAATCCATGTCCCAGGGCAACGTGGGGGTAACATCACCCTTTGCGCTGCCACTACACAGAATGGGGTCCTCCTCCTTCACGCCCATATGGGCCCTCACAACACACCTCACAGTCTCAAATGTTTGGACCGATTACACAACATCGTCACAGCAGTAAACCACATTCACCAGATGTAATCCATTGTCATCTGGTACAATGAGTCATTCCACCGCTCTGCTCTGGTCCAGAACTTGTTTCAACACCATCCACAGTTTACAGCACCATACCTTCCACCACACTCTCCGTCTCTAAACCCAATCAAAGAGTTTTTCTCGGCTTGGCGGTGGAGGGTTTACGATCTCCAGCCCCAGGCTCAGGTACCCCTCATTGAAACTGTACTGGATACAGAATGTTCTGCTAGTCTGATATTTGTCGAGCTTACAGTGTTATGCACACTCCTGTAGTAGCATGAAAACTGGGACATGTTTTGTTGTGATTCTCCATGTTGACATGTTGACTGATTTGGGGATATGGAGAGAAATACATTCAATTTTCATGGGACTGCAGTATTGGTCTTGTGTAGTGTTTGGTGAACTTATTGTATATTTGCACTTTCTCAGAGTACTTCACTTATAGAACTCTAATCACTGAGAACTGGAATTGCTAAAAGTGTTTAAGATTAGCAACAGCAGTGTGTAACTGGCTAAAGCAGAATTAAGTAATATGAAGCGTGTGTTTCATAGGGCAAAAAAATATGGTTTTGATAAATAATTGTATAGTTTTTACAAGAGTGTTGCATTTTGCAAAGGATCTGAGGTGTTCTGCTGATTGGGTGTGTGGTTGTGCTGATTGTGTTTAGTTTGGAAAATCGTGCTTAAGCAATCGAAAAAAAACTGTAATACACTCAATGAGTCAGAGTAGCTTCAGCAAAAGTCTCTCTCTCTCTCTCTCTCTCTCTCTCTCTCTCTCTCTCTCTCTCTCTCTCTCTCTCTCTCTCTCTCTCTCTCTCTCTCTCTCTCTCTCTCTCTCTCTCTCTCTCTCTCTCTCTCTCTCTCTCTCTCTCTCTCTCGACTTGGTTTTAAGGTCAGGGTTAGGAATTTGGTTTTGCTGGTTAAGGTAAGGGGTTAGGAAATGCACTATGTCAACAATTGTCCTCACTAAGATAGATGTACAAATGTGTGTGCGTGAGGTGGACCAGCTCTTGGAAAAAGACTTATAACAGCTCTATTGTTTAGACTCCCTGCAGTGCTTCTTACACAGTTACATCATGACTCATAAGTAATGCCACGACACCTTAAGCTGCCATATGTTTTACCCTGTCAGGGGATATTCATTTTTCCGTTCCTCAAATCATTCATCAATCAGTCCTAAGCCTGTTCACTGTTTTTGTTGTAGGGATGTACATATTGCTTTTTTAAGATTATTACATTTCTGGGGCTTTATTTTGGAGAGGAAAGCGAGCTAGCTGTGAAGGTGAGCAGACAGAGAGTGGGGGAGGACATGCGGGTCGGAATCGAACCCTGAATAATGCGGAGGATTTGATGCTGTTGTGAAGGCTTCTGTGCAGGAAACCTCCTGCTGTGTTGTGCAGGTGTAAAAGGCAAACTGTGGGTAAACTCCGTAGCAAATTTAATCCATCTCAGCGTTTCTATTCGCTTTTCCTTGCTTTGAATTATAAGAACATATTACATAGTTGAGAAGATGTATGTCAGGCCTTTGAGCTGATTACAGACACACCAGATGTCTTTGGCCTTTGGTCTTGCATGAAACCCATGTAGAAGCAGTGGGTGTGTTTTTTTTGGAAGACGCCTTCTCTGTACCACAAACACGGCTGTTGCTGAGTTGGTGAAGCCAGGGTGAACAACCATCAAAGACGCACTCATGCATGTGTGTTGTGCAATAGTAGTAGTAGAATTGACGTTGGCTAATTATTAATAATCATGAGAAATGATTATTAAAATAGAAATTATTTATTAAAAATAATTAAAAATTATAAAGCTAGTAATTAAGAATAGGAAAATAATTAATTAGAAATGATACAGTTATCAATTAATAATGGTAATTAATGCTTATCGTTGCGGGGCACCACCCTGGTTACAGGGACCAACGAGTCAAACTATAGTTATCAGTCTCAAGTGATAAAAGTTAAATTAATAATCTCAATATTTAATATTAATGATTATATAATAAACAATGAAGGGTTTTAAGTTTGAGCACAGGCTATAGTAATCCAGCTGTATTCACATACATATGTACAAATAATCACAGAAATACAAATACTTTAATTACAAAAGTATTTATTCAAAAGGGGAAATAAAGTTAATGTTATTTCAATGATTCTTCATTTAACAAACTCCAATATTTCAAAAGAAGGCAACAGCAGCAGCAGCACTTATCACAATGGTCACACATGTAATACTGAGTATCTACTGGTGTGTGTGCGTGGTCGTGTGTGTCTGCCTGTCTGTGTCTCTATGTGTGTGTGTGTGTGTGTGTGTGTGTGGGTGTGTGTGTCTAAAGGGAAAAGGGAGTGGCTATGGCGTAATGACGAGATCACGTAGTGACGTAGTCTGGCCAGGATCAAGATGTTACGTTCACGTACTTTCAAGATGGAGGTTTATGACCCCGGTGACGACATGAGGTCGAAGACAAGATGGCGGTCGGTCGCCTGTTACACAAAGGAACTTTAGACAAAGGGATTTCTTATCTCCTGGTTCTGGCGCCGAATGGCGTCGAGATGTATTAAGGCTCTTTAAATCTAGAATTTTCTATGCCACATGAAATATGTAAGTGTAGGTCGGGACGTGTGTAAAAACAGGTTTAGGAGAAAAGAGAGAGAGAGAAAGAGACATCAAAAAACATCGTCTGAGACCAGCTACAGTGACTTCACCACTCAGTACACAAATTAGAGTTGTGCACCGATCTTTTAACAGGTTAAGTCTCTGCAAACTTAGTCGGACGATAACAGTGCTGCCGGAGGCTCTCTGTCACGGCGCGAGGCACTTTAAAACATTCGACAATGTAAACAAGGAACCGGAAGTGACGCATCGTTCCCTCGTGTTACACGGCTTAAAACCAGATCAGCGATCTACAAACAAACACACTCAAATAAACATGACACGCTAAGTATTTAAACTAGTCTCTGCCCAGACAATAAAGCCTCTTACTGTGACCTTCGCGGTGTTGCTTGCGCGTGGCGCGGATTTTCCAGAAGTCCAGTGAATCTCGTGTTGTGTTCCTCGGGGTACATACGGTCAGCGAATCCCCGGAATTAGGTGAAGACGTCATGGCTTGAGCTGGATAGCGCTGGTTCATCTGTTACAGCGGCTTCGTGCTGGGACCGGATATGGAGCGAATTCGTCTCTTACTCTTAGAACGGAATTCGGCCTCGTCTCTTCTGTGACAGAATGATGCTTTGTCCTGCAGGGATTAACAGCTGTGTCGCAGCTGTGGGGATCGTGAAAAGGAAAAGTCTGTGATGCTCGGCCGGCGAGCGAGTTCCTGTGCGCGGCCTCTTCAAGTTAAAATAACAAAAAGTCCTATCAGAATAAAACGTCGACTGAATAAAGAAATAAAAGAAAATGGAAATAAAACAAACGTCTGTAATTGCTCCCTAAAATTACCTCCGGATCAACTAACTGGAAAGGTCAGCTCTATCTTCAGGGAATCGGGAATGGGCTGATAAACTAAAAGTTAAGGTTGCCCCCTTTAGCAACTAAATCAGCTGAAGACCCGGAGGGGTCTGTTGATGTCTTCAGTGCAGGGTAAATGGCAGCGATTTTTGGGGTGCCTGGGCTTTTAAATTACCTGAGAGGTCCTCCTCCTTGAGGAGTTGGTCATAGGATGATGCTGGCTTTAAGCCAATTGAGTTGTCAGGAATGGATCTGAGTGGGCGGGGCTTGGAACTCAGCGGGGTTTCCAAGGCATTCCCAGAACATTTTCCACCACCAGGGGGAGATTCTTGAGCCTGCAGGAGGATGTTTTCCCGCCAAAAGTTTAACAACCCTTTGTCCCTCTCGGCTCCAGTGTCTGGTGGTCCCCCCCTTTTGGGCTCTTCAGGCCCAGCAGGGGTTCCGTGCTCCTGCGGGGGCCTTGAAACCTGCTGGGGTTTCTCGAAACTGCCAGGAAAAAGTACTCACAGGTGGATAAGAATGTTCCACAAGGCCTTGATTTAAACAGGCCTTTGTTTAGATTTTCTTTGTTAACCTTTGACCTGTGTCTTGTGGCCAGCCGCTGGGCTCTGGCCCAACATGTGTCATGATCAGATTGATGTAGAATGTGTGCTTTGGCAGCATTTGTTCAGGCAAACACTGCAGTTCTCCTTCACATGAGAAAATACGACAAGTTGTGTGATTGGTGAACATGATAAAAAGGAAATATCTATTTAATGTATTAGAACAGCATTCAGTAGAGTTACCACCAAGGCCCAATAGGCCCGTTAAAATGATCAAGCAGCACCAAATTGCACACACGTATAGAAATCAGCCCTTAAAATATACCTGATTTTGTATATAAAGAAACTTGAATTATTCCAACAAAAATTAAGAAAATGATGAAGAGTTCCTGGAATCTGACCACAAAGTTTCTTGATAATCTGTCTTGTAGATTTAGCGTAATCTTTCTTACAAACAAACATACAGAGCACCAAAAAAACAGGGAGAAAAACATAACCTCTATAATGGAGGTAAAGAGGTGTATTGTTTTAGTGAAAACACGTTAGGTTCTAATATAGACTAATAAATTGAACATTACATTTTTGGTGTTCAGGTATCAAAATAAATTGCGCTAATACTTGATATAACTTCTACATTGACATTTATCATTGATTGTAACTGATCTTACTAATATGTGGTTGTGAGTTATTTGTTTTAACTATGAAATGTTTGATGTCACATTAATCTGCTGACTATGACAATTTGGGACAAAACAACACTGAGAGCGAATTTCATGCTGCCAACTTATGATTGAGAGGCTTTAATGATTTTTTCATCCAAACAATTAAAAATTCACAGGAAATTTGTAAATGATCTAACGCAAGAAAACAATAAGAAAGATAATGTCATCATGTTTACGTTTAGAATGTTTATCACGCTAACCATCCTAGTTAAAACTACTAGCGAGATAAAAAAACAACTAATTAACAATTAAAACAAACGACAGCTGAGGCTAATGAGAAATGCCATAAACCAAAGTATTAGTTAAATTCCAATTTAGTTTTAATGAACGCAAGCGAGGGAGGTTTGTCCTGTCGACACCAGAAGGTGTTTACCAAATTCTTTGACAACAGGATCCATGGGTATCTTAACCTAATTGGTTTGCCAGTCCATGTATTTGATGATTTTAGATATTTCGCAGAATAACTATAGAACTTTGACGTGAGATCTAAGATACTGAGAATACAAGCATCCATTTGGCTGATTTTAGATAATCAAGCAAAAACATGTAAAAATAAAAGCAAAACTAAAGTTTTCTTTGCGCAAAACCCCATTGTAAATTCTATTTCTTCATGTAAATACATTTCTATTTTATTATATCTATACTAGCCTATATAGGAAAGGCATTTACTAGAACTTTAAATGAATGTACTTTTTTACATTTCCAAAAGTAACCAGAACTACAATAAAGTTTGATCCATTGAAATAGTGGTAACATCTGTTTCCAAGAATCTGATCCTGCATTTTTCTTTTTTAAATCTTGAGCAGTAACTGCAACATTTGTTCGCAGAATGCTTATGAAGAATTCATATTTCTGTCTGCACCCAGCTGTGAGCTCAGGATGAATGACTGTTTAATGGAACTAAATATGCAGCCATGACTTCATCAAAGTATATGTAAGATTTAAGAATGAGCAAAGTGTGGAATTATAGATGAAATTGTCTTAGTTTGCTGTTAGAGGCTATGCTCTTATTTATTTATTTATTTATTTCTCATGTAATGTTTTAGAGGCTTCAGTATGTGTGTGTGTGCACTTTGTATGGATTACATAAGTAAGTAAATTAAAACGTTTAAAAGTTGCACAACTTTGATTTAAAGGTATGGACTTTGCTTCTGGTCATGGTTTTCTGTTGTTCACACTGTCTACAGTTTAGCAGCAGAGTTGCTGTTGACGTGTTTTTACAAAAGGGTTTCCTGGAAATTGCTATAAATAATATAATCTTTGCTACGATATCATTATACATCAACTTTTGTTTTCATCCTTAATTAGTGGTCTGAAATGGGAAAGTTTTTTTTAACCTGTTTTGCATCAGTCACTTGTGTGCATGTGTGTGTGTATGAGAGAGTGATATATATATATATACAGAGCCGGATTAAATAAATGGACTACACTAGGCAGACTGTATTTTTTGGGCCCCCCTCCATTGATGTTATTTATGAATTGAAATCTGAAACTTACCCAAGTTACTAATAAGAAGTTAATTCACATTTTACATAGCGTAGTCTTTGGATGTGTCGTACATTAAACAGACTATTTTTTGATTTTTATGATTTATACGTTATTACATGGCTCTATTAAATGCTATTAAATTATCCTTGTCCTATCCATTGCGAGTGTCATTGTTAATGCAGTAGTACCAGTAAATCACCAATAGGTGTCCGCATTGCTATGTAAACAGAGCAAATCAGATAAATGTTGTAAGCTATTGCATTTTGCAGAAAATCTTAATTAAATGTGTTGATTAAATTGAATAGTTAAATAAGTAGTCAAATATACAAAGACCAATAAAATTTGCAGTAAGAGAAAGTGTGCTGTAGTGAGAAAGATGTTTATTTTCATGGACAACCATCACCTCTCTTCCATTTTCTGGTATTCAACACTCAGCAGCTCAGCTCCTGGTCTGGACTGTTCAGCAGTTCTCTCCACTGGTCTGGATGTTTCTCTGGACGGTGTGCTTTACTAGACTGCACTCTAAAAGCAGATTTAATCACAGAAACATCGTAGAAAAATAAGCAATCATTAAATATCTTGATCCATACCTTATGTTTATATTTTTTTGTATATTTTTTCTTTACTAACCTGCTCAGACAGCCAAGGAAAACGAGCCTGAATTGGGTGAACAAAAATTCTTGTCCCTTCTCCTGGAGCCCATATTCACACCTGTGATTAAGTACAGGAACAAGAAGACAAACATGAACGCTTCACATTTATCAAGACCATTTAGAAACTGTCCAACAATAAATAATAATAAATAAAACCAGCAGCACTTACTGAGGAAACCATTTAGCATGCTCCACTCAGGGATAATCTTCAGCCTTCCAGCATCGCAGGCCTCCATCGCAGCAGAAACACGTCTTGACAGCATCATCACGATCTTGTGGAGAAATAATAAAATGTATTCATAAGATGAAAGACAGCTGTTTGAGATTTGAATATACTTGGTTTGTTCCTCATATTTCATTTCATTATAGTAGAAAGTATAGCCCTATATTATACATTTAATTTATATGCATTTTACATTTGATTTTAAAATGGGAAACTTACCTTTACAGATGCTTTCTCAAAAATCCAGGGAGGTTGTAAATCCATTCTCAATTGCCAACAGGGCAAAGGCATTCAGTTTTTTTTCTGTTACTGTTGCTCTCCGGTATGTTTTCACTCGTTTCAACAAAGAAAATGATCTTTCTCCTGAACAGTTTGCAATCGGTAATGTCAGATACATGCGAAGGCAAATGTCCACATTAGGGAAAGCATCCCTCAAGCCTAGCTCTAGGAGCTTCTTGTACATGGCCATGACTGATTCTTCATCTTTTACCATTGAGATGAACTGGCAAAACTCTGCTGTAAAGTCCTCCTCAAGATCCTGAGGGTATATTTTCTTCAGCTTTTCTGTGGCTGCATGGATTTGTTCAATGTCCATTGATTTCGTTTTAGTAAGGAAACCAAATTTCTCCTCCACATTTTTGTATGCGTCTTTGCGTCGTTTCAATTCTTTCTTGTGACAAGCAGTCACAGATGACATAATGTGAGTCAATCAGGAATGCTTCACGGCCTGAGCGCTGCACCTCTGGACCTGCAGACTCACCGAACAAAACTTTCTTCACTCGTCTTCTTTGGCTATCTGCTTTGTATCCCTCTGTTGCTGTGAAGGTTTTGGCCTCTGCTTCATAGACATCAAAATCATTTCTGGCTTGTCCTATAAACTCTATGAGTGAACTGTACAGAATAGGAACAGTACATACATCAATTTGTACCTGCTGCAATGCTTTGCTGGTTAAATTGATTCTTCTCAGCAGGTCATCCCACACTACTGTCATAACTGCAGTTTCAAGGGTGTCCATCACTGTTATTAATTGACACGCCTCATATTGAGCAGCTCTGGGGGTTCCATGGTCAACTTTGATTTCATTCAAAGCATCTTGAATAGCTTTGTAGCCAAATCTCAGAGCTTTTGTTGCATCAGCTCTCGCAGACCACCTTGTGCCGGAAAGGCTCTTCAGTGTCAGACCTCGCTCGCATTTTGTGTGGTGGGCTGTTAAAATCTCCCACCGCCGAGTTGAAGCTGAGAAAAAGTTGTAGAGATTTTGAATGAAGCCAAAAAATGAAACTGCTTCTAGGCAACATTCTGCTGCACATGCACCAACTAAATTAAGAGAATGTGCAGAACATGGTATGAAGTCAGCATTAGGATTTTTATTTTTTATTCTTGCCTGCAGTCCAGAATATTTCCCTGCCATATTACTTGCATTGTCATAGCTCTGCCCACGACAGTCCATCAAATCAATGTCCAGTTCTTTTAACTCAGATTTGAGTGTTTCCTCCATGTGTTCTGCAGTATGACCATGTAGTGGTATGAACTCCAAAAATCTCTCGACAGGCTCCCCACTTTTCTTCAGGACATAGCGAATGATCAAAGAGAGCTGATCAACATGTGTGATGTCAGGTGTTGAGTCCACAATGATGGAGAAATACTTGCCATCTTTAACTTCTTTTACAATAGCATGCAGAACCTTCTCAGCCATCAGCTGAATAAACTCATCACAAACTGTAGAGGACAGGTAACTGGTATTTCCCCTGCCCTTGTTTCCGTATCTGGCTAGATGTTCTGACAGTAGTGGATCAAAGCGACTAATTAACTCCAAGCAGCCCAAAAAGTTCCCATTGTGGGGTGATCCTACTACCTCATCGTCCCCACGGAAGGGCAGTCCTCACGAAGAAAGAAACTGAATAGTTGCCACTATACGTTTCAGAATGTTGAGCCAGTATGCTCTCTCAGACTCCTGTTGCTGTACTATGTTTGAATCTATGCGTGCATTTTTATTTCCAAGTGATGATAGACTCAGCACAGCAGTGCGATGATCCATACCATTCTCATGTTCATGCAAGCGATTAGCACAGTTTTTCCAGTCATTAAATCCAGTGACAAATTGATTGTCTCTTATACTGAACAACTTGCAGCAGTAACAGAATACAGTGCCAGTAGACGGTGAGTACACTAACCATCTTCTTGACAGGGTTTCTCCATTTAGCTTTTTTCTAAAGAAATGTTCCTTAGTTAAGCTTCGGTTAATGTCTCCATATTTTCTCTGTGATGCAGAGAAATCTCCAATATTTTGACAGGGATGGTTTAGTGCAAAGTACTCACGCATCCGCATCCTGTCGTCAATTTGGTCCCACTTTGCAGGATCAGATGGATAGCTTGTCAATACCCTTTCCGGGTCTAGAGGCTCCATCAAAACTATATTGGGCTCACTTTTTCTGGCCGGCTGCTGTTCTTCCATCATTTTGTCATTCTCCTGTGATGGCGCTGATGTTGAAGGCGCCGAAGCGTCTTCCGCTGCGTCTTCGGGCCGCGTCTCCGGGCCTGGCTCGGCCTCTGGCTCTGCTAACACTAGCAGGTTTACAGCTGTCGGGCGGCTGCCCGACAGAAACTTCTGTATAGCCCCCCGCTGTCTCTTCTTTTGTTCCTCTTCATTTTTCTTCTTTTTACGTTTTGCTGCACCTGAAAGCATCTTGAATGTTAGCCTACTCAAAAAACGACCTGGCTGCCTGCCTGCTAGCTTAATTGTCCCGCTTAGTCCTGACCGGCGGACCTCCGCACTGGACTTAACTGACTGGCGTTAATGTGACGTCACGTAACGTAACGTTAAGAGATAAACAACGTCACTATTTTTAGTTAATTAATAAATATTGATATATTAAAACTGAAATAAATTGTAGATAGGATATTTGTATATTTTTATTTTATTTTATTTTATTTTTTTTTTTTTGGTCCCTCTGTCTGGGCCCCTCCCTGCCAATCAGGCCCTAGGCACGTGCCTAGTTTGCCTTTGCGTTAATCCGGCTCTGTATATATATATATATATATATATATATATAGAGAGAGAGAGAGAGAGAGAGAGAGAGACTACTGCCCATCACCTGAAGTTCTTCACTTTTAATAGAACTACAGCCTTTACAAACTGCTCTACCTCAAACCTCACTGTGACCCCACTTCATGTCTCCGACCACCTCCTCATCTCTTGCTCTCTCCCAGACTCTGTTAGCCTGGATGCCAGATGAACTTAGCCCCGCCCACAACATTTTACGGGCCAATCAGATTGTCAGGGAGGGCTTTATACGATGATTGACAGATGTTCAACGGTAACGTAATCAACCACGTCATCAAAGTGGCCTTGGGTTGAATTTGTTTTCAACAAAGATGCCTGCCGCTGGCGAGCTGAGATGTGTAGATGCTGCCATTGAGTCTGTTTTAGAAGACATCGACGGCGCATTCATTTTGAAAGAGGAACAGAGAACGTGGAGGCGACGCCAAAGCACCGTGCTAATCTCTATCGCCCCGGCGCTTGGCTGTTCACAACGGACACTGAAGCGACGCTGAACCGCCGGGCAGCGCTAATAATATCACCCGTTGATCCAGTAGATCGCTGCACGGCTTTGTGCCGGTCACACCGGAGGCTGAAGCACCACGCTGCGCCAAGGCTGCCTCGCGGTGCTTCAGCCTCTGGTGTGACCGGCACAAAGTTTTAACATGGGAGTGGATGGGAGCCAGCTGTTATTTAAGGCTTGGCGCTGCGCTGAAGCGTCCGGTGTGAACCCGGCGTTAGTAAATAACTCACAATGCGTTGCTTAGCATACGTCACATACTACGTTGCTCTGATTGGTTGTAGGTCTATCCAATTGAGCAAAGAAGAATTTTACTTCTTGGTTAGTTGAAACACGCCCCATAATCACAGCCCAATGGAGCGGTCTCAGACTCACATTCTGACTAGAATTGTGAGTCTGACAACGTCAGGCTAAGACTCTGTACCTGTCCGTCGCAAAATTCGCTCCCTCGTCCCTGGCCTGATCTGTTTTGTCAGCCCTCCCTTCATCTGTCTCTTTCTCACTAACTCTTTTCCTTTCTATTCTGATCTCTCTCGATTCTCTCTGTCCCCTTACTTCACGGCAGGTGTGCAAGTCCTCCCCAGTTCCGTGGTTGTCTGAGCTGGTGGGCACCGACAGAGACACTACGCGGGCATCAGAAAGGAAATGGCCTGAAGACCTGCTCACTTATCAATCTCTTCTCCCCTCTTTTGCTGCCTGTATTTCTGCAAGCAAAAATAATTTTGATCAAGAAAATATACTCCCTAGTTTGCCACTTTTTCAACTATTTAACAAAAAAGATAGATGAAATACGCCCCCCCCCCCCCCCCGTCTTCCAATCAACTTCTTACCCTGGTAACTTCTGCCTGCCAAAACACCTGCCTCCTTGACCCCATCCACAATCTCCAGACCTTCTTTCTTTTCTCGACCATCTTATTAACACCTCACTGTCAACTGGCTGTTTCCCTTACTCTTTTAAGGAGGCAAGAGTGAACCCTCTCCTCAAGAAACCCATCTGAAGTAAACAACTACAGACCTGTCTCTCACCTTCCCTTTCTTTCCAAAGCTCCTGAGCAAGCTATGTTTAAGCAACTCTCCTCCTATCTTCACCATTACAACCTTCTTGATCCTCACCAGTCTGGTTTCAAGGCAGGCCACTCAACTGAGACTGCCCTCCTTGCTGTCTCTGAGCAACTTCACACTGCTAGAGCAGCCTCTCTCTCCTCTGTCCTCATCCTTCTCGACCTTTCTGCTGCGTTTGACACAGTGAAACAACAGATTCTTATATCCTCCCTTCAGGATCTGAGTGTCTCAAGCTCTGCTCTCTCCCTGCTCCCATCCTACCTCAACGACCCTACTTACTGGGTAACTTGGAGACCTCACTCCTGGGGTCCCTCAAGGTTCCGTCCTGGGTCCTCTCCTCTTCTCTCTGTACACCAACTCTCTCGGCTCTGTCATTCACTCACATGGCTTTTCCTACCACAGCTAATGCTGATAACAACCAACTAA
Source organism: Pleuronectes platessa (assembly GCF_947347685.1). Lineage (NCBI taxonomy): Eukaryota > Metazoa > Chordata > Actinopteri > Pleuronectiformes > Pleuronectidae > Pleuronectes > Pleuronectes platessa. The sequence goes on from NC_070632.1 coordinate 26,002,292, forward strand.
TCCTCTCTTTACCCCAATCCCAAACACAGGTAGCATCACAAATGTCTGACTGACATCTCTCAGTGGATGTCTGCACACTACCTGGAAATCAACCTTGACATGAACAAGCTTCTTTTCCTTCCAGCAAAAGGCTCTCCCACCCATTAACTTACCATCGACAACTCTGATGTTGCCCGCATCCAGACCAAGGAACCTGGGTGTGACATTCTGCAGTCAACTATCTCTTTACTGCCAACATTGCTGCCACAACCTGATCATGTAGATTCATGCTGCACAACATCAGAAGAATACGTCCCCTTCTCACTCAGAAAGCGGCACAGGTTTTGGTACAGGCTCTTTTCATATCACGTTTAGTTGCGCTTACATGTAGCACTTGTAATTTGGCTTTTTTAAAGCAAATTGTACTTACGTGATTCTTGCTGTTCTGGTTTTGTCTCCTCGTGGTTGAATGCACTTATGTAAATCGCTTTGGATAAAAGGTTCAGCCAAATGAAATGTACTGAATCTTCAGAAGAGCAGCGCGGCTGAACCGCAGCCGGTGTGACAGCTCTGCAACCGATGTGGCCCGGTGTTAGAATGTGATCGGATCTACCAACTCTTTATGAGGGAGTCCGGTCAGCATTGTGTTTGGATCTTAGGAGGGTGTAAACACAATCCATACAACGTGGGGTCATCCATACCTACAGAACGTGATCATTATTGCTCTGAATGAATAGCACTGAACACTAGACAGAAGGCTGTAACTGTTACAGTAGCTGTTAGAAATTGAAGGCTTGAGCCTTCAGGATCTGAGGTGCTTATTTGGCATTTTAGGTTGACAGTGTCAGTCCAAGTTTTACTTGGTGACACTCCAAGTAAAACTGAACAGTTCCAACAGATTAAGGTCAATTTCCAAAGAAGGTTCAAAATAAATGGATGAACAAGGTTGGCCTAGGACCTGGCTGCAAGGCAACAGCAAATAAAGATGAAGTAAGAACATTTTTAGACATGAACTGAGACTCATGTCTGCACAATGGGGTCTGGAATTATTGTGGTGTTTATTTTTTACATATAGACATAATCAGATGTGTTAACAACAAAACTGAAATCTCCAGAGTGTTCATGTGATGGGTGGTGCAGCAAGCAGAGACACAATGTAATCACTCACAGAAATTTCAGGTTGTAGCAAATACAATAGAATGCAGTAAAATTACCACTTGTAAAGGCAAAGTGTTAAGGTTTGAGTTAGGTTGGACCCCAAAGCAGACACAGACGGGTAGATTGTAGATGAAGGAACAGAGTTTATTGTAGATAAGGTAGGTGCAGGCAGGAGCGGCAGGGTGCTGGCTGGCTGGGAGATCCTGGACGAGACGCCGAGCGGAGAGACACACAGAGATTCTGTGTAGAGGGAAATACACAGGTTAGAAGGTAATCAAAAAAACGTTAAGGTCGAGAGTTTCTGCAGCGCACTTGCTACCATCATAGACGGAATAATCTGGCAGTGAAGTGGAAAAACGACCAGGCCTTTATGGAGGGGATGATGAGATGAGATTGGGCGCAGGTGTGTCTCGTCCGCAGCAGCAGGAGCCAGCCACGCCCCCTGCCACACACAACCTGCACAGAGAGAAGAAGAAGGGAAGGAGGAGAAACAACAAAAACACACAACAACAAAACACAATCCTCACAGCAAAGGCCCAGATCACATCTTACTACCATGTGAATGGATGTATCTGATATCAAAAATTGACAAATGCTGCCAAACAGTATAAGCACAACTCAAAGTAATCCATTTTATGAAGTGGCAATTGGAGAGATGTAACAATAATATATTTATAAAGCACTTTTCAAAAGTTACAAAGTAAAAATAAAAAGAAGACAAGAAGCAAATTAATTCAATATAATTTAAAATCAAATACAACCAATGATAATATGCAAAATCTAAGTCACCGTATGGTATGGCTGAGTGACATAAACTCCTATTTTTATATTTGAGACACCTGAAATGAAAAGTATAAAGGTGGCTTTCAGGTTTTGGTTGGGATGGAAGTGAAAAAATGCCTAAGCAATCTTCAGGAATTGTGGTTCTTAGGATTGCAGAGTCACTGCTGATTGGCCAGTTTGCTATAATGCTATGTCCAGGCTTAGATTCATCACTCAACTCATACAATTTAGGGAATGAAATCCTAACCTTTAACAAACTAAAAAAGTTAAAATAATCTCAGTTACTTGGGATGAAATGCTCCTTCTAGTTTCACATGCTGATTTAGACCAGTAGGACTGTTCACAAAAAAATCTTGTCTTGGCTTCAGTTAGAGCAGTACAGTTTTTGCACATACGGAAAATAACAAGATAGAAACAGAGGAGGAAATGATTAAAGATCAGCTAGGTGAGAGAAAAAGCATGTTTGTGTGTTTGGGAGAAAACTGAATTCCTCCCCCTCACTCTCTCATTTTTCTTTTTCTTTTACAGCTTCAGGGAAGTGTGAGATGGTGTTGGAGGTGTGATCCGTTATTATTAGCCTCTCTTGTCAGCGGTCCTGTCACACCTTTTCTTATGGCAAGCTGTCTGAAACGGAGATCTCACCTGCCTGCCTGTCACTTCAACCGTATATATGTGATTTTTAGTGAGAGGTCATGAAATTGAGGAGGTGGGTAAGGTAAAAGTGTTTTACTGTGGTCAGCTTCAAATTTGAGTATATAGGTCGCAAACCCTGCCTCTTCCATGTAACCAAATAAGACTAAACATAAAAAAAAAAAAAAACATCCATTTTCCTTTTTCCCAAAGGTGTTTTGTGTCATTTTACGTAATTCTTATCAAACTGAAATTTGTTCAACTTCAATTTTTTCTGATATTAAGTTTTAATTATTATTTGATGCTATTAGAATACGGTGAGTTTTCATTATTGACAACTGAGACTGCCCTGAGATTGACGTGATGATGCCATGATTATACTTATAGTATATTACTAGAGACATCTACCTACTAATTCCAAAAATGTCGGTCTGTCTGTATGTAGAATGCATATCTCACAAACCATTCATCTTATCGGCTAAACACTTGGTGTGTCTATAGTAAATTGTCAGAGAAAGTGCAGTCGCAAGTTTGGTGCAATTTAGACATACAATGTTTTTACAGTTTAAAACAAATGTGATATTAATACAAATTTAATAAACAGGTGACAGCGCTTGACTGAGTTGAACTTTTTCTAAAATAAACTACAGCAGTAGTCGGTAATTGAGTCAAACTGCGGGTCTAAAAATCCTGAAGATAATATGGATATTTTCTTTTTTATGTTTAGCCATATCAACCAGAGACACAAGCATTCAAGACTCAAATCGAGTCATATCACATAGGTTTTAAACTGTCAAATCAATCCTAACATGTTAAACATAGGAAACTATAGGTTCTCTTTATTGCTAAAGCTGATTAAAGCTTCAGTTGAAGAAATGTGCAGATCATTCCTTTAGATTTACAGGAAAGCCTCCAGTTCATGCCAGTAGCACATGCAGTCTAAAGACAAACACTTCACCCTCTCAGAGCACTTTTAAGCCAGAGACCAACCACATCAGAAGCAATTTCTGCTGCCAGCTCGGCTTCCTGATGCAAGTTAACCGTCCGGGTCTGGGCCAGGAACCACATCACATGTGTACCCACACCTGACTGCCATGTTTACCTGGCAATCATCATGCAGACTGTGACACAGTGCTAGTCTGGTTCATCTGTTATGGCTACAAGCAGATTCATGCAATTTTGGCAGTTTCCATACAAGAAATGCTTCAGTGTGAGAACTGAAAGCTATTGTATGTCTGACAGAGCCAGTTACCTGCTGTGAAAACAAGACTAGCATTGTGTTGACCTTGTGTGTGTGTGTGTGTGTGTGTGTGTGTGTGTGGCTGTGTGTGTGTGTGTGTGTGTTTATGTGATCATGGTAAAACTAGCTCCCAAAGACTCCTACTTTAGGAACTAGCAGAGAAGGGCATTAGTGTCACTACCATACACGACACAGTCAGGATACTTTGCAGGTGTGTATCTGAGATCAGCTGAATGTTATCTTGTGCGCAGAATTTACATTACCTTTTGTGGGGGCTAGGGCATCGCCATTAAAGATTTGTGTTGATCCGGATCAGGGGGCAGATCCAGGATTTTCTCACTTAAAAATTGTGAGATCAGACATTTTTTCCACATTTTAGTTGATTTCTCAAAAATAAGCATGTTTAGAGGACATATATTTATGTGTGTGGAATTTGGTGCACACACCAAATTACAAAAATTCGGATCGATGTGTTTTGCCTACAAGCAAGAGAAAAGCGAATTGGACTCCAGATGTGAGCAAGGTGTGTTCATAGGCTATGATAAAAGCAGCCCAGCCTATCTAGTATACTATCCAAACACAGAGAGGGTCCAAAAGCATAGGTTGGTGAAATTCACCAAGTCAAACTCTACTGTTGACAACAGTGAAAAGAATGTTTTTTGATGAGAATGTGGAAAATGTACCAGGTCAGAGTGTTCAAAGTGATGTTAGTGAGACCTCATGAGCTCATACTTTTTACGCCAAGTTACACTGCGCGAGTCAAGTTAACTTAACAGGTTATGGGCCCAGGGTTGAAGAGGAAGTGAGCATGAATTGGTTTAATGCGACGTATAATGCGATGGCTAGAAGAAGCTAAAAGAAAGTGACGGGAGGATAAGATGACTAACCGAGCCACAGGAGTTTGTCAGGATTTCAATATTTTACTATAGTCTGTGTCTAACTGAACTCTAAATGAATAAAGATAGAAGCATTTCAAATTATAGCTGAACTTTTAACGAATAAAGACAGGAGGGGGGCCATGAGCAGTTTGAGCCAGATAAGGTTTTCACACAAATGATTTATAAATAACCCTTGCTTGGTGGCCGACCCCTGTGTGGAACTGAATTCGTATGATGTATTGGACGTTTTTGTGTCTCCTGTGGCAGCAGTGTCCATCACTTTTAGCTGTCCTCTGGAAACACTTCCGTTGTGGTTTCTTCTTTTTTTACTGCCAATTCTCTATTTGCAGCGCGTTTCTCTATTTGCTCCGCGTTTGTCTATTTCCTGCGCGTTTCTGTATTGTGTTGTGTTGTGTTGTGAAATTGGTGAAGATGTTTTCTTACTTTGCTTGTGTTTTGTCAACTTACATGTGTTTTCTTAAGTTGCTGTTCGTTGAGCTCTCAGGGCCACCGTAGGTTTCCCTTACAGTAATGAAACACTTGTTTGACAGTGTAGAAAACCCAGTGTAGAAAAAACAATTCCTTATTTTTTACAATGATGTAAAAAGCATTTTATCAGTAGACACTTCGTTTGAAAAGCGAACATAAATTAATTGCTGTGCAGAATAAAATTCTACAAATGACAGTGAATTTGGCACTTAGATATATCGGGTTTTAATCCTGATTGGAAAGTAGGAGTAGGTTGGTGATGGTTGTTATGGGATGTAGAGATGCTGAGGATCTGGATGACAAGAGACGAATTGACTCATCCGGGCTTAACCAGGGCACTGGATATGGAGACTGGGGGCGACGGGGGAGGAGGAGGGCAGCAAAAGAGAGGAGAAGAGATTTATAGTTTGAAATGTCTGGTTGATTGAGAATGTGGCAAACTCTGATTAGATTCCAGAAAGTACCCATAATCTGAAAAAGGTGGGGAGAGGGAGAGAAAAAACAGAGAATAAATGAGTCATGTTCTTCTGGATTGAACAAAGTCAGTGTTTCATTTCTGCTTAAACTCCCTTCCGGTTCAATATCTCTTTTCAATGGGGGGCACAGGAGGTGACGTGGATAACACACCAGCCTCTTGCTGTTTACTGCAGATGGAAAATAATACTGGGTCAAGCAAGATGCTAGAGGAGTTAAGTTGTTGTATCCCCACTTTAATCTATTAAAGTGGAGGTAAGTCATAAGGCTATAGGCAATATGACATGTAAACCATAAAACTACATATATATTCTTCTCATCTTACACACTAAAATATTCTGTTCTCTATAAGGATGTGTTCATGTAACTGGCTGTTGCCGGGTTCAAGACCGTTGAATAGCCACCCACATCTCTAATTGTTTTTGTGATTCAAAGGTGTCGCTCTAATGAATGGTTGTTTTATGTGGTTGGAGAAACAGAGTCAGTCAGATCCTTAACGAGTTGGTAGGTTTGTAGAACACAAAAAGACATCCAGTGAGAGGCCCTTCTATGGATGGAAACTCCTTGTTGATGAGCTGGTCAGCAGGGAATGACCAGAGTCGTTTAAACTGACACAAAGGTAACTACGATAATAACCATCCTTTATAACTGTGGTAAGCAGAAAAGTGTCCCAGAGTGCACGACATGTAAACCTTTGTATGGAGCCCCCACTGTCTAAGTGCCCCTGAGCATGGCACCTTACTCCAAAGGCAGAGGAAAAATGTCCCCCCATTTGCATGAGTGTGACTGTGCATGTGTGTGGGATTAATAAATGTATCTTTGATCTTTGATCTTTGATCTTTGAGGCAGATACTGCAGAAGACCATGACTACAAATGATGAACATGGAGCATTGAAATGTTTCCAACATGTTGTGCATGAGGAAGGACATGAGACAAAACCTATGATGCCATGGCCCTTCTTTACCTGAACGTTTGTATTTTTTTAAGTTTCTCAACCTTTATTACAGAGATGTCACAAAATCGACTCAATCTATAGTTCAATGAACTTTAATATCAGAGCTGGCAGTGTAAAGTCCGTTTAGTGTCCTATTGGACTTATCAGACATGTGCGCCCTGAAAGACAGCTCCTCTGGATCGTGTCTGGATAGGTTGGTGTTGCAGTGCATTGGTGAAAGCATTATTTGTGACAGGAATGGATCATTCACTTGGTCATCCTCATTCTTGCTCAGGGCAACATCTCAGCACTTTTGCATTTTGCATGTGTCTCACCCTTATAAACCTCTCTTTTATTCATAGTTTGCTTACAACATAGTGTTCAAATTGCATTTTGATGTTTTTAGTAACTCGTTTGGAATGGGCTGTTGTCTGGGTATGTGATAATGCTGGTTTTAACTTTATTTCTGATACTGTAAAAGTGACCAGCTGCTGGAGCAGCTGGACTCAGTCCACTGAACCCTGAAGCAGCTCCACCGCTGCAGCACAAATAGCTGCTCACTTGTTTATTCAAAGGTTAGTGAAGTTCGACTCAGTATGCAGAACCCAAAATGGAGAATCAGGTGTAGAAGCTGTGGCCATGAGTGTGCGCCCGTTGTTGTGAATGAGTTGTGATTCCTTACATGCATTCCACAGACAGACAGATTTATGGAATCAAAAATAAATAGTACAATCATTTTATACATTTCATCTTTTTGATCTCCGTAGCATTTTAAGTGACATAATGGAGTGACATAATGGAGACTTGAGATCTAACTCAAATCATAAATGAACTAAGATGTGTTTCTCTGTTTGTACTGACTTTGATAACTTGAAAACAGAAGACTGAGTAAGGATTCCATCCTTGCTGTCTGTACACTGATCCCTCACACTTCAACAGTGGCAGATGTACTGTATGCCAACTCACGTGATTGCACCTCTTGCTGCGTTTACTTTCACCAGTAAGCTGTCACAAGTAAGAGTAAGCTGACACTGAAGACATTTAAGCCTTTACCAAGGTAATTTTCTTGCACTCTTCATCACTCTCGTGTGGTTCTGTAAGAGTAGAACAGGAGGTATAGTGCTCAGCTCCTCTCAGATGTGGAACCAGCTCCCACTCTGGTTTTGGTTCATTTAAGGTTAAACTTACCACGTTCCTTTTTGATTATGTCTATAGTTAGAGCTGGATCAGGTGAGTCCTGAACCATCCCTTAGCCATGCTGCTATAGGCCTAGACTGTTTGGGGAACTCCCATCATGCACTCTGCTTCCACATTTATTTTTACCACATGTGTGGACTTCACTCCACTGCTCTGGCAGATAATTCCTTCTTGTTCGGTAGAGCATTGTGTTATTTTTCCCAGTGAACCGTCAGTGTTTTTGAAATTCCTTATCTGTGTTTGCTCTGTCAGCTCAGGTTATCCTGTGTACCTTGCTGCTCCTCGCATCTGTGTTTTCAATGTAGAGTTTTTTCTGTATGCTCAGCCCTCAGGCTGTCCCTGGGAATCTGCTAGCCAGCATGCACTCTGCCTTTCTCTATAATTCTTAAGGTCTTGACCTTATTTGTAAAGTGCCTTGAGATAATGTATATTATGATTTGTAGCTATACAAATAAAATTGAATCGAATTGAATCCCATCACAATTCGCTTTTACTGTAACCCCTCCTCAGCTCTACTGTCACTGTCAGCTGTCATTTCACTGTTTTCAATTAGCTGTGACCTTCCTCTCCCAGTCACCTCCTTTATCCATATCCAAATATTTTTTTTATTGTGCATGGACATACATTTTGTTCAATCTTTAACTGAAGTCTCTCTGATTAGAATGGGACTATAGATAATCATGGCTGTCCACTGGGCTGTCAGACATCTGAATGAAGAGGACCTTATGAATGAAAATGCCGCTCTCTGATGCCTTCACATCCTCTGTCTCTGCATCTTCTCTTGCTTCCTCTGTGTCTCCCTGGAATATTTTTATCTCTTCTGTCGTGGGCTTTCTCCTCTGATGTTTCCTTTTTTTACTTCCTCCCATCCCTCCCTTTTCCTTAAAATCCCCCTGCATCGCCATCTTTTTCTCGCACACATCAGCTCCCCATTACAGCAGAATGGGGACTGTTGCTGTGCAGATAAGATGTTGTAATCCATGAAACGCAGGGATGCAGGGAGCGTGCATGTGAGTGAGCACATGCACAGCTGTCTGCAGAGGACTGGATGTTTCTGGTTGCCTCATTATGGCAAGAGCAGCGGTTTATGACCGCCGCTCCATTCCACACCGGCTTTCCATCACCATCAACAGCCCTGCCATCGTCATCATCATCGCTCCATCTTTTTTTAGGGGGGATGGGGCACAGCTGAGCCAATGGTGAGGTGATGGGATGCTCATTCAGGAAAACAGCAGCTGGAAGACGGCAGGAGGGGGGATAACAGAGCTCGAGCGGGAGGGGAAAGCTTGCCGTCATCAGAGGACATACAGTATAGCCATGTGCTCATTCAGAAAAAATGGCCTCAGCAAAGAGAAGAAGTGAAAGAGGGGAGGGGTATATAAAGAGGAGTTTATAGCACCAGCTAGCTTCCCATTCATGTAATAACAGAGTATGGTGAATGCAGTGGATTACAATGGAGGTGGGGTAAAATAGAAACACACAGAGATACAAATAACAATAAAGGATTTTTTTTACTAAAATTACATAAAAGGAGGAAGAATAGGAGATAGGAACAAAATAAAGTGGAAACAGATAATATTGGAGGGAAAACTCCAACATTGTGATGAATCAATGATTTACTGAAGACAGTAACTTGTGCGTTTTAAGCATCATGCACAGGGGTATAGAGGCCAGTGAAAACAGGCTACAGGGCACAGCCAACATATTCACCGACTACACAGCAACTCTGTAAAAAAGGTGGTTTGGAAATAAATCTGCATCCTTCATGCAGTGAACTGAAGAGGGAGACCAAAACTGAGCGTATGCAGTTCACCCAGACTGAACTGCAGATGCACGTGATGAAACGTGACACAGTGTGATGACACGTTTTTGTGTTCATTATGGAAAGAAAACCTGACAGCATGAGATGTGACCTGATATGTCTGAGGATGAGTTGCAGGCCTAAAGATAGGGAGTACATTTTTTATTTAAAAAAGATGATGCTGATTTATTAAACCGATAATGCTTGTTTCCCTTTCCCTGTCTGATGCAAATACAGTTTTTAAATATCATATTATGTTTTGATTATGTCATAAGGTAATTTCTTATGTTTAAATTAACATTCAATGTTGTTGTTAATGCTGTTAAACATTATTTACACAAACCCATGGCTGTAATAAGTAGAAGAGAATAACTGATAGGTATATAGGAATTATATATTACATTTTTTTATTTAGTTATTGCGACTATGGCTTCAAAGAAGGTGGCAATCATAAGTGAGGGAGACAATAGCAACCGTACAATGTAGTGTACTGCATGCGCTGCAGTTTTTTGTATTGTCAATCTGTTTGGTCAAATCTGTAAGTGCTTGAATTCTCTATCACATAGTTCTGTATATACTAGATAGTAAAAAACCAAATTACTTTTCTGCTTGTTCGCACAAAATATAATGTAGGATAGGGTAATTTACATTATCTACAGTATCAAGGTTTCGGGATGAAGATCATGAAATTCATTTTGATTTGACTAAATCATTTGACTAATTTGCCATTAAAAAATGTGTCGTGCCCTGTTAAGAGGAAATCAGCTCTAATGTTTATGGTTTAGGACCTGAAGTTTACTCTCATGTGTTGTTGGTAAGGAGGAGGCCAATGTTTCTTTAATGCTGCAAACATCAATGTAAACAGGGTCAGTCGAACGCGCTGAGGCCCCCGGCCATGTGTGTTGACCAGTGGCTTGGGTCTCTCTCTCACACACACAGTCATCTCTATTGTACTCTCGGTCCGAGCAGGAGTCAGGAAGTGCATGTGAGTGTCAGTCATGGTGTTAAATTGATTGTTCCCCATAATGTTTTCTTTGCGTCAGTAGTGAGTTTGTGTAAAATACCACAAATTGTCATCTGACAGAGAACAGGAATGAGAGCAACCTGATTTGATCTAGATGGAGGTAAAATGTCAAGAACTGTGTGTGTGTGTGGGTTCCTGTACTGAAGCATAAAGATGAGGACATTTTGACTGGTCCTTACTATTTCAATGTGCTGTTTTAGGGTTTGACGGTTAGGACACTCGGACGGAGGGTTTGAGGGTTAGGGTTGGAATTAGGTTGAGATTATGGTTAGGGTTAGGCATTTAGTTTGGATGGTGAAGGTTAGGGTAAGGGGCTAGGAAATGTATTATGTCAATGAGTGTCCTCACTAAGATAGAAGTGCAGACGTGTGTTTGTGTTCGTGCGTGACAGTTATGTTGGCTTCCTGACTTCACATCAGCACTAAGAATATACTACAACACATAATAGTGTGATTGAGTGTTTTTTGTGTGAGTGAGTGAGAGAGAAAGAGAGTAAACTGTACTCTAATGGAAAGCCAGTAGCAACAGCGAATACGCACACACACTGTCAGTAGTCACACACAAAGACATTAGTGCAAAGACGCACACATACAACCACAAGGCCACAATCATCTGATGTGCCCCCTGTGACAGTGGGAAATACACAGTCCGATACGCACGCACGCACGCACGCACGCACGCACGCACACACACAGTCCATGTCTTCAGAAGACATTCATTGACTTACTTTCAGTTCCTGGAGAATTGCTCTAGGTTTAATTATTGCTATAAATTATAAATACCTATTTCTCGTTTATCCAATTATCATAATAAATTTTAATTATTAATTAAATGGGTATCAACTTCCTTTAAGCGCAAGGGGTGAGACAAGTCCTCATGTGACTGTGTACAGATTCAGATTAACACAATATTAGTAAAAGGGGACACACACATCAACATGGACTCTTAGATATAGGCCTAGGTTTGCACCCTCTCACACACACTCATATAAACCTGTGCTGTCACACAAACACGCTTCACATTCACGTGAGGAGCCGGCCTCTGTTACAGTTTTTTTCGATTGCTTAAGCACGATTTTCAAAACAGGGCCCGGTGTTTCAAACACCAAACACAATCAGCACAACCACACACCCAATCAGCAGAACACCTCAGATCCTTTGCAAAACTAAACACTCTTGTAAAAACTATACACTTATTTATCAAAACCATATTTTTTTACCATATGAAAGACACACGCTTCATATGACTTAATTATGTTTGAGCCAGTTACACACTGCTGTTGATAACCTAAAACACTTTTAGCAATTATACTTCTCAGTGATTAGAGTACTGTAAGTGAAGTACACAGATAAAGTGCAAATAACAACAATACATTCACCAAACACTACACAAGACCAATGTTGCAGACTGATGAAATTATAATTTATTTTTTCCATAGATCCAAATAAATCAACATGGAGAATCACAAAAAAACACATCTCCCAGTTTTATGCTACTGCAAAAAATATTAGACATTATCTCTTCGCCTAGCTGGATCAGGCCAGAGAATTTCATCAACTTCACAGGCGATAGACTCATTTGCAAGACAACGTTGGAAGAACCGTCTTGAATGTCGAATCCATCCTTGCACAGATGCGGCGTCAATTTGGTCACAGGCCTCCTCCATGGCCTGAATGAGGGGTACTTGAATCTGGGGCCGGAGATCATAAACCCTCCACCGCCATGCCGAGAAAAACTCTTCTATTGGGTTTAAAAATGGAGAGTATGGTGGAAGGTATAGAACAGTAAACTGTCGATGTTGTTGAAACCAGTTTTGGACCTGAGCAGCGCGGTGGAATGACACATTGTCCCAGATGACAATTGATTGAATGTGGTGCATGTGGTTGAGTGCTGTTACGATGTTGTGCAAACGGTCCAAAAATGTGAGGATGTGAGGTGTATTGTAAGGACCCATGTTGGCATGACGGAGGAGGACCCCATTCTGAGTAATGGCAGCACAAAGGGTGATGTTACCCCCACGTTGCCCTGGGACATTGATGATAGCCCTGTGGCCAATTATATTTCTGCCTCTCCTTCTTGTCTTTGACAGGTTGAATCCTGCCTCATCATGAATTCATGTGGGATTGCTTCAGCATCCATCTGTAAAACTCTCTGAAATACAGTGAAAGACAAGATTGTGTAGTTCAGCATAGGTCTGGAATACAGTACATTTACCTGTAAAAAGTAAATCACAGGGCTAAAGTGAACAATACATACCTCCACATACTCATGCCGCAGCTGTTTGACCCTCTCTGAGTTCCGTTCAAAAGGCACTCGATATAGTTGTTTCATTTCAACCTGATGTCTTTTCAGGATGCGTGCCACTGTTGACTGAGAGACCTGATCAACATTATTGAAAATGGCCTGGTCATCGATAATGTTGGCTTGAATTTCTCTGAGCGTTATAGCATTATTTGCCAAAACCATGTTTATTATCTCTCTCTCTTGATCTTGTGTAAATATGGGCCCCCTTCCTCCTTGTCGTTCTCGACCCTCAATCCTATGTAGAACAAAATACATGTAACCTACTGTAAAATATCACAGGATGGGGTATCAAAAGTGCTGATATGGTGCATACAATAATCAGCTGATAACAGTAACTGAAGACAGATTTTGTTTACCTGTTTTCTTGTCGAAATGTCCTAATGACTGATGCCACCGTATACTGTATCTGCTGAGATTTGGCTGAACTCTTAGTCCAGCCTCCTTCAGTGTCAATCCATGGTTCACCACATGGTCCACTAGTGTTGCTCGAATATCATTAGATAAATTTGGTCGTCTTCTTCTTTGAACCTGTTCTCCCCCTGCTTCAGGTCTTCCTCTTCCTCTTCCTCCTCCTCGGCCTCTACCTCTACCTCTGGCATGGCCTCCGCCTCCGCCTCTTCCTCTTCCTCCTTCTCCTCCTCCTTCTCCTCCTCCTCCTCCTTCTCCTTCTCCTCCTCCTCCTCCTCCTTGAATTCCCCCTCTCACCCTCAGTCTTCTTCCTCTTCTGACTCCTTCCATTTTGGTTGAAGCCAGGTGAACTCACTTGCTGCATTTTTATAGTGCTTAAACCTGATTGGTGTGTCTTCAATTAAGCAGTCATGTGTTTGTGCACCTGATGGCTGTGTTTAACCAATTGGCCCATAGGGGTGGTCATTTGACAGTCAGTGCTTTGGAATTGCAAGGAAGTGACATCATGATATCCTTCTGTGTTTAATGTATACAAGTGTGTTTAGTGTTTTGCAGATCACTGTTTGTATTGTTTTGCAAAAAGTGTGAAGCTGACATTGTGCTTAGTGTGGTGCAGATCTGGGCCCTTGTTCTGCTCCTTGAGTGTAAGGTTGGATAATTGTGTAAAACTTTTGAATTTAGTGTTTATGCAATCGTAAAAAACTGTAAGCGCAAGGCACTAATAAGCTGCCCCCTCCTGCTGCACGGCTCCTGCCCATTTCCTGTTAACTTCACGGAATACTGAGCCATCAGAGGACCAGTCTGACCTTGACTGAGAAGGAAATGAGAGTTTACACACTCTCCTGTTTCTGTCTATATCTGTAGTAGCTGACCCCAAGTGAGAAATGAAAAATCTCTAGACATATGCTATTGTTAAGTGCAGTTACTAGTCATGTGATGTATTTGGATTCAGTGATGCTGAAATGTATCAATTGCAAACTCACTCAGTCTCCCAGTATACTCTGTAATCATGACTGTGTTGACATGCACACTACTCTCCTGCATGAGGCTATTCCTGGTGTTGGAGGAAACAACATTACAGCACTAGTTCCATTACCAATGAGAGTGGCTATAGGGTTGTACCCTCCGCAACTAGTCAACAGTGGTCACCCGTAGTTACCTGTAGTTTGCCTTTCACTGATACACAACACAGCGTGGGGTTCTCTGCACAGACGCGTTCACAAATCATTTGCATTATTCGATTGAGAGGTGGAGCGGCCTGGTGCAGCAGAAAGAGACAGACGTATTACTTCGCTGCAGAGATCATATGATCTTGTCTACAGCACTTCAACACCGTTGTCAGCTTTTAACACCACAAAGTCTCTTGACATCTACGTCTGTGTCTTCTACGTGTATGTCACCGCTTACTCACCAGGAAATATTTGTTGGCTTTTATTTAGATGAATTCTTCCAGGAAAGGGTTAAAGTGCTGCTGACTCTTTTTCATGATGTTTAAATGCAGCCTGATAAACTTCGGAGCTAATCAAATAAACACTAAGTAAACTTCCGGTCCTGATAACTTTTGGTGAGTTTTGGTGTTAGTTAAAGTAAGAGCAGGTCAGCAGGAAACTCCAGCAGGGTACAAACCAACCTCCTGATCATTGAGTAGCCGTGGACCGGAGAGAAACTCTGTATCTTTACTGTTTGTTTCCACTGTTCTTCAACTCAGTAACTTTACATTAAAACGCTCCTCTTGTCTCACTGTGTGTGTCGTTCTGAGCGAGTGAGTGGGGGCAGAGCCCTGGGGCCGTTGTGTGTGTTTGTGTCAATGCGGAGGACACACTTACACAACACACACACATTTTCTCGCGTTCCTGGTATTTCACATGATGGCCTATATGATGATGTCGAACATATGATGTTCATAATCATCGTAACGCATTACATATGATGAACATTCATGTCCTTCATGTAAATTGATTTGTTCCGTTCATTGTTTACAAAAAATATGTGCCGTGATTGTATATGTATGAATATGCACAACACTGCCCAGGATCAATATATTTTAGCAATGGATGATTAAAATATTATGGCTGATAATCAATATCCCTTTTCAGAAAATGAATGGGATTTTTACTTACAAAACCATGGTGTTGAGCTTTGTCGAAGATAGTGGAGTAACGACAAGCTTGAACAAAAACAAAAGTGTATAAATAAATACAATATGTTTAAATTGTTATTTTCTTTATAAAGTTTAAATGCTATTCCTATTGCAGCCTTACTTATACTGAGTGCCCCAAAGTAAAGCAGACAAGAATATTAATTTATCATATACCAACGTCACATAATTGCCGTTTCCTGCATGTAAGTAATGTTCACATCAACCAACTTGTTACTAAGACGGAGAAGCTTTGCACAAGTGCCTTGATATCAAACAGACATATAGAATCATTTACTTTTGAACTGGATGAATTCAGCTTAAACGACCTATAAATACTCATTCAAAACTACTAAAAACAGGCAAAGAGAGATTTGAAAAAATGAAAAAAAAGAAGCTGTAAAACAGTTTCAATAAAAACTGATGAGGTATCAAATATCCCACTGGTGCATCCAAACAAAGAAATTTGTCTATCCCCTTTCAAGTGGGTCTGCAAGTCATAAAAAGATCTAAGAGCTGGCAACAACATGTGTATAAAGCACTGTGTCTGGTTATCACACTCGTTACAACAATGAAACTGTCACTTCATCTCCTTTTGAAATAGTTTAATTTCTCATGCTGCAATAAAATCCCTGTACTTACACAGGACCCAGAGGTGATGTCTGCAACCCCAGACTTGACTTTGCCCAGGTCTGTGTAGGCCTGCAGCGACACATCTTGTTTTAGGATATACTGTCACCCTGTGGACAAAAATAGTTTTTCAGTCTGAAGCATTCACAGGTTTGTGTGTTGTAATGAAAATAGTTGACCTCAGTTCGGCTCCGTACTTGGATTCATCGTTGACTCGTAGCTGCTTTGTTTCCCACCACTTTTAAACTAAAGGTGCTGATTGTTCCACTTCATGATCTATTTAGTGTCATAAATCCTTTATTGGACAGGAGATACGGTTTCATGTGTCTCTTCTTGGAATGTGAATGTCTGTGAGGCCTGAACAAATGTCTTTGTTCGTACTCATACATTGTTGACATCAGATGATGCTGTGTGGGCCGGTAGTGTTAATATAATTATTCCGCTTTCCACTCGTTTCATTTGCAATTGGTTTGGAGAGTCAAATATTTGAAAGAAAGTGTTCACAAGGGTAAGGTTGGGATATAAAGCTAGGCGAAAATTAAAAATGAATTCTCGAGGCAGGGTAAGGGTTAGGGGCTGCAACTACATTTTGGTCAGACTGCAACATTACACATCAGCAAGTCTTAAGCAGGCCATTTCAGTAATGGCAACAGATAACTTTGTACAAGGCTAATACTATGTTGTGTTATTTTAAGGCAGTTCACTAAGTGTTTCAGCTGTTTCAACAGTAGCCTGTATGGTTAACCATAAGTCCCATAGACACAGTCGGCCTATCTAAAATCAAGTATGTAGTGTGTATACTGTTTGATAAAAGAATCAAACAACACATTCCGCCTGTTGTCTGTCGTTCTCTTCAAACTGTTTTGTGACTTTATCATTCTCATGAAGTGTGAATCCAGCCTGTGCTGTGTGTGTGTGTGTGTGTGTGTGTGTGTGTGTGTGTGTGTGTGTGTGTGTGTGTGCGTGTTTGTGTGTGTGTGTGTGTGTGTGTGTGAGTGTGAGTACGTGTGTGTGTGTGTGTGTGTGTGTGTGTGCGCAGCTAGGTTACAAAGCCATCACTTAACAGAGGAGGTGGTTTAAGACACTAACTTTCAGCCACCTACAAAGCCTTTTCACTCCCCAGACAGCTCAACACCCATTCACACCCCAACTACAGTGACCCTAATGTTTGGGACCAAGATATTATGCCACATACCAAGATGTTTGGCCAGACCAACTAACAAACATGGGTAAACAAGATGGACGCCAACTGCAAAAAAATACAAAATAACTAAACCAATCAAACTGCCTGGTTCGGAATCGTTGTTTGCTTCAGTATCTGCCTGTCAGACTCCAGTTCTGCACCCCTGTGTTTTACCTGCCTAAGATCAAGTGCAACTTTTACAACAAAGAACCATACAACTTCAACAGTCTGAGTCTGTACATTGCATTTTGAGTCCAGTCCACTATGCTCTGACTGCTGAGATGGTGTCAACCAGTTTCAACAGTGTGTAAGCTATATAACATGTTGCCTCAAACAGAAACTACTCTGTTGGTTCATCAGAACATTGATAAATCACAATACAAATTCTCAATATAAATTCTCAGTTCTGATTGGCTGTCAGGTGACGGGTATATATTGCACATATTACATTGCATATTCAACAGTTAAACTAGTATTAAGGAATTCTGACTGGCATTTTATGTTAACCTGCTTAAATACATATTGCTTGATAAATGCTAACTGTTTGCTGGGTAAGAAAACATGCAGTGTCAGATGAAAAATTACATCACAGCAGAAAAAATGCTAATAAGAAGGCGTTATCAGACTGACATAGTGTTAAAGAAATATTACATGTGAATATCAAGCTCTGTTCCTCTTGGGAAATGAATTCACACATCCTAAATTTGTCTTCTGGCATGGTAATGTGGATAGGTGATATTTACATCTTGGACATTTTGTTTTTACAACTCCCAAACATTTCTATCCGGAGCAAGGGTTAACAAGTGCATTTCACATAATTTTCCGACCCTCCCACGTGTCTAGCATGTGAGCTTATGTTGTGTGAAGTAGAATTTTCATTTCCCAAATACCAAACATCAGCAGTCAGCTGCTTCTGGCCCAGAAGAACCTTTTCACAGTGACTTATCTCTAATGACGAGTCTTCCAAAGATGCCATGACATAGGACTGAAATGATTTC
Source organism: Pleuronectes platessa (assembly GCF_947347685.1). Taxonomy (NCBI): domain Eukaryota; kingdom Metazoa; phylum Chordata; class Actinopteri; order Pleuronectiformes; family Pleuronectidae; genus Pleuronectes; species Pleuronectes platessa. The sequence goes on from NC_070632.1 coordinate 26,020,540, forward strand.
ACATTCCCTGAGCAAGAAAATGGGTTCCCATTTTTATTCTGGACGGTGATAAACAACCCAGTCTCATCAGAAAACGTTCAATGGCAACGTTGGTCCACTTGGAACGACGTTACCATCTCACAATCTGGCCTCTCAGATTGTGAGATGGTAACATTTAGTCCTCCCATTGTTTTGCATTGGCGTGTTCTCAGGTCACGTGACTCTCAAGCTCCCGTCTGCGGAGAGGAAAACATGGCGGAGATTCCCTGTTTTTTCAGATAAAAATATCATTTTGTAACTTAGTTTGGGCATAAAAATACATTCTGAAACCATTTCTAGCGAGAAATGTGCTCTTTGCTTCCACATACTTCAGCCAGTTCGTGCTTATGATAAATATTTTAATAGTTATCAGGCATGTTTTTATCGTTGCTATGATGGTTGCCATGCCACCACGGCGCAGCTTGGTGTTTAAATCACAGTCCCTGCGTGGTGTCCTTCAGTGATCGTGAATGTTATTCATGTTATATAATAGTAATATTTGAGGCTAGATTACATCTCTAATGAGAAGGATCCTGCGAGTCTGTTTATACCGAGGCCGGCCCGAGTGCGCGACCGGACCGAGTGCGCGAGCGGACATGACGTGTGGCTGTCGTAAAAACCCTATTTGTAAACAACCAGTCCTTTAACTCGGGGCTGCGTCATAAACACGGAGCGCTTCTGTCAGGTAAGTAGTTTATTGTTTTTAAAGATCGTTATGATCTAGGGTTACAGTCCGAGTGCGGAGAGAGTCCGTCAATCCACACTATGGACGCTGTTCATGAGCTAATACGCCATTGTTAGCCACATGCTTCAGCCCACGGTAGCCTGTGCTACCTGGGAGGTGAATACATGGTTGTGGAAACCAGTTCAAGACACTTAGCTCATCATTGAGGGACGCTACAATATAAATATAAACATGAATTTGATTTATGAATGCTTTAGATTGATAAGGAGTGTATTTGTCTACTATTACTCCACAATATCAGATCAATTTGGTTCAATGTATAGTATGCAATATGACAATAATGTTTTCATGTTATGGAGTTGCGATTCATTTTATAAAACAATGGCTATGTTCTGTTTTTTAATCAAGGAGGATCAAAGTGAAGCTACAGGAGTTTCATTAACGTCAACAACTTGGACCGAACACTTTGTTTTGCTTGATGAAGAGCAGGAAGGGCAGCCTGGAGAGAAAGAGAAGCCGGGTTGAGCCCACTACCATCATCCACGTACCACAAGGAAGATGAGGGAGAGAAATGATCCTAGCATTAAAGAGGTACTTTTAAGTTATATACCAGAAAAACCACACTGAAAGAATTTTGATCAATCATGCTTCCCTGCTGTGATTGTTTAACTGGGAAAACAACTTTTTCCACAGGAAGGCAAGTAAATTTAAGGAATACATGTGCAAAGTTTTCCTCTGTTATGTATAATGATGACCCCCATCAAACATAATGTTAGCAATATTTACACCTTTTAATTTATACTGTTTATTTCTGTCTACATGTGTGAATTTGCCTTCATTAGTTTCAGAAAAGAGCGATGATGTATCGGTCAGTGGGCGGCAGCACGAGACTCCGCAAACTAGTCTGTAAGCAAAGTAGACGAAGGCATCGAGGTTGCGGCCTGCCATCATTGTTATTTTGCTTAAGGGACTGAATATGTTTCATGCAGAAATATTAGCATTTCCCTTATATCTACCAAAACTGCTTGTTTCACAGACTGCAGTTTTGTTTTGGTCTGATGTGGTGTGCAAATACAACCGTATCTGCAATGGGTTGTGGGGCATTAACATTTGTAACTCTAATTTTGTTTTGACAGACTGTGAAAAGAACGTTGAGAACATCACCACTCTACAGGAAGACACAGTCCAGTAATGGGTGTCAGAAGTTCAGTAGTGAACGACAGGTACTGTGGAAAAATGTGTGTCATTGTTGTACAATGTCCTTTGACTCTGTTTAAACAAGGTCAACACAAAAAGGTTTGATTGTAAACTGATATCGGTACGAATTCATGTTATTCTCCTCTTCAAAAGAAACAAACAATCAAAATTACCTGCAGAAAGCCCTTGATGGACGCTTTAGCTGCATCGTCAGACTGGTGAGACAGCAAGATGCCAACTTTAATGCCAATTTATTTGTGTAACATTCTGTGACCAAATGTATAGATAACTTTTTGTAGATTGTAAAAATAGATAACCCATTTATTACAAAAAAACGACACTAGAATTACCGCACTGCGTTGTATGACTCCGCTAAGCAGTGCAGTGTCCGTCTACTGTATCTCTTGACAACTGAAACCATAAGATGAGGTCAGTGTGGCCTTGACCTTTTTACTTAGACTTCACCACTTAGACAACCAGACCTGTGTGCTTTGCTGTGACTATAAATGACTGGAACCTCAGATAAAGAAAGTTATTTTCTGACTTCCATAACTGAGGCATTCTCTACAGAATGTAACTTTCTTTATCTGAGGTTCCAGTCATTTATAGTCACTGCAAAGCACACAGGTCTGGTTGTCTAAGTGGTGAAGTCTAAGTAAAAAGGTCAAGGCCACACTGACCTCATCTTATGGTTTCAGTTGTCAAGAGATACAGTGTCATTTATATGAGAGAAAATATGTAGACGGACACTGCACTGCTTAGCGGAGTCATACAACGCAGTGCGGTAATTCTAGTGTAGTTTTTTTGTAATAAATGGGTTATCTATTTTTACAATCTACAAAAAGTTATCTATACATTTGGTCACAGAATGTTACACAAATAAATTGGCATTAAAGTTGGCATCTTGCTGTCTCACCAGTCTGACGATGCAGCTGAAGCGTCCATCAAGGGCTTTCTGCAGGTAATTTTGATTGTTTGTTTCTTTTGAGGAGGAGAATAACATGAATTCGTACCGATATCAGTTTACAATCAAACCTTTTTGTGTTGACCTTGTTTAAACAGAGTCAAAGGACATTGTACAACAATGACACACATTTTTCCACAGTACCTGTCGTTCACTACTGAACTTCTGACACCCATTACTGGACTGTGTCTTCCTGTAGAGTGGTGATGTTCTCAACGTTCTTTTCACAGTCTGTCAAAACAAAATTAGAGTTACAAATGTTAATGCCCCACAACCCATTGCAGATACGGTTGTATTAGCACACCACATCAGACCAAAACAAAACTGCAGTCTGTGAAACAAGTTTTGGTAGATATAAGGGAAATGCTAATATTTCTCCATGAAACATATTCAGTCCCTTAAGCAAAATAACAATGATGGCAGGCCGCAACCTCGATGCCTTCGTCTACTTTGCTTACAGACTAGTTTGCGGAGTCTCGTGCTGCCGCCCACTGACCGATACATCATCGCTCTTTTCTGAAACTAATGAAGGCAAATTCACACATGTAGACAGAAATAAACAGTATAAATTAAAAGGTGTAAATATTGCTAACATTATGTTTGATGGGGGTCATCATTATACATAACAGAGGAAAACTTTGCACATGTATTCCTTAAATTTACTTGCCTTCCTGTGGAAAAAGTTGCTTTCCCAGTTAAACAATCACAGCAGGGAAGCATGATTGATCAAAATTCTTTCAGTGTGGTTTTTCTGGTATATAACTTAAAAGTACCTCTTTAATGGTAGGATAATTTCTCTCCCTCATCTTCCTCGTGGTACGTGGATGATGGTAGTGGGCTCAACCCGGCCTCTCTTTCTCTCCAGGCTGCCCTTCCTGCTCTTCATCAAGCAAAACAAAGTGTTCGGTCCAAGTTGTTGACGTTAATGAAACTCCTGTAGCTTCACTTTGATCCTCCTTGATTAAAAAACAGAACATAGCAATTGTTTTATAAAATGAATCGCAACTTCATAACATGAAAACATTATTGTCATATTGCATACTATACATTAAACCAAATTGATCTGATATTGTGGAGTAATGGTAGACAAATACACTCCTTATCAATCTAAAGCATTCATAAATCAAATTCATGTTTATATTTATATTGTAGCGTCCCTCAATGATGAGCTAAGCGTCTTGAACTGGTTTCCACAACCATGTATTCACCTCCCAGGTAGCACAGGCTACCGTGGGCTGAAGCATGTGGCTAACAATGGCGTATTAGCTGATGAACAGCGTCCATAGTGTGGATTGACGGACTCTATCCGCACTCGGACTGTAACCCTAGATCATAACGATCTTTAAAAACAATAAACTACTTACCTGACAGAAGGAAGATGACATCGTGGTCTTCCAAGCGCTCCGTGTTTATGACGCAGCCCCGAGTTAAAGGACTGGTTGTTTACAAATAGGGTTTTTACGACAGCCACACGTCATGTCCGCTCGCGCACTCGGTCCGGTCGCGCACTCGGGCCGCTCGGCTCGCGCACTCGGGCCGGCCTCGGTATAAACAGACTCGCAGGATCCTTCTCATTAGAGATGTAATCTAGCCTCAAATATTACTATTATATAACATGAATAACATTCACGATCACTGAAGGACACCACGCAGGGACTGTGATTTAAACACCAAGCTGCGCCGTGGTGGCATGGCAACCATCATAGCAACGATAAAAACATGCATGATAATTATTAAAATATTTATCATAAGCACGAAGTGGCTGAAGACTGTGGAAGCAAAGAGCACATTTCTCGCTAGAAATGGTGTCAGAATGTATTTTTATGCCCAAACTAAGTTACAAAATTATATTTTTATCTGAAAAAACAAGGAATCTCCGCCATGTTTTCCTCTCCGCAGACGGGAGCTTGAGAGTCACGTGACGTGAGAACACGCCAATGCAAAATAATGGGAGGACTACATGTTACCATCTCACAATCTGAGAGGCCAGATTGTGAGATGGTAACGTCGTTCCAAGTGGACCAACGTTGCCATTGAACGTTTTCTGATGAGACTGGGTTGTGATAAAGAACATAGTACTCATGTTTGTTATATATCCAAAGCATCTCACACTCCATGCATGGTGAAAGGAGAAGGGAATGTAAATGTTTATGGGTCAGCTTAGATTTCAATTGTTGGAATAGTTTCAAAGGCTGAATTCTAAATGACTGATGTTGGTGCCACAGCGGTCGGCACAATATTTTGACAGTCTAAAGTTCAAGCAGAAATCATGAAAGAAGATATATTTGCTTCGATTCTATTTGCCTACTTCCTTACACACTTTCTATCGAAAGTCTACAATTGTGATCACACTGACAAGTGAGCTATGGCAACATGCGGTGCATCAAAATGGTCAAAAAGTGTAAAACTATGGTCATTTCTTACTCCTCAACATGTGCCATCTTAGCTATGTCATGGAAGGGGAAGGAAAACCAGTGTTTGTTCACATTTGTAATATGGCGTGTAATTGCCATGTTGTATAACACATGAGTTAAGGCAATGAACAAATCAGCTGGCAGGTATTTTGGCGAGTGGGTATCGCTCAGATTATTCAAATTATCCAGCAACACCCATCCTTTCATTATCTATTCCACTTCTTTGACGCTTGCATGTTACGGAGCAAACCCTGGACAGGTTGTCAACTTAGACAGCTATTCACATTTACACTGGACTATGGTGGAATCCGATCGTGATGGTAGATCCTGATCGTGGTGGCTGCTGGCTGTGGACTATGATTACAACAAGACTGCTTGTTGTTTGATATACAATATGTAAATGGTAAATGATTTTATATTTATATAGCTCTTTTCTAGTCTTGATGACCACTCAAAGCGCTTTACAGTACAGTTTTTACATTCACCCATTCACACACACATTCATACAGTGCATCTATTCGCAGCACTTTGTTATTCCATGGGGGCCATTCGGGGTTCAGCATCTTGCCCAAGGACACTTCGGCATGCAGATGGGTCAGACTGGGGATCGAACTGCCTACCTTCAGGTTGGAGGACGACCACTCTACCCCTCAGCCACCGCCGCCCTATGTCTACTCACATACTCCGTTACTGACAATAATCCTGCAATTCATTTACTTTCCATTATGTTACAAATTGTTTATCCTAACCAGTACATATAAATACTCTTATTTTTCTGATGTTCTCCGTGACATCTTTTGCACTTCTCTCCATCCGGACAGAGGGATCCTTCACATGTGGCTTCACATGTGAAGCCACAAAGATTTTTCTCCTGTTAAAACGCTGGTAGTTTTTCCTAACTCTTGTTGAGGGTTAAGGGCAGAGGATGTCACACGTTGTTAAAGCCATATGAGACAAATTGTGATTTGTGAATATGGGCTATACAAATAAAATTTGATTGATTTGATTGATGACATTTAGAAATCGTTGAGGCAACGTAGATTACCCAGGGGCGAGAATGCATACAAACTCTCTTGCTGACTGAAAATAATTCATTCAAAAACAGCATGAGGATTAAGGTTCAAGATTACAAGCCGTTGAGTTGGTCATTTTATAAGATTAGATTCATTTAGTGGGTTTTATTGGTAAGGGGCAGGCATTGAGTGGGAAAGATGTAAGAAATCAGGAATCAGGATTGTTAGGGTTCAAACATCAGGTGGTCGAACTCTTTGATGGTCAAACACTAAGGACCACAAAATTAGAGTGTCAGGTCAATTTACTTAAATTGCTCGACCCTGTCGCAAGCTTGTCACACCTTCTACCCTCCTCCAGGGATTTAAGGTGGTTGCTGGACAAGACATGACATACATTATTGCATTTGTATATGCCACAGTGTCGTTCTCTTCAGGAATGCAGTACATCTTACTGCGTTCCTTTAATCGGTGCACCTAACGCACATCCTGCTATGTACCAAAACCAAAAAGACACAACAAAGGTTGCACTTTGGGTGGATCATGACGTGGCTTATCGGGATCATGGGAGTTGTTTTCACCACAGAGGCCGTCATTGTCAGTCAAATTGGCCCAGTTAATCTTTTTCACTAAGGCAAGTAAAACCGGTTAAAACAAAGGATAAAGCAGTGTCATCTAAACAAATCGTCTTGGAGGGGCTTTGAGCTGAGCTCCAACTAACTTTTGCTAAAATCTTTATTCTGATAATTTAAGATCCAGAAATTTAGGAGGTTGAACATGGAGATTGGGGGATTATATCTGGCCAATGTGATTTTTGGCCCATTTGTACTTTGTGGTTTACCATAAATTGTATTGTAAAATGAATTAATGCATGTGCGATAACGGCCCCTGTAAGAATCTAAGAGCATGCACTGGCTATATTAATAGATAATGACACTGAATAATGTGCTTATATATGGTTGTTGTGTTGTTTTAACCAAGGTCGAACTAAAACAGTTAGAAATTAAACAATAAAGCTACTCAGTTTATCATTTTGGAGAATGATTATCTTTATAAAAGCCGAGACATGGTTTTTATTGCTTTTAACAGTGTCAAAGTCTATAGGTAGGGTGAAGGCGACATGAGGTGACAGTTACACTCATGTTGATCACTTGCTTGCCCACAGGTCTTCTTTTGTTCTGAGCATCATGAGTGTCAATGGTTAGTTACTCACATGTTTTGCTGTCGCTGTCTAGAGGATCTGTGTGATTGTTAGAGACGATTGGTAACATTCTGTTGGGTTTCAAGAAAAGGTGCACACATATTTGTTACAACTTATTATAAATTTAGGTGGTGTTTGTAAAAATCTGAATGATCTTTTATGTTCTGACCAGCATATCTTCTGATTTAGGCCATGTTGAAGAAATGGAAATATTACATGAATAAAGTTGTAATTTTTCTGGTGAAATATCAGAAGATCAATCTGTAGTATAACTTTAAGTCTCACAAATAACAAAATACTCAGTAGTCACAACCACGTTAGATTATCATGAGTGTCAGGACTTTCAAAAGATTGTGTAAGAAAACTGAGTCTATTCGATAAAAAGAACTCTCTTTCGTAGTAGGAAATGTTTGGCAGTGGTCTTCTGTTTGGTTACATCTGCAGGATTTTTAGCGCAAGCAAGCACAGGTTTCATTTGCATAGAATGTACAAAAAAAATGTTGTCTTTAGTTTCGTAAAATTATCACCTTTTCATTATTTATACTAATAATGAATTTATGTGAATGAATTTACTTTTCTCGTCAAAATTTTACAATTTGATACTCCTAGTACTATGACTTCATTATTAAAATCTATAATTAGAATTATAAAAAGAATTGTTTTAATATGGAGTCCATCGTTTTTTTTGTGCTGTCTTTGGGTCACTGTCTTCTGCAAATGAAGCTAAAAATGGCACTAGTATAGCTTAATCAACACTGTTGTGAACTGTAAGAGGCTTAAAGGACAAAGAGTATTTTCAGTGCAACTAGCTCCATGTCAAATTCTTTTTAACACCTGCTGCACACTATTTCAACAGCAGCCTTGGGAAAAACTCCATCAAGTGACAAAATGACCTGTGTTAATGGGAAAAAGTCAAACTCATCAAGGATTTAAGAATTTTGAAACTTGTTGGACCTGTGGTTGTTTCCGTGTGTCATTTAAAATGACATGAGTGTCTTCTGACCTTGGGAAATTCATGAAATACCATGACCCTTGGGCCTCTTTGTGGAAATGATGAAGGTACATGACAAAAGTGTGACATGAGAAAAGAAAAAAAGGTTGCCCTGGGCAAAACACTGACGGCCTTTCATGATCGCTAAGGCCCTCTTCAGGCCTGACATATATGGTCACCTGATTACAAGTACAAGTGTGAACGCCCAAGATGCTTGAGAATGCATTTCATTATGGATCATTCAGAACACAGTCTAGGATGGTCTGGGGAAAATATGATCTTATTCTACTGGCTGTGTGAGGGGGGATGTGTCGACGGTCACACTGAGAGATCACAGCTGAATAGATGTCTTGGACCAGCTACAGCACATGTGTCAAACTTATGCCCCGCGGGCCACATCCGGCCCGTGAATGAATTATCTTTGGCCCGCATGATAAAATCTATTTACTATTAGAGCTGGCCCACCGACAGTCTTGTGCAAGTTCACATCTCTCATGAACTAGTATAAAGTTGCAGATAGAGCCATAAGCAATTAATGAAGCTGATTTTATTACTTGTATTTATATATGCATTATTTATATTTCATTTATTTCATAATTAATGTTGTTTTATCGGCAATACTCTATAGGCCTTGTTAGTTCAAGGTTCAATATTTGCACTAAGGTTCTTTCAATAAGTTTTCAATAAATGTTGAACCCATCTGGCCCTTGACTTGCAGCAATTTTTTTATTTCGGCCCCCTATGTATTTGAGTTTGACACCCCTGAGCTACAGCGTCAAACCTCAAATAGTTTCACACTTCTCAATATCATCATTGGCGAGAACTTATTGGTCTTCTATCTTTAAGTTACTGCATTGAAACCGTTGAAAAATATGAGACCTTTATCAGAGCTAGCACAATGTTAAGCACATATACACAAAACTATGGTATAAAGTGAGGTACATTTTAAAGTTTCGAATACAAAATAAATAAATAAATTCTCAATTCTGATCAAGTAAAACTGACACTGAAGAGGAACATGTCATCAAAAAAAGGTAACGTTTTAATGTGGTCTAATATTAATAGATTAATAAATATATTTGTAAATTAAAATAGCTATTTAAACACAAGAGTCATCTGAAAAATGTCGCCTAAGCAGATTTGACTGTCAGGTTTGTTGGGGAATGTTTCAATCAAGGTCATGTCAGAGTGAAATAATATTAAATATTTCAATCACTCAAAAATGTATGTATAGATATAAAATTTACACTAAATAGCAAACTACATTTCTTCAAGAAAAGAAAATTAAAGCTCGTAGTTTTTCTTGCATGGTAATGAAACTTTCACCAATTTCTTTCCAACACTAGGTTTTGCTTCTACTTGGTTAAACTAGTTGACTTATGGTTTAATCTTAATTGCAATCGAACCTGTGTCAACTTGTGTCTCTGCAAATCCCTCACATGTATTATATTGCTAGAGTGGCTCCTGACCCAGAAGAACCATTTCTCAGTAACTGCCCTCTCATGTCAAGTCTTCCAAAGATGCCATGACATAGGAGGGAATCCATTTTTCATCCTCTAAGCAAGAAAATTGTTTCCCATCCAGCATGTGGGACAGTGATATTGAGTGTGTTATTCCAGTTTATTTCATATCCAGAGCGTCACAAATTTCTGGGCATGCATGGAAATAGTGAATATCAGTACTTTTGGGTCAGATGAGGTCTCAAATTTTGAAGACTCTACAGACCAGAGAACATTTTACATTAAAGACCAGATAAAATTTATTATCATGCACAGAACCATTTACATTTGTGTAGGTGTCTGCAAACTCTCAGTTAACTGTCTATTTAAATTGTTCTCACATGGGAGCAGCACAGTTGCTACACAGTAACAGGCAGTTCATAGCAATAACTCAAATAGGTTTTAATCAAATTTTACTCTAAATTACAGAGTTGATTGGATCTTGGTAGATTTCTTCAAGTGTTGATTGTGAATAGGTCAACCATAGCATTGTTAGCCTAACCCTTAGAGAGAAATCACAATTACCAAAAATGTGTACCTCAAAACCCAGTGTTGGATAGTCGACCTCTCCACATCAGCAGCCGCCATCCAGGTTGTGCAGGTGCTCCTCTGTCAGTCATCACATCAAACCTATTTAATTTTTGGTTATGATTGGTCCAACCTGTCTCCGGATTGATGAAAATCTGTCTGAATGTAAGAGGTAAGACCAAAAAGTTAAAATAATTCAAGCTACCATTATTTAGACGTAAGGGTATTGTTAAACGTGGGAGACATCAGTGTTTTTATGATAAGTCACATTGAGGATATCATTAAAACTGACTAAACTACTTTTCACGAGATGGTGAATTAAAGTATTACTGTCTGTGGACCATCAGAAATAATAAAACATACTTTATATAGTGATACATTATATCGATAACTATGCTGACTAATTCAGAGATACAAATGTATTGAAAAAAGATTTGACGAATGACTTTGGTTGAGGTCAGGGTAAGATTCAACTTTTGATGAAATAACCTTTACTACTGGTGGTATTGAAAGTTACAATAAAAAGATCCTTTGTAAAGGCAAGTTGCTAACGTTTTGTGATACGTTTTAAACTGATTTGTAATAGAGCGTCACTGCAGGCATTAGTCCCAGAGTGAGAAATGATTAATGTGAGTTCATGTGAGTTAGTGTAACACAATATTCAGTTTGAGACATAACGTGATATTAATGACAGTGTCATCCTCTACAATTGTCAGGCATAACGATGCCTGACAATTGACCCCATGTTATCACGTGTCACATAACGATGTGACACGTGATTACATGGGGTCCATCATAGCGCAGGTAAAAAGGTGGTGAAACAGCCATGAATCAAATTAGACAACAGAGTTCCATGCACCGAAACACTCCACCATGATATTCATCATCAAAAATACTAGGTAAGATATGATAAGAGGAGACCATCCTAATGTGTATGACAAAGTGATTCATGTGACAAACGTGCTTGTCTACTCTCTTAGGATCCACTCGTCACACACCAGTAGGCACATGACTGTAAGTCAGGGTAACTAAAGCCTACATTCACTTAGCGGCAGACCAGAAACATCTTAGAGCCACGGAGGAGATTACAAAATAACACAGCCGCTCTCTTTTTGACTGCGATACTCTGTTTCCCTGGTGACACGAGGCAGTCACTTGTCCTCTTAGGTCTGTTCTCGGTCTGACCCCCACCGCGCGTGTGTGTGTTTGAGCAGTCTTCACTTAGGTCCTAAGAAGCAACTGTACAACATCTTGCATTCTGATCCAGAATGCAACTCACGACAGAGGAGAAAATAGAGCTCGGGCTCAAGGACCAGGGGTCAGTCAATCCTGCATTTACGGTAAGTCAAGTGTCATCTCAGTTCTTCAGTCAGACTTTGTGACACCAACAAAATCAAAGTTTCAAACAGGTTGCTGTGTGAGGTTGTACTGCAAGTGAGGAGCCTTTTGAAATGATTTTTTTTGTTGAGTTTTTCTAACAGAGCAGGATAAAGTGAAGTACAGGGCTATTTACTTACAGCAGTAAGAGCTAAAAGTAAGCCACTGTGGAATGTAGAATGCCCAAAGTGTGCATGGGTTCCACAAAAGACAGGCTGTTTGAGCGGTAGTACAGTTTAATGGTGTGTAGTAAAAGATCAGATCAGTCTGTCACACTGTATCAAACATCCTCAACTAGAAGTGCTTGATATAAAGTCCCGCAAGACACAGAAAGTTAATAAAGAGGGGACATGTGGTATATATGTAATTGTGTGTGTGGGTGAGAATTCTCAGAAGGTCTGGCATCATGGGGTGTGCAAGTGTACACAGCTGACTCCAACGTTGATGTTTCCCCTTCTTTTCTCCTCATCCCAAATAACACAAGAATTTGGGAAAGTGGGAACACAAAACACTCGCAGATGTGTCAACACGTCAGGCTGTCAACACTTGTACTGGGAAAAGGCTTCATTCATTATTATTTTCCCATATTGTACACAACCTGACAGTCAAACAAGAGAGAGACTAAAACAAGGTTTCATAATAAATGTTAAGGCTTTGATCAGGTAAGCAGTCACACGTCAGTACAGTGTCCATAAAGCGTTTTAAAACCTAAATGTTCCTCTTGTAGTTTCTCCTTCTGTTCACACATATTATCACAAAATCACCCTGATTAAACCCAGTTGTGCAGAACATTAAAGTTTATTAGTGTTTCTTTTCTCTATTGTGACTGTTGTATATCGGAGTCAAGTGATGTGTGACTTATTTGTAGAAGTCACATTGAGCTGCGTTTTAAACACACAAAGGATGTGTCGCCACGGCAGATATTGTCATCCCCTGCCGGACTTAATCTGAAATGCTGAATTCCTTATTAAATGGCTTGTTAAGACTTGATGCAAGTGAGAAATAAAGGCAGTCACAGGCTTGTAATAATGCGTAACTGATTCAGACCAGAATCAAACAGATACTCATGGTTTTATGAGTGTGACTAAATTTATTCATTAAGTGTTTAGTAATTTGTTTTTTAAAGATTATTCAATAATTTTGTATCTTTTTTGTATTTTTTTTTAATTGATTATTTTCTCATGATATATACATAGTCATAGCCTAGAGTGTACCTCCCTTTACCTCACATTGTTCAGCAATCCTGCAGTTTCCCAGAGTTGGTTTGGGAAATGGACACAGGTCCTTTTGTATGTTGGACAAACAATCCAGTTTATAAATTAGCCACAATTGTCATATTTGAATCAAAGCCATCGGCTTGGAAAGCAAATATGTCTAGTGCATTTTTCTTGCAGCTTAGACAAGAGGGCTTTTGTTTGTCTATCCAGCTTTGAATCAAGAGGAAGTCAGGTAGCGCCAGTCCTCCCAGTGTTTCAGGTATCAGCATAGGACAAAGGTTAAACTCCACAACAAAAGGCCAGCTTCGGGTAAATGAAGGCAAAATACCTCTGGTAACAAGAACATCGTCATGGTACAGTTCTCTGACCCTTGAGCTCCTCACTGGTGATGTTTTTTTAATGTGACTTATTAGTGGCCAAACAACCAGTCATAACTGGTGTAGGAGCACACTCGCTGTTCTTGACTTGGCTCCAAAAACTGGAACCTTTTAGCTTAAGTTGGGAAGGTAGACATGGGACATTTTGACAAATTACAACATTTGCAGTTTTGAATAGACAGTTAAACGCAAATGGCATTTCTCTGAAATTGTGGGTACATAACAGTGGGTGTGAGACAATAAGAGGTTAGGTAGGTGTGAAGATTTCAATTTGATATAAATGTTAGAGTTGCACAGAGGACATAGCGACAACAATGGTAAACAGAAAGTTAAATGGTCATATATGGTTAATTTTGTTGTATTTGACGCTACATCTGGTAATACATGAGAAACTTTGACCTCAGTTGCAGGTTAGACACAGGAGTGGTGACAAGTGGAGTGATGAGTGTTCGGGTGTAAACTTCATTGTATGAGAAGGAATTCCAAATAAACGTTCCATGCCCTGACTGGAGAAAAACACTATCAGCTTCTGTACATGTGTAAGTATGAAAAATTTTAATTAAAAAGTATAGATAAGATAGTTGACCTATGGAAGTCAACTTATTTAGCCCTTTGATTAAAATCTTAAAACAGGGGTGGTTGAGTTTCGCCTTTTCTGCTGAATCAACTCCACATAGTTTTTAGTGAGAGATGGTTAATGCTTGAAGTTATTTTTGAGTCTTGGTATTAAACTCAAGGCAGCATATAGGTTTCCAGATGCTGTCAACAGAACAGCTAAAACACTTGTCATCCTGCTGTACTGTTGCATCATTGGACCAGTTGACTACTAGTTTTCTTAAGTTTGCTTTGCGGTCACTAACCACAAGAGCCTCTTGAAGATCAGCAAGGCTTTCAGCAAACTAATGGGGCTTCCCACGCCAAACGTATTCAACTGTATCATAACAGCTGTGACATGGAAGGCACACATCTTAGCACATGACACTGTGCACTCAATAATCGCACTGGCTCCCCTCATTGATGATTAACCACACTTTTAGCGCCATCTGGTTCAAGCACTTTCCCATTCATGATATTTTTGTCCATAAAATGAAACCTGCTGTATGTCTTTGCTGATAAGGTCTGATAGAGAAAAATAGTAAAAAATGCATGTTTTGTTGCTAAAATGCATAGGTAAGACTTTTGCCTGAACCAACATTGCAGGAGAGAGAGACAGAGCGAGAGAGGGGGGGGGGGGGGGGGGGGGGGGGGGTAATATGCAACAAATGCCCCTGGCTGTAAGCAGACTGGGTAAATTGAAGTAACATGGTCAGCAGCTCATATGCCCAGGTTATAGAAATATCAATCTCTCAGATTTCTGCTGCCACCAAAAGTAAAAATGGAGGTGAATGGAACTTTGTGTGTGGCACTGTTGTTCACATCAATCAAAAGGTTTCCTTAAAATAATTAACAACGATGAGGCTTCGTACAAACTGTTATTTAAGCTAATTAATACACAGTGGAGTACAGGTGGATGACCACTAGATGGAAGCATATGGTCATCTGATCCCATAGCAAATGTCTTTGCAAACTGCCAGCTGAGAACGTAGTAACATAAGCATAAATCAAAGACAGGGAGGAAATGTGGTGCAGATTAGACCAGTCTGTCTCTGTCACGTGAATCTTGTGTGAGACAGATGCAGTGGTGGGATGCGCACAACAAGGTGTTTTCTTTGAAGAGCTGACTGAATGCCAGACTCACCCTTTGAGACTCAGCAGGTTTCAGAGTGAAGTACTCAGCATATCGCTTTTTCTCTTGTCATGGAACTTTGAAGTGATATATCCTTAGATTCACTACAGTCTGGATCTTATCTTTTGTGCTGTCTCCAGTATGTAAGCTGTCAGGCATCCTGTGAGAAGGAGGATGCAATAGTCAAGACACACGATATGAGGCAGTTCCCCATTTGGGGAACTGCCTCATTCAAAACACAAACTACTAATGTTCATTCATTTATATTAACTATTAACTGCAACCCACGACATCCAATGTATTGTCCAATATTACTGAGCTAGATGTTTGTCTCACTGTTGTGAAATATTCTCAAAATGAACATAAAACCATTCATGGAGACTGTTTAACATTTGATGTGGGCTGAGTTGTAGCTGAACAATGAATGCATACTTTTCGTCTTAAGAACTGTGTTCATGTGAACTTGGAATCAAGCCACAACTCAAGAGTGTACTCAGCACAAATCATAGGTACGCTCCGGCACACCTCTGTTTGTCGTCTTTGTGATTGACAAGCAGCTGTCTAGCATTTAATGCAAGTATCCTTTGGGAAATAGGGATATCTGGCGATGGTGGATGGAAGGAATGGCTTAAACTAATGACTCTAAAGAACAGGTATTTATTGAGGGTCACCTGATATGTGAGATCAGAAGCTGTCTTCAAATGCTAAGAGATCACTCCCTATTAAAACTGGCCACATTGGACTGATCAGTATCCTGTAGGTTTGTATAGACACTTTTGATGTGCCTGTTTGAAGCATATGCCTGGTTTGGTTATTTCATGTGTAAACAATATAATATTTATAGGAAATGTGTCTGCAGTGTAGCATTTTGCTACAAAATGCATGCCCATAAGTATTTGTAAAGTAATTTGTTGGATAAGTAAAATATGCTTCATACTCTGAATTACTCCCATTCTGTTCATTAGTTGAATGTTACACTGTGAATAACAATGGCATTCACAGAGTTCTGATACCTAAAGTAGGCTAGATTGATTCCACAGATTGCTCTGATGTTTAGATGCTAAAATGGATGCAGACCCATTTTTCTTCTAGACCTTTTATTTTCCAAAGCATTGTGTAAGAGCGAAAAAGACGTATATAAAACGTTGTGAATTTACAGTTGCTTGTAGAACATTTTGTTTTCATTCTCTTCCTACACTGACAGCTCCAGAAAAGGAAGTTTTCACCTGCTGTGTTCCCACAGCATTAGATGGGTGAAAAGGATATAAATAACAAAAACGTAAATCTCGCTACACAGTGCGAGGGAGTGAGCTAGCGTGCCAAACGGTTTTATTTCTTTAATGGTTGTTGAAAAGAGTTCCCAGACATAAGCAGCTATTGATGATTGGACATAAATATAGTAGACTAAACTGGCGTGTCTCCACTCAATGGCTTGTTAGGTAGACCTGTTCAGCAAGCTAACCACCATCCTGACAATGCTAGCAGGCTTAGTAGGCTCATGATTCAGCTACTGTTCAAGTAACCTAAATATTCAACAAATTTTTAATTTCCCAGCGAAAATGTCCAGACATTGTGGATGCATCGCAAACGTACCATGTTTAACATGTTTTTCTGCACTTTCATCTTTACTATTTAATGTTAGGTGTGTACAAATTATTAAAAGCACTCTGCCACTCAGTGCCCGGTGAAGCTATCGGTAACTTGGAGGTCGTGATTCAATCAATCAATCAATCAAACAATTATCAATAAGAAAACATTCACCGCTCCAATAGTTTTATTGGCTTACTTGCATGATACATTCATGGTTAATATACTATAATTTCTCTATTAAATAAAAAATATCTTTTATTATATCTCTATTATTTTGTACATGAAATATCAATGTATCACAATTATGAATCACTGACATAGACATATCTTGTGTCAAACTTCCTGCAGACTAATCAAGTGCTCCAGGCCCTATAATTATAAATATTTGTTAGCCACTTGGAATTTTCAGACTTTCAGACTTTCAACTCATCAAAATGTATTCCTTACTTAGCTAATTTTTACCAGGGAGGTTGATCAATAAAACGTAGTTTTTAATTAGCATGTTTGGAAGCTGTGTCTTTACAAGATTGTGTATACTTAAGCATGATTGTGTACAGAAATATACCTGCTGACACACATTCCAAACTATGCATGTAGCCTAATGACACCAATGCAGAAATGTCTACTTTCATCTCTCTGTGTCTATGGCTACAAATGAAGTAAGCAAATATAATCTATTGTATATTTAAATGTTGTCAAATCCATCTCCATATACATTTTATACACAGCTTTGGCTCCAACCCTATCAAACACATGTAAGTTGCAGAAGAGAGGGATAAAGTCGTGATGCAAATCAAGTGACAGTTTCTCTTCAAAAACATGGAATTGGCAGTAAAGTGTTAAATAAGTTGTATGGCAGGAGCCTTTCTGCTTTGAACAACTTTATCAACAGCATCTTGACTGGATTTGGGAGAAGACAGGTCGTTCACCCCACCTGCCCTACACTTAACCCTCATCTCCCACACTATAACTCACATTAACTACATTGCACACACTCTGTATGTCTCTCATCTGAACTAAACTTAACCACAGCTTTAGAGAACACTGAAGACAGAGGGCTTTCCCTGAAAAAACGTTAGCTCTAGGAGAGTTGCTGGTATGCTCTTAAAAACACTGAGTGACAAGTTCTAATGTTAAAATGTGTTGACAAAAATATGGGAGTCGGTGGAAATATAGTTTGGGGGGAAATATAGCAGAAAATATATTTTTTTCTTATTTGATATTTCTTGATAAATACCACCGGTGAACTGATGACTTGTTTGTCTTTGCCGTGCTTCTTTCCAAGGGCAAAGACAGTGATGAACAGCCACAGCTGACAGTGGACATTGAGGAGCCACACACGGAGGTCCTGGAGGAGACTGTGGACAAAGGTGAAGATTTGGTTTACTCCCTCAATGACAGGCCACCATGGTACCTCTGCATTCTGCTTGGCTTCCAGGTAAAGTGATATCATGGCTTTTTTGGTCCAGTGTCAGTGCATTCATTGTACTGTTGTTGTCCTCCATAATCTATGTTTTAGTGCAGAAAACATATACACCCACAAAACCTACAATTTATGCCTCTAGAGCGATGAAAAAATGCCTTTTAGGCTTAACAGCTAATGTAATAGTATATTAAATATACTTAAAGGGAAATTCCCTCATTATCTACTCACCACCACTTCGCTGGTTGAAGTGTTTGAATCCACAAAACACTTGTGGAGTATCAGGGGTAAACACTAATCCAATCAAATTGAAGTAAATGGTGACAAATTCTTGAAATGTTAAAAAAACACAGTAAAAAAAACACAACCTGCCTCCATTCAAATTTGAATGTTGAGGGTTATGGACACTTGGATGAAACCACAGGGGCAGTGTGGAGGCATATAATGTTTTTTTCTGTTTTATTTCATTTAATTCAATTGTATTGGATTTTGCTGCAACGCCGTTTACCCCTAAAACTCTAAAAGTGTTTTGTGGACTCAAACACTTCACTAACCCCATCGGCATAGTGGTGAGTAGATAATGATTGAGTTTTCTTTTTTGTGGTGAACTAGCCCTTCAATGTACAGTAACACACAAATAAAGAAGTATCTATTCATTAGAAGTAAAGACTGAAAGGCTGCTACATTTCAGTAAATGCTCAAATATTGCCACCTATATTATGTAATTTTTTTAAGCAATAGTATTTGTCTCTAAAGTTAGTAGCCTTTATCCTTAGCACTGTAAAAACACAAGACCCGAGTCATTCCAGTGGCATTTTATAATCAAACCCTACTTTGTTAGCCCAGGAACAAACATCTGTTTTGTAAGAAATTATAAAAGATTTTGATTTGAGAAGAATATCACAATCCTCCTGGTTTGTACCTTGACAGTAATTGTTTTTCCTTCAAAAACCACAGAAAGCATTTGTTTATTAATGTGTGAGCTACTGCTGGTACTGTGACCAACAGGTTATACGGGGGGGGGGGAAATAGATAAAAAAAAGTATTGTGCGCTCATGTCCTTGCATAAGAAAATCAGAAGACCAGAAGGTCATGAGTTTGATTTCAGAGCAGAGCAGCCATGCAGTCATGCAGTAAAATTAGTTACGAGGATGCCCTAAAAAATTTATAAAATAGAGTTGGTCACAACACAAGAATTTAGATAATGTTAAGACTGATACTTTCCTTTATTTGTGCACTGAGAAGCCCCAGGTTGAGCAACAGATAAAGGAAATATAAGAATATAAGAACATCATGTGCTGTAGTGTACTGTAGCATGCACTTCTGCTGTGGCTGAGCAGTAGAGCGGTCGTCCTCCAACCAGAAGGTTGATTGTTCGATACCAGTTTTCACCATCTGCATGCTGAAGTGTCTTAGGGCAAGATCCCTGAATAGCTCCTCCAAAAAAAAAAATAGGTGAACAGCAAACTGTAGAGTGAAGTGCTTTGAGTGGTCATCAAGACTAGAAAAAGTGCTATATAAATACAAAACTGTTGTTTTCAAGTTAATTCCTTCCAGCAGGAAGTTGAAACAGGACTGCTGTCAGCTTAAAGACTGATGACTTTTTGGAACACATTTAAGTTAAAAAAATAAAATAATATATATATATACTTAGCTTTATATGCTTGATGGAAGTTCTTAACAGTGATATTGACATTTTATAAATGTTATTCATTATTCCATCATCCTAGCACACACCCTTTTTTTAGGTTAATGTATGTTTTATAGCTTTTTGAGTGATATGCTGTGTGTAGCATTAAAGACTAGCGTGCACCCCAGCGCAAGTCATCTAAAGAGCATCATGTTGGTCGGATTCTGCCCGAGTAGACAATTACTGGAGGGACATAAAAAAAAGTCTAATAAAATAACTAGAGAAGAGAAGAGAAGAGAAGAGTTTGGTTTACTGTCCCCCAAGGAAATTGCCTTCTGTTTCTCCCAGTTGGATCCTATTGCTTTTACAACTACAACAACCGGTTTCCCACAAGTATTGTTACCTTACTCCAGCTTTTCATTTCTCAGATCCCCCTGCACCCTCGTCGGTCACCTCACTTTTTTTATATGAGGACAAATTGCGTTTGTTTTCACTTATGATGACTTCCAGGAAGAGGGCTCTGTGGCACCCAGCTGCATTTGTGTTATTTTGAGTGATCATATGTATAAAAAAAATATACCCCCTAACATCATGTTTCATTTAGAAGGTTAAGGATCACTGAGAAAGTGATAGTGGAGTAGAAGGTGAAGTAGTAGAAAGAAAGTAACAACTCTCTGAGATGAAGTGGAGTGGAAGTACCATAAATAGAAATACATGTATCTCAAAATTGTACTAGAGTACAGTATCAATCAAATTTGATAACTGAGTAAGGTTACTTTCCACCACTGGATAATAGGTTTGATTCACTGAAGATCTCGATTCTTACAGAAGGTTCATCAGTTACTACTTCAGCATCTGGCCACCCTTTAATCTTCAGCGGCACTGTCTCATATCCTCATTTCCTGTTTCCAGCAGCAGTCAGTCAGTCACATCTTCAATCTACGTCAACTTTACAGCAGGTTAAATACTACATCTGTTTCCTGTTGTAAGAGAGAGATGTCCCATTTCCATCTTTTTTGGGGGGGGAAAGATAACATATGTTTTAATACAAAAGAGCTTTCTCCACACTTTAAGGATACACACACGCTCATGGTGGAGTTGAAGGAGAATCCCACTGTTTTGTATAATTAATACATTTTCAATAATTATTCTAAAGAAAGTTAAATTTTATTTGAACAACCAAGTAATAAATTAAATATTATTAAATGAAATAATCAAACAGCTGTGTTTTGTACATGTCCCTATGTCCCAATACTCGCTAAGAGGTTCAATTCATTGCAGATCTTGGTCTTTAGGGATATTTGTTGACAAGAATGAAAATATTAAATATCACCTGCGTTGTCCTTGAAGTCCCAAGATGTTCTGTTTGGGAACCACATCAATCTGTCTCTCATTGGCTGTCATTTTCACAGAAGTATAAACTCTTTTCCCATTAATATGTCTTTCTTCATTACTGTTGCTTCAGTACAAAAGGATTATTTATTGCAATTTGTTCCAATTGCTCGGTTCCTTGCCACACAAGATTTGGTGTTGCACATGTTTGAAATATTTTTTGGGAGCATATAAATAAGTTATTTCATGAACATTTAAAGCATATTGAAGCACTTGTTGAGGCTATTGTCAAACGAGTTGGTTACATTCATGAGGAGAGGAAACTGGTTTGTGATTGTAACCACTGAGAGTGAATCAGAGTTGATTTATTGTTTTTTTAATATACGAGAGAGTAATGTACTTTGGTACAATAGATTACATCTACCATTAAAAATCCTCTCTGACTCATGTATGCTTTCATAACTTGGTCGATTTTAGGGAAATTATCAAATAAAGAAATCACAATTATATTTTTTGTTGATTTCATTTAAAAATATTTTAAGTTTTGTGACAAACTCAAACTATTTAGTACTATAGCCCCTCCAAGTTTTTCCAGGCAATCACATTTCCTATATGACTGTCACTTCCAAATTCAATTCATCAACACAACGTTTATCAAGCAGTTTGCACAAATTATGGGCCTTCTGTCACTGAAATCAATGCGCATCCACTGGCGATGACACAGGGTTCCTCTTCCTGAAGGAATACTCTCAGTTTCCTCTGTCATGAACCTGACCTTCAGTTCTGATTTATGGAAGTTGTAGGTTTGAAAAAACTCCCATAAATCTGGTGGGGCCTATCAACATCTGGCTTCATTTTTAAGGGTCAAACTGTCACAGCAATGCATCTCATGTTGATGTTAAGACGACCACTTGTTGATTGGAAAAACTCAAAATGATCTCAAACAGGAAGCATTGAGATGATCTACAAACGTGAGTGATATGGATAATGTTGGATTGAATTGTAATTTAAAATACAATATTAAAAAAGTTTGGGGGGTATTTGGTTTGAAAAGGATGCAAGCCACTGGTATCAGTAATTATGGAGGTAAAATAATATTGATATTTTTAAATAAAATATGAATTCATCACCCTGCACACTACAACCACTTACTTTATTTATATTGAGTAATTTATCTTATTTCATTTTTGAGCTGCCATGTCTTTCTGTTCCAACGCTTTGTACCCTTAAAACTGTTTTAACCTCATGTGAGAAATAAAACTTGAAACTTTTTCTAAATGTAAATTTGTAAGCCCAACACCAGTGTCACATTACAGTATAATGTTAGCATTTAATAGGTTCACACACATCTTTACAGGCAATCACTAAATTTGTAATAACATCCATCACAGAGTACAAATGGGTTTTAAAAACAACAGAACTTGAACAACTGATACATTGTAAGCAGTCTCTTACTGAGCACATTCATTTTTACTGAATTACATTTTTACACCAGTACCTTTACTACTTGTACTTGCTGCTCTTTTAAGCATACTGTTAATAAGTGGAGATTTTGTTAGAGTTGCCTCAATTGTCTGTGTTTATGGCGACATCTATTGGCAGTTCAGCAAAACCGCAGCTTCTATATTCAGCGATGCAGATCTATTAGTTTATTTGAATTGCTGACACTGTCCGTGTAGGTAAACCCTGTGGTGTGTTTTTTGGTAAACCCAGATACAATTATTTTAACTATACAGAAATAAAAAATGTAACTTGACAGCAGGGCTTGACTTTTACACTTGTGTAGGTTTTCAATGTAACAAGTCATTCATGTAATGCCAAGTTTAGATTTATTGGCTGATGGTATTTTCAGTCGTGTTAAATAAGTCCCTTACACTACGCCCTTTGTCCAACTTCTTTCGGATCACTGGATATCTCCACCACCCGCCCCCATCCACTCAACAAACACATGCACACACATGGGTTGAGTCACTCAACCCATGTTTGTATGTCTGCGTGTATGTCTGTCACACTCAACTTGAGTGTGACAGTTAAGCCTTGCAGTTGAGCTGTGAGATCTACAAGACGGTTTCTCTTTAGTTCGTATTATTCCCTGTGTGCAGAATGGCCACTTTTTGGTGGACATATAATGAAATACGTGCAGATATGAACGGAACAGAATTAGCATGAGGCTATCTATGATAGAGTGCACTTTAAACTGCCAAATATAAATGTGCATTTATTCTTGTTCTTCTTCCTCCGCAGCATTACATCCTCGCTTTCGGCGGCATCATTGCAATCCCACTGATCCTGGCTGAGCCTCTGTGCATTAAGGACAACAACGTCGCCAAAAGCCAGCTCATCTCCACCATATTCTTCGTGTCAGGGTTATGTACACTGCTACAGACGGCTGTCGGCACCAGGTAAAGCCCTTCATGTGACCACCTGTTTGCCTGCAAGTTAAAGGCCTTGTGCTGATGATAGAGTACTTAACAGGTTTCCACACACAAACTTACATGTACAATTTGACTGCTTTCATTTGTGTGGGAATGGTCTGTGTTCGTGTGTGTGTGTGTGTGTGTGTGTGTGTGTGTGTGTGTGTGTGTGTGTGTGTGTGTGTGTGTACACTTGTCATTCAGGTTTGAGATTTACGGGGGGGGAAATGGAGGGAATGCTTAGGTTAAGAGTGTTCTAAAGGTCAAGAAAACTACCTTATATTTCCTGAAAGCGTGCATCGCTCCTGCTCCACTGCTCTCCTCATACTCTGCCTCCTCACGATGGTCTCATGATGGTTTCATAAACTTCTTGCATAAACAAAGCATCACTGCGCTCTGCTTGCATCAGCCTGAAGTTCCAGTTTATAGCTCGGAGTTCATGTGGAGTTCAACAATGAGTTGAGCTCCTGACAGGCTCTTAGTGAATCTCATGGTGGAAATGAGATTTCTGAAATAGTTGTCTTTAATGCTCTGCAAAGTTTATTTGACTTAATTTTAGAGCTGGGGTATGATGTGTTTTTTACAACAAGAGAAGAGGAGGATAAAAAGCTCAAAGACAGAGAACCTGTAGTCTATGAGAAGAGGCCATTACATATTTGACTTCTTCAGGCTTGTTTTCTAGTATGCAGAGACCTGACATAATTTAGTTCCACTGAACTCTGACCTTTAACGTCTGGCCTTATTGACTTGCAGGTTACCGATCCTTCAGGGTGGGACCTTCAGTTTCATCACTCCGACCCTGGCCATTCTCGCTCTGCCGAAGTGGCAATGTCCATCCCCAAACTCCCCAGTTATGGTGTCCATCAACACACAGAATGGCACCAGGCTCATAGAAGATTCTGATGAAGTCTGGATGTCACGAATGCGTGAGGTATGTAAAATTGTCTCTGGAGGAATCCAATTGGTTATCTTAGTTGTGCTAAGGGATTTAAGGGGAATGATCTGACCAGTGTATCACCTTGATGATTTTATGCCAATTCGATTTTCTTACCAATTTAGGTGATACCATGCCAACATGGACAAGTATTGGACTTAAATTTTGAAATGTATCGCAGTAATGGTTTCATATTGTTCTGTTGTCATGAGCTACAGGTCGAATGTGAGAACAGTTGTACAAATTTGTTATGGGTTAGGGGGTTAGGGGGCTAGGGTGAAGAAGAAGAAGAAGAAGAAGAAGAAGAAGAAGAAGAAGAAGAAGAAGAAGAAGAAGAAGAAGAACCTCTTCTTGCTTCTTTTTGCTTCTTCTTGCCTCTTCTTGCTTCTTGCTTCTTCTTCTTCTTATAAAAATAATAATACAATCCCATCATTTAAAAAAGACCATATTATATATATTTGGTATTGTATGACTTCTTTCTGCATCATCTAAATCTGCTCTCATAGCTCAATCAAAGAGAGCTCAATCGACTGGTTGAGCCTGCTGGGTCTGTAACACTGTTCACAAACCAATCAGAAGCTTTAACCAGCTGACTTTTGATGACTGAAGTTGACAGTTTTATTTTGTTCTGTCCAGCAGATTACACAAAGGATAAGTAAATGTATAAATCAAATTCTAAATATAGAAATAAATACATAAATGTATAAATAACTACATAAATGAAAAATTTATATATGTATAAAAAAAACATTTAGTCATTTATTTAGGTATTTAATCATTTAATTGTGTATTTATAGATTTATTTATCCTTTTATTTCGGTATTTAAATAATTATTTATGTATTTATATAAATTGTTTTGGCCCGGAAAACCCTCAATAGTATGGGGTCAGCAGGTTTTATGCGCGCCTCTGGAATTATTCTGACTTAAACTTGAGTTCCCACAGTTAGCTCTTACTTGTCAGCTGGGTTTTGCACAAGATTATCTTTCCCTGAAGCAAAATGCATGCCTACGTTAGTCCCAGAAGTATGTTTCAAAAGGGAAACTGATCATACAGTTACCACACCTTTACATAGCTTTCAGGAGGAAGTATGTTTTCTGTTTTCACATGCATTTACCAATAAAAAAATCACTTTGACAAGACTTACAACTATATATCTTTCAATGACAGTGTAGTGGGAGGTTTTAGAGGCAGAGTTTTTTAGCTTGATATTGAGCAGATAGGCGGTCTGATCCTTTGGAGAGTGCTCAAAGAAAAGGAGCATTTGAAGCTGCAACAATGTAATGTCGTCAATAATATACAGTGGGCTATATATTAATGCCGAAGTCCAAAGCATCGGATTGGAAAATAATGTTCAGTATGTGTAACTTCAGCCTGCGATATGAATCACTATTCTCACCTTTACAGCCTGAAAAGGAAGTTTTCATTATACATGATGTCCAGATGATACGCCAGAAACCCAGCATATTAATTGATCCAAATGTGTGTACCTCCGCCTTGCCATCCACAGATCCAGGGAGCCATCCTGGTGTCGTCTCTGCTGCAGATTGTCCTGGGCTTCTCCGGGCTGGTGGGCCTGGTGCTCAAATATATAGGCCCTCTGGCTATCGCTCCCACCATCAATCTAATCGGCCTGTCGCTGTTCATTGAGGCTGGAAAGAAGTCTGGAGGTCACTGGGGAATAGCTGCTCTGTGAGTGGAAGACGTCTCACACTGACGTAGAGAAAACATGCGAAGGAATAATGTCATGTAACAATCATATCCATACATATGTGCTACAATGTACCGGCAAATTCAAGACTTCTTGGAATTGAGATTAGTTAAATAGGGCATTTAATTAAATGAGACAGTAAGACGACATCGTAGAGATTTCCATCAGGAATGTTTATAAAAAAAAGGAAGAAGAAAAAAATGACTAACTCCTTCTCTGCATAGAAGAGCAGTCAGTCTCCAAGACTTAGAGCACCATTCTTTCAAACCTCTTCTGTTACCCCCATTAAAAAGAATAATTATGACTTTATGTATTTCATCTACATATTTAATTTCAGTACAACTTCATGTTCAGTGTAAAGGGTCACATGTAATGAAGTGTTTCCTATCATTGATCATTTCTATCATCATCACAGAATTGTTGTCACATAATGAGAAGTGTCTCTAGTGTTTCATTGTTCATTTATGATATTGATCAATAGATGGATAGAATAGTCTAAATAGTCTGAATCTACTGTGCTGTGATGTTCATTTATCCTATGACCTCATGACATTAAGAAAGATCATGCAATAATGAGCCTTGATTGGTTTAATAAGATTACTGTGGATGCATGTGAGCATAGCAGCATATAGGACTACAGATGCATTAATGTAAGGTATAGCTATGGGAAATGCATTACATTCAAAGAAAAAATAAGTCCTATGCCTTCCTTCCAAACCAAAATTGAATCTAATTATCATGTGTCTGCAGCCAAAAGTTTATATTCATTCAGTATTTATTTTTTTGCGTTCCAGACCGATGGCTCCTTTATGAAAGAAATGATGTTCATTATCTTAATTATCTTAAGTCTTCTCAGCTGCTGCCACTGTAAATCACTTCTCCACATTATCTTTCCTCTTATTTACCTCTGCCCCTGCCCCTGTCCAGCACAATGTAATCTGTCATCATTTCCACGCTACCGTCTGCAGATAATGCAGACTAAAGCCATTACATAGAGTGATCCTTGTGGTTTTTAAAAGGTTCAGCACATTCGCCTCCTGGTGCCGTATATTGATTATAATCTGTCATATCCTTCTTAGCCCCAGTCCCTTACTCCCCCACAGCAGTCTCCATGCAGGTTATCCAGCAATTTACATGAGCACAGACACAGATCCCATGGTTGTAATTCAACTTATCCACTAAAAACACTAGAAACTGTGCCAGTCTGTCAAAAGACGCAATGTGGTACAAAATGAAGAAGACTTTTTCTAAAACATGATCAATTTGAAGAGCGAAACATTATTTTGTGTGATATCTTTATATTACACTCTCATTGACAATTTATACATAATTTATACTATACTATTTATACTACATGCTCCCTGGCTGTGTCCTGGTCTTTCATACAAGAGCATATTTGATTTTTCAGGTTCTTTTTTTCATACCTGTGGCTAATTTATCATTTTATACATCCAACCAGATGTTTAGACTGACTGTGTGGTCATAGCCGTAATCTGGAACGGTGTTTCGGCTACGCTTTAAATGTTTAAATCCGATTTTCTCGTTAAGTGGGACGCAATGCTGCTGAGCGACACAAAAGAGTCTTTCATGCACAGCATGGAATTCCATCCAGTGACAGGCAACTGTGAAGGCAAGTGTCCATGTAGAGTTTGCTCTGGTAGTAAAGCACTGGAAGAGTGCTCAGGATGGGGCCGCTGCATCCCAATGCTTTAAGTAAAAACGCTGCACATTGATTTTGCTTCTGTAACAATCATCAGGAACATTTACAAAAGAGATTATTTTGTCTTTAATGTTTCTGTCTGACGTATCCCCCTACTGAAGCTGGACAGACACGGCCAGGACAAGCTTCTCCATTGGTTATCAAAATGGCAAGTCTGAGTGGTTGCCTGAAAAAGAAGCTCCAGTGATGACACCATTGCCTTTCTGAAGAGCTCAGACCAGCTGCCCAAAAAAGACGAAGCGCCCTTTTTAAAGCTTTTTTTCTAGGCGGTTATTTGCTCTCTATCTTCTTTTGGATTACCTGAAAAATCTGTATAAAATACACCCTCTCAATGTTAACTGCCCATAAATCTTTCAATGATGACAAGTATCAAATGGGCATGTTTGCTGCGCAAATTATATGTCTCCCTTTGTTTTGACTTCCCCTAATCTTGTGATAGAACTAAATATGTCATGCTTAAGCGCAATTAGACTATAAGCGCAGAGTGAGGGCAAGGCCTTGGGAGAAACATCACATTTGTTCTTGTCTTCTGTTTTCCCACAGCACCGTCTGCCTGATCCTCCTTTTCTCCCAATATCTCAGCAAAGTTGATGTCCCAATGATCGCATACAAGGATAAGAAGTGGAAGGTTTTCCAGTATCCGCTGTTCAAGCTCTTTTCGGTGAGTTGCCAATAACTCATTCACACATCGTTTCCTATTCCAGAAAAAAATACAAACACACAACCTTTGTTTCTGCTTCTTTGGGCTATAAAACAGTTTATAACCCCCTTGTTTTGTTTAAAAACTATAAAGTTTAATGAAAAGCACAGTGCAGAAATCATCGAGTATTAAGCAAGAGTCTGACACTCCTTCGCAACACTAGATTTCCGCAGTGATAATGTTCACCTGAAGTTCACAAAGGTCTGCGTGTGGATTGCATATCTTGCAAACGGTTCATCGACTTCACATTTGGCATGTCTCAAGTGAATTCCCTATGAATGTGCAGTGCTGGGTTTGGACATGAAATACACTCAATATGAATTAAATTGAACAAAACACATGTGAACAGTAATTAAGCAAATTCAGTTTTCTTTAATTGAAAACAGTAACAATAAAATATTTTTAAGAAAAGTGTCATTATATGGTAGAACAATTTGAGGAGGATTCACTAATGAGAAGGGATAATTCTAAAGAAGGTCCAGAGCCTCAAACCAAGCCAAGACAACAGAATATTCCAAATATACTGGTCTAGAACTGAAACCACATCAAAATGTCAAAATTAAAAAATAACATTTTGGAAAAAGACAAGGTGAGTCTGGTATGATGTGAAGGTTTTCGGTCTTGTGTCTGTGCCTTAATTCACAGAACAGAAAAGGTTGCTTTCATCCTAATGTATATACAGTAAAAACCACTGTGTGGTCAAACTTGATCCACAGACTCAGCAGGGACCAAAACAATTTGTTCTGCAGAAAACTATTCTGTGAGTTGAGTATTCTTTTTTTTGTCTGTGTAGTGAATACATAGAGAGCTTTCTTTACAGCAGTCATTTGACATGAAGCAGTAGCTACACACATGTGTTATTTGCCATATGAATTAAACCTCTGTACCAAAATGGAACAGATTAAGGTGATGTCTAACACGTTTGTCAAACTGCTAGTTATTGTCAAAATGACTGCTGTGCTAAAGATCTATATTCTGGGTCGTTAGTTCAGTTTATTAAGAACACCTAGCTCAAGCTAAGGCAATTCAATACCACAGCCTACTACAGACGTCTTTCAATAAATCCATCATTTAACTTCATTAAAGGTTCAAAGGCCAGTGTGTGTGTGTGAAGCTTCCGGGGAAACAAGAAAACAAGTGTTGCCAAATTTCTATTTTAATGGGTGATTTATTATTTATTAAATCTTTCAATTAAGACTCTTTAAAATGTATTATTTATTTTAAAGCATGTCCATTGTAGGGCATCACGGAAGAATTTTGGCGTAAAAAAGACAGTAAAAGATAGTAGGGTAAACTATGACCAGATTATGGCTGTGGATTTAGATAAAACCAACAATACATTTATTTGAATTATTTATCATTCTGTATTATTTCATTGGGTGCAAGGGTGGTGCTACATTTTCTGGAGGCATTGTCATTTTAACCATTCCATCACAGGGTCCCCTTGAATACTTTGAGCCCATTAGTGGAACTAAAGTATAAAACATACTTAAATTGTTCATGTGTTGTAGGATCCTACGACACTCGGGAAGCTGAGGTTACATTTGGTCCTGGTAGCCCTCCGAAGTAGATTGAGCTAATTGCGTAAATTTGTGCCTACTAACATGTCCCCAAAATTCATGATCTGTAAAAAACACTATCACACAAACATACAGTATATATATTAAGTTGCCAGTTCAAATCGGCTCTTCACAGTAATAGTGGCACTTGGTGGCCACATACAGACACAAGCCCATGAAGTGTTTGAGACCGGGGCCCATCGAGTTCTATTCTTCCTAAATATATTCCCTGATGAAGGTGGCAGAGAACACTGTCTAACATGATGATTATATCATATGTGCTATGAGCTTCCAAGGACAGTACTTTTAGAAGAAAGCAGAGAGAAATAATTTTGTTTAAACGTATTGGTTTAATTAAAATAGAAAAAAAAACAACAACAACAAAAAAACATTTAATTGATAACCTGAGGTTTTATTAGCTCTTAAAAAATAAACATTATCTTTAAATTTCTTCTCTGTCAAGGACAAATTCAATTATGTTTCTAATTAGCCTGGGGAGGAACCAGATGGCTCTGCATAGCTCAAGGTTTTATTTGTGATTCCCTGCTAGAGTCATTAGGGGTGGGGAAAAATGCATACAAATGTATGAAATAATGAACGTATGAAAAGCAAGATTTAATCATTTAAGTTTTTTCTTCAGGGGTTATTTCACGGCCTCTGTTTGATTTGAGCAAACACAATTACAGTCTATGTCTTTAAAGGGATAATGTGTCCAATCCCTCACTTACAACGGTCTTGTGATTACAGTCACCACCTCTTAGGTAGAGATCTGCTGTGGTGACGGACCAACACAGGAAATGTGTTTTTAACCTATATTAAACTAAGGATGGATTTAGATTAAGCACACACGCTCTCTTATTACCATCCCACATGCTGCATATTCATACACTTACATGCCTGGTCAGTGTGAGTACAAACATTTTGTTCACATCCAAACAGACAAATTAAGGGTTGTACATTATTCACACTGTGACAAATGTTAAATAGGTTTTTCACTGAAGATTGTTTTTGTAGCTTGACCTATTTTCCCCATCAATAAACAGCACAGTAAATATAATTTTCCTCTTCAACAACAGCCAAAATAAATAAGGCATGTGGTTTTGAAGCTCCCTGGATGTTGACTCTGTTAAGACGGTGAGGATAGAGAACATTGACATAAAGACATGCTTACTCAATACATACGGCTTTAAAAGAACAACAGAACCGATCCAACTGAAGACAGAGGCCCCTCAGGTGAACTACAGGGATCTGAGTCATGTTTGACTTCAGGGTTCTGTCTCTGAAATTCTTTATGAATGGCAGGTCCACACATTTGAGCAGAGTGACTCACATGTTGTGCAATCTAGCAAAACCCAAAGGGCCATCCAAAAGAAAAAGAAAAATCTTCACTGCTCTGAGTTTTTACAGCTAGTTATTAGTATCCGTTTAACTGAATGAAGCAGGGATAATACAGCAGCATAGAAGGGTTGTCCAACAGGTAATAATAAGCACACATTTGACATGAAAGGGCAATAATGCATGTATGCATGTACACAGTGCGTCAGCAAATAGGACTGTAAATATTGCTTTTTTTTACTTCATCAAAATCTATTTTATTTGTATAGCACCACAATATTATAGAGAAACCTTAAAGTTCCCACAATGAGCAATCATTTTAGAGCCTGTGGAGAGAGAAAAAAAAAACTTTAACTGGAAGTACTATCATTATCATTATGATGTGAATAATGATGCTCACAGAACCCTATGCTACTGAAGTTATTTACCCATCAGCTGTGGTTGCAGTTAAGCAGAACCCAAAGTATATTTATTTTCATTTTAAGGATAGATTTGATTGTCACTGCTTTTTGATATGATCCAGATCACTGGCGGATAATGTCGACTGTATGGTTTGTATGGGACTTGAGTACAATATTCTACTCAGTAGCTTAAAGGTCTTTAGTCTGTTCCTCACCAGATGTTGCACCAGAGTTGTTCAAGAAAGACATTTATAATAATGATTGTGTGTATGATTGATGAACTCCACTTGAAATACGATGTTCTCTGTCTCTCCTAAATTATAGGCTTTGTTTGGGATGTGTGGCAGCTGGCTGGTCTGCTTCTTACTGACCATCTTTGACGTCCTGCCTTCAAAGTCGAATGAGTATGGCTATTCAGCCAGGACCGACATCAGCCTGGACGCTGTAGCAAACTCCCCATGGTTCCATGTACCTTACCCTGGTACGTAAATCATCACATCATATATATATATCATATCATATCATATCTACTACTACCATTACTTATTTTCTAATATTGTTATTCACATGCGTGAGTGTGTGGTCCAGGTGTGAGTCCGGGTTTGTCTGTCACATTATGTGAGCTTGTCTTCCTTATGGGGGCAAAAAGAAAGTCATGGTAAAGTAAATCATTACATAGACGTATTTTAAGGTTAGGTTAAGGTCATGGCAAGAGTTAATTTTAGGAATGTAGTAAGGTTAGAGTATGTCAACTTAATGTTCTCTGAAGTCCTGTGTGTGTGTGTGTACAGTAAATTAGTGCTTATTAAGGTCCTGAAGTAGTTGCACTTAATAATATTCTGTCATTTATTTTGCTTGAATATAATAAATGGCGATGTATTGTGTTAGGTCATTTGAAACTGAGTGAAGTGCGCCCTACAGTTTATTCTCCTCTCAGTCTTCTAGACACTCCTTAATATCCCCTTTGACACGCGTCCAACAAATACACAGAGGACTTTCTAGCTGCCTAGCACAACCGCTCTTTAATGATCTGCCAACATGTCATCAAATCTGTCGGTGCAAATGAAAATGATTGAAGTTTGAAGCTTTTTGATTATTTGCACAGCATGGGACTTACTGTTTGCAAATGGCACATTCACTCTGACCCTTTACTCCACATTTGAGTCTACCATGATTACAGCAACAACTGTGCCAATAAAAGAACACTTTTATTTGTGAGCAGCACCAACGCAGTTCTTAGCAAGGAATGAAATATCTGCACGCAATGTTTTTGGCACAGCTTGGTATTATTCAGCTCGTATTAATGGATATTTACAACAACAGCGCCAACAATAATATATAACATGACGTATTTTGAGTTATGTCAAAGGCTTAAATCTTAAGCTGACTTGACAGTGATCATGCAGACATTGACACTGACAGAGGATCTTAAATAAGCTTATATGGGATTTTGAAGGATATTCAACTGCCTTATCGGGAATAAGCTGAAGCATCCACATCACAGGCCAAAACCTTACAAAGAAATCTAATTGCTACTCTAATTGCTACTTTTCAATGCATTGCTGACATTTGAGGAGGGTTTCATGGATTTGAATGATATGGACACGTGTCATTATTTTCATGTCTGACTTGATGCATTCTGTGTGGCCACACATGTTTCTGCATGTCTTCGAAAGGTTATAATCAGGATCAAGAATATCTGCATTATAAACCCGCTGACATCAATACGCTTTAAGGATACTATTAAGTTCAACGTTTGACACCTGCACCAGTGGATGCCTGTTTTCAAGTACACACTAGTGCTGTTTTCTTAACAGCTTAAGGGGGAATAGTTTGTGCAGTGGCATGCATAAAAAAGATTAAAACCAAGGCAAAAACGTCATCATGTCTATATTACACAATATATTTGTAAATTACGACATCCTTCAACAAATATATTTTTAGACGAAACCATAAATATTACTACATAGGACAGGATAAGGTCTATAGATTACACAATATTCACAGTGAAGTGCCTGGGGATATTATCATACTTCATTTTGAATAGGAATATCTTTGGGAGGAAAGGACGACGACTTTGTGTCTTGATGAAAGGAACAGCAATGGGTGGGGATGAGTGCTGCTTTTACGAGTGCCTATTGGGTTTTAAATGTAACTTAGCAATATTATCATTTATTATGTTTTGGGATGGGTATTCAAGTACTTGGAAAGTTTTTTGCACTTTACAAAGACGGAAGTGTATATGTCAAAAAAGATGAGATGTAAAAAGTTACTTATGAATTCTGATTCTGCAGTATTGGTTTGTTTAAAAACAATAAAACCCATGTTTCATTTTGATTGTTGATTGTATTAGAACCTACAACTGCTTTCACTACTGCTCATAGCTCCACCAGTGGCCAACAGCCCCATTCAATTTAAATAATATAAATAAAATTAAATTAAATAAATAAATAAAATAAAACTGCAGATACTGAAGCTGTCCCCTGAAATGAAAATGCATTTATTTAGATTGTGCTCAAAGTCATATGTGAATCTCAGAGACATGAGGAATCAAACTCATTTTAATCAAACATGTTTGTGCAGAGTTAATGGTTTGTCAGGAAAAGTAATACTAGGAAAAGTGTTTAGACTTGTGCAGGGTCTGTGCTAGGTAAAACAGTAACCTCTGTCACACATTCAACTGTTGAGTAACTAACAAAATAAATACACTTCATCAGAAATCTGTCCAACATTTTTGTAGATCTGTTGATGTATGTCAGTGTTAATTTTGGCAGCTATTTTTGATTTAGTCTTAGTCTTAGTCTTTTGACGAAAATGCATATTAGTTTTAGTCACATTTAGTCATTTTTATCCTTCTTAGTTTTAGTCTAGTTTTAGTCGACGAAAACGAATTACATTTTAGTCTAGTTTTAGTC
Source organism: Pleuronectes platessa (assembly GCF_947347685.1). Classification (NCBI taxonomy): domain Eukaryota; kingdom Metazoa; phylum Chordata; class Actinopteri; order Pleuronectiformes; family Pleuronectidae; genus Pleuronectes; species Pleuronectes platessa. Next base: position 26,055,408 of record NC_070632.1, read on the forward strand.
ACATGTAGTAGCCACATTAAACTCCTTTTCTTCTCTTCTCAGGCCCAGGGACCCTGTATTGTGTCTACAACTGCATAATAGTCTAGCTTGCAGTACTAAGGTTGTCCATTAGATATCCCTACCAGCATAGGTCTATAGCAGGGGTCGGCAGCCTTTACTTTCAAAAGAGTAATTTTACCCACTCTTCCCCCAAATAAAATTTGTCTGGAGCCGCAAAACATATTTGATAACAAAGCTAATAAAGTTTAATATAAAGTTATACTATACTAAACTATAGTTTGTTGCATTTAAGAAATTATAGAACGACAATAAAGAAAACTATTGACATTTTATTGCTATTTGTACCTGTTACAACAAAGGAAAACACAGAACACTTATGAAGAGAAGAAAATACACAGGCAAGTGTGACCTACTTTGAAATAAATTAAACACAGAACTTTGTAGGGTTATTTGAATAAGAAGTACCCTATTTTGAAATAAATAAAAACATATACATATAAACATATACTCGGCATTTTAATTGATGATCGACTTTCTTTTAAACCACATGTAGCAAATCTGGAAAAAATATTAAGAGTGAAACTGGGATTCTTCTTCCGTCACAAATCTTGTTTTTCTTTTTTTACCAGAAAAAAGTTGATTGCTACCACTTTCCTCCCTGTACTTGATAACAGTGATCTCTTGTATATGAATGCCCCAGATAACTGTCTGCGCTCTCTAGACACTGTATATCATGGTGCCTTAAGGTTTGTCACTGGTTGTAAAGCCCTCACTCACCGCTGCATCTTATATGCTCGAGTTGAGTGGCCATCTCTGGCAGCACGCCGCCTTATACATTGGCATATTTTTATTTATAAAGCTATCTTGGGTCTGCTCCCCCACTACTTATGTAAGTACATCTTTAAATCCCAGAGCAATTACTGCTTACGTTCAAATGAGCTTTATTTATTAGTTATGCCCAAAGTAAACACTGAATTTGGTAAGCACTGTTTTAAGTTCGCTGCACCTGATGCTTGGAATGCACTGCAAAAAACTCTTAAGTTAAAGGAGCTCATAAACCTTGAAACTTTGAAGACTCGTGTGAGAGAAATTGGAGCGGCTTCATACCGCACTTGTTCTTGTTTTGGTGGGAATCCGGAGCTTTAGTCCTGTTGCCTTATCTTAAGGAAACAGGGAACTTATCTTATTTGATCTGTGTTATGTGATTTTTGTGTGTCTTGTGACTGTTGACATTTTTTGTATGCTGCTGTCTTGGCCAGGCTTCCCTTGGAAAATAGGTCATTGTATCTCAACGGGACCGACCTGGTTAAATAAAGGCAAATAAAATAAAATAAATAAAAATAAATATAGCTGCAGCCTAATAGCTTAAAAATACATATTTAGTTTTAAATGTGAAAACAAAAAGTGAGAGCAGGTCAGACTGGAGGCGGAAAGAGAAACTGAAGCTCAGTACAAACCACCTGCAGCTTCTGCTCTGATCAAGAAGCTGCTGCGCTGATCTCTGATCAGCTGAGACCAGAGAAACTCGGTGTTTTCACTGTTTCCACTATTAAGAAGGAGCTTCACATGGACGAGCTCAGATCTTGTGTCTCTGAGCGAGTGAGCGGGCGGGGGACGGAGCCTCGGGACCGGTGCGCTATCTGGGGCGCACACACACACACACACACACACACACACACACACTCACTCGCCCGCTCCTGATACATCATGACGGCCTGATACGATGATGTTTAAATAAATTATTGTGACTTAGTCAACCACCAACATTTTCGTCTCGTCTCGTCAACGAAAGTTAAAACAGATTTAGTCATAGTTTTTATTTTCAAAGAATCGTTTTCATTACGTCTTTGTCTCGTCTTCGTCATGGAAAAAAGATTGTTAACGAATATTTTTCGTCATCGTTTTCGTCAACGAAATTAACACTGATGTATGTAAAGTAAAGTTTTCCAATTCTGTACCCACAGGTCAATGGGGTATGCCAACAGTAAGTGTGTCTTCAGTGCTGGGTATGATGGCAGGCGTCTTGGCATCTACCATGGAATCTATTGGTGACTACTACGCTTGCGCTCGCTTGTCCGGTGCCCCTCCACCACCTACTCACGCTATTAACCGAGGTATTGCTGTAGAGGGCATCGGCTGCATCCTGGCTGCACTTTGGGGAACTGGAAACGGCACCACCTCCTATAGCCAGAACATCGCTGCACTAGGCATTACCAAGGTAGAACTCATGTTAATCTCATATCGTATTTAAGGTCTCTTTGAAGCTGAAAACAATTGATATTTTTGTCCACTTAGGGGGAAGGAGAATTCTGTGGAACTGTGGTGTTGATATACAATTTACAACAGTTGACTATGTCTACATCAAATCAACAGTAACATTTAATTGGACCAGATAACAGCTTGCTTTCTCTGGAATTGAGTGTAAGCAGGTAGCGTGCAATGGTTTTATCAGATCAGTATTTTGGAAAACAGGTTCCAGCGCATGGGTCTGATGAAAACAGAAAGATTGAACCATAACATAAATAGTAGGATAATGTTTATCCTGCATGGGTTTGTCTTCATGAACATCACCTTTCCCAGTGCTTACAGCAATTTTTTTTGTAGATACTGTTTTAATCATTGACTGTTTTTTTCCCAGCAGATTGATTTGGAAACATTCTGGCAGTAAGCCTTGGAGGCATATATCTTTCTGGCAGTCCACTAGCCCACCAGGATTTGTCCTGGAATGCCCAACTTTGTCTTGAATCTGCAGTTGTCTTGATGTTCACAGAAGCTCATTTATATTGTCAGCATATGCTTTTCATTCTTTCAATGGCATGACTGCTTTATAGTCTGTTGAAAAACACTTGTCTCATCATGCCTCAGTCAGTGAAGCACAAAAATGTCTGAGTAATGGTAACTGCCCTTTGGCACTTCCCCTTGGAAGAATTCCTACTTCTGCTTTAGTGGTTGTTCATTTAAATGAAAAGTCAAGTGTACCCCGCCGGGGTGGGGAACATCCAGCAACTGAATCATATAGGGCCCCCTTGAGATTTTGACTGTCAGATCATAGTAAACACCTACATAGCAGTTGTCACAAGTCGTGACTGCCAAGAAAAGCAAATTATATGCACAATGTTATGTGTTGTAATAGAAAATGACTATAATTATTTCACTGATATGCAAGACAGTGTGCATGCAACTAAACTAAACGAGTAACAAAGAATAATGCTCTTGAATAAAGTTACCACTCTTCAACAGAGTTTAGGTGTCCAACAAGCAACTTTAACTAGACTGCATTTTGACAGGGACAATGTTACACAGGCAAGATTTTCCTTCAGCAAGCTGATAGCTTAAAAGATATGTTGCACCCAGGAAGAGAAGCTGAGGTTCTGTACGGCTATTCTGATAATATTAATAAATAATTGTAACTAACCAAACCCCAAGAAATAGCCCGATAGTCCCCACTGCTAGGCGGAGATCCAGAAGGAATAATGCTGACTCCTTACAAACGTATGACTGTTATGCTCACTAAACATTCAAGTAATATGAGGATTTCAATCAACATCGCATTTTTCATATCTACTAATGAAAACTAGTATTTGGCAAGTGTTATACAGCAAAAACTAAAACTGTGAAAGTGTAGCTAGACCACACATCTACTTCAGCAAACCTGTACGCCAGCCACATAGGCAGACAATATGCTTTAAGTACACTGGACTTAACATCATTAAATATCAGGTCTATGATTACTATACTTATCAGGATTTTAGGTTTTTAACTGAAACTGTATTAAACAACATCAAGGAAATGAGGTGTGGTGGCCACTTTATTCCACTGCAAACTGTTGACATAAGGAATTTTTGGCTTTTCTGAATATGTTGCACCTAAGTTGAGATCCTTCCGTCTACATGTCCATAATAGAAAATAATTAGCTAAACTACTGTTTGCCATGTTTATTGATTTTAGCCCATCTTGAATTGCTTTAGACTTAGTTTCAACAAACAATATAGGGTAATATTTTAGACCTACAGTAATTATTTACCAAGGTCTGAACATGTCTGATGTTATGGTGAAAGCTCTTAACACAGACTTTTTAAATCCACACCTGCTCTGCCAACAAGGTCTTTCAATTGACTGTAGTTCGACAGCTGCCATTGAGCAGGTGAAGATCAAAAGTTGCCGCGGGCCTCTACAAACAACTTGGCACATTGTTATGCCCAAAATTACAAGTTAAGTTACATTTGATGAAAGTGGGGTCTTAAAAAGCATCGCATTTCTCTGCCTTTTATCTTACGCTTCCTCTACAGTACAGTTTACCAAATTCACCAAAGACCTGTGTTAACTAATTCCACCTTGTGGAAACTTTCAAATAGCAAACACACATTTTCCTTGATCCGATATATTTGAGGAAAAAAACAACATGGCTTTTGACAGTTTAGATTATACTTTAAACTGCAAGAATTTTAACCACCTGATCAGAGCAGCTATCCAAACTGGAAGAAGGTCCTGACACCTCCAGTCCAAATGTGAGACTTCTACTGTATCTTAAGGAATTCTCCCAACAGTGTTGGTGACAAAAACGACATTTGGATGAAAGTACACCAGTGACCATATGCGTCACATAAAAGTGAATATGGATAAAATGTCTTGTAATCTCCTGGCGAACACTAATACTGCTGACAGACGGACTTTGTATTCATTTAATTGATGTATCAGTTTGATATACACAAGCCCATTTAAAATGACAGCCTGTCTTTGAGTAAAAACAGATTCCACTTTAGGTAAAAGCCAAAGTATGTGGTGAAAGGTTTATGGACTCGTTTATGCAATTATTTTGCGAAAACGTTTTCTTTGTTGCCAATTGTCTATGTCTAAATCACAGGGATCACAAACATGATAGTTTGCCATTCAGAGCTTTTTTGCCCATGCATCAACCTGATGAAAAATAGATAAAGCAGACCTGGCAAAAATGATTAAATTAAACCATCTTATCCCTGTGCTCTTTTTATGCCAGGTTGGCAGCAGACTTGTTCTCCAGACGACTGGTATTCTCATGATCATCCTGGGAATCTTTGGGAAGTTTGGAGCAGTTTTTATCACCATCCCAGATCCGGTCATTGGAGGCATGTTCCTTGTAATGTTTGGAATGATTGCAGCTGTGGGGATATCCAACCTTCAGGTAAATGCATCTCAATTCTTATACATATTCAATACATTATATCCTATTTTTTCACAGTATCATATTTAATTTGGCAGACCCTTCTAAAGCACCTGCTCCATGGAGTAATAAGACAGCTGCTCCACGTAAAATCAAGACCCTGTGACACAAAACATAACTAGCCGAAAAGGTCAATCAATCAAATTTGATATGTATAGCCAATATTCACAAATCACAATTTGTCTCACAGGGTTTTAACAAGGTGCAACATCCTCTGCCCTTAAGCCTCAACAAGTGTGAGGAAAAACATAAAACCACAGAGAGCTACATCTGAGGGATCCCTCTGCCAGGACGGAGAGAAGTGCAATAGATGACATTTTTAATGGACAACATCAGCAAAATATCAGGATTTACAACATTTATTAAAAGAAACACTTCTAACCTAATGGAAAGTATATTAATTGAAGAGTTATTGTCAGTAATGGTATGTTTGTGAGTAGGCATATTGTATATTATATCCAGATGCCACCTTGATCATGATCCACCTCCACTATCCACTATCAGCTGCCAACACAATCCACGATCCGCCATCACGATCTCTGATTTGCGATCTACCATCACAATGCAAGATGTGGCCCCAGCTGCAGGCCTGGATTGGGAAACGATTAGGCACAAGGACTCCGGGGAAGAAGTAAAGTCAGTCACATGTATTGATGAGGTATTAAAGTGAGAAAGAGGTAGAAGCTGGGAAGAGAAGCACCATGCGTCATGTGTCCCCTGACATTCTAGACCTATAGCAGCATAAGAGCAAGTCCAAGACAAGGCTGGACCGGCTCTAGCCATAAGCTTTATCGAAAAGGAAGGTTTTAAGCCTACTCTTAAACGTGCAGATGGAGTCTGCCTTCTGAGCTGAAAGTGTGAGAAATTCCACAGGAGAGGAGCTGAAAACACTGGCTCCTACTCTATATTTACATAAGGTCCTATCAGCTCTTTGAGGTATAATGGCGCCATATTATTAAGGGCCTTGAAGGTGAGGAGGAGATTTTTAAATTCTATTCTAGATTTAGACGGAAGCCAGTTTAGTGAAGCTAACACAGGAGAAATATGGTCTCTTTACCCGGTTCCTGTCAGGACACGTGCTGCAGCATTTTGGACAAGCTGCAGAGTCTTTCAAGACTTCCTGCTGGAGCCTGATAAGGAATTACAATCTTCAAGTCTGGATGTAACAAAAGGCATGGACAAATTTTTCTGCATCCTTTTGAGACAGGACATGTCAGATTTTTGAGATTTTACTCAAGTGAAACAAGGATGTCCTAGAAATTTGTCTTAAGATAGATAGATAGATAGATAGATAGATAGATAGATAGATAGATAGATAGATAGATACTTTATTAATCCCGTGGGAAATTAAGGTCATCCAGTAGCTTTTACACTTATACACCTCATCGACATACATACATAAATCACATAAACATGGGGAGAACATATTACATATACAGGAATGGGTCTGACCCTATGGTACAGAATGCAATGATTGTGTCATTGTGTTATTGTGCTGCTGGAGTGGATAGTGCAAAAAATATATATATATATAACAACAACAACAAAAAAAAAAAAATATATAAGTATATAAGAATATGTAGGTGGTAAAGTCTGTGCATGGGGCTAGTATAGCCAGTAAAGGGATGGGCAGTGGGTTGGTATATAATGAGATGAGATGAGAAGAGTAGAGAAGAGAAGGGGAGGGCAGTCTGAGGTAGACTCATGCAGGGAAGATCATTCATGCATTTACAGCTATATGCATATAAATGCAGATATATTCAAAAGTCGATAGCCATGGTCAATGTGTTTGGTCTCTTTAGCTCTCCACACATACCATTTACCTTCAGGCAACCAAAGACTGCTCAAACGTGTAGTGGAAAAATAACTAAGTGTTGACCTATTTTGTAGTTGAAAAGTAAGTATTTTCATACCTGTCTAATTACCTTTATGACCTTTTTGTCACCTAATTACTCTCCAAAGACGTGAATTTATGTTTGTTTTATCTCCAAAGGAAACATATGTCAATCAGTTTTCTGTGTTTTGATTCCTCTCTCAAGCTGCACCTACAGAACCAGTCTTAACTGGCTCAGACAAACAGCCTTAGTTTTCCTATATAATATCCTTGCATTTGACTGTACTGCATCTTCACTTTGAGATCATTGTGTTGATCCTTTCTACAGAAAGCCTCTATTAAAATACACAAAGACAAATTTGGTGTTCCAGCCTCTTGTATTTCCAGATTTCCATCACAAACCTAATTGGTCAAACTAGAGACAGAAACCAGAAGGCTTCCAGCCCCCAAAACCATGTGCCTCCCAAACAGCTTCTACATATTCACATGTAGAATAACTTTATAGAGATTACACTGGCACTGAACCTGTGACCTAACATACAAGATAAAACTGATAATTCCTATATGGATCAGTTAATGAAAATAAACTTTATTGGGGTAGGGTTAGGGTTAGAGCGCGTCTCAAATTAATCTGTAAATTCATTAAAAGAACAAAGCAAAATGACAAACTGAAGTATCAAGAGTACTCAGCAGTGAACTCTACACAATTAAAAGCTGCATGTTAGACTTTAAATACCATACCATTACTCTAACTGCCTATCTTTTTAGCAGGCCAGTTCATTCCCCTTAAGAGTCCCTGTCCGTGATACATCTGTGGGTGGGGATATACTTTAAGTGTTAGTGTGGATGGGAAACAGTCCAAGCAACACGATTAGCTTGGGTCAACTGTAACCCTCTTTACTGGTACGGCATGTTTCAATGTGATCAATGCAGGATGTGTTGGGATGTATTAAGAGCTGTTGCCAATTAAAACCAACCACAACGTATTTCTCTGAAATTATTCTCTTTAGTAGATTAGATACAATTTCCTGTTCACAAAACGACATTACTACCATCATATTTGATCATACATAGAGTAAGCGTGCCAGTATATAATTTATTACTATATTAATGTCAAAGCATCAAGCCTCCAAAAACGTTTTTCCTCGACAGACACAAAGGTCATCAAAGCACAAATCAGAAAAGATTATTTGATGAAGACATAAAATATTGCCCCCCAAAAGAAGTGACACTTGTTATCTCTTTACAGATCCACAACTATGTCAACCCCCCACCTTAATTTTGCAGGATTATGGTCATTCAGTGTAATGGTCCTGGAAATGTCTTCTCCAGCGGAATGAACACAGCACATTCATATACTCCCATTCTGGCCTGTGCTGACCTCTCATGACTGAATACATGTGAATCTTCCACCAAAATAAAATTCAGGCCTTTTTTCGGGAATTCAAGATTATTTCTAATCACATTTTAGTCAAATTTGGTAGCCAGCTGACACAGACCAACAAAATAATGGTTTCCATCTGAGAGTCAGTTAACCAATTGAAATAAATTTGTATCATAGTCTCTCTCTCTCTCTCTCTCTCTCTCTCTCTCTCTCTCTCTCTCTCTCTCTCTCTCTCTCTCTCTCTCTCTCTCTCTCTCTCTCTCCCCAGTATGTGGACCTGAATTCATCCCGTAACCTCCTCATCCTCGGCTTCTCTACCTTCAGTGGACTTGTTTTACCCACCTGGTTTCACTCCAATCCTGGCATCATTGACACAGGTTATTTTCCCACTCACACACAAACACACACCCACCCACACACACACTTGTCTCTCTTTGTGAGGACACTCATTGACATAATGCATTCCCTGGCACCTTACCCTAACCTCACTGACTCAGTCCATTAAAGGTTAATCATATTATAATTTATATTTTAAAATACTATATCTACCAAGTGTTATTGCAAAGATGTAGTGGAGTAATGGAGTCATGAGCAGTGAATGAAGCTGTACTCTACTGTGTGTATTCTGATCCAATCTCTGGTGTTTGCTTTGGTATCCGATCTGAATGGATGCATGTGCATGTTGGTGCATGAGTGTCCTTCCTGTTGGCAAGAGGTAAGCTGGGGAAGTGGCATTTCATTTTGTGTGAGATGCTGGTGCTCTCCTGCGAATCTCTGAATCAGCTCCTAGTGCAGCTTCAGGGTTCTGTGGACTGAGTCATGCAGCAGCTTGCTACTTGCTGAGGCTGAATAACTGCAGGTCACTTTTACAGTTTTGAAAGACAGCCGCAACCAGCTACACCACAGACTACGAAAACAGCCCATTCCAAACAGCCATGTTAGAACAGGCAACAATTCCACACATAATTACTTTCATTTCCACCATACACAGATTTGTTTATTTTGACAGAAAGATGCGCAGATTAACTTCCCAGCAACAGCAGCTCACTAAAGGAGCACCGGGTTGTTTCAACCATATGGCCAAGAATTCATACTATAGTTTTATATTTTTTTATATAACGTCACCAGAACCACTAGAAAGGCAAATGACTGAGGGCAACACACACCACTAAGAAAGGAAGTGCACCAAAACACCCACACTTAGTTTTAATATACACTGTTGGCCCACACACAGTGTTGACGTGGGTTAACTTGTCAAAAGACTTATTTCCCAGCATTGATAGGCATCAACTCATACTAAAAGCAGCAGATTTATCACATTTTCTCACTCGGATCAGCACCTCCAAGTTACTGCACCTCAATTACCTTTTCATCTGTACCCACATCACAGCCACACGTGTCAATACCATGAGTCAGATGAATCTAAAGATGACTAAATAAAACCACAATCACAATCTGTAAACACACATTCACATGTGTATGTTTTTCAACTTAAGTCTGGCGTTCTCGATTTTTTGTTATTATAAAACAAATATAGACTCCAAAAACAATGCCAAAAATGGGATATATCTAGGTTAATCCCTATCGCAGGAATGACAGCAAGAGGGAGGCTGTGTGCTGCAACTGCTCCTCTTACAGATTACACTTGAAAAGATGGCAGTGGTTCTGCCAGCCTAAGCTCCTGAGGTCAATGTGTTCCGAAATCCCAGAGGCCCATATGGCAAACACTTGGTTACCTTTAGTCTTTAGCCTAGATTTTAAAGTTGCAGGGAGAGCCTTGTTTAATTGTCTTACCTGAGCCTGAGCCCTGATAAAAAAAAAATGTTGTGTCTTTTTGCTGAGTCACACAAGTTCTTGTGATTATTTGTGAATTAAATTTGTAATGTGGCATCTCTTGAAAAAGTTTCACGTTCAAAAGAAAATAAGCGTGCACAGAGTTCACAGTGGGAAAAATGTGTGCTCCAGTGAACTCAAATGGCAGCGGTTGAGGTAAAAAGCATTTTTCACTGCATTTCATAACTGGCTAGTCAGGTAGGAAGAAGGAAGTTAGAGGCCAAAATCCAAGTCCAATACTGGAAATCTCCCATTTAAATCAAGTAAATATGCAAACAAAAACATATGCGTAACAGGTAGAACTCAATATAGATAAACCATGAAATAGTATTTTAACAAATTAATTCAGACCATGTGAAGCTTCTGCAAACACGAATCTGATTGATCAGAGATCTTAGAAACAGTCAGAGATCAATCACAGGCCATCAGCTGATGATTCCTTGCTTTTGATGATGCATTGATCGGCCTAGCAGCATCGCTGTGGCCACCGGCTGTGAAGTGCAATCAAAAGAGCAATTCTCAAGATTAAACAGCTCGTCCCTGCAAACATAAGACCTTGATCCCATGAGTCATGTGATGCGAGTGTCTCCCAGGAAAGTTCTAATCCAGAGTTCAACACTGGGCATAAAGGCTTGTCTGGTTTCTCAGGTCTAGGCTGCTTACCTCCCAATCCTCTTGGCTAGCCCCCATGTCACTAACTGTAATCTGCCTGGCTGAGATAAAATACTCTTGCTCCTGATTCTTTCCACAGCTTCAACACTGAGCTCATAGCTGCTCACAAGACGGAGCGTGTCAGTACTGCTTGTAAACAAACGGCTGCTCACCCAGACATCTTTAGATGTACAGATTGCGAGACTTAAAATCAACTCAGCAGGTGCCTTGAACTTTTGACTGATACCTCTCTAGGCTGGAAGTGTGTGTGTGTGTGTGTGTGTGTGTGTGTGTGTGTGTGTGTGTGTGTGTGTGTGTGTGTGTGCGTGTGATATGGGATGGGTTCCTTGAACAAGAGTGTGTTCAGAGGCAAACTACGTCAGTACTGTTTTCGATTCTTGATTCAATTCAATACAACTTCATTAAGAAGTTTATTACCTAAGGGGCATTATGAAATCAGGACATGCAGGCATTCACATATTCAATAGAGCTTTGTATTCACCCATGTGCTAGTGGCAACACATGCCACATGAAAGGCCTGACTGAGGAAACTGGAGTGCCACAGTTGTCCAGTGATTACTGAGAATGCTCCTCAGCCACCAAACAACCTTTAGAAGGCCAAATATTTGGACTCCCCGTGAGTGCCTCGGCTTAATGCTCTCCATTATCAGAGCTGCTTAACACCGACAGATCTGCCATTTGACCTATGAGGGAGGGCAGTTGAAACTACCTTTCAAGTCTTCTCAGGGTATGGTACCCCTATTTATTTAGTGTCATTCACTTGTCTCAGAAATAGTGTATCATAAATATGGTTAACCTAACTTTAAGAAAAGAAAAGATAACCTACGGCAAATCAAGAAGCTGAACAAGCTGTAAAAGATAACATGCATATATATGAATATATGCATGACAGACCTAGATTATGTTTAAGCACACATTGGTTTAAGTTAAAGGATAAATTCAGATAAGAAAAAAGATTGTTCACTTTTATGTTATTACTGCCTACAACAGCACAATGAAGACCAATATGATGATTAATATTAATTATTGTGATTGCCCAGTTACTCTGCAGGCAGTACACTCTCATGTGTATCTGAATGACAAGTTCACAGAGAGGGCAGGTGTTGCTTCAGGTTTTGCCTGCCTGCTGAGGACAGTTAAAGCATTTCTGCAATGACCAAATGGCACAAGACACTAAGGTCTTTTATACTATCTTTTATAATGTAGCATAGCTTTCCATCAGACACTGGACCTGATTCACTAATATGTGTGCAGAAATATTGGGGTGCAATAACTGAGGCACTGAATGCTGTGTCCCTTGAGGCTCTGATGGTGGCACAAGTTAAAAAGAAAGGGTTTGGCATCAAAGTTGGCTGCAGCAATTATCGGACAGTCATCATTAGGTGAAGTTTGTTCAAGGGTTGAGGGAGAAAGTGATGATGTCCACCAAGAACCGCCACCCAGACGTAATTTATTTCACAATGGTTAAGATGATATTTGCAATTTCTTGTGTCTTTTGTAAATAACGAGTGCAATTCAATCAGAGCAAAATTGTATAGAAATTATAACGGCATTGCTGCTTTCAACAGTTAATTGGGCTAAACAATGATGATGCAGGAGTGTAGGATGAAGCGCATACAACCTCTCTCTACATGTGCGCTATGTCACACAGTCAACTTCCCGGATTAGATTTAGAAATAAGTCATTTTAATTTAACATCATGAAAGAGGCTGCATTACGTCGTAGCCAGCCAACACAGCAACCCTACCAGGACGACCCAAATTTGGCTTGTGGCGGTCTGGTTGTGCTTCTGCTCCAGGTGGTAAGGGGATGCCATGAGCCATAGGTTGTGCAGGACACAGCATGTCAAGATTGTTCTGCACCACCCCAGGTGTATAAAGAAACTAGCCGTGTCCAAGCACATCTAACAACTCTTGAGCTTCCTAGATGTGTGCTCTGTCAGGGAATGTGTGTGGCCATTGATGTCATTGTAGGGCAGCTCTTGAGGGGTTTGAGGGTTGGGTAAAAATTTAAGCAGAACTGTATGTGTATATAAATATAAAATTAATTATTTAAACTCTGATATCTGATTGTTTTTGCTACGAATTATTCTGTTAAAATCAACCACCATTTCATGGCACTACAAATTGTTGGGAGTGACCAGTCAATTATAGGCTAATAAACTATTGAACAAAAGTCAAAACTGTTACATTTCAATACAAACATTGTTATACTCTATTGAAAACTAAGTAAACTATCTAAACTGGTATAGTTGAAGATATTATTTATGACAATAAATGATGAGGACGAGAGGGCGTGAATTTCATGGTTATTTAATGCAATTGTTCAATACATTAGTAAGTTAAATTATTGTAGTCTATTAAAGCCTTTTTTTATTTAAATAAATGGAGTTTTAAGATACTATGCATCTAGTTAAAAGGGTGTGTGTATACCTTTTCTAGGACAGCCAGTCCTTTATCATTTGTTTAAGTTTGAAAATGCAGAGAGGATCTGGAGCAGTTAAAAAGAAGTGAGGAACTCTGCAGCTAGTCTTTGCTTGAGGCTTTGAGCTCAAGACTACATTAGCCACTGCAAGCATGACGTTTGCATCTCCGACCTGAACTGTTGGTGGCCGAAGGATGCATGGTATATAAAAGAAGATGCCAGTGGAATTTATCCTTTTGTTTTGACTTTGATTACAGTATATCGGTGTATTGCTAAATCGGTGGACAACTTTTTAAGGGATACTGCTGTAGCCATACACAAATTATTTACAAAAAAAAATAGGACAGCATTGGATGTTAAACAAAAAATATCATTATTAAACAACATTTTTTACAGAGCTGTCCAGTGTTATTATCTACAAATATTGTTTTCAGAGGGCAGTTGGAAACCCAGATGCATAGTAAACAACTATTAAGTGGAAATTATTCTCATCACAAAAGTTTTTTTGTTGTTTAATGACTGAAATCTAAGGTCAAGGTATGATCCTTTGCATGTGAAGTGCCACCATTTCCAAGAAATACTGAATATATTTTGATCATTAAGCTTACATAAAAAAAGTCTTGTCTTCGTGACAAATTCAATTTTGGACATGTCGGGGGAGTTCAAATTTCAGATATATGGCTCAGAGATGAACACAGGAATAGGGGTCATCTGGTCAAGAAATCCAGAAAGCAAGTATGTTCCATCTAACAGACAGATCGGAGCCGGACTGTGTGTGGATTGGCTGTTATCCTGTCCTACAAGATTTACTGTCTGGCCAAGTTGCTGTTGGTTTTGATTTTAAGGGGGCTATCTCTTTCTGTTTTACTAGGCCGAACTAAAACCTGATCTCTGACCTTCATGTGGAGGAGGCAAGAGCAAAGAGAATCGGCCTTCAAGATTTATAGTTGTCACTTTGTTATTTCACAAGGTACATGTCAGGTTTCAAATGAAGTTTATTCTCTTTCTTTGATTTGAAGGAATAAAAGAACTGGACCAAGTCATTGTTGTGCTCTTCACCACCCACATGTTCATCGGAGGATTCCTTGGGTTCATCTTGGATAACACAATTCCAGGTTTGTGTGTTAGTCATAGTAAATTGTTAAACAAGTCCAATCGGCACTGACAACCAACTATCTTCTTCAGGTACTGAAAAAGAGCGGGGCATCAAGAGCTGGCAGGAGAAGGTGCACCAGGAGGGCAAAAAAATGTGTGACCAATCTTGCTATGATATCCCTTTCTGCAATGGTATTTTGAAACGGTTTCGATGTTTTCAGTACCTGCCCTTCCTCCCTTCTTACAAGACCAACCAATAGGGAACATTCAAGTAATGAAGTGTTACCCTACAGGGTGGCCCTTTGGGCGGGTAAAGCCAAACAGTAGTTTACCTTAGGATTGAGAGATAGAACAAGTGGAACTGGAATTGCATTGAAAACAGGCTTCTAACCTCACATAAACATTGTTGGCTCATAGGTTGTTTCATTGTTTTACATTATTCATGGTGATGTTAAATTGTTAGAGTGGAGTTATAAATATGCTGACCACCAAGCTGAATCTGTTAATACTGTGCTGAGGCTTGACGGTCTTTACTACAGTGTGAGGGAATGAAAAAATTCACTTTTCTGATAAATAAATACCATCTTATCCAAACCACATATCATCTTGAGCACTTCAAGCATTTTGTCCTTGTATAAAGTCAGAAACTGATTCAACTGAATTTATAGGAAATAGTTGAGTTGCTGTATCTACTAACTGTTGGAATTTCCCCAAAATTAACCTGCTCGAAAAGCAAAGAACAGCTGGATACAGTGAGGAGGAATAATCAGATATAATATATTAAAGAGATAGTCCTCCTTACATATGTAAAAGACAGCAACAATCTATAACATTTGTTCATTTTAATAGATTTTATCTCATTGAATTTAATATATATAAACATAAATGTATACATATTTTTATAGACATCTCTTGCGATCAAAGGAAAGTAAGCATTACATTGAAAAAAAATTGGCAAATCAATGGACTAATGTATTGTTCCAAAGCAATGTCAGAAATGACGTGTCATTTTTTTTTCTTCTCTATTGTGTTATTTAGGTTTTTATGTGTATAAAAGTTCTGCAAAGTTTAAAGTCCAAAGTCCAAAGTGAAGGGAGCTCCACAGAAAACACTGCTCCTGAGGACCTGAAACACCTCATTTGTAGGTTGGTTGAAACTTACATAATAGTGATGTCACGTGAGAATTATTTATGTTACGTGACAGTGGGATGCCCCAGATTTGCTAAATGCACATCTAGTAGGTAAAGCCAGGAAAAGCAGCATTGTCCAAATATGCTGGAATCAACTTACCAATCACAACAGAGCAGGCTAGCTGACCAATCATTGCAGACCAGCCTCTATCAGGACGGGGGCCTGAAAGAGACAGGAGCTAAAACCACGAGTTTCAGACAGAGGCTGAAAAAAGGATCAAGTAGGCTAAGAGGAAAAGTAGTGAATTTTCTGAACATTTCAGAATTTTTAAATAATAACCCAAAGTAAACTCATGAACCTGAATATTAGCATATGTTGCCTTTAAAGCCTCACACAAAGCCTGACTGAATAATTATTTGTGTCCCGAAGCTCTAAGGTGTTACGAACGCACACATTTTCAGTACGATGATTACTACCTCAACAATAACAGCGGCTAAGAGAAACATATAATTAATGAAAGTTTTTTCCATTTGAATAAAATGGTATTCTGTTTTGTCTTTGAAAAGAGCCGTTTTCATCAACATTACTGCTTTATACAGTACATTTTGTCCTTTGTCACTCTAAAAGAAGTACATTTGTGATTTTGAAATATGATGATTTTACATTTAAGAATATTTGTTATTTTTAGTTTTTGTACTATAACTTTGAATCGATTATAACCTGTGACAATAAAGGTTTGTTGTTAAATAAATTCTGGACCTAATAAAAGACTAACATCACTAATTCCTACTCATTTGAACATTGAAAATGATTTGTTTTTTATATAATAACTGCATTGCCTTTTGTTATTATATTTAATCAATATATAATGTATATAATTTTGAGTTAATTTGTGAATGACAACCACCAACCAGTCTCAAAAAAAGTTAATTGCAACAAAATATACACTGAGTTGTTTAAAATGTGTTTTAGATTAAATAGTTTTAATTTATTTTTAGTTTTATCCCACTTTATCAAACATGATTGATAATGTCGGACAGCATGACATTTGAAATATGCATGTAGTAACCCCTGTAGTAAAACGAAAGATAAGAGTTGTCAGACAGGAGTTAATGGTAAATACAATCTGTGCTTTACTGTTTAAACTGATAACCAGCACATAATCACTTAGCTCTTTAGGACAGAGATGATCAAAAAAGCACAGAATAGTCTGTCCTGTGGTCCGCAGCCATTGGGTTCACATGTGTAGAAGACAATGATGATGATCTAGGAGGACAATCCCTCACCTGAAAGGACTATTTGTTCCCTGAGTAGCCCCAATGGAATGACGACACTCTGAATGATCAATCTGCTATTGTCATTGTTGCCTGCTAATGATTTTGAATGTGATGCACCTTTAATAGAATGTTTTGCATAAATGTTAGTTTCTGTATTTAAGCTAGGATTCTTTATCATGATTATTTATTTCTAAGGAAATGTGGTTACCAAAAGTTTAAGCACCCACACTCACTGTCGTTTAGCCGGCATTTTGACACAAACTAACCAATAAAATTTCAAAACAATTTATACTGAATGCTCACAGGTGCTTACAGTCAACCAGCAACATTGTATCAGTAAACTATTCTATTACGACTACTATCTAATTAAATCATGTTTAACGTGATATGAATGAGTTTTTTTGCCAGTTTGGCCACACGTTGTGACCACAACATTGATGCATCACCTATTAAAGTGATATAGCAGTCAACAGTTGCTCCTATACAAACTAGTTATAGAGCAACATTAAAATTCCTTCATTGTGTATAAGCTAAAACCTGCTTCATTCTGTAGCTCCATAAATTCCACTCTGATTTACAACAAGGCCATCGTTCCCTGAGTTCATCTCTGTGTGATGCCTCTCACATTATCATTTAATATAGGGGTTATAATAAAACACAAATACAGTTGCTTTTACCTGTGATGTGATGGTTAATGTTTTTTATAGCCTCTAACAACTTAGTGGAATGATAAAGTTCATCCAGTGCATCCATCATGCCTAATAACCTAGCACATCTTGCTGCCAAGCACCAGACAAACCCTGTATCTGAGGGATATTTTGAATTTTTTAAGCTTTTTTTTAGGTAATTTTTCCTGGAAGGGATGATGACAGGGACAAACCATCAGAAACTGTGCTGAGGAGAAAAAGTGAAGGAATGGAGGGTGTTAACGAGATTATTCCTCTCGCCACATCGCTGTGTTTCACATTAATCCAACTTCAGTCTTTACATCACAATCACAGCACCAAGAATATAATGTTAGCATCTTCTGTTGGCTCTTTCACCATGAGGAGCTGATATCAGAATCCTGACACAGATCTACAACTTTCACAATTGTGCTTTCGTAAAATATGAATGTTTATATTCTGTTTCAAAACAGCTTTTAGTTGATAGTGAACCCAAAGTTCAGTTTAAACAAGTTCACACAAAAATCAAAGTTAACTCATTATCCACTCACCACTATAACGATGGAGGTGTGTGTGAAGTGTTTGTAAATGGACTTAGGATAGCTAAATTGGTAGCAAACTAACTAAATGGGAGAGAAGCAAGCAGGTAGTTAAAGATGACTTGCTCTTTGAGCAAGATTCTGCTTCGGATGACTTCTTTATGAGTTGAGTGATACAGAAAATCAACACGGAAAATGCATGATGTAGTATTTGTGTGTAGCAGTATATTTTGTTAAGATAGCCATGTCACAATTATTCAACCCCTATATAATATTGTTATTTTTAAAGCTGTCTGACAGTTTTTTTCTCCTAAAGTTGAATTGAAACATTATTAAGCCTTTGGGAACTCTATACTGATCCTTCATTTGCTCCAGCTGTGATGCATATATAAACCCTACCCATGAAGGTATTCAAGGTGAGTTGCAATCATGGGAAAGACAAAGGAGCTTCCACAAAAGCTGAGAGAGGAGATTATTTCATCACACCTGAAAGGCCTTGGGTAGAAGAAGATTTCCCCCAAAAATTATATTCCAAGAGACACAATTGGGAACATTATAAGGAAGTTTAAAACTGATGGAGCAGCTTCAAACCTGCCTGGCCGTGGAAGAAAGCCCAACATTTCATTAAGGACCCTTAGGAACTTAGTCAGAACAACTCAGATAAACCCCTCTGTGACTGCAAGACACCTACAGGATGACCTGATGAAGGCTGGTACAAGTGCGTCAGTGGCAACTACAAGACGTGCACTGAATAAAAAAGGACTTCATGGCCGGCTTCAAGACACACTCAGCTCTTGACCACAAGGAACATCAAAATTCAACTACAATATGCCAGGAGGAATTTGGATAAGACTACTGAGTTTTGGGTGACAGTTCTATGGACTGATGAAACCAAACTGGAACTGTTTGGACGTATGGACCAGCGGTATGTCTGGCGTGTGAAAGGCCAGGCTTAGGACCAGAAGAATACCATCCCCACAGTCCAGCATGGAGGTTGGTCAAAGATGATGTTGGGCTGTTTTTCTGCGGCAGGAACTAGCAATCTTTATTGTGTACATGGCATCATGGATTCACAGAAATACCAGGCCATTTGAAAGAGGAATGTGATGCCATCTGTTGACAAATGAAACCTTGGTGATCATTGGACTTTCCAGCAAGACAATGATCCAAAGCAAAACCTCCAAGTCCACCAAAGCTTGTTTGAGAAAAAGATCCTGGAACGTCCTGGAGTGGCATTCACAGTCACCAGATTCAAATTTGATTGAAAATCTTTGGTGGGATTAAAGAAGGTAGTTGCAGCATGGAAACCATCAAACATCACTGATCTAGAGGCTTTTGCACTTGAAAAATGGGCAAAGATTCAAATCGAGAGGTGTAAGAAGGTTGTCCGCACTTACCGAAAACATTTTTTAGAAGTTATAAAAGCTAGAGGATGAGCCACAAAGTACTGAAGCTGGAGGGTTGAATAATACTGAACATGCACATGTGTTGAAAGAGTTACATTTTTCATTTGAACTTCAAAGTTAAGTCAACATCTGTTGTCAAAATAACAAAAATACGCATCAATAAATATCCTTTGTTGTTTGATGAGTTTTTTTTGTCATTTATTGTCATTATCTGTCATCCACATCCCTATAATGTCTATTGAGGTGAGGGGGTTGAATATTTCTGATTGCAACTGTAGTTCCCTGGATGTCAGTGAATTGTGTGATATGAACTGACTGTTTGAAAAACCATGTTTGGGTTGGGACGTTGGCGTTATATGTTTGTATGTGTGAGTGTCCACCATAAATTTAGCTCCTGATCTACTGTACATACTTTTGGGATTTCCAAACTCCTAAAAGTGCCTTTGAAGTTTCTGTTTTTTTTCTACACATTTTGCCTTGTTCCTCATTTCTCACTGATATCGAAAAATCTTGAAAAGCTCTTCCTTTCTTGTGAGATGTATAGTGGAGTATATCAGACTCCACAGATTAGCCTCTTAGCCTTTTCTCAGACAACAAAATGTCATGTCTCAACAAAGGTCAGACACTTAATCCCAAGTGGTATTCACTGTCTATCTGTAAAGACACTGTTCCTTTTGTAGTATGAAGACCTCCTGACGAGATAGCCAGAGCAATTTAAAAAATAATACAGATACTGAGGATAAGCAGACATTTCTATGTTATGAACAAGTAATGAATCATAAATTGAACAACCATCAAATGCTCACGTCTCACTAGTTGTTTTCTGTAAAATGAAGTTGATAGAATCCATTTACTACACAACAATCAGCAGGTACAATTAGGACCCCACACACTGAGTAGCATGACTCAAAGCCATGTGGCCGGGGCACGTGCCAAGGCTGACACAATATACCGTCACCTGGTTAAGTGACAGGTTCAGAGATTTACATTTCAGATGGTCGTCTAGCCTTTGCAAGTGAGTTGGCACAGAACTAACTAGATTAGTCAACCTGATAGGGATTGACTTGCCTCGACAGATGCGAGTATTCATTAAGTGAAGAGGTCCCTTCGGCCACAGTGTCCCGAATGTGAGGTATTTGACAAAGTCTGTCAGGGAATTAGCGTCTGTGGGTTTTACCTTCGGTTGGAAACGTGACTCGTTTTGGATGTGTGCCAATATTGAGCTCGGCGGAAACTTTTAAGATTTACCTACATTATCTGAAGTGTCAAGCAAATCAGAGAGAGTAAAATAAATGAATTGCTCAATTTAAACAACACCAACAAATCAGGGATTAGAGCCAAAATTAGTAAATGGGGCCCAAAAGGTTGAAAGCAGTTTTTTAACAGGCTGAATTGGGTTATGCTGAATTTGGAAAGTTTCCAACTTGTCAACACTGAGCTCACCATCTTCCACCTCCCATGCACTTTGCCTCACTGACTTAACTACAGTGAGATCTGCCTGGTTTCTCTCCTACCAACGATAATGCTCAGTCAATGGTATTTTCTTGTAAGAAGTATACAAAGTCGGATTCTATTGCACATTTGTGTTACATCTGGACTTTTTTTAAGTAATGCATCAGTATGCACTGTGTCTACACACTGACATCCTCAATGAAGCACCATGGACAGGGCCTTGCTAAGCTTTAAATAAATCAGGACTGTCCTTGGTTTCACATTTGTTTCATTTATTTCGTAAGAAGGTAAATGTATATTTACATGCTACAGAAATCTAAAATTAATCCTGCTGTTGAAAAACATGTTTTGTTCTTTTAAAAGTATCAAACCCTGACCGCTGCAAATTACATTCATATGGAATGTTTATGGAGGAATGCACTGCAGCTTGGGTAACGTTTGATGGTAACATTTTGTTCCAGTGCATGAAAGTACTGTTATTTTCTTCAATTCATCATCAGAGGTAATTATCTCGTCTCATACTTCTAAGACTGCTATTACTTTTCACATACTGTAAAATCTTCTCACTTTAAATAACTCAAAAAGGTGTAAATGGTAAATGGTTTTGTATTTATATAGCTCTTTTCTAGTCTTGATGACCACTCAAAGCTGTTTACAGTACAGTTTTACATTCACCGATTCACACACACATTCATACAGTGTATCTATTCGTAGCACTTTGTTGTTCTATGAGGGGCAATTTGGGGTTCAGCATCTTGCCCAAGGACACTTAGGCATGCAGATGGGGAAGGCAGGATCGAAGTGCCGACCTTGCAGTTGGAGGACGACCGCTCTACCCCTCAGCCACAGGCGCCCACTGTAGGGGAGAGCGGGTTAATGTGGTAAGTTAGCCTGACGTTGTCATAAGTCTGATACTGCTCCATTGGGCAGTGATTATGGTAGTTTTAAAGTGGAAAAAGTAAGTGGATCACTTTACCCCCTTGATTTCTCTGGTCTGTCTCACTTGACCCCTAAGCTGGGGTAAAGTGAGACACAAGACCACTTTTTAAAAAACAATCATATTTTCACTGCACTTTGTCCTGAAGACATTCTGATAATTTCCTTGCTAGGAAACATCCTGAATTAATGGGAAATGTGTAAATTTGACTGATATATAATTTTAGCACGCCTAGAGGGGAGCAAATGTCAAAAAGTTCTCACATTACCCTGCTCTCCCCTACTGTGCGAGTAATTTTTTTTAAATGGACCGACGCCTGTGAGCTACTTCAGGCAGTCAACCCCGAGGTGCGCTACCCCACTCTCCACAATCATCTATAATACACACCCACCTTATTAAGTGGTTTATTTAAGCAGAGAAAGTTTCCCTTCTCTCCCTTTGCTTTCCCCGCTGCAGCGTCGGTATTGCTGCTAAACATTTTAGTCATGCTTGAGTTGCTGGGAGTTGATGAATTAAGAAAGAATTGTTTTTTTCTAGGTGGACTGACTTTAATATTACCTGCTCTGATGAGTGATTTGATTTGTGTTAGGCGGAACCATTGTTAGGGACAAGATAAACCTTTGATTCTATGACAGGTTGTACGATGGATGCCTTACTGGGAACAGCCAACTGTTGAATCCGAAATCATATCCAGCTACTCATGTTAACTTGCATGTAGTGATTTTTTCCAATATGAAAATTGGGATGTCTGGTCCCTCGACCCCGATTGGGTCCCAATGGAGAGCGATGCACAGCCCTCCTACCTGCCTCCAGTCTGGCCAGCCTCGGCTTGGGATCGAAGCAGTCCCAGTGCAGTGCCCAAATCGACATCCACCACATGAACAGGCACCTAGAAAAAGCTTGTGGAGCTCCATCAGTCATGGCGACTGTATGCCTCTCTGTCCCTCTACCCACAAAATGTAACTGTTGTTTGAATGTGACTTTCTTTACTTCTGTGGCAAAGGCATCAATGGGGGGTGTCCAAAGGCAGGGGTTTGATCCCAGTTTCCTCAACTCTACACGCCAAAGTGTCCTTAGACAAGACCCCCTAGACTCTCCTGACAGCTGTCCACTCAAAGAGCTTTGAGGGGGCATTGACAAAGTGTCTGAAGTTCCTATAAGGACCATGGTGAAAACCACAATTTACAATAACAATCACCTACTGTTTTGCCGCAAACGCACTGGTCTTCCTGTAATTAAAATCCCGTGCAGAGCCATGCCATTAGCTGTTTTGTTTCTTGTTTGATAAACTATGAGGTTGGTCACACCAAGTTCCTGCGTCACCTCTCGTCTGTTTGTCATGGCTGTGAGCCGGTCCCGAAGCGCTATGAATTACAAATATAACATTGTGTACTGCCGTTAAACACATCCTTGGAGTAATGCCATGTTTGATAAAAATCTCTGAACTGATGCCAATGTATATAAGGGGAAGACGATCAATATATCTATGCTCAATTGTTTTCCTGCCAACACATTACGAAAATATTTACACGTTGTTGTGGCATGTCTTATTGTGAAGGGTGAGACTACTGGCCTGAGCAGCACATTTGGGTTCGCAAACACATAAACCTGTCTCTTCTCTTTGCTCTGTTTTGAATCAAATCAAAGTGCGAACAGATGAGATGGTTACTTAGTATTATCATGCTGTACTTTTTATATAGACCTATAGTATTCACAATATTAACATCTGAGAGTCAACATGAACCTAGGAGCAAGCTCTTGGCAAAAGTGGCGAGAATAACAACAACTCACTTTTAATGGGAAGATACCCTGAGGGAGTTAGTTAGTGAAAGGGTGCGAGAGAACGGGGGTGTGGAAGGAGAGAACACAGGAGGAAACAAAGGATGGCATAATGCAGCTTACACATAATCGTACATGCCCTCCGGGTAAAATCAGCGGAATAGGCTACAAAGTTTAACCAGTATATGCCTTTCACATATGCACAATCCATACACATTATATTTAATTTAGCTGACGCTTTTTATCTAAAGCAACTTACAATAAGTGCATTCAACCATGAGGGTACAAACCCAGAACAACAAGAATCAAGAAAGTACAATTTCTCCACAAAAGCAAAACTACAAAGTGCTATAAGTAAGTGCCATTTAAGTGCTACTAAATTGTTAGTTTCAAAATTGTATTCAAGTTTTAGTCGGAAGATGTGTAAACTTTCTGATGTCCGGATGTCGATGGGGAGCTCATTCCACCATTTAGGAGCCAGGACAGCAAACAGTGGTGATTTTGATGAGTGGTTACCTCGCAGTGAGGAAGCAACAAGCCGATTTGTCGAAGCAGAGCGGAGTGAATGGGCTGGGGTATATGTAACGTTTGACCATGTCCTGGATGTAGACTGGACCTGATCCGTTCACAGCACGGTACGCAAGTATTAATGTTTTGAACCGGATGCGGGCAGCCACTGGTAACCAGTGAAGGGAGCGGAGGAGCTCAGGAGCGGAGCAGTGTGAGTGAATTTAGGTTAAAAACCAGCTACATGCTGCTACATTCTAAATGAGCTGCAGAGGTCGGATGGCACTAGCAGGTAGACCTGCCGGGAGGGAGTTACAATAGTCTAGGCGTGAGATGACCAGGGCCTGGACCAGAACCTGCACTGCCTTCTGAGTGAGAAGGGGGTGTATTCTCCTGATGTTGTACAGCATGAATCTACATTCACTCACATTGTTCAGGTGAGAGGTAGTGCTGTGCCAGTTCACATTTGGAAGAAGGAGTTTAAAGTTCAGTTCATACAGATGAAAATGAAGTAGTTTGTATTAATTTGCTTCATTTGTTTATTGTGATGGTTTTGATTGTATCTGGATCCTCCATTCACTTTAACAATGAGTCCTGGCTGTTTACGTCACGTCTTGGTGATTTCATGTGCACGTTACAACAATTTTTCATCATGTTAAAATGCATCCTCATAAACTCTGGAGTGGATCAAACATTAAGTACACTTCATGTACTGATCAGCTCCTGATTATTAGTGATGAGTGTTGGTGTTTATTCGTTTTAGAGTGTGGAGGGAGGACACAGGATGTCTGAAAGCAGCTATAGAGATGTATGGTAGTAACAATAATAATAATATGTATTATAATAATTATAGTGTTTGGTGTAGGGCAAGGTTGGGCGGGGCACAGTGGGTAGGCTTCACCGAGGCATGTTATGACTTAGCTATTTACTTGACAAAAATCCAGACTCCGGAGGCAGGAACACCTGCTAAGTGAGTGCAAATTTTGAAGGGATCATGTTCTCTTCCATCAGATTCTCAACATATTTTCATTGTAAATACGTACTATACTTTAAAATTCTATACACCTGTTATTGAAAACGTTTTTTTTTTTTTACCTGCCTGAAATTATATATTTATATATATATTATATTTTTCAACAATTGGATTCCTCCCAGTATCTATGCCCTTCTGTGATTAGTCTCAGCTCTGGCTAAGAGGTCACACAGTTGCTTAAGCCTGCGTAAGTTGCGTCAGTCTGATTAAACACAGTAATGCTGTGCGACATGCAGTATAGTGAATGATGTAAGCAGAAGAACAGACGTGGACTGTGGATACCTTGGGAGCACCACATTAAGATGAGAACTACCCACTTAAAAGGGATAGTTCGCCCAAAAGTGAAAATTCACTCATTATCTATTCAACACTATGCGTGAGAGGAAGGTGTAATGTTTTGAGTCCCGTCCCCCCGCAACATAGTGTTAAGTAGCTAATTAGTGCAGTTTCTTTTTTGGATTAAGTATCCCTTTAAGGTTTGCTGTCCTACTGTATGGTCTGTCTGATCAGCACCCAGTCAAGGGATCAGGCCCTGGGACAGGAGGCTAGGAACAGATGATCCCTCGTTGGAAAGCATTAAACTCAGGGTAATGAGTTCACTTCATGCAGAAAATAGAAACTCATCTAATCCTAGCATGTACCATGTCACTCATGCAGTTTCAGGCTCAAAGCATGTTTTCTGCATCGATGACATTGATGCTACACAAAAATATGTGTAACAACGTGCGCTGCACTTGTTTTGATGGGCAATTCAGACCTTCAACGGTCAACACTTCGACTATGTAGTGGATGGGGAGGGACCACCAACATATTTTTAGATTTATAGCTGAAGTAGATCTGTGTAGATGTTCAGATTTTCATGTCACATGACACAGAGACCCCACCAACTAAGTTGTAATGTTCACTGTTATTGTATTGTGAGTGACTATCACTGTCACATGTTGCAATCATCATTTGTGGTTAGTGTAAAGTGGTGGTTTTGAATTGATAAACAAATAAACTCTGTTAGACTTCTCACATAATGCCACTGAGTGTTCTGTTTTAACCAAGGAGTGGCGAGCATCACAAACCATTTAAAACTTCCTTTTTCGGCTATACTAAATTAGTGAACAAATACCACCCTATCATTGCTATTGGCTGTAACTGCTTCTCTTTGGCGAGGCATCCACTGTCAGATGGTAGTTATGACGATAACGATGACTTGCAGTTGATTTTAGCGCCGTGTATGGCTTTCACAGACAGTAAATCCTTCCCCATATCAAACTCGGAACTGTTCCCAAACTCAAAAAAGTCTAGCTGGGCTGTAGTTGTTATGTTTGTTGTTTCATTGTAGGCCAGAAAAAGAATCTTCATGTCAAAGTGATACTCTAACAACAGAGTCTGGGATTGCCACTGATTGGGCTCAGGCACACATGGCATCTACGGCAATGAGCCATTCCGCTTTTTCACTTAGTCACTGATATTTCAACAGAAGAAAATAGGCTGTGATCAAAAGACCGACAGTGGTTTATGTCAGGGGAAGGGGAGTGGTGGAAATGACATGAAGATTAAGTAATGTGCACACAGGACAAGGTTGGTGAAAAATTAAGAAAACATGGATGTCAAATGTGATCTGTCTAAAACCTAGGTAAAGTAAAGTAAAAACACGTTTAATCCTAAACCAACTGAACACTGTCGGATATGGGAGGTAATTTAAGGTTTGCTTTGTGCTCTGATCTGTGTGCATGTGTGGCAAGTTTTACTGTCCTCTTTGGGAGACATGGAAAATAGAAAGTCTTGTTTCACTCTTGCCCTGAGATTAAAGGAAAGCTGTGTCACCAGTTATATTGCAGTGTGTGTACATTAAGTGGTCTGGTCTGAATGTCGGAGTTTGAGTTAGAGTTACATCCATAGCCCGAATTATTATCCCAGACCATCCCTGAATTGTGTCAAAAGCAGTCAGAGTTAATGTGTAGGAAAAGAAACAGTCTCCCTTAAGAGGTTACACAGAAGGCAGAGTCTGTCTGCTTTATCCACTGAACTAGATAATACAGTTGACTGTTGCTTCTCTCTTCCTTTCAGTGTCAATATTTCCCTTTTATAATCCACTTAATCCAGCCAAAAACGTAATAATTTAATGACAATTATATAAGTAATGTGTGGAAGTACCTGAGCAACTAAATAAAAACAGAACTGTGATTGGCCCTCCTAACAATGGCCTGAGCAATGCACTGGGTCGCCTTGCCACAAACTTGCAGTGTGTTGATAAAGTCATAGCGTCCCTTTGGATACTTTTAGTGGACAGCTTCAAACAGCTGAAAACCATAGCCATAAAAGTTTTTTTCCAGGAGGACCTGGAAACAGTCCTCCATGCTTTTATCACCTCTTGGCTTGTCTACTCTAATTATGGGGTCATCCACCCCTTCCACTCCTCCAAAATAGAAACGGTTCAAAAGGTCACTGCCAAACTTTAGACTGTCACGGAATAAAAACATATATTTCCTGTTGTTGCACATTTGCAATAGTTAAAATCCTATAATTTCTAGAGATGTTCTGTAAATCCAGAGAACGTGTCCAGAGCAGGATCACAGAGGAGTGCCATTAAGGCAAGCAGGATGCTTTAAACGAAGTAGTTACTTCTCAAAAGGACCAAACTTCATCTGGCTCCTGGATCTAATGACACTCCTCAGGGATCCAGCTCCTTCAACAACAAGCACATATCCTCCTCCCTCATGCGCAAACCATGTTCTCTGCATTTTGTGTACATCCATCTGTACACGTGAACCGGTCCAGAGCACCGCAGCTACTCTTGGTACTCGTCACAGCTGGCGGTCCAGGTATGTTTTGCGACGAACATGTCCCCTTGCACTATAATTCTCTCGAGACGTTTTTCACTTATGTGAAACCCGGACCTACTTTCAAGCACTGATTTAATATCTTTGTTTTAGAGGCCAAGCTCAAGTAAAATTGTATGAACTGCTGCATTGTTGTAGTGCACATGATATAAATAAAGTATCTATCTATCTTTCTTTCTTTCTTTCTTACTGTACTATCTCTGTCCCTACCCGGGCTTTGTACTCAGTTCAAAGTTTAGTTTATTGTCACATGCACCAATGACAGCGTCATCGGAGCAGTTTAATTCTTGTGACATGGCAGGCAACATCTACGCAGTAGACGACTTTACAAAAAAGAAAAATAACATACTGTATAACATATAACATCGTAACATATAACATAGTCAAATGAAGCTGCAGTTTACAGGGTGAAGGAGTGGGGAATATTAAATTAAATAATATGAATATATGTATAACATATAACATAGTCAAATGAAGCAGCGGTTTACAGGGTGAAGGAGTGGGGAATATTAAATTAAATAATATGAATATATTTGAAGTAAGTGTATTTGTATGAGTGGTGGAGCAGAATGTACATGGTGACTGTTCAGAGGGTCAGCTAGAGGCTAGTAATAATTTTTCTTTTGTTACTGTTGTGTCTTTTCCCTGCCTTTCAATCCGTTGTTGGTTTTATTCAGTTTCTTTTAAATTTAAATTAAACCCATTGCTTGTGTACTTGTACAGCTAATCAAGCCCTTTGGGTCAACTCCTGCTGCTTTAAATGTGGTTATATACAAATAATGGTGTAGACTATAGTGACAATAAAATGTGATTTAATTCCACGCCATATATCTGTGGTTACCAAACATTGTAAACAGTATGGTGGGCTGCACTCTCTTAACTCTGTTCGAAACTCATTTGGAGCACTGTACAGCTATTATTCATCATATGTGAGGCCCCTGTTAAAGAGTCCCAAACGATCGCAGAACACACACTTTGCAGCTACTTCAAGTTTAATTAGTATAGCCAAGGTTAAAAAAGGACATAAAAATGCAGTTTGAAGTGCTATATAAAATATTTGTATATGGAAGTAAACATGATCATGACTCTTATGCCCCACAGCTTTCAAACATGCCATCACATATGTCCTGATCCTGGCTTTTGCTTGTTTCCTAGTGTACTTTGGGGGTTCCCCCCTCTCTCTTGTGTAGGTTTGTTTTCCCCTTGTGTGTCTTTGTGAATGAGTGCATGGGAGTGATCACCTTGCTCTTTTGTATCCTGCCTTCGTCACCTTCTCTTGCCACCTGTCTCCACCAGCCTACAGGCATGCCATCATAAACTCTGGATTTCATCACTACTACTCAACTTCCTTCTGCTCCATGCTCCAGTCCGCCACATCCCTCGCCTTTAGAACTAAAAGTCACTAACTAATCAATGAGTGGAATTGATCCACTGATCGAATCAGAGCAGGCAGGTAATATTACACCCTGCCTCCTAGGCAAGAACACAGCAGAAACACCTGAGACTCAGCCATAATGATGCCGTTGACTATTTTCGTTTCATTAATGGATAGGACTGCACAACCCTTTTACTTTTAGTACTTTTATTATATCAAAAAGCAAGTTCACATTTTACTCACAGAGAAAAGTGGATGTGGATTACTTTAACTTCTGTTTGAGTACATTTTTGTCTAATCGAGTACTTCCACTGATCCCACACACAAACACATACGCACAAACAAGGCAACAGCATTATTTCCAGACAGACGAGAAGAACTTGTTGGAAGTTCAACACGTTCATGTACATGTCTCAGATCATGTAACTCCAAAAATGAAAAAAAAACACAGATCTGTAATAATACTGCATATCACTCACCAGTGTTTAATATTTAAAGGTGTATCCATCAGTACTCCACCACAACAGGCTTGCAGAGATGACAGATATACAGCCCTTAAATATTTATATATATATATATACAGTTGTTGAGGGAGCTCCATGTTCTTAATGTGTTGATTGTGGACAAATCAGATCAGCAAGGGAAAGGGTCGATGAGCAGGTGATAACTTTCTGTAACTTCAGCTCTATGACAAGTTTAGCTCGCATCTAGCCTTTTGATAAATTCTTAACACAAGAAATGACAAATGAAATTTTCACAAAACATTTTGTTTGACCCATATAAATAGTTTCACTTGTGATGTATATATTTTGTATCCATTCCAGTGTTTCTCGAACACCCACAGTGATGAGCACATAACTTAAAATAAACACAAACATAGAGTAGCACCTCTACAGTATATAGTAGTTTTTAGAGCAAGCTTTAACTGCTTTTAGATAGAATCGATTTGACAGCACTGGGATACAAAAACACACAATTTCCTTTCAAAGGCTGTATATCACTTAATGCTGAGTTTTTCTGGCACAGAGTTCAGTATAATGACCAACAAGGGAATTCATGTAAAAACATGAATTCCCTTGTTGGGAATTCATGTTTATATATATATATTTTTTTTTTGCATGCATTAAATCTGGCGGGCCGAGCTGGACCGTCTGGCAGGTTGTATCCGGCCCGCAGGCCGTATGTTTGACACCCCTGCCGTAAACTCACAGACGAGGGTTCCTTAACTGAAAAATAAACACATTTATTTATTGTATATATGTATATTTATTTATCATTCAGATAATGGAACATATATTTTCACAGTGAGCCTTTTTAACACAATTCAATTCAAGCAACAAAATAGAACTTCAGTATATATTAGAATTTAGTATCAGCGAACAGAGACTAACCAAATATTACTTCAACATGTCATTTAAGTGCACTGCACCATGGTGAGCATGAAGTCCAGATATCGCAATGGAATTGTCCATAGAGTTCGTGCCGCGCACTTCGCTCTGTAAAGTCAGTCAACAGTGTCCATTTCACTTATCGGGCACCCTGTAGGTGAGATGTTTCTTTGTAGCCGTAGCAGGAGCTGTAGCAGGAGCTAACTTCAAGCCCAGTGCTGCCGTGGAGTAAGTCATCTGCAGAGTACTCACGGGAGGAGATACGAGGGGAGGAGGAGAAAGAGCGTGGAGAGCGCAACACACATGAATCTGCCGTGCGAATCACTGTTCACCGATGACTCCGACGCTGTCTTCTCGCTAAGACTCGCCAGCCGTCCTCCGGTTCTTCGCACTTCCCCCCCCCCGCCTTGGCAAATAATCGATTAATTGTTCAATAACGTTATGCATATTCGAACATGAAAACTCCTGTAAAGTCCCATCCCTAATTGATACCCCTAGATGATATATCAAAAACTGTGGCAATGAGAATTTCCATGTCCTCTCATCTGCCTCTCTCTGGCCCTCCAAACAGTTTGTTGTTTTCACCTGTTTTTACCTGCTTTTTTAATTATTTATGAGCTCCTCCTCTGATTGGCTAACTGCACTTTGAGTGACACAAGACCAGGCCTATCACCGGTCTCATTCTGGTGCATTGACGATCTCTCTGGTAAACACAGCTCAAAGTCATTTTGTTATGTTTGGATACCGCTATAGAAGACGGGCCACATATTTACTGTCGGTATGGAGTAACAAGTAACGTTGCTGTTCCGCATTGCTCACGCATGCTCTACATGCAGCAGTACGGAACAGCTGTATCCTTGGTGTCACGTTCTGTGTGGAACGGAGGAGCGGTGGTGGTTGTGGTGGTGGTAGTCCTGGGGAGCGGCGTTTGTGAGTTCAGAGGCTGGACTGGTACCTGCTGGGAGGGGCTGAGAGAAGAGTGTGATTCCATGATGACATCATACTGAGAGGAAGTACGAAACAAGACGTCTCATCACTTATTTCTTCGAAAAGGACTGAGTGAAAAAGTCTGCGGAGTGACTGTTTTCATACTTTGATGGTCCCTACTGACCCCCTTCAAGTAATTACAGATAGTAAAAGCACAGAAAATGTAGTTAACACAATATTGGCTCTTTAAGATGGGATGTTATATTACGTCCTCTGAGCAGTATTTACTTTTCAGGGAAGACTGGATGCTACAGGGACTCACTATCAGATGGGTTAGTGTTTTGGTGT
This sequence comes from Pleuronectes platessa, assembly GCF_947347685.1. Lineage (NCBI taxonomy): Eukaryota > Metazoa > Chordata > Actinopteri > Pleuronectiformes > Pleuronectidae > Pleuronectes > Pleuronectes platessa. Next base: position 26,087,448 of record NC_070632.1, read on the forward strand.
GTAAATGAGTGAAGTTTGACGCTGAACTCACAACGTCTCTGTTAGATTGGTAAACTGAGATTGAAGCACTATCATAAACTTGTGTATAGCCCCTTTGCACTTTAAAGTATTGGTTGGTAATCCTGGAAAAGCTAGCAAAAGCAGGCTCCACTTAAAAGATATGTAACCGATACACCCCCCAACCCCTCATTGACCCTCTAGCCAAAGCTTCCCCCCAAAAAACACATGAAAGCACCCTGAAGGCCTCTGTATGCTTCTCCGAGTCCGTTGTGGACTGACGGACGGAAAGAGCGGACGGACCCTTTTTGATTTATAGTTCTACGAGCCTTTTTGTTGTGAAAACAATTCACCGCCAGAACAGTAGATGGCGCAACGGAAGTCGAGCTTAGAGAAGCCTACCTCATGAGGTATAGAAGAAGTCCACGCTGGTTTATATACGTCCTCCCGGCTCCTCACACACAGTGAACGATGGCAACTAACAGAAAAAAGATGTTGATGACGCGACAGTTTTTGCTGAAATAAAGTGACACCCAGCGGGTCAAAATGCTTATGTTATCGTGTCTTAACGCAGCGGTTCCCCGGTCTTGTTTCCAAACTGCGTTGCTAATTCAACAGCTGCAACAGCTTGAAGCTACACAGTGGCAGCTAGCTTCCCCCCAGCTTCCACACACAGTCAGCAGGGACACCCGATACTAACTACTACCAAGTGTTTGCTTCTAACCTGACGGTGTTTGAGAAACAGTGTCACATGTGGCTCTTCCAATTGTCTCTTCTCTTTCTGTGTGTGTGTGTGCGTGTGTTTATGTATGCTTCTGTGGATGTGATGTCGATGATGTCGTCCCTAGGGTCAGTGTCAGGACTTTCCCAAACCAAAAGCCCTGGGTAAATGGTAATGTACGTGCTAAGCTTAGAGCACTGTCCTCTGCCTATAACTCTGGTGTCCCGGAGGCTTTGAGGAAGTCCAGAAGTCCAGACCTCAGGGACAAGCTGGAATCCAAATACCTCATCTCTGACCCCCGACGCTTGTGGGGTGGCCTGCGACACACCACTGGCTATAAAGGGAGAAATAGCAGTGATGATCAGCATGCCGCCTCCCTACCTGATGACCTCAACACCATCTACGCACGGTTTGAGGCAACCAACATTCTTCCATCCGCGAGACTGGCCGAGGACCGAGACGATGACTGCACTCTGTCCCTGACCGTGGCTGACGTGAGGCGAGAGCTTCAAAGAGTGAAGCCTCGAAAGTCATCTGGGCCCGATGTAGTTCCAGGCCGCATCCTTAGGGGGTGCGCCGACCAGCTAGCGGAGGTCTTCACCTCCATATTCAACCTCTCCCTACATCTTTCAACAGTCCCCACCTGCTTCAAGCAGGCCACCATCATCCATCACCTGCTTAAACGACTACCGCCCTGTAACACTAACCTCCACCATCATGAAGTGCTTCGAGCGGCTGGTCAAAACCCACATCTGCTCGACCCTTCCGAACACCTTTGACCCCTTCCAATTTGCATACCGCCCTAACCGATCCACGGACGATGCCATCGCCCTGACAACACACACCACCCTCTCCCACCTGGAAAAGGCCAACACATATGTGAGGATGCTGTTCCTGGACTGCAGCTCAGCATTCAACAAAATTGTGCCTGCCAAGCTCGTACCCAAGCTCAGGAGCCTGGCTCTTAAACCCCCCCTGTGCAAATGGATCTTGGACTTACTGACGAGCAGACCCCAGGTAGTGAAAATGGGTAGCCACACCTCCTCCTCACTGACCCTGAGTACCAGGGGCCCTCAGGCCTGCGTACTCAGCCCCCTCCTGTACTCCCTGCACACGCATGACTGTGTGCCAAGACACAGTTCTAACATAATCCTGAAATTTGCAGACGACACTATCATCCTGGGTCTCATCTCTAACAACAATGAGACCACCTATAGAGATGAGGTCAGGGGCTTGGCAACATGGTGCCAAGAGAACAACCTGTCTCTTAACATCTGCCAGACCAAGGAGATGATCGTGGACTTCAGGAAGCTGCAAAGGGGGCTCACGGTCCAATACACATCGATGGAGCTGTAGTGGAGAGAGTCTCCTCGGTGTGTTCATCACAGATGACCTTACCTGGTCCCAAAAAGTGGACTCTGTGATCAAAACTGCACAAAAGCGCCTTTACTTCCTGTGGAGACTCAAGAAGTTTGGCATGGCTGCAAAAATACTTACAAACTTTTACAGGTGAACCATTGAGAGCATCCTCTCAGGCTGCACCACTGCCTGGTTTGGTAGCTGCTCCGCTGCTGATCACAAGGCCCTGCAGAGGGTGGTGAAGACAGCGGAGCGCATTATCGGCTGCCATCTCCCTTCCGTGCAAGGCATCTATAACACAAGATGCCTGAGAAAAGCCAGAAGATCATCAAGGACCACAGCCACCCAGTCTGTGGCATTCCCACAATACTATCGTCTGGCAGACGTTTCCGGAGCATCCGAGCACGGACTACCAGACTCAAAAACAGCTTCTTCCCCCAGGCCGCAAGGCTTCTGAACAATCAACACTGACCCTCTGAACAGTCACCATGTACATTCTGCTCCCCCATCCATACAAATACACTTACTACACATATATTCATTTTATTTAATTTAATATTCCCCACTTCTTCACCCTGTAAACTGCTGTGTAAGGTTTGACCACGTCCTTGATGTAGACTGGACCCAATCCATTCGCAGCACGGTACTCATAGTCCAGGCAAAGTAACTAATTGTAAAATAAATTATTTCAGCATAGATAATTTCTATGAGGTGTCCAGAACAACATACTAAAAGTCCTAAGAAATCCTAGTCGAGGAAATATGTTTAATTCTCATCAATGTGTGTCAATAAGGCCAGTCAACAACACACCCCATTAGGGCTATTTTTTAATTTACTCCTATCAAAATGCAACTTTACACAATGAAAGTACCAATGAAAAGTAACATTTGTTGTATTACAAGTTTTTTTGAAAATTAATTGTATATGCAAATGAGCTATACACAAATCGAAAAATACCCCAAATATACTCAAATAGGCTTAAATTTGAGTATACATGAAAATTAACTTTTTGGGTATTACAAGTTTCTTTTGAAATGAATTTGAATTTGCACATGAGCTCCACACTTATTGAATATGTCCTAATGTGCATAGACAGAATCACCATTCATATGTATGACAACTACATCGATCCAATCTTCATCCAATCATCCCACTGCCAATGGGTGATGGCAATGCTGCTTTTAGACTGGCCTCTAACCTGAAAACCGCCTGGCTTGGTAGTACCTGCCTGGGGTATAAGCCCTGCTGGTATAGTCTTCAGGGTAATACAACAAATGTTACTTTTCATGGGTACTTTCATTGTGTAAAGTTTCATTTTGATAGCAGTAAAGGAAAAAAATAACCCCATTGGGGTGTATTGTTTCCTGGCATAATTGGCAGACATTGATGAGAATTAAAGATATTTCCTCAACTAGGATTTCTTAGGAATTTTAGTATGTTGTTCTGGACACCTCATAGAAATGATCAATGCTGAAAAAAATTATTTTACAATTAGTCGGTCGTAAAACTGGACTATCAATACTAGCCTTTTGAAACATATGCGGGCAACCACTGGTAACCAGTGAAGGGAGCGAAGGAGTATTGTGTGATCACAAAAACTCTTTCAAACTTCATTATTCTCACAGTTTATCCCCCAGATGTTATCAATGATGTTTTCAAGGGCATAGTGCTAGTAGAGCTTGCAGGGTGCTTGGCAATGCTTATATCCCCAAAATATCTCAGTTTTGAAACCATAAACCAGTATATTCTGCATTTCACTTACAAGTGGGGAGACAAGACAAACAGGCCACATGTGATCCCACACATTTTTTCAACAAAGAAAACGATTGGTGGGAATGCTCATGAAAAATGGGCTCTGATACGGCTCCCATTCATAATTGAGCATCTGGTGCCTGAGGGTGAAATGGCGTGGCAAACACTATTGAACTTGAAAGATATTGAAGAGCTTGTCGTTGATCCAGTATACACAGATGATTCCATTGCCTATCTTGAGGGCAACATTTCTGAGCACAGATGGAAATACCAAGAACTCTCCCTTGACGTGCAGCTCTACCAAAACCTCATTATTTGGAGCACCATCCCCAGCTAATCTGGATGTTTGGTCCTCTCGTGGGACACTGGACCATTCGATTTGAGGCAAAGCACTGTTTTTTTTTGCAGTTAGCACGACACATCAATCACTTTAAATAGGTGTCCCTTTGTCAGCTGTTAGGCATCAGCACATGATTTAACATCATTTGTGATCCTATAGTCTCGAGAAAAACTGCCCTAGAGGTAACACATGTCTCAACGGTTCCTGAGGATGTTTTGAAACAAGAAGTAGGTCATGACAACTGAGCAGAAATTATCTGGGTCAACGGAGGTCCACCTTACTAATTGTGTGTCAATCAAAGGTATAAATCTCAGGGTCTTCAACTGGCCTGCCTGATTTCGTAGAGATGATACAGATTTTGTGTTGCGCAGATGAAACTGTGTTTCATGGTAAGGTTATTTATGGTGGTACAGGGAACCTTTCGGAGCCTTTGAGCTGAGTGCATGTACAGCCAGAGAACTGGCTGATGACTACCCTTTGACAGACAAATTAGTTGAACCCTGTTTAATGGTGACAATATAAATACATATTAACATATAAGGTATGGTCATCTTTAGATGATTGATCAATAGTTTTCATATTTTTTTTTTTTTTTAAGTTCTGACTAATTCCTGTTGAAACATTTTAGCCTAATCTTTTTCTTTTTTCACTTCGGTGAAATGATTGCTCTAATGAAGCGCTGAATCATTTTAAGAGAAACTATTCCCAGAAATGTATCCTTCCAGGTGGCATACCAGAATCTATCAGTGACCTTGCACAGCAAATAAATCAGCAATGTGGAGTAGAAGGAGACTTCAGACTTAAATTCATGGATGCTGTGTATGAGAATTAATTCACCCATTGCTCTCAATGTCAGATGTCCAGGACAAAAGTACCATCAAGGTTTGATTCAGTTTCATCTGCCCAGCTCGATGATTCTATGCCCCCTCCCTCATCAGCTGCTGCTGCCCCCTTCAAATCTCCAGATGACTCCTTGCCCCTTTCTTCTGGTAGCTCATTTGGTACAGACATACTGTCTTTCCGGTGTCTTTGAGAGAATCACAACATTCCATATTGAGTAAAAGTTCTTCCCAGACCTGGATGCTCACTCTGAAGAACTATTCAACGTGTTTGCCAAGCAAGATGAAGTTCAAGGGAGACAGATCAAAATCACCCGGTGTCGATGACAAAGGTATTTTAATGGAAAAGTGACAAATTTTCTGGAGATACCTAAATAGCTTCTTGTACTTTTGTAAATTTCGGATGCCTAAATTTAGCTGCGAAAAGGTGTATGCTTTCTTCAGCTTGAAAAATGAATCAAACAAATTAATTTCTCAAACTTATCCTGGAAATCCAGGTCATTTTGTCATATTCTCTCTAATCTGCATACTTAGACTAACTGCATAAAGAGAATGCATACTGAAAAGTCGTTGTTTCTTCTTGAATGAAGATCCAGAGAAGTACGTGAGCGAGTAGCTGGTAAGTTGATTTTACTGAACTATGAGGATGATCGTGTCTGAATTCACACTGCTGTTAAAATGTTCAAAAGATGAGCTATAAAAACTTTTGAAATGTACCTACTTTAAATATTTGATAATAGTTGGTGACAGCTGTTTTACATTATTAGTGTTAAAGGGACACTTGCTATATAAAAGGGGTATAATGACCATCAATGAAAAAGTATTTCTCTTATGAATAGCTTTGCTAAAGTACACCTTTCAGCTCTGCAGTAGATCATTATGGAGCTAGATGGAAACAAACTTTCCGCAAAAGCTTTCTAAAGCTCTCTAAACATGGCTTTCACGTTAATAACGTCAAAAGGTACATGACATGACCTAGGAAAAGTGTGGCAGTGCTTTATTTAGAATTTTCTAAATTTTCAAGTCTTGACATAGAGTAGACTGTAGAATTGATTGAATCTCTGTTTCTGATAATGTTACTGTTCACTTTTAACATTCTAAATATGTTGTACAGATGTTTAAGTGGAATGTGAAATGTTTCAAAGGGAATTTGAGTCTATTGCTGGCCTCACACTACAAGATTATTGGGCGAATTTATGCCCGACTGGCCCCTCCCAATAATTGTCAGAGAATTATGGTCCGTCCTGATGTTATTTCATAATGTGAGTGGGGAACAGATCAATCTTAAGCTTTGATCTGCTCCTAGATGGTTCAGGGCTACTGCCTTTCCAAAACTTTCCAACTCTGACTACTCCCATGGACACAATAATTCTAATGAAATCCTCTAATGTGTAATGGCAAAAAGACAGCACCCCATTTCTTAACAGCACTTTACTGTTCAGATAATCACTAAATACTTTTGTAGCTTGCTTATTTATGTTTTAAGTACTAAGATCCATTATATTTGCACTTTTAATAACATGGGAAGCAATGTGCTGGTTCTGATAGAAAGTATTTTTCACATTATTTACAAGCACCTGAAAGTGTAAAGCATTGTGTTCTGGGAGAAATTCAATTTGATTGCCTCACCCACATTGAATTTTCTTGTTTCCATCCTTGATGCAAGCTGTATTGTAACATGTAATGTTTGTTACTGTTAACATCGTTCGCACTTAACAGCTATTGTTTGAATTAGTTAAATGACCTTAATTGAAAGTATTTCCCTGTGATTTAATGGCGTCCTTTCAGCACTAAGCAATTCTGTTGGGGGAACTACATTTTTTTGAGGATAGATTAACTCCATTTAATAGTTTAATAGACTTAATTTGAAATCAGTTGGTTCACCTCTATTAAATTAAGTTCGACCTAATTCAACTAACTTAATTTCATCAACTGTTAGAAATTACACTAACCCAACTAGGTTAGACCAACAGCATTGCTTAATACTGAAATAAACCCATTTAATCATGTGGAAATACTTAAAAAATAGCAGTATTTTGAGTGAAAATGATTGGTCATGTTTATTACATTCCTTCAAGGGCCAAAGATATTCTTTTGTTTAAACTATTTTATTTATTCATGGCCGGCAAGGTTTCAACAAATTAAAGGTTACGATAAAAGAGTGTTTCAGACACAAATGACCACTCTTCTGTGAAAGATGTGCCATTTCGAGGAGTCGGAAATGTGGGCTGGACCAATCACAAATGCACATATGTAATCCCATCTAAGCGTATAATAGCAAATACCTAAACCTATATAAAGGGATTGAGGTTAAACTACATGCCCTCTGCATTTAAATGGATCTGCACTGAAAGGTTCATGACCTCAGGAAGTTAGTCCCGACAGTTGACACACGCCGCCACCTCCAACAACAAAGGCCACAGCAGCTTTAACGTTAACAAGCTCAGTGATATCCTACTGCTTAGCCAGTAAAATGAGACAAATTAGATTTATAAGGAGACATGGTGTCAACTTCTACAATGTGCTTCTTGGTGAACAACTTCATTCAGCTGAAAACAGCTGTTTATCCCCTTTTTCAACAAGCAGCACACTATGAGCAACTTAGGTTTTTCCACATTCAACAGTTTCCCGAATCACTGTGCTGATAAGTTTGTGTGACTCAGAGAGTTGAACTGATTCCTATTTGATATCACTATTCATTCATGTTATTTCGACACCTGCTGTGCCGTTGACAGATTCATGCTTACACAAGTGGGAGTAAGTCTAAGCCTTCAGTATTTCATATGGCTACCTGGGGCAATGGCCTGTTTCCAGAAGACCATACAGAGCACTGAAATTTCACAGTGATTAAGTTAACTTGGACAATAATATTCAAATATTAAGCTGAATAAGATACTGCCATGTAAACAGCATAATATTCAATAGTCTGATCAAGGCACGTTATTGCATTATAATGTCCAAGTTGAAGTTTTTACAGCATTTTGTTGTAGCTTTTGTAGAGTTGTAGCTTTTGCAGAATTAGAAAGTGAACACCCAAAATGTTTAAACAGTAGCATCGCACATTAAACTTGTAGGAAATATAATCAAACGTAATAAAAATAGTGTCTTATTCTAAATTAGGTAAATAGTTGTTATATTGGTGCCCATGTAAATGTAATCATTGAATCAACAGATTTTAATATCCACTTCTCAATTTAATTTTATGGCAGTGTGTTGGAATGGAAGTGATATGTCAAATTATTGCAGTGCAACAGGTAATGCAATAGTGCTATATTTGTCCTTGGTACCAAATTCTGCCTTTTGCTGGAGTAAAATAAAACCTTTAAATATCTTCTCTTTTGATCATTCCAATATGATCTAATGTCAAAACAAAATGACAAATTGATTACTCAGCATAACTTAATTGTAGTATTGCAAATCAATTTTGCAGAGAGTGAAAAGAACAACAGACCAACATTGGCTGTAAGTTTGGGAAGTTTACAAAGCTGTATTCAGGCAGGATCCACAGATTCTGCAATGTCACTATTAGGTAAAGATATATTTTTTTAACTATGTTATATTTTTATTTTACTGATGTGCCTTACCCCTCACATATGATATTTACTGTCAATAAAAGGAATCAAATTTATTCTGCCAGTAAGATAAAATATCTCCTGGCAGAGAGACTTTTAGCACAGGAAAGGCAGCACAAAATTTGAATTTGGGGCAGATTTACTGACAGTGTCATGAAAAGTTATATACATTGTCTTAGGCTGGTCCATTTTTCCATCCGCTTGGGGGGTAGAGTGGGGAGCAGCGGCTCTGCTTGTCTATCTGTGAAAGTCACCGCAAGCCTCTGATCTGAAGGGGCGGGATTATGGTGATGAGATGCAGCTGGGGGCTCTGCTCAGTCTCCGCCTCATCTGCAGCCAATCATAAACACACACACACACACACACACACAGGGAGAGAGAGGGAGTCAGTCTCTCAGGGATGTGTGGTCATCATGTTGGCTTGTGACGGTAAACACAGGTGACTTCTGCATGCTTCATTGTTAGGTGTGTGGGCGTGCAGCAGCCTGGAGTTTTTGAGAATACTGCCATAATTATCTTGTGTAGTACACAGGCTCAGTGTTTTGACGCCCGCGATGTCCTCAAAGATTTAGTGCAGAATCATCTGTCACTTTTTCAAACATCCAGCAAAAAAAACGGCGGTTACCTGACGGACAGTTCACTGAAAATGAAAATTCACTCATTATCTACTCACCACTATGCAGATGGAGGGGTGGGTGAAGTGTTTGAGTTCACAAAACACTTTTGGAGTTTCAGGAGTAAACAGCGTTCCACCAATACAATTGAAGTAACTGGTGATACATTTTTTCAAACAAAATATCGCACCATTCATATTCGACTTGAAATATGCGCTTATCTGCTTAACTTCACGGTGAATTAGAAGTTTCCGGTCCTACGATGCTTGTTTACTTCTTATCGGTGTAAATCACCAAGGTAAAGGATCTCCAGAGACCCACAAAATCCTTTGACCTACTCTGATGAATGTCTTTATAAATGATATAGATTCTCACCAGAGTGAATGATAAACCTTTGTCAGCAGATGGAGTTGAACAGAACCAAACACTGTCTGCATCGCTCTACGCTTCTCTACTGAAAATACTGATAATGATGTACTGGGTGTTGGCAGAATATCCAGACATAGTTTAATACTTTTATCCTTCTCTTTGAGTTGGTTTATCCTGTGGAATTAAATATTTATTTGGAATTGGGGATAGATAGTTTACAGATTTACCTTGAGACAGCCCTCATCCCCCTCTCTCTCTTACCAAAGTGACACTACAATGTTGCACAGTGCGTACTCTCCTTAAAGGGAAGGATAAGGAAATATAAAACAATGTCTGGTTGGTTTAATCGATCTTCGCCGCTAACACAAACCAGTACATCTCAATGTCTCTCTGTTTCCAGATGCAGCATAATTCGTTTGTACTCCTCGTATTTTCTAATATGACAGTGCGATCCTCGTTGTGAAATATGCGGCTCTGCTGTCGGCTCTGTGGTCCTTGTTGGTGACTGGTCATAAACAGTAGACACCACCACTTTCATGTGCACACGCTCAGATCTTGATAAGGATAACCGGGGTTGACTTAATGAGTTGATAACCAGATTCGTGAGACTGTTAAGCCAGACTGTGATTGTGAGGTTAAGTTCAGCTGGATCTCGGAAAGATATCGACTTCTGTAGCTGCATGCTGACACCATCAGTACAGGACTATATACAAGGTATTGGGCTTTGGCTAATACAGGATGAACTTTATTGTCACTTATTTTACTAAAAAATGTTGAAGAAATTATTCCTTCATACATGGTATATATAACTGTTTGTATTACGAGACAAATGTGTGTTGACCACGTATATATCCACCTTTTGTACATGTTTTGAACAAAGCCTAATTTTCATCCTACTGTTGAAAGAAATCTCAGTTGATTGTTTACAGTGTTTTGTTGTTTTACAGCACTGTGTAACCAACCCCAGCCTCTACAAATGACATTCATATGCAGTGTTTATGGAGGAATGCAATGCAGCTTGGGTTATGTTTGCTGCTAAGACTTTGTTCTAGTGCATTCAAAGCGCATAGAAAGGTCATTTTCAATCTCTCACACTTCAAGACTTAACAATCTTTCCCTAACTTCATCCAGGTGTTTCAGTGATGTTACTGCACTTCATTAACTATGGCATACATGTTTTAAAGCTTAGGGCTTAAAGCTGCGGGTGCAGCTTCATTAAAACCAGGAATGACAGGTCAGTATACAAGCTCTGATATTACATGTGCTATCCCATACATTTTAATAATATCTTTGATAAAATATTTTCATATAGGTCACTTTTCCTATGACTAAGATGATACTTTGGTGTGGCTGCCCCAATGCTACTAATGACTAACTGTATCTTTGCGCATGTTGAGTAAAAGGATGATAATGCAGTTTGAAAAATAAAAACCCAACTAGCCTAATTTAGCATTGAATAAAAAATTCAAACAAACAAATAGGACATAATCTAAGCAGTGCACTGCACACCTTTCTTCCTGCACACTCAATCATCAATCTAAACAACGGCACCGCAACACTTATATCAGTTCAAGATTAGACCCAGTTTATGTGCTCATGAGATCGGATATTATACATTGAAGGGAAAAGAACACATATGCAGTGATTTTTTGGGGACGGAAACTATATACATTTTCGTCTCACCTTATTCAAAGGAGGGCACACCTTTTAGTCTGGTTTAGTCAGACCAAGAATGAATATTTTAATCAAACTTCAGCAAAGTACTTCCAAATAAGATTTGATCTAAATGATTAAATCCCAATTCATGTCTGGTACCATACAATAGCATCAGCAAATTGAATGCAATCTAATCATATATAAGAGTCAGTCATAAAGTAACCAGGAAATGGGTAACAGAAAGAGTGTCTATGTGCTCTCTGCAGAGATCAGTCTTCAAGCTGGAGAAGGGTACCACTCGCATTGTGTTGCCTGTTGAAAGCACAAGAACAGATAATAACACAAGAACAGGACTGGACTCCACTGGACCGATTGTGTTGTGTGCTAGGATAGCAACACCACATGACATGAGGAGAACATAAACCCATATGAGTAATTTCCAAGTGGATTGGGGAAGATAAAGCTCCTTTAGGCAAGCAGTGACTTGAATTTGATGAGGAGCCAGTTGGGGTTGATGAGCAGCAGAGTGACTTGTGCCCTTCTAGGCTGATCCTAACCCGATGTACTGTTGTATTCTGGACTATTAATACAGGTTTCACTGTTTATAAAGGAGGGGCCAGAAAAGAATTGCAGCAGTCTAGAGATAACTATAACCTGTGCCAAGAACTGGGTGGAATACTGAGTCAGGTAGGGCCTACATTTTCTTAGCACAGTTCAAAGCGGTACAACCAGAAGACATGAAACACAGCCAAAGAAAGATGAACTGTGAGGCACTCCTGCGGAGAAGAGATGGGATAGGGATGTTTGTCGTTGCCATAGCTGATATAACCCACTCCTTCCTGTCATTAAATTCCCATTCAGAGCCTTGAATGAGAGTATGGAAATCAAGTCCTCATTGACTCACTTCATATCTTTTCCTGTCCTCATCTAAGTAAATGAAAACTTTTCAGGTCGACCTTACCAGTGAATGTTGTTTTCGTCCAAAAAGTAAGTAACCATTAGTCAACAGATGATTCGGGTTTGATTGCTCTCTCATTCTGTGCATGATTAATTTGATTCAAGTTCTTTATAGTGACTTTTTATTTAATTCAATCTGGTCATATGAGGAAAATGAAGTTTCATCTACTCTGCATCCCAACACAAACACAATGTTTATCACATTTAAGATGATAAATTAATGCTTGGATGCATGACTCAAATATTATCTCTTCCAATATTACTGAACCAAAGGGAACATTCCAGATAGATGCACCTCAGTATGATATATATACCAAGGGAGTTATTACTATTGATCGGTACCATATGCAGATCAGCCTTTTAGCGTTGTCAGTATTGTAGTGTGGTGGAAATTGGTAAACAAATGTGGTTCTGAGACAAGTTGTCCTTGTAAATTGTCTATGTACATTGATTTTTAAAATCTTTCTGCAGAAAGGATAATCCGGCAAGGTGGAGGTTACAATCATGATAAAAAGTAGTGAAGTGTCTGTGCACATATTTAAGTGTCTCTGTGTGGGTTACCTCCTGACCCCAAAACATGCAGTGGGGATGAATGTTTTATGTGTCTGGAACATATCTTCTGGAAAGGCGTGACTTATAGGCTGCATCCTATATGTTTTTGAGAGGAATTTGTGTCATGTGTGATTAGGGTGTTTGTCAGTCAGCTGAGTTCTTCAAACAAAGCACAAACACAGTTAAACCTGACATGCAACAAAAGGTCACTATAGAATTCAAGTGATCTTAGGATCAACTTCTGCAAGACATGAATGGACAATGAGCTCACATGCTAGACAGTGGGTTAACCATCAAGTTTTTGTTGACCTTTATCCTAGATTGAAATGTCTGCTGTAAGCATAAACTAAAAGGTTATTAAGTAAATGTCTATTACATAAGTTATCTTGCTAAGGTCTCCCACTCTGTATAAAGGCCTGTGAATGTCAGTTATGTTGTGCAATAATGCTCACTTGAACTTGAATCAACATGCATTAAGACACAGCTGTGCTTAGCAAACATCGTGAAAATGGAAAACATTGTTTTGTTAAGTATATAAATATATCAATTTAAATTGTATTATTTTTCCAAAATTATCAAGAATTTTTTTAATAAGATTTTTTTTAGAATCCTTTGTGGCAACTAAACATCACAATCATAGTGACTCCAGGGCTCAGTCTTCACATTCAGCTACATTCATTCACAATGTTTCCTGCTGTAATAAAGCTACACAAGGTTAACGTAATCACTAAGTAATAAGTAATAACAAACCTTACACAAGGGTATACAATCTCATTGTCACTCATAAATGGGGGAGAGTGTAAACCTGATGATCTTTACGTTAACTTTTAATATAACTAAAGCCTTTTTTTTAGCATTGACTCCCATAACCGCCTGCAGCTCAACGTGGCGAAGACGAGGGAGATGGTGGTGGACTTCAGGAGGAATAAGCCCCTGCCCTCTCCTGTCTGCATCGGTGGGACGGATGTGGATGTGGTACCTGCATATAAGTACCTGGGTGTCACACTGGACAATAAACTGGACTGGTCCACCAACACAGAGTCCGTCTACAAGAAGGGCCTGAGCCGGCTTTATTTCCTGAGGAGGCTCAGGTCCTTCAATGTCTGCAACAAGATGCTGCAGATGTTCTACAAGTCTGTTGTGGCGAGCACCATCTTCTTTGCTGTGCGGGCATCAAGGCAAAGGACGCCAACAGACTGAAAAAACTCATCAGGAAGGCAGAATCTGTGGTTGGCTCTAAGCTTGTCACCCTGGAGGAGGTGGTGGGGGACAGGATGCTGGCAAAACTGCTGGCAATCATGGACAATCCCTCTCACCCCCTCCACAAAACACTGGACAAGCTAAGGAGCAGCTTCAGCCACAGACTCATTCAACCCCGCTGCTCTAAGGAACGATACAGGAAATCGTTCCTCCCAACCGCAATAAGACTGTACAACTCATCTACCTCTGTCAGAGCCACCATCACAGAACTGCACTAAATATACCTGTCTCCTTGCACTGTGTACCCTGTACAACACTCCGCTCCATATACTGGAACACTTACTTCACATCATATGTGATATGTGTTAATATAAACCATATTGATATTATTTATCATTTATACAATAATATTGTCTTTTGCACACTCTGTCTACATATTCTTACACTCATAGTATATTATATTATCTATTGTATAGTCAAATACTTATATTTATACCTCTACTATATATCATATCATATCACTGTCTAACAATAACATTACAATCATATCATCAGTACTATTACCATCATCTTGCCACTGCACCTTATCTACCTATTTATCTTGTGTTTCTGTTTTTTATTCTTTCTACCTCAACATTTTTTTTTATTTTATTCTATTGTATTGTATTTTGTTGTATTCAAATATACCGACTGCTATGACGATTTAAGTTCCCTTCGGGTATGAAAAAAGTAATCTATCTATCTATCTATCCATCCATCTATAATCCATGAACTTGAAAAGTGAAACGTTGCTATTGAATTTCACAAAAAAAATATCTTGAGTTACTGATCCTCAAAAAAAAGGGGTTCTTCCATCCTTGGTCTTATCTGTAATGTTAATCGTATCCTACTGGGATTTTATCTCTGCTTTTAGGATAACTAATTCCAGGATAAAGCTCACACTGTGCCACTTCGGGTTTGGTCCTTTTTTGTTTGTTTGTTACTAGGTCTCTTTACACTGCCGCTGATTTGATTACTGAGTTAATAACTACGGTGGCCCTGAGAGCTCAACGAACAGCAACTTAAGAAAACACATGCAAGTTAAGAAAACAAATGCAAGTTGACAAAACACAAGCAAAGTAAGAAAATATCTTCATCAAGTTCACAACACAACACAACACATTAAAGAAACGCGCAGCAAATAAACGTAAGCGCTGCAAATAGTGAAACGCGCTGCAAATAGTGAAACGCGCTGCAAATAGAGAAACGCGCAGCAAATAGAGAAGAAACGACAAAGGAAGTGTTTCCAGAGGACAGTTAAAAGTGATGGACACTGCTGCCACAGCAGACACAAAACCTTCCAATACACTATACAAATTCGGTTCCACACAGGGGTCGGCCACCCGCGGCTCTGGAGCCGAATGCGGCTCTTCAGACCCTCTGTGTGTGTGTGCGTGTGTGTGTGTGTGTGGGGGGGGGGGGGGGGGGGGGTGTGTGTGTGTGTGTGTGTGTGTGTGTGTGTGTGTGCGAGCGCCCCTGGGCTTCGACCCGCCCACTCGCTCAGAAGAGGGGGCAAAATGTCTCTTTTGATAATAAAGCTTTCCTACCCCTGCACACTATGGACAATACATCGCCTCACAAACAGGGGCTTGCTTGATAGTGCTGTTTATTCAGTTTAACAAGAGAAGACGGCCTGTCTCTAGATCGGACCATCTTCAGAGCTCATAGCTCACTGTGGGTCTCTCCGAGCGAGTAACTAAGGCGGGGTCGGAGCGCCGGGACACGCTCCTGGTATTTCATGATGGCCTGATACGATGATGATTTAAAAAATTAACATGACGTTCACTCACGTTCATCGTTACGTTCACATTAATAATATGAAAACTGATTCGTTAAGTTCAACACTGTACTGTAAAGCCACTGCAGAGGGGCTGAAAAGCCGCGTTTGGCTCCAGAGCTGCAGGTGGCCGTCCCCTGTGTAGAACCAAATTTGTATGGTGTATTGGACGTTTTTGTGTCTGCTTTGGCAGCAGTGTCCATCACTTTTAACTGTCCTCTGGAAACACTTCCGTTGTCGTTTCTTCTCTATTTGCTGCGCGTTCCTCTATTTGCAGCGCGTTTCACTATTTGGAGCGCGTTTGACTATTTGCTGCGCGTTTCTGTAATGTGTTGTGTTGTGTTTTGAACTTGATGAAGATGTTTTCTTACTTTGCTTGTGTTTTGTCAACTTGCATGTGTTCTCTTAACTTGCATGTGTTTTCTTAAGTTGCTGTTCGTTGAGCTCTCAGGGCCACCATAAATAACTGCGTTAATGACCCAAGGCATGGCAGTCAACAAACAAACTGTCGTCAGTGGTATCGTTAGCATTTTGAAATAGACAGATAACCACACTGTGGTTACCCCACTCCTGTGAGGTAGACTATGTTGGATCAAAAACTCTGAACTGATGCCAATGTGTGGGGACTCTGGTAAAGATGAGAAACCTATTTATTGCCAATATATCACAAAATAGTAACAGTTAGCAGTTGTGTGTATAAAAACTAAAATACCTCTGTTGCTCTGTTTTAAATTAATATGGGTGCAATCTTTGCGGAATTTCACAACACCGTTTTTATGTATATATTCTAGGGCTTTTTCTGAAATACTTAATTTAGCATCTTATGCTTGGGGGGCTTGCTGGTTTGCGTGTGTATGTTTGGGTGCCTGGGGGGGGGGCGCCAATCCGAAATCTTGCCTAGGGCTCCAGCATTGCCAGGGCCGAGCCCTGGCAATGCCCGTGCTCTTCACAAGCCAAAGAAACATAAGCGTTGAAGCAGGGACAATACTCACAAGTTAGAGGGCAAGTCATGAAAAAGTCACCTTCTGCATTTCATGTGTTTTGGGGGCATAGCTGTGAAGAGAGGAACAATTGGAGGGGGTAGGAGGTTTGTGTAAAGTCTAGCCTGCTCTTGCTAGCTTTCCCCCGATTAGGAACCCTAGCTTTAACAGGCATTCCAACACAATATGTTTTTAGCGATGATTTGAAAACAGGTAAAGTGCAGGCAAGTCTTATTTCCTCAGGCAAGGATTTCCAGATCCTTTGGGGCCCTAATTTACCATTCTTGACCCAACTAGTTCCAAGGTTTGGTAAGCAGATCTTAGATTACAGCTTGGAGTATAGGGAAGTAATAGCTCTGTAATATAACTGGGGGAGACCTTGCTTAGCTTTAAAAGTTGCTATAGTAATGTTAAAATCATTTTAAAATTAACTTGCACACAAATAATGGATATTCTCTGTTAAATATACCAGCATTACTAGTTAAATTTTTACTGGAAATTTACATTTTTCTTATATTATCTTACTAAATATGAAGTGTTTAGGACACACATTTTATTATAGGATATATATTATAGGATAATGTCTAATCGGTATACTTTCTGCGCCCAAACCCTTACCCTATAGATGTGACATTAAACAAGGGTATACCCTTGAAAGCAGGCAAGCTTCCAAGTACAAGAAGTGTTTTGAATTCCCTCGTGATGGTTACCAGACAGAACCAAAGTTATGGGAATGGAGTGGTGCATAACCTTGCCAAAAAAAACTGCTATCCATGGCCTTTTGCAGACAACAAAGCAAATTTTCTCTCAGGGTTTTCCCTAAGATCATAAGATCTAGAAGCGACTACTGTGAAGATACTGTACTGGTTCTTATACAAGACAATATTTTGTTATCTTGAAGATTTGATTAAATTTGGTTGTCTTATAGTTGAGGAAAAAATTCACTTGTCGACTTTTATAAAGTGTTGCATTATGGTTTGTTTGCAGCCTTCATGTTGCTAGACTAGAAACAGTTTTTGAGCCTGGGTAGAGTTAGTCTTTTGGTTATTCAAGTTCAGCGTTGCCAGATGAGAAATATTGAAGTATCGTACCAGAACCTACAAATTATTGTATTTTGAGAAGAAGTATCTTATTACTCCAGAGTAGGGATGGGACGCTCAATACAAACTTTCTAAAGCTGTCGATATTCCTAAAGATTTAGTGTACAGAAACGTTCCTTTTCAAAGCACACGGCTCTCATTTTGAAACATGAGACAGGAGGTAATTGTGTTAAACTCGCAAGACTCGAGTCACAGCATAACAACATTCAGTCATCTTCATCATTAATAGTGTCACAAAATGATCAAATTATCGTGCTTCATGCATCCTCTTAACTATAGAAATAAAACTACAAAAACCTGTCAAATAGCCAAGATTAGAATCAATGAACATTTTTAATGTCGAAGAAAATAATTGGAGGAATTAGAGAAAGAGGAATCCACTTGCTACTGTAAAGAAACTCAGGGAAAAGAAACGATTATTTGTTTTCTAACTAAGTTGATATTTTGACTCTTGTTCTATCACAGCAGCTCAGAACGCCCTGAGCAGAGAACATCTCTATAATTGGAAATAAAAACCCAACACCCCATGTCTTTTATTAGAAAAAATATTATCCCCATATTGTTCAAAATTTCCCATGATTATGAATGAAGATTTTAGTCCAGTTGACCTTCTCTTAAATCAGTCTTCTGTATATCCTTAGCCTGACTGCAAACACCAGCCCTTTCAAAATGCCTACAGGTTATTTTGGTATAGTTGATATATCCAGAGAGGTTTTCATTTCTTTTGGTCATTTTATTATCCTTTTTCTTTTCTTTGGTCCACATGCTATTGGAGGTGCGTGTCAGCCATGAGAGCTCAGCATAGTTTTTAAATACTTCCTCAATCCTTTGAGTTTTTAAGACAGAGCCATGAAATTACATATCAGTTATACACATTATGAAACAAGATGAGCTTGATGAGAGCGCATCAGAGGAAGAAACTCATGACTGGAAAAATCTAAGACAAATGAAATATTCATTCACAAAAATGGAAAAGTATGATTTGATCATCAAACAAAGTAGCTTCTTACATGAAGATGTCAGTAATGAGTGTATATGTTTAACACTATATCAGCATCAATTACTCAATAATTAATTATGAATATGTACTAATGCAGAATTTATTATTTTATTGACAAAAACACACATGATTAACTTCACTTCATAAAATTTTATTTCTGGTCTTTTTGTCATTGATGGTTTTTGACAACTATTGACTGAATATACTTTTTACTAAAAGTGGTTTACTGTTTTACTGCACATTTTACTAACCAATTACAAAGTTCTGTTCAGAAATTGCTATAAAGAATATTAGGTGGTGTATCATACCTCTGTTCACCAATCAAATATTTGAATCAAAATGTGATGTAAGATATGGTACTGTTCTCTTTTGTTTGCAGATGCTGTCAACCCTTTTTTTATATTCTAAGTATTTGTTTTTTCTTTTCAAGTCGTGAATATTTAAGAATATAAAGAATTTCTTCCATTATAAAACTGCATTTTCAAACATTGTGTTTTCCACTGTTGGGATTGATTACAAATGGGAAGGCCAGTCCAAAGAAGCCACTGTCTGCTAGCAGGGGTATCCATCTTCTCTTTCCATGTTGTCTAATGGTTGGAGACCCTACATATACTGGCATCATGAATCCTTCCTGGTGGTCCAGCAAAAACGCCAATGAATCAGCCCTTTCGCCTGTAGTCCCCTAAGAGAGGATGAGTAGTAGCATGACTTTATGTGCAAACTGTGCCTTCTCGAAAGTATTTGACCAGGAGAGGACAGGTATCAATATCCTCAGGGAGGGAGTGTATTTAAAGAATTATATGTTAAATAATTAAGAATGATAAATCATATTTTCTATTTTTATATGATTTACTTATTAATAACTCCGAAACAAAAACATACTTTCTGCATTGTGTCTGGTAAAATGTGCAGGTGAGAGGCTCACTGAGGGCAACTAGAGGACAGAGAAGGTTATAATCAACTCTAACAACATGATGCAATGCAATCATTAAAGTGCAGTTAATGATCATAACTGTAATCCAAATCTGAATCAGTAAAATTGACGATACTCCACCATATTCAACAGCTTTCTAACCTGGTGTTATTTGTTGCAAGGGCCTTCATGTTATTATTATTTTATCTCTCTTAGCGTTGATGGATTTTATTGTGCTGGTTTAGCTTGTATTGCTTCAATGACCAGTCGATCTCGTTGTACAACTGCTTAATACACTAAGAGGCTGTGGCTGCAGCAATGGGATAGGATTATTCATGAACATGTCTAAGCGAGTTTTTTCAAAAGTATTTCAAGTATTCGTAAAATAAACCTTTCACTCATAATGCTCCTGTAACTTCCCTCAAGATAACGAGGGCAAATTAGTTTTGATTGCTGCCTTAAATCAGCCACTTTGGCTTAGCAATACGTAGGAAATTACCCACAAAATCTTTGGACTCAACTATTTTAGTATAAATCGGCGTAATTCACGATAATCCAATCACACCACCTACAGTAGGAATTTATTCAGGCACAATGGATGAAAGTGAGTTTGTTCGAACACTGAACGATCAGATGAGGGTAGTAATGCCTACAATTGTACTTGAGTAGTTATTTCAATGAACTGTACTTCTGAGAGTAGTTGTTTTGCAGGATACTTTTGACTACTACTCAGTTACATTTATGATGACATTTTTTTTACTTTATTCCATTACATTGGGCCAGACACTTCTAACTACTTTTACATGTCAATGATTTTGTTATTCAGCAGCGATATCCACACAGTGACACTCGGGCCACACTGGCTGCCTGAGCGTAACAGCCTCTCTATATTGTGTTTTAGTTTGATCTGGACTCGGAAGCAGACACAGAGAGGGATTGGTTGCAAATTTTAAGCTGGTTGACGAGTTTGAGACTGAGGCTGAGGGAGTGATCCGGGTGGAAAAGGCTGATGGCTGGCTGAGGATAAGCAGGAGATGTTGATAGCTTGAGATGAGGAAGGCGAGTTGGCTCTGGTGATCCTGTGCATTTTTGGTGAAATCATGCCCACGGCCCTTCATGAAGAACATTTAACAATTAATCAAAATTAAGCTATAAATAAAATGACTTGGCTGCCGTCAGTCACATGATGAGTTTTCACCTGAGCTCATCCTGACGTGCCCTCACCCCGTCTACCTCAGCTGCGACCACGCTCTGAGACTTCAGACGCCTGTCTGAGACAACGGGATGAAAAACATCAACGCTGGTAAATGGGATTTGCAGCAGAGTGCACATTATTTGATGTATTTCTTCATGAACGTAGTGAGCAATCATCATGCATGATTGTGGTTTATATATAGCTGTGTTCACTGTGCAGCCTGTAATGTTAGGCGACATCTGCCAACCACTGCTGCTGCTGCCTGGAAAACACGTGTGATTGCCATTTTGTTTCTGTATGTCTTTCTTTTGTCACTTGCCAATTGGAGTTCTGTCCATTGGTTTAAAGAAAGTAACAGGGATTTCCCAGGTTTGCGGAAGGCTTAGGTGCTGCACTGTGTCTGTTTGTGTGTGTGTGTGTGCCATACAAAATGATAAGTCTTATAGTGAATGGATATGAAATGTGATTTTCTCATCATCCCAATTATCAATACTTAATTATAATCAAAAATAGATTAAATTATGAATTTAGAACAGGATTAGATTTGTTATATGACAAAATATTATTTTACACACATAACTTGATCCGCTAATATCTCCCCTCTGTTCCTTTTAATGTCTAGAGTCTCAGATCAATACAGCACTCTGACAGCAGCAACCTCTCCAGCAACCCCCTCAGCACCAAATTGTAGCTTTAAGTTATCATGGCATATGAGCCTTTTTCCATGTGCCCCTTTTGAAATTTGAGCACCTGCCTCTCTAAAGGTCTCTGCATGGCCCTGATCCTGAGACACAGGAAAAAAAAGTCCTAATAAGATTCACTTGAAGCACACATATATATACTGTTCTGAGTGTCCAGCAACATAGAAACACCTGGATGATGTATTGCAGCTGTCATGGCAACAGCCAACAGTTTTGCATCCGTTTGCATTGTTGTTTCATTTCCACTGTTATTTCAGTCTGCCTCCCTCCATTTCCCGCCCAGTCTGCAGCGTGTGCTGCCGTTTAACCCCCAGGCGACCTTCAGGCCCATCTGTACATCTGCTGACAATCTCCTCACCAGCTTTACACTCTAGCCATTGTTCTTTGCCAGATTGTATGTTTTTTTTTTTAAATTAAGTGTCTTCCCCAAGGACATTTCAATGTCGACAGTAGAAGCCAACGATATAACCACCGACTTAGAAATAGAATCAGGGTTTATTGCCAGGTAGGTTAACAGACATTTGCTATTGCATGTTTGTGCCGGTATAAATATAAAAAATAGGAAACAATTTGATAGATTTTTAAATAATGAGTTTTGCAATACATTGTAATAAACACTAGAGGATGTGCAAGGTTAACGGGTAATGGGAGAACCAATCTTAAAGAGCTGGCTGCTTCCCTAACAACAAACCTTGGATCAGGGACTTCAAAGCCCTTTTGGATCGGAAGAAAAGGCCCAGGGAGAATGACTTTTAGGAAAAGGTCAGAGGGATCAGACATTTTCTGGCAGACTTGCCTCTCTGAAGCAGGCGGACACTCCCTTTTCCTCTTTTAATGTCCCTGTTAACACCATGGCTACTCTCTAGCATACCTCCCTGTGGCACCACAAACACTTAGACATAGAAGCCAATGTTCATCTCCTCCCACCAGCAGCACCCCGAATGCCCCCCCCCATAGAATAACAAAGTGCTGCAATTAGATGCACTGAATGAATGTGTGTGTGAATGAGTGAATGTAAAACTGTACTGTAAAGCGCTTTGAGTGGTCATCAAGACTAGAAAAGCGCAATATAAATACATAACCATTTACCATTTAGCAAACCATTTCAGAGCAATGTGTCTAGTTGCATTTTTTTGAGTTTTTTTCTCGCCCTAATGGCCAAAAATCAATTAACGCAGCTTTGATGTGGACATAGCATCCAGACTCTCCAGACATTCCATGGATTGTAAGTACAGGAAATCCGGTTTCTTGCAAGTCTAGATTGCAATCATTGATAAATATCTATGAAAGCATAGTATTTTACAGACAGATTTGCAAAATAAGCACATTATGTAATTATGCCTCTCAGACTGCTGTTTTACGTGAGATGCGGACAGGCTTTGTTTCTTAATTTAGGTGGTGGTCACTCAGAAAACAACCACATCTCTGATCCTTAAGCCTATTACTAATTTGTAAAGAGTCCAGGGTGTTGTGCAAACTCTGCACCCAAGACCGGAAAAGCTTGTGAAAGTCGAGTGTTAAATATATGCATTTGCTTTTACAACCCACACCTGTCATTCCTCTCTGATGATATCAGGATGAGCAGGTGATGAGAGAACTATGCTGGAAGCTCTTGCATATTTCAGAAGATTTACTGAGCACTTATCACGACTGACCACAACACCAGTGTGCCTTCTCCCTCAAGGCACCAGGTCCACTCCTGCCAAATACCTGTGGTGCTTGTGTTAGAAATCCTATCAGAGGTTTCTCCTCAGGCACAGTTAATATAATCTGCCTCTATTAAGCCTCAATAGAAAAACAGAGATGCCCAAGTCATTAAAATCCTTAATGTAAATTTTGGTTTGTGTTTATTTGATTATTTTCATAGCTGTTCATATTTACTGACTTCAATGCCACATGTTTCTTTTGACTGTTTGATAATAGTTTTTTTTAAACTGTTCAGTACAGTCTCAGATGAGTGGCGACTAGTGTTGTAATAGTGTTGAGGGCGACCAAATACTTAATTGTTTATGTTTGAGAAACATTTGCTGCATTTGTATCTCTTTGTTATCAAAACTATTTTAAATTTTTTCGCAAAATAAAACAATAAATATTGACTTTTTTTCCAAAAACTTAAAAAAACAAAACATTGGCAGATTTTCATTAAGGTGATAAAATAAAGGTTTACTCAAGCACAATATTCGTTATTGAACGCTAACATCCCTCCTCCTTTCGCTGCTGTGTAACACTGACAGCATCTATGCATCATCTGTATAATGAAAAGGCAACCAAGTACTTTTAAAAAAAGGAAGGGGAAACTTAGGTAGAATATTTATGGCAATCATACGCAGGACTTTTGACAGGATCTATCAAATTTTTCTTTCCAGACTTCTGAGTCCACATTGCGGTGTACCTGTCTCAAAACCCTTTAGTAGTAATTTATGAGTAGACCATTTCATGGATCATATACTGTTATGTTTAGTTCATCCATGTATGTTTGTATGCTTTAAAAAAATGAAATGTAAGGCTTGTTTATCCGGCTGTCATGTTTGATGACTCAACCTTTACGATAAAAACATTTGAAACAAAAGGAAATTTAACACTAAATCAACCACGACCAACTTTTTTTTATCAGCCTGGACTGAATATCTTAATATGCTCTCCTTCACCTAATCTGTCAACCTGAAGGGATGGGTTCAACCGTTTAAAACAGTTTAAATCAAACTTTTGTACAGGCTGGCTACAAGTATGTCTGTTTCACTATATCATTATTCTGGCATGTCAATCCTGTAAAACGTGTTGTCTTATTTCCCTCTGTGTCACACAGTCCTAGGCAGAGGCTTCCCTCCATATGCAAATCTATGCAAGTAAATGCTTTGTCCTCTGAAGTCATGGAGACATAACTGAGTGTTTATGTTTGTGTGTGTGTGTGTTCAAAACGTTATGTTCAAATGAAAGAAACTGAACACTGGTCTGTCCCACAACCCACTGTGGGTTTGGATGCTTCTTATTTCTCACTGTTACTGAGTTGTTGGTCACAACGGACGGATCCTTTCCAGAATACAGTGCACAAATTACATGCTTCCTTAGAAACAATGTTACAACCTTTATAGAAAAGCTGTGCTATTAAACACATGCCATTCATGAAAAAAAGATGTGTGTGTGGTCCAGGTGAAGACAAATTATAAGGTTAGTTAGATCTACATTTTAAGTTCAGCTTGAAAGAGAGATTGTTGCTTTGAATAATAAACATGTGTCATTTTTTACATCAATATATCAAATATATATTATTATATATGTCACTAGTATAACACGAGAAAGTCAGTTATATTCCTTTCGAATATAACAATGTTGTGCTATAAAACTAGGGCTGTGAAATGATTAAAATTTTTAATCAAATTAATCACAGGTTTCTATGGATTAATCATGATTAATCACATTACCGATTTTCTCGGAATATTTTTGTGAAAACAAGATTTATGACATTTAACTTTTCTTTTGTGCTGCAATTCAGCAGTTCTTCAGCAGTTATCATTGCTTTTCCATATGGAACATTAATATAATCTTCATCCTAAACAATATTCGGGCTCCTTAGCCATTGTGTGGTTGAATAAAACTTTTTTTTTTTAAATCAAACAGAAATTATTTGAGCTTCTTAGCCATAGGATGGTTGACATTTTTTATATTTTTTGTCACACAACCATTAACCACACCATGATACAATCTAATGCCTCTAAAGGCCCTCTTAGCTACTCGGTCTTTAGCCAGTTGGTGAGGCAAACTAACTTGTTCAAATTCTCTGACAGTAAAGCTGACCGCTTCTTTTGCACAATGTGTCCGGCGAGTGAGTCTGGTTTGGCGCATTCCACTTGAACGCCCCTCGCCGACCAACACATGCTTCACGTTGCGGTGGTTAGGCGGGTATTGCTACGGTGAAACGATAACGTCTTCTAGCAGAGTGTGCATATCACCTTGGTTTTACTGAATGTTCGATCTTTGTTTTTTTGGAACACGATCTTCCCGTCCAGAAGGTCCTCAGGTTCATCAGAATTATCAGAGCTGCCAACTTTTCAAAAAACCTTGGAGTGAGATTTTGTCAGGGGTGACCAACATTTTGCCGCGCACACAGCCACACACGTTGGTGGCTCAAATATCAGGGAATTGTTGGAATTTGGCGTTGTATCCATGTTGTTCGCTGCATTCTGGTGGCCTTTGGGGCCCGAAGTCGTTGATAGGAGCGGCCGACTGGAGATGGACAACATTGGTTACATTCTGTGACGCAAAGACATAGCTGAAGGTCCACCCCCAGGAAATGTTGGTTTAAGTAGATGTTGTTTCCTGCATTCTAGTGGATTTTTGGGTGGTATGCTAAAGATGTGCAATACCTGAACTTCTTCTGATTCATGTTCCTCTGATCATGACTTGTAGGGCCTTCTAGCCTTGAGCTGAACATTCAACCAGAAAACTATTGTTGTACCTCAATGACCACAATATAGCCTAATTAATAGACCTTTGTTTAAGATTTGACCAAGGTAGGTTGATTGACATTTTGATTACAATGGTTTTCAACTAATTCTGAACTGAAACCTAACCTATATTTTAAATAATTGTATTCTTAAGAGCAGTTAATGATTTATGTTCGCCTCCCACCACACTTTCCATCAGACAAAAAAGTGCAGCAAATAAAGTGCTTAAACAGTAGCCTTTTTAAGCAACACAATGGACCCTCTTCCCCAAAATAAAATTTGTCTGGAGCCGCAAAACATATTTGATAACAAAGCTAATAAAGTTTTATATAAAGTTATACTATACTAAACTATGGTTTGTTGCATTTATGAAATTATCGAACAACAATAAAGAAAACTGTTGACATTTGATTGATATTTTTACCTGTTACAACAAAGGAAAAACCAAACGCTTATGAAGAGAAGAAAATACACAGGCAAGTGTCGGCCTACTTTGAAATAAATTAAACACAGACCTTTGTAGGGTTATTTGAGTCCTCCCCGTATTTGTGGAAAATGTATGAAATAAGAAGTACCCTATTTTTAAATAAATAAAAACATATAGCTGCAGCCTAATAGCTTAAAAATATATATTTTAGTTGGCGAAATATTTAAACGAAAAGTGAGAGCAGGTCAGGCTGGAGGCGGACACAGAAACTGCAGCTCGGTAGAAACCAACTGTAGCTTCTGCTCTGATCAAGACGCTGAGCTCTGATCAGCTGAGACCAGAGAAACTCTGTGTTTTCACTGTTTCCACTGAGCAGCCGGTGAGTCAGTGACCAGCTCCTTCACGTGAAGGAGCTCTGGTCTTGTGTCTCTGAGCGAGTGCGCGGGGCGGGGGGCGGAGCCTCGGGACCGGTGCGCTATCTGGGGCACACACACACACACACACACACACACACACTCGCCCGCTCCTGGTACTTCATGACGGCCTGATACGATGATGTTTTAAAAAATGATCGTGACTTAGTCAACCACCAACATTTTCGTCTCGTCTCGTCAACAAGTTAAAATAGATTTAGTCATGCGCTTCACTTCAAAGATCCAGGTTTTTTTTGGCGTGAGAAATTGGATGTGTGGCGTGAGTGCGTGTGAAAACATGCAAAAGCGTGTGTCACACGGCGGAAGCGTGAGAGTTGGCAGCTCTGGAATTATCCATGTTGTTTGTTTGTTTGAATGGCAGCTGCCGTCTGACTGCATTAGAGCGGCAACTAGTGCAGAGGCGGCGGAATTGGAAGGTCCTTCTGCGCATGCGTTAAATGCGTTAAAAAAAAAACCGAATTAATCCTGTAATTTAATCATAACTTGTTAACGCGTTATTTTTCACAGCTCTATATAAAACACATGCTATTCATGAAAGAAAGATGAGTGAGTGTTAGAATGTGTTTGTGTGTGTGTGAGAGAGAGAGAGAGAGAGAGAGAGAGAGAGAGAGATGAGCATGTTGCTTTGAAGATTAAGAATAAAAAAACTGTCATTTTATATCTCAAATGTATATTATTTGTTTAGATGTCCTGACTATCCCGTGAAAAAGTAACTTTTTTCTATTAATATTGGATCTATTATAATGATTAACAATAGGAACCCGCTGTGGGAAAAGTCTGCTATTAATGGGTTAATAAAAGCGCCGCTGTATTAAAGTAGGTATTGAGCAAGGCGCCGTGCGTGGCAGAGAGCGCGCGCTTTCTGCAGGCGGACAGACGGCCGCAGTGGTGAAGTGAACCCCTGCGCGTCGTCAGAGGGCGGCTCTTTGACTGCTTTTTACGCATCATTAAAACCAGGCTTAACTCCCTCCCTCTGAGCGCTGTCCCTCTCCGCCGACGCGAGCCCTCAGTGTCTGGATTTATGTTGTAGATAGATGGGCTAGATGCCACACGTCATAGGCCGATCGCCAGCAAAAGTTCATAGTTCGATTCCCAATTCTCACCGTTTGTCGTCGTTCGGGCTCTTTTTTCCCTCCTCTGCTTGGATACTATTGACTTAGGCATTGGATATGTGCACACAAGATGATGACAGCCCCTTTCCCCCTCGTAGAAGTAAAATAAAATAGGCTTTCGCACACACTGGATTTACTCCTGTCGTTCCATATGAAGAAGTCAAAAGTAAGTGATTCTTTTGTGGCTCTTTTTTCCTTTTTCTTCTAGAAGAGATAAAGTGTGTGCGCCGCGCCGTGACTCGAAGACGCGGGACACGTTGCTGCTGCCGCCGCGCGACTCCTCAGATTTAACCAGAAAGACTCGACACGTTCTTATCTCCAATCCCTTTTTTTCTTAATGGACTTTTATAAACAGACACATCGGGATTCGCGTCCACCTGTCCGTAGTTTCTGCAGCGTGCTTCACATCCATGTCTCCCTCTGTCCGTAGCTCAGCCTCCCGGTGCCGTCCTGGTCAATAGGTTCTTATCAGCGCCGTCAGTCCGCCACTCCGCCGTGTCTGCGCTTTCTCCTTTGGTAAATGGTTGCAGGTGTACGCAGGGAGGTTGGTGGGGGAACTCGCACTAAACTCGTCCAGTAGTTTTCGAAAAGCCGCGGAGGTGAACAGCTGCTCTGTTTATAATTTGAGGGAAAACGCATGGAGAGATTATCCCACGCGTGGAGGTGCCATTTGGTCTCATCATTTGTCCACCTGTTGACACATATTACTGACGGGTGTTGAACATGAGGTCGTGATCCTGCTCTGCCTGATGGCGTCCGGACACGGGACACCGGTCCATCCTGGGGATAGAACCACCGGCCAGGCACCACCTCTCACCTCTGTCCCCCGCCTGCTCTGCGCCGAGAGCGGCCGCTGTCTTCTGAGTGCTCAATGCGGGCTCACCTTAGGCTCTGTCTGTGTTCCCTTACGCCATAATCTGTGGCCTGTCACTTGGCTGACCTGACAGGCTCAAATTGAAGACTAAAAGGTTCCTAAAGGTCCCTGTCATTACCAGCGGCAACAGCGGGGAGGGAATTATTTCCACTTTGTGTGAGTGTGTAGGTGCGTGAGAGTAAGGGAACGAAAGTGTGTGTGTCATTATGGTAAAGTTGCTCCTGCAGACATCCACTGTAGAAGAGAGAGATGGTTTTGAGATCTCTGGCCGGTGTCTGCCTTAGGTGTGTGTTTGTGTGTATATGTGTGTTGAGTTTTTCCACAGTCCAGCTGTGTAAGATACACCCACACAGCTTTGAATTCATAATGGAGGCCGACTTTGAAGATGGGTGTGGTTCGACCCATGAGCCCTGAGAACTTGTGTAATAATGTGGCAGCATGGCCTGTAGCATCATGGGGCAGATGGGCTCTAGGTATTCTAATTTGCGAGGATCAAAGAGACTCCACACACCTCTGCCTGAGAGCAGGCGGACTCATCTCAATCACTGGGCTGAGGTCAGTCTTTATACTTGAAGGTTTTATCCTCCATCAGTTGCACAGGTGATCACTGACTGTTATTAACCAGAATAAATAAATAATACTAATAACGTCTCTGTATTCGAAAAACATAACCATTTTTCATTTCTTTTAAAATCGTCAAGCTCAATCTGCGATGTGGAAGCTGGCTAATTAATATGTAACGTGTGTATGTGTGTGTGTGTTGATCGCATATTAAGGAGGTGTGTTTACCAAATTTCGACAGGTTTAGCCTGCACTATACCCCCCAGGCTGTTTAACTGAACCCTGCGCATATCAGTGGTTTGACTCATCTCCTAGTGTCGCTCTCTCCTTTCAATGACTATATCAGATAGGATAAAATTAAAGGATGTGAAACATATTAATGCTGCCATAGCATTGTGTGTCTGTGTGTGCATGTGTGTATGATCGTGCATCTGGGAATACGTCTTTGAAGTTTTCTGGAGCGAGGATGGGCTTTTTTGCATCCGTGCCGCCGTTAATCCTTTTCTGAGCAGAGTTTCCTTTCTGTTTTTTTTAATGAATTTATACAGTAAGTAAGGCTGATTGCCTTGGCTGTACTAACTGACACCTTTCATCTTTTATTTACTTTCATGGCCACAGCCCCCAGCGCGTTTCACTGTCACATAATCACATGTAGAAAATATGTAAAGGATTTGTCCCAGTTTTCAGGGAAGAAGACTAGAGAAAGAGTCGTCTTCTTCAAGGATGCACTGCTCCGTGGTTAGTCCTCTCATTCTTCCTTTGAGGATAAAATGGTAGATTTTAATAAAAGTATAATATATATTTGGTATTTGCAGTAAGTTAAAATACACGTTGTGAATGTCAATGGGTGTCAGCGAAGGAGAAAGTGAGCACGTCTAGACCTTGACACCTCCACAGATCATTTGGCACCAGCAGGGAGCGCTAGTTTTCCGATTCCTGCATAGGAGAAAACAGCTGCCTGTCTCCGTGAGGGAGTCATCACATGTGGCCCCCCCCCCCCCCCCCCCCCCCCCCCTTGGTCCCTCCTGAACAGAGACAAGCCTCTTTTGCACAGCCTGTTCAAGGCAGGAATGTTAAAACTTTATTCAGTGCGTCAGTTTGCTTTGTGGAACAGACACAAATGGGCAGACACCCTGGTTGTTGACCGGCCGAGCTATTTGCCCAGGTTTCACTTTTCCATCCAGCGGAAGGAGCTCTAGGCAGGTGAAGTGAAACTGGACCAGGATGATTTAGACGGTCCCTCCTAAATCCACAGGCCGACTGCTGGCATGATGGCGGCTCAGTTCGCTTCAGCTGTAAGGCTGAGGTTTTTCAAATGCGCAGTTGTTCGAGAGCCGGCCGGAAGGAAAAGCATTAAAAGAGACAACAGACCACTCGACATCATCAGAAAAATGTTGTCACATGTATTGAGAATCATAAAGGAAGTATGTGTTCGTGGCAAGCAGGGTGTTGATGTGTCAGAATTACACTCTGGGAATCGCAGCTGAAATAATCAGTCATTCAAATGTAATATAATCTAATCAAGTGAGTCACAGGTTGATGATTGGTTTTGATTGTGTAAGAATGTGATTATATTAACCGCAGGAAGGGAAACATAAAACATGAAATCAGGGCTACTCTGAATGCTCCTGTGTTGGAGACGTTCACCCCAGAGCAGGGCAAGGTTAGCGTTGGAGCTTTGAATCAAATAATGAGTGCATGTGAAGTGGATCTCCTGACTTAAAGATCACATCAGAACATTGTTCAATTTGCTTTGCGTTCTCCTAATTAATATTATCTCTGGGATCTGTGAACCTCGGCTCCTGGAGGGGATTTATGTTACCTTATTAGTGCCAAGTGCCTGAGCCAGTCAAAATCAAACACTTCCTAATGTTCTCTGATTGTCAGGAGTTATTTCAGTTTGCATCAGTGGTGAATGTTTGTTTTTCAGTACTGCGCATCAGCACATGTGCTTATTTCAATTTGAGCTTACGCCCGACTGCACGTCTTCCCTCCAGTTAACCACTTTGTGCTCAATGAGATCCATCACTGTCACATAATTGCGTCTGCTTACCTGCTTATAAAATCACATGTCCTTAATATGTTGTGTATTTTGGATCAAAGAAGTTTTTTTTTATTGGCTTCAACATGCATTTAATGACAAACAGATGTCTTTTAAATCATTTATACACATTTCTCTGTAAATCACCTCGACCCTCAAACACTATGGAAATCCTGTCATTTAGATTCTTTGAATAAGTTATGGGTGTCAATGCATGTTCACAGGGAGAATTAAGCATCTGATCATTGTGTGATGATCGACTCGCCAAAGGTTGCTGGGGTCAAAGAGGTTCAGTCAAATTGATCTCCCAGGGTAACATGTTATTGGTCAAACTACAAGCAATTTGCTTGAATTAAGCGATTTGTTTTCATGCATTCTGGGCAGGCAGAATTTGAATACCTAATAGTCCTTGGGTGTAAAAAGAGCAGCTTCTTATCAGTAAATAATATACAAGATGTTTTGGAGGTTTAAGTTCAGATCTACGTTAAGTTCTAGGTCTTGAGCAAAATAATTCTCCTAACAGCAGAATTTTTTATCAAGAATTCCTTTATTTTTGAAGGTCTTGTCTCTAATGAAAATGAGAAATTAGCCAGCCTTTGACTGTATCATTACCCATGACAAAGCCTGCGCAGTTAAACAGGGTTATGGAAAATCCGCTTTTGCACACAAAGCCGATGTTTGATGTTGCTTTGAAATCTTGCCTCATTTGCGCCATCCTGCTGGAAGGTGCAAACTGGAGGACAGATGAGATCTTTCCAGTTAATTTCTGCAGCAACAAGACATTAAGTGTGCTGTCACAGATCCATCGAATACGTGCCCAGTCTAACTTTAACCCTGCTCCAAAAAGGCGTCACTTTGACTGAGCCTATTTTGCACTGCACGCTGCACATTTCCCTCTCCTGACTCCCTCTTGGTGTTTTAGCTGCAGATGATTTCTGTGATGTTTGAAATACAAGACCACTAAGACCATATCTCGGAAACATCCCTCGAAATGTGTCAGATGAGGTTAAGCGTGTGTGTTTGCCTTTGTATGGAGTCACAGAGGTTTTCGAATATAGCCATAAAGCCATACAGGAGAAATAAAACACAGCCGATTAACTCCGACAATTTTTTAAACACTAGTGATTGATAGTTCGGATATCCATAAACAAACACTGAGGTCTGTCAGTTTGGAACTCCTGCAGACCTTTTCAATCTGACGTGTGCAAGACTGAAATGATCTGTCGGGTTGGTTAAAGATTTATTAGACCTGGGTTGGGACTTGTCTCTGTTCCACAGAAACAGTTGGTTGGTGTCATGTGAATGTGAACATTAATGGGAAATCACTGTCACATGAATGTGGCACACAACCAGTGCCTGGCTGATGGGTCTGTTCTGTGGGCTGGCAGGACGTGTGAACCAGAAGCCACAGTGATACATCTGTCAGAGTCAGTTACCAGCACTTTACAAGGAGAGTTCTTGTCCTCTCTTCCCTGAAGTATACGAATCTGTCTCCTCTATGAAATGTGATATAAAATTCCTAACACCACGTTTGATTCTCTAGATCCAGCCTCCATGCACTGATTCAGTCGGTGAAAGTCTGTCCTTGTTTAATGTTAGTTCTATAACATTAGAGCAAAGCCACACATCAGTGATATGTTTTCAAATTGTTCCTTATTCAAGCACATTGTGTACTTTAGAAATGTTAGACAATACAAATCTTTACAAATTCCTATTACTTAGACCTCTGACCACTGACGTGACATGGGGACCTCAGGGGCGATCAGATTCCATTGGCCCCTGGCTCCACCTGTGGTACCTCCCCTGAAAAAAAACTAATAAAAAGAACAATTGTTTTGTTTCTTTGCAAATTAAATATCTATTGGATTTGAATTGTAGGTCTGATAGTTACTGTGCAGTCTTATTCTTATGTCATTAGATATATCCATATATTTTTGTATATTAAATAATTACTCAAATAATTGTAAAAAATAATCAGCAGATTTTTTAATATTATATTATTGGTGGTTGCTGCCCTTGCTTACGGGGACTCTCCCTTGTTCTGGGTTGATTACTTCCTGTTCACTTCAGTTTGACATTGTACAAAAGACGATAATTCACTGAAGTTCTGTTACTCATATTTGACAAAACATCAGTTCCAATTTATCGCACCTACCTGATCTCTATACAGGTTTTGTCCTCCTCTCTCCTCAGTGTCTGAGTCCCCGAGAGCGATGAAACACTAATGTCAGAAACCTGGCAGCCACTTCCCAGGTGCATCAAGGGCCATTTTAAATATGTTCCTGTACGGCCTTCTCAAGTGGCACGACAACCCAATGCATGAGAGAAGATTGTTGTCTGTGGTTTCTGCTTTGGCCAAGAGACTTAATTGCACAGTGTGAACCAGCTCTGGATTCACTGCGCTTCTTTGAAATATGAACATATTACTTCTTTTTTTTCTGTCCCTGCTTGAGAACATTCTAAAACATGAAACAGCATCAAGAGTGACTTTAAATCTAGTTCAATGATTCATTGTTGTGCTGTGTTTTTTTTCATGTTTCTGTGGCGTTTCAATCGGCTGTATAAAAGTGGATGGGTGCAGTAAGCGGTGGCGGTTTAATTTCTTCGCAGCAGTAGTTTGCCAACACACAACAACAGAGGCCCATCATCTGGTGAACATGATGAAATCTGAAACAAATTGTGGTGTGATTGGTTGATTATCATCTCCATTTTCCTGCGATAAAACATCTAATTTAATTAGCACACTCATCACCCCGTGGGCTCAGGCCCTTTTCCATGCTGCAGGTTTTTGTAATTGGCATGTTGCCTTAAACTCACATAAACCTCAGAGGCTCGAGGTCCCATATCACTGTAGGACCTCTAGATATTTTTGAAAAGACCAAGTCATCCCCTAAGTGAATATTCCACCCTGCTAAGAAATCCAGTCGCTGCTGGAGGCCATTTGGATGTGTTTGATTTGAATCGTGTTCATCTTCATGCCAATTAGTGCATCCGCTTGCTAGGAAATTGCAGTTTCCACATGAGCCACTCTCCCTCGCGCCACGATGAGATACTAAGGAGGACACTTGATGCAAAACATTAGAAATGGTTAGTCATCGCTGCTACTCAGCAAACATCACTGAGGTACATTGGGTTTTAGTCATGTGCAACTAAAACTGCTGGATGTAGCTTCAGGGGCGGTTAGATGCATTTTTGTCAATTTTGGCGTCTGACTGGTCGTGTGACTTTGACA
Source organism: Pleuronectes platessa (assembly GCF_947347685.1). Taxonomy (NCBI): domain Eukaryota; kingdom Metazoa; phylum Chordata; class Actinopteri; order Pleuronectiformes; family Pleuronectidae; genus Pleuronectes; species Pleuronectes platessa. The sequence continues at coordinate 26,122,207 of NC_070632.1, forward strand.
TGTTTTTTTTCTAAACTAAAGCAAGAAGGACTCTTTTTTTATTGACCAGGTGTTTAACCCTGATGCTAACTTGGTTCTCTCCAACACTAGTTAGAGAAAATGTGTATTTCTCTGAAGCCTTTCTTCTTTATTTAACAAAACGCCAAAGTTCAAGCAGCCATAATTGGAAATGTTGTGATTAAAAACTGATATTGTTTGATGAAAGAATAAATACAGAAGAGTGCAAATTCATTCAAGCATGCAATATCAGTGGTCAGGACCGGAATGTTTTCAAAACTGTATTACAGATACTTTTTTGTATAAGGATAAGGATAAATGAAAACTTCAAGGTTCATATTTATTTCGGTACCTTTTTTGCAATTTAATTTATAAGGATGTGATGAAGCCGAAACCCGTAGGGGAAAAACAAAATTATATCTATGACAGATTCTGATAAAGAAAAAATTAAATAAATAATAAAGCAGTTTCACAATGTCCTTCCTTGATGTCTCATCCAAATCCCCCTCCTGCAGTTAGTGCATATAAACCAGATCCATCTTCACAACTTCTTGTTGACACAGTAAGGAAAGCTACTGTAGGCCTGAACATAAGGGGGTCATAAAATGGTGCTTTTCCCTTTCAAAGAAAACAAGAGAGTCACCAAGTGCATTTTATCGTTCTCCTCCCACTTTAAAATTTGTTCTTAGTTGCAAGATTCGATTTCCTGCAGGATGCCAGCATTATGACTAGATTGAAGTGGAAGCATCAGTAGTTCAAGTTAACAAGTCCTCTAAACAGGCAGTTTGGTCCTTTCATAAATTTTAGGCAGTGATCCCCCATGTGTGGGAAAACAGAGATACTTATTTTCACAGCGAATAATAATTGTCAGTCCAGCAGTTTGACAAATCAACAAAAACAGTAATTCTTTGATCACACGCTGGGTCTCACAGACAGTAACCACCGCTCCATCTCACACAACACGTCTGGGGAAATTCTTCTCAGGGAATATGGGATAACAAGATCTCGTTGAGCCAAAGGACACTTGGCTTGTAAACTAAGTTTGATATAAGAATCTCGTTTACGTCCCAGAATATACTTCCCCGGGATTGTTTTTACTCTCAGTTCCCATTGTTTCTTTAGCTTCATTTTATTATTATGTTTTCAACTTTAAAAACCTCTAATCCTTTCCGGCTTGCTGACACTTTGATAATATTTGGTTGAGAGGCTGCAACATTGGGTTCACGCTAATCTTTCAATGCCTTTTTTAACACAGCGGGTGTTCTCTGTGATTTCGACCAAAAGCCATTGTGAGGTCTGATCTCATTAGAGATTTCTATGCCAGTTCTCCCTGCAACATTTGCTTATACACAAACAAAACAAAGCGTTTTTTACGTATATGAATTGAACCATTTCCTGCTTGCACAAATGTATCGTCAGCTCTAATGATCGCTGTGGCTGCTTGCTTGTTGTTTCAAGCACCAGCACTATTAACTGGTTTAATTAATCTCAGCCTACGGGATGTCGGCCTCTATCTGTTCAGCTGTTGGGGATTTTCTCAGAACTGTGTTGCATTACTCAGAGGTCATCAGCAGAGTCCAACTTTCTGCGTGAGGTCACCATAACGCACATGCATCCTCCAAGGTCGTGATTTATTTCTTGCTATTTTTTTTCTCCATTTTATTTCTTGACTTTTTGCTCAGCTGCCCCTTTTAATCCTTTACAAGCAGGGATGCACCGATCCCATCTCAGTCTTGATCAGATCAGACTTGGCCAGACGCTGACCTTACTAAGTGGATCAGGTATCAGGCAGATCCAAGTTCAAAACAGTTCTACTCTATCAACATCATAAAATTCACTCTTTGTGCTCTAATAAAATTAATTTTGTCACGTCAGACCATTTTCTAGAGACGTCTAGAGCAAAATATTGTCATTCTTACCCCACTGAGATCCATACTGTGAGTTAGACCTTTATCACATGGGATGGTATTCATACCAATACAATTATCCATACCATTTATTGGTCTAGTTCTTTATGGTTTATTCTTTATCACAGTTCTGTGTGGGAAACAAATGAGGCTACACGTTTTTTTTTATGGCAACACAACAGTTTCACAATCCATGACTCTGCACACAGTAAAGGAAAAAAAAAATGAATGTGGCTTTTCTTTGAAAAAGCTCGACTGTTTAACTGCTGTTTTTATTTAGGTGTTTTTAGTCAAAGAGAAATAATCTGCCAAGCCTGCCAGCATGGCGCTAATGTTATTTATACATCACATATTTACCCTTGGTGGGGAACCCCTTGCTTGGTTGAAGCTGTGGCACTCGTGTCTATAACGGCAAACACATGGCAGTCCTGGAATTTAAGCCGTTGTTATGTAGAAAGAGATTTCAGCATATTTCTGGTGTTTCGCCAATTTACAAACTAACAAAGCTTTTGTCATCTTTCTTTATGAAATGAAGACACGCTTTGGACCGATTGCTCCTCTGGACCATGACTCAATCTTCTTGACGCAAGTTTTATATCGCTGCTTTGCCTAAGTGTCAGAAAAACACACTGGAAAAGAATTAAGAAGCTCTGACTGATATGATTCAGACGGAGTAATGGGTCGAAAATTTTGAACTGGTTCCCAAGTGCTGGGGAACTGCCGTGGAATACTACTACGACCCAGCTCAATATGTCTACTGTCAAAAAAGTAAACTCAGGGACATTCATTTAAAAAGTTGTAGAGTTTAGGAATCAGAGTTTGTATATGGACAGGAATAAAACTATTTGCGGAATCTTTGTTTGCAAGTTGCCCTGTCTGAAATATTCTGCAAAACTTTTAGATACTACTACTCAACCAAATACTGCTGTTGCACTGCATTACCGTTAATGCTCTTCTAGAAAATGTTGACATTGTGAAAGCTACATGTGTGTGTGTGGACATATGCTAACTAATCATCATGTTCATCCAGAGATAAGACCAAAGATTGCAACAGACTCGTCAGACAAGGTTCCCTTAAAGCTTCCGCATAGACATTCTATACATGTCGGCGTAATTGTCTGGCTCCTCTCTATTACCGTGAAGTCTGATTTGTTAGTGCCAGCAACTGTAAGTGAACCCCTGCAGACAGAAGCTGCAGTAGACTGAATGTTAGATACTAATTTGATTTACACATGAAATAAGTGAGCTCTAGTCGCTCAGAGATCGAGTGGACATCCAGTACCAAGGCCTTTGTTATTTTAGCCTCTTTGTTGTGCCATTCGATTGTCGGAAAACAGAGTAAAAAGGTCATATAGGCACATTATATTTCAAGGCGATGCGTTTGATGATAACTAAACTATTGTTCTTAGTAATGTCAAAAGTCCTTTTGATAAGGAATACTTCTTTCTTTATTGTCTTATCTCTATCCTTTTTTATGAGGCAAAAATAGCCTCTTGAATATTGAAGGCTTCGTTTGTAGTCTGTTCATGGAGATGTTAAATATTGACAAGCGAATGAAAGGTCCAACCCGGTAACCTGTGCCCTTGAAATACTAGTCGTAAACAGTGTGCAGTAACGGGTGGGAATCTTCAAATACACAAGACAAAGTAGTAACACAGAAACAGAAACAGCACCCATAAAAAGAAAAACCTTACCAAAGGATCAAAACAAAGCTTTGTATGAAACATTAATTCAAAACCCTTGATTAACCTTAGCCTGGATGAGCCCCTAGAACATCTGGATAGCAACAGCAGCCTGGTATTTTCTTTGCAGAGCCATTATCATCCCCTGTTTTAATCCTCATTATGAAACATGGCAACTTACATCACATGGCGAAACTCAAAACACTATTCGGGGCAAATGGATCTAATATCCATTTCTCTGACAAGCAGCATGTTGCTATGGCAGGCTCATGTCATGCAAGGTCCTGTGTTACACTTTTATGAGATTATGTGGTTAAGAGGGCCACGAGGCCGGCGGTCTGAAGAGCCTGTTCAGCTAATGATGCCTCGGGTTCAAAGTGACAGTGAAAAATGAGATGAGGGAGAGGAAGGCTCGCAGGCAAAGAGAGCCTTAATGCACCTGACAGAGACGAGGGCTTCAATTTGGAGGGGTGTAACATCCCCCCTGCTCTTTCTGGTCTGACACCAGCTGCCTCTGCTGTGGAGGGAATAAAAGTGGTTGATTTACGATGTTTTGGACACAGCGGCAATGTTGTTTTCAGGATTTAAAAAACCCATGAGAAAACTTTTTCAGCATGGCAAATATACTCCTTCCCTCTCAGTTCAGCTTAGGCCTCACATCGTCGCAAAGATGGTGTCAGGGGAAACATTCAAATGAGTGAGTTGAACTCTTGATCTTGAGCTCCCTTTTCTCACTGAATTCTGCTGTTTATTGATATGTTTGGCCCAAGCTGTGTATTGGGAGTCCACCAGCATTTTTGGAACTTGTAGAAACAAGATCTGTTTGTTGTTGCATGAGTGTTATTTAACCGAGAGGTTTTCCCATCAATGTCCTTGCTGCAGTGAGACAGCTCATGATAAGATTGGAATCACAGTTCCATTTTGCATTTTGATTTGATCTAAGTGTGATGTCTACGTTTCTCTGGAAGAGTATTATACTAATGAAAGCATGTGAATATTGTTCACCCACTAGGAAACACATTTTATAATATTTATATTCCTTAATCAGGAACTAGTGCATTACTTACAAAAAGCTTTACTCGCATAATGTGCCTCTTGTAGACTACATTTCAGACTAGAACAATCTCTGTTTGCACTGTAAGAAAACCTTTATTCATTTAATCTGCAGCCAATGAAATATCCATCATATAGACTGACTGTATTTTCTGAATGTTAGTATTGACAAATGCACACTCTGATCCCATGCGTAAATGGTAAGATGGCTAAGAACACATTGCTTTTTCTCAGCAGCAGCCAGTTAAGCCCTCATACCTTGAAGCCACAAAGCCACAATCCTTGTGGTACTTTGAGCAGCTCTTACATGACAAATGACATAAAAGGAAGCCTTCATGCAAACGTTATATTTTTGCATGAAGTAGTCATCCTCCAAACCATGGGATTCTACATCAAATTGTTTCTCCACTGTAGGAATGTGACTTTCACAAGTGGTCTTAACATCTGGTGTGATGAAATTGATTAGAGACACGTTTTAACAGCCAAAGCAATTTGCAAAAGCTTGAAACAGGTTTTAACAACAGCAAAACAACTTGGAAATGCCTGTAAGATCCTCACACACACACACACACACACACACACACATACAAGCAGATCTGCTTCCCAGACAAACCATGCAACCACATTTAGGTCCTCAGTATCAAGTCACATGTTTCATATGTACGATTCACTTAAATATTGCTTCCACAAAACCATCAATGCAGGTCATTCACTGGCCAGAAATACTTGCATTGCTTGAAATCCCTGGCTTTAATGGCAAAAGGAAAGAAGGAGACATTTTATTGGAGATAATTTGCCCCTCTGATGTTTACAGTAAGGCTTCCTTCTTCCTGGTATAATTATTGTTGAATTTGCTTGATCATTCTCTGTGAAACCACAAGTCGATAAATGCATTTAGTGCAAAGCTCAACAGCATATAGTAACAACTTTAGTGTTTCTACCCTGAAGTATTTAAATATAAACTAATGATAAAACAACAGTGTTCAGGCTGTGTCAAGAGTATATTATTCTCTCTTTATTTGTTTTTCTGGCTCCAAAACACCGATATCAATAGTTCTGATGTTGGATGTAGCTTTCTTGTGGCTTGAATGAACTTATAACAGTGCATCTGGTTGTTATATTTCTGCCTCAGTTGTCAGATACTGAAATTCATTACTTTCTTTCCAGCGTCCTTGTACGCAGTCACACTGCCTCTATAATTTGTTAATGTCAATATTCACATAAATATCAATTCATATTTACGGCATCTGTTCAATGCATAATATCTAGCTTATAAAGAACAGTACTATACAGTATGAAACCAAGAATCTTCGGCCCCTGCAAATATTTCACGATTAAAAAAAACTTTTAAAACAAATTAATAGATTATGTCAACAGAAATGATGGAATGCTTACAACTAGGGCTGAACGATTTGGGGAAATAATCGAATTGCGATTTTTTCCCAAAATATTGCGATTGCGATTTAATATGCGATTTTTTTATTTTATCCTCTTTTTCCCCCCAAAAAAACCCCGTAATGAATGATTTAAATATGACCAACACAATATTAGATACATTTACTGTACAATATTCTTTCCTACATTTTTATTTAACTTCTCATTACATTACATGTCATTAAGCTGACGCTTTTATCCAAAGCGACTTGCATTTTTAGAACACTCAGCATTTATGAGGGGCCATTTTTTTAGGGGTTCAGTATCTTGCCATGGACACTTAGGCATGCAGATGGGATAGAGTGGGATTCGAACCGGCAACCTTTTTGTTGCAGAGCACCCGCTCTATCCCCTTGGCCATGCTCATTATAGAAGCAAGAACAACAAATCGGTTTGCATTTATGTAATTTAATCAAAGTCATTGTAAGTATAACCACAAGCCATGCACTTTTTAAAACCTGTGTGCAAAATTTACCATCTTGAGAAAAACATTTTTTTAATTATAGGTGTGTTACTGCTCCCAAGTCAGTAACATTGCCAGTGTTGGGAAGGATACTATCAAAACGTATTCCGTTACAGAATATAGAATACATGCCTAAAATGTAATCTGTAACGTATTCCGTTACATTAACTAATCTGAGTAACATATTCTGAATTCTTGGATTACTTCCACATTGAATTGCATTTTATAAGTGTAGGAATGCGGCGTTGTTATAGTCAGTGGAGCAGCAGCAGTTTAAGCTCTGTGTCCGCGGCGGGCCAGCTGGATGTGCTGGAAGGGCAGCTTGCGGATCAGTAGGGTAGCGATTTTCAGGTCCGCCGCCCGCACCGTGGTCACCGGTGAGATGAGCTCGCTCTGTGTGTCCGACACGTCGGCCGAAGACTTTGGGACCCTTTAGGTGATGCAGCCTTGCTTCGCTATCTTCTGGATCGGAGGAGTTTTGTGGTCCCGCAGCATTCTTGCTGCGGGTGAGGAGAGCATCCCAGAGCCCTACTCTCTTTCGCACGTTTTAATCGCGCACACTGCTATTAGAAAATCGCGTTTTATCATATCGCGATTTTATCGCAAATGCAATTAATCGTTCAGCCCTACTTACAACCATTTATGTTTGAGACATAAATTGATCAGATAGACTCAATTAAAACTCAGGTGAAAGATAATATTCTCGCTTTATTCTTCAGTCAACTACATAGTGTATCTGTCAATGTCACAAACGAACACTTCCTGAAACCCGTTTCAAAGTAAAGGCACTCCATCGTTTCACTTTCTTAATCCATCTACTTATTCTAAAGGGGCTTTGATTCTTATCGAAAGACTGGAAGATGCACATCTTCATACCGTAGGGTCCTGACATTTAGTTTAATACATATCCGATTGTTTTGAAAGAAATGCAGTAGGTAAACCAGAATGCCGCCAACAGATCTAGATTTAGACAAATTGATACTGAGAGAGGAAGGAGTCAGCAGTTTTTGTTTCTTCTGTGTGAAATCCCTGTTGAACACTGGAATTGATTTCCGACAAATGTCTGATCTTGTGGAGCAGTACTTGTAATGTGTTATGTTTTAGACTGCACACACTCTAAGTATATCTAGTATGGGAAAGATTAATCTCACAAAATAGATGAGGCCTTCTTAGCCATTGCTCTTCCTAGTTTATTCCGGCTGAGTTTCAAGATGATGGAATTTTCTGTATGGGAAACTGTCCAAAACCAAATTGGCAATTACTTTCTCTATCTTTTCACTAATTAGGTAATGGTTCTCCAGCCTGTCAACTTTTGTAAGCTTATTCATTTTATTTACAGTGTGATGTTTGTTTCACACGAGGAGTTCGTCCCTAACAAACACACTTAGCAGGGGTAAAACTAGTGAGGGTCAGCGTACGGTTGGGTGCTTTTTCCCATACCATGGAATTGCGGCAGAAGCCAGTAAATGTAAACACATAAACTGGTCTTTTGATGCAACTTGAAGCTGCCATGGTTGGCCCATCTCTTTTAGTGTTTGTACCAAATGTGCAAATCCAATGTTTTCAATGTCATAAACCCATGTTATCTCAGACCTAGCCTATCCCTTTTGCCTGGTTTGCCACCTGCTGGCCGCTCCCACCTCCTACCAGTTGTTGTATTTTCTTTTTGCTCATTGCCAAGCTCTGCAAACCTTTTGTTTGCATAGCTAACAATTTACTTGCCTGCCTTTGTACTGTTGCCTTCCTGGTTAGGTTGTTTAAGACTTTTAACCTGCCATCACTGAAACCGCTGTGCTCTTTGGGTCCTGATATTCTTGGAACCTGAAAGAAGCAAACATGAATTGACCTCAAACCTGAACCAAACATTTGTTTGCTGCTGATCTAAAGAACATAACTCCAAGCCAGTACAGGTTGGTTCTGTCCAGGCACGTGCACAGATAGACCCCTAGTGGTGCTCAAGCACTGGCCCTTTTGCCCTGGATGAGAAAAGTGCCCTTCTCCTGGAGCCCAATTTTTTCTTCATTCATCAATATTTAAGAATAAAAATTACTCTCTCTTTCATCAATTCCCCCCTAATGTGTTTTGATATCTGACAGGGCATTTATTTGAGTTCTTTTGAGAATTTTGCCCCGACATGCTCCGCGGCGCTCACAATTTGGGTATCTGGATGTCTACCGTCCCAAAAACTCTGGAAAAAAACAACTACCGCGATTTATTGTGGTTCTTCTATGTCAGAAATGATACGCTAGAGTGCGTCGAATGGGATTACGAACAAAATAAACGTCATAGTCACACCATGCCCATTTAGGGAGTCTCGCTACATGGCCTTGGAAGAGCGAGCTAACGCTAGCCGGGCTCCCCCGGCCCGGTTAGCTCGCTAGCTCCCTAGGCGCTCCCCCCGGCTAAGGGAGCCCGGCTAGCGTTAGCTCGCTCTTCCAAGGCCATGTAGCGAGACTCCCTAAATGGGCATGGTGTGACTATTACATTTATTTTGTTCGTAATCCCATTCGACGCACTCTGCTCCCACTGCGGGGCTGCACTGAGGAGCTGGGGCTCTCGCAGCCAGGCTCACCGGGGGTGAGGGGGGCGGGGCACTCAAAACAGGTCAATCTGAGGAGGGCTGTTTTAGACAGGGTAAAAAGGGTGCTGTTTTAAATGATCCTTGTGGTATTTTGATCAGAATATGTTACAGACATTTCATTAAGACCCCAAGGAACCATAAACTGTGGTAAAATGGGCATAATATGTCCCCTTTAAAATCGTAATTAATGAAATGAAAGGTAGGTCTTAAGGTAAAGGTAAATTGTGGTATATTATTAGTGTAATGCTGCTTATGCTTCAACTGTGTCAGAAAACTCAAAAAATTGTGTGTGTTTAATACATATCCGATTGTTTTGAAAGAAATGCAGTAGGTAAACCAGAATGCCGCCAACAGATCTAGATCTAGACAAATCGATACTGAGAGAGGAAGGAGTCAGCAGTTTTTGTTTCTTCTGTGTGAAATCCCTGTTGAAACACTGGAATTGAGGTCTTTGTCCTCAAGACCTCAGTGTGTGTTTGTAACAAGCTTTCTTATGTAATTCAGTTTGATGTAGCACAGTTAATTCTAACTGAAGCTGCCAGGTCACTACATCACAGTGGACAAAAAAACGTGTCAATAAGCTTTATTCTCACTTATCGGTGTAGGCGTGAGACATTGTTGTACATTATAGCCAGAGGTGGTATCAAATCTATTTGCAGGCGTCTCATTTTAACCAGGGACATCAGCATGTCACTTGCGATTGCTTATGATGTTGATCTTTTGTCGCGTCAGGTGATATTAAACAACACAATTGCTTATTTAAAATTAGACAAAGATCCTTTTGTCGATTTGTTTGATTTGCATTTTGTGCATCAATAACTAAAATAGTTTGTTATTTGTGATTTGTATCAAGTGTCTCTGATTTCATAAATTATCATTGTGTGCAGAGGCTGAGGCAAAGCTAATGAATCACAAGATGCCCCACACGTTTTGCTAAACGCTCCTACATTATTGTTTTATTTCACGGTCCCAGTATGCCATTTAAGGATGTTTTGTTTTGGCTTAGAAGTAGAAGCAATGTGGAATTGAATTACATCCCCTATGTACTTTAAATAGTGTTTTTCCTTTGGCTTTTCCTGCTGTTAATGGAACATTGTTCTCTTCCTGCTGTGGCTCTGTTTGACAGATATATAGCCATAGGAGGAATGTGGGTGGGGACGTCTGCCAATATTTGAAATAACTGATCTAAATCATAACTCGCAGGGAAAATGTAGGTGGCTGTGAATGAGAACCAACAGGTTCCTGCACAACAGTAATTATAAATTTTACATTTATAAACTCTAGTTTATAGTACAGGTAGAATGTGCCTGAGGGGTAGACACCCACTGAGTTCAATTTGTTAAATACCATAAAGCTTTATTCACTAAAGAGGATGTTCTCTTTCAAGTCTGCTGATGTGTTTTAGGATGATTCATGGCTGGCACTAATTGCTGTTGTATAATAAAGCCTGATTGGAACAGAAAATAGGAGCTCAGACAAATGAAATGCAATTGTTAATGTACAATAAGCATTGGCTTCATGGCAAATACAACTCCATTAGGCAGTGAAAACCCTTGGGACCATTGGCAAAAACTCCTTACAACACCTACGGGTAGCAAGTGCATCTTAAAGATCCCCTGTGGAGTTTCCTTGCAAACACATTTTTTTTTACATTCCGTGTTCCTTGTTTGAAGGCATTGTGTGCATGTGTCTGTATTTGTGGCATCATAGGGGTGGCAGGAAGCACACTGCATGCAAGCTAGTGGAATTTTGTCCTCATATATGTGTGTTTTAAGTTAGAGCTAGAAACATCGGTCCAGAGAAAACATTTTGAAGGCTTAATTTTTTGCTGGAAACTCATTTTAAACATCTGTTTACAGTTATAGATAACATTGTTACCTAAGATGGTTGGTAATTACAACAAATTATAGAATATTAATTATGCAAGTCCCAATTTTTTTTTTTTGTTAATCTTACTGAAATTCACTTTATACATACATACATACATACATACATACATACATACAACATGTGTATAGGAAATGTGTGTGTATAACAAAAATTTACTTTACATATCAATACTCTTGCCAAATAGCAGCATGACAAAAGCGTTTCACATTTCAAACTAAAATCCCCTCCTACTAAATAAACAGAGGCTCAAGATCAAATGCAGATCATGACATTCAGGTCAGGACTATATCTTACGTCTTATGAAGTTGAAATCTAACTGTCAGAAATAGTTTTATCACAGCTTCACCCAATGTAAACCTGTGTGATGAGGTTTGACAGCTTTCCTGTCAAAACAGCATCAACTGTTCCGACATGAAGGTAGAGGATTAACCCAAAGCGGGGTTGACAAGTTCTAGTACAAAGTTAATTGTCCCTTTCAGGAAAATTGCTGTAGAGGCACACATAAAACACATTGGTCGAAATCAGGTCACAGTTTACACAGTGGTCCAAGACTTTATAACACACAGTCTTATCACCAGTAAAATCAATATCTCAACAATATGTGCAAATGAGCAATTTGTGCAACAAACAATCCATAATTATTTGTTATTCACCATGTAAATGGCAGCCGGGATGAAGGAAACCTTGTATATCTTCGTTCTCGCGACGGACCACTTGAGAGGGCGACCTGAGGTCAACCGTTCAAACTGTGACCTAAGGGAGTGATCTAGGCTTTTCATGGCTGAAGTAGACTTCCTAAGTATTTGCTTGTTGTATAAGTCTGTCGGCTGGTGGCCAGCTGGTAGCCAACTGATAGCTAGCTTTGTGGCAGCACCTGAAGACAGCTCACTAGTGATCCGAAAAAATGCAGGTCTGACTAATTCAAATAGAAATGAAAGCAGATACTGTCATTTTCAAAAAATCGAAAATAGAGTCTAATGTTTCTCTTTTGGAATAGTGGTATATGGTTTCTTCTGGAAATATCCTTGATAAGAAAACAGAACAAACGCAATTTCATTAAGCTCTGAAGAATTAGCCTGACATGAGTTCTAATCAGTCACTTGTTGCATTTTGTTTGAATTAATACGTATTCCGCATGTGTTGTTTATAAACAGATGCAGTTGGTTCCAACAGAGATAAGACTATCAGAACTTTAGGACAGACACAAAGTAGATCCATGAATTGTCCTTAACCATGAATATACAGAGAAAGGATCAATCGTCTACAAAAGTGAACCTGTGAGTGCTGTTTAATACATGTTGATACAGGTATGCATCCTGCTGTTGTCCCTGAATACATCCAGGAATATTTTGGCAGGAATCAGGAGGAAACACAAACGAGACAGATGAGATATGAAAGACGAGGGTAAAAAGGTAGATCATGACAACAAAGTCAGATGAAGAAGAGAAGATATAATCAGGATTGACGAAATTTGGGCCCTGGCATGTAAATGGAGGGACTTTTGTGGGCGGTGTCATTGCTACAGGAAGATACTACCGATCTCATTGCTACCACTGGTGGCTTTTGAGCAGTTTTTACTAACAGTTATACATCTGAGTGGAGAAAAAAGGAGCTGGAGGACCTTCTGGTCTTAGTATATCATCCTTGGAGGTGTATCCCACATTGTTGAACGCATATCAAGAGGGTAAAGGGTGACACTACTCAAAGCTGAGTAGGAGGGATACAAACTGCAGGATGTATGTAAGGTTCATAGGGGTCATAGGCTGTTGCTGCTTTGAACTTGTTGCTTTGCAGCTCACTGATTATGTGTTGCATGTTGTCGGTCACACAAAATTATTTTAAGGGATAGGTCTCCCAAAAATGAAAATTCACTGATTGTCTACTCACCACTACGCCGATGGAGGGGTAATTGAAGTGTTTGAGTCCACAAACCACTTTGGGAGTTTCAGCAGTAACTAGGAGGAGGATCACAGCGGACATTTAGGCCTAAACACGGTGTATATGAGAGCATTTTGAAACAAATCTGAGTGTCAGGGCTCACAGATAACGCCAAAAGAGCAGCATGGAGGTTTCTTTACATTTAAAGAAGTAGTCACCATTTACTTCAATGGTATTGGCTGCAACACTATCCCTTTAAAACTTTCAGCTCCTTTTGTTTACCTCTCATTACCTGAAACCGATTACCAAATGCCTGAAGGGGTTTTCCAAACTCATCAGTATATTCAGATGTCATAGCAGATTTTATCAGAACAGGAAAATGTGCATTTACACCTTTCAAGGTGCACTTGCCACAACATGCGTTGCCCGCAAAGACAGTTATTCCTTCCTGGAATCAAATCCAGCATTAATCCCAAGTACCAAATTGGCTAATTGGGCGATATTTGATATTGTCTGTTGCTAGAAAGGAAAACAAACTTCATCCAGTGTTAGCGGCTCTGCAGCACCACCTTCACAAATATTTTTGGGGGAACGAGGTCTTACTTTCTAACATACCAGCCTACTCACCACCAAACGTTTCAGTTAAAAGTTGCATGCTGGGAATAAAAACTCGGGAAAAAGTGTTTTATATTTACCCAAGATGATTTGTTCTTTCAACGCATGCCGCTACATTCATATGACGTACTGAAAGAATTTGCACAAGGCATTGCCTTGATTTAAACATGCTAACCCAGCAAATGCGTCTGTTGTAGAGAAACTCCTGACAAGTTCTTCTTTATGATCTCCAGGGACTTGAGTCATATGACAATGGACACATTACTTTCGTTCACACTTCACTATACACTTTACTATCAACTTACTTTGTATTTATTTGTTATGAGTAAAACCATAGTAAAGCAATTTCCCTGCAAGGATTGATACACTATTTAAATACAATTCTGAAAATACTAATTTATTATTCGTGACAAACTTGCATCTTCCCTGAACTTACCTCACTGTATCTAGGTCAGGTCGGATTTTATATGTTTAATTTTTGTCGTCCGGGACAGGCATGCATAGGCTGAGGCGTAACTGATGGATTACAAGATCTCCTACACATTTGCGTCAGCATGTAGTTTATTGCTGATGCCTAAAGTAAAAGCTGCTTCATTTATATAATGGCATTCTGTAAATGTGGTCAGAGGTTTTGCAAGGTCATTTTGACGTTTTTCGACACGCTTTTTTATTCAGCTTTCACTTCTACCGCCAATCTTCTGTTCATTCTATATCATGCTTAGCCCCTTGTTGTAATGCTGGTTAAAATGTGTTTATAGTTTTTGTTTTTCATTATTATTTATTTAATGAAAAATATGAGACTAATCGTCAAAATATTGCTTTTTTCGCCCCTTTACCTGCAGATTTGGATACGTGTCTGTGTCTATTTACTGCTGTTCGTCACTCTTGGGGTACATTCAAGTAGTTTTGACGTCAACCCAGTGACAGATGACATCTCTAAGCTCTCTGTTTTGGTAAGGAAAAGACATTGTATGCCTAGTGTGCAATAGATACTGTATATTTAATCTACAAATGACAAAATAGATGTGCATGCTTGTTTTATGAGGCACTGTCTTTATATTTGTTGTATTTGCACATTCACAAAAGCAGGAAGCATCATTCCTGTTTCGCTTGTTTATAACATTTTTCAAGTCCAATGATTGCCAGTCTGCACTGTGTGGCTGTGTTACACCATTTTCATCCATATCAGGTCAGGATTATTGCTGCCTCTGCTGAACCAATTCTGGCTCTAGCGGAACATACAACATTATGATTCATGTTCTTTTCAAAAGCCTAGCGGCACCTGCTTTATTGCTAATGTTAATAAGTGCAAAGGTCTAAAAGTTAGGGAGCTCAAAACTACCTCAGCCAACAGAGAAAACTGGAAGTTAAACCTGGATTATATTTCAGTGATGATGGACGTGATGTAATAAAACATTTTCTTCTTCTTTTTCAGAGACAAAATATTCCTAAAGATTACAAAATTCCTGTACATTTTGTTCCTAAAGAAGAGGTGAGATTCCACAACCTCATATTATCCTTTTTCTGACTGCTGCTCTTCTCAAACTTGTATCATCTTATTTTTCACTAGTCTTTGTGACTTGGTGGATATGTACTTTATTGAATGTTCAAGTTGACATGTTGGTACTCTGATAATGTTCAGTTAGTGCACAACGTATTAATTATCTATCAGTTCATGTAATTGCTCATCTTGCCTTGTCTCTGCTCTTTGTCTTCTAGGGTGGGATGTGCTGGGTTAAATTAAACATCTTCTACTTGGAGGAGAGTTTACAAGATTTAGCGCATAAGTTTGGAAACATTTCATCCAACAGAAAAGATATTAGCATATTCATTCAAATGCTCCAAGAACTGCGGCTCAACATGGATTCTCTGGTAAGTTGTGGTGGACCCACAAAATGTGTTGTAAATATTCAGACTTTGGCCTAATGAAGCTAAGAAACTACTGTGACTGACAAACCCTATGTTACCAAAGCCTATATTACATTGCATGGTTAACTTGCAGGCCTTTATCGCAAGATAAGTGACATGTATCTATCCAGCTAATCACAAATTTGCACATTATCAGTCCAAAACAAAAAAAAGCTTTTATTTATTATTATCTCTTGAGATGAATTGCCTGAAATCTTGAAATTGTGTTTATGTTTTTGTAGGAGCCGATCATGTACGATTTTGAGTGCCACTACAGGGAAGAGAGGTGGCAGACGGCGCGATACTTTGACTTTGTCAAAGACTTCCTTATAGCTGCGCAGAATAAAGACGTTTCTGATGACTGTAATCCTCCTCCCTGTCCCACCACACCATACACAGTAACTACAGAAGAATATTTAGAAGGTAATTTCATCATAAGTGATATTTATTCTTTATATGTTGCCTTTTTGCTGTG
The DNA here is from genome assembly GCF_947347685.1 of Pleuronectes platessa. Taxonomy (NCBI): domain Eukaryota; kingdom Metazoa; phylum Chordata; class Actinopteri; order Pleuronectiformes; family Pleuronectidae; genus Pleuronectes; species Pleuronectes platessa. The sequence continues at coordinate 26,138,090 of NC_070632.1, forward strand.
TCGTTTACCAGGGTTAATGTTTTGACTTTGAATGTCAGCTTTGGACACAAACATCACTAGACCACTGGGTGACATGACATTCAAGAACCACATTAGGTTTATGTAACTTTTATTTAGCATCTGGAAATAGAATCTGTGTTTATGATACACTGTATTCAGTATATGAAGCAAGAAAAGATGTGAATTCTACCATTGGTCCTCCTGATTCAAGATAAAACATTCCCCAGGGGGTCAGGTAATCTATATAATCAATAATCAAGGTATAATCAATGTAAAGATACTATAGTATAATACTGCTGCATTAACTGTGTTGGTAATAATATATGATGCAGAGCTGCTGGTGCCCGCAGCCTGGTTTACACACCTGTTTTGTTGCTGATGTCACCATCACCTTCAGGTGAAAAGGGAAATCAGGGCAGTTTAGAGTCCAAACTGAATTTGGATTTGTTCCTTGTGGCGTGGACAAGCCTCAACTCCAACATTTCAATTTGCAACTGCAGGGTGGCGAGAAGTAGAATTAAGCCCCGTTTTGTGACAGAATCACTGTATTTTTTCACACAACCAATAATATCACTGACTAGAGCATTAACGACCCACACAGACTACACGTTAGTAATGTTACTGGAGTTCAGGGAAGCAGGTTACATTATTCACATGCAACTGTGGGTTTAGTGATAAAATCAGTGAGTCGGTGAGTCTCAGATGAACTGCTCAGATCAGTTTGGAATGAAGCCTTCCCACTATTCTGTGATAAGATCACCTGAACTGCTGCCAAACAGACATGTGTGATTAAATGGGCGTCTTTTAACTGTAGATCAGCCTCAGAACATTTGCACCACTACTTGTTCATGCTGATTCCAGCATGAGCTCAACTTTAAAAGTAGTATAAAATATGTTCACATTAAGGCATTCAGAACTTTATTTCTGGTGAGATACACAACTGTTGTGATGTCTGAGATGCAACCCAATACATAAAATCTGTCTTCTTATGAATTGGGTTGACTGACTCTTTAGGTGTTTTAAGTGCTTTATTTTAGAAAACATTTAATAACACCACCACCCTCTTAGGGCTATTGTGAGCGGCCCAGGGTCTATTTAGGACAGCTCTCTTGTGACCGTTTGGAGAAGTTTTTAAGCCGGGAACCATTATTTCTTCACAAGAACTTTACAAGATAAAATAACTCAAAACCGTCTCGGTGCTTAGACGGCCCATGGAGACATGGCTGAGTCATGACTGAGGGAAGATGTCCCCAGGCAGCCCATGTGAAAGGAAGAAAAGGGCCGAAACCTGACTGTATACGTGTTGATTACAGAGCAATCTTCCAATCTTCCCAAGCGCTTGGCTTTTCTTTGCCAGAGTGGTCGGATCGGATCAGATCTTTTGTATGTGTGTGAGTATGTGTGTGTGAGTGGTGGGGTAGTGAAAAAGGTGGTGAGGTGACCTCAGGTGACAAGGTTTTCATCATCAGGCGTCAACACTCCACCCTTTTTCACCCTCTTCTTCTCCAGTAGAACCAAACTTACCAGCCCTTTTTTTTGGTCTTTTTTCAGCAGAATCGCCCACGTCCAGCAGCGAAGGCTCAAACTGTACGACAGGCTGCAATCCACGTAAGTTCACAGTTCTTGTAATTACTGAGAAAACAAGTGTCGGGTCTGGTGTGTCAAAGCCAGAGCGTTTGATGGCTGTACTGATTTGAAGCCTTCAAAAGTAGAGGGAGTCAGCCCATTCCAAGGAGCTGGAGTCACTTGAATAATTACACACTGCGAGACAAACTCATCATCACATCTCATATAGCCTGCTGCAAAAAGGCATTTGTCCACCCGCACCAGAGGCAAATGGCAAGAGTTACATTTTCAATAGTTTATCTGCTTCTGTTTCTTTGGTTGGAGGTCCCATTCATGTTGTTCTAACTGACAGAAAGTACGTTTTTTTAACTATAAGAGTACACACACACAAACACATAACTCAGTGATACAGGTTTGGTCTATGAACAGAGAAGGTACACTAAGTGAGTGCAAGTGAGTTTCCTATTTCCTATTGGCTCACACAATCCCCAACACAATCTAGATTAATAATTGGAAACATGAAAGACACAACAGAAGTCATATTTCTTATTAATTATTGTTCATATGGCACTTCTATTCAACTATTAAGTATTACAATTAATAAATAGAAAAAACAATCTGATGCGAACCATGACCCCTTGAATATTTGAACCCCTGAAAAATATCTTTTAGTTTTTTTAAAGATACTTTTAGTTTAGTTACTAAAACTCCACTCAGAAAAGTGTTTTGCTCTGTGCAGCATGGAGCTGTCCTTTGCAGAATGATGTTCTGTATGTGCAGAGTTTGACACTAAATTCCACATTGGGGACAGTTTAACTAGAAAAACCACATCAAACACAAATTTTTTATTAAAACAGAGCCTTTTATATATGTCTAAAAACATGTCTGGAAGGGATGTTTAAGGCAAATCTGGAATGCCTTGTATTAAAGGTCAGAGGTTTACTTGAGGGTGGCTTAACGTTTTAGTGTTTCTTTGCCACTTCTGAGTGATTTAATTGATTGTGCAACATTAGAAAGCATCATGTTGACAATTGTCAGGGATAAAAGGTTTATATTTGCAGCTGTTTAGCAAATGTTCTTTTATTCCCATTATCAGCCGATGAAACCTGTTTGATCGCACTAACCAACAGTGAATACATTTTCAAATATAGACACAAAAAGTTAAATATATAATGAATCTATTACAATGTTAAAGCAACACAAGTCATGTTGGGTAAAATCATTCTTCAACCATGAATAACAAATTTAACAAAACTAATTCTCTCTCTTGTTTCTGTTTGTCAAAATCCAGAACAGAGATTGCTGACTGAGGTGGTGGAGCGAAGCCTTCTCTCCCTACTCTTCATCCCACTCATAGGCCTTGTATTTCTCATCGTGTGGAAGGTGAGCTGACCTTTGGCCCATGGCACTAACCTGTGTAGCTTCCCGAGGGGCTCCAGAGATATAGTTGTGATGTAATGTTTGTTACTGTAAGAAGATTACTCTCTGATCCGTGGAATTTATGACGGCCAGAGCCAGCCTTTCAGATTTCTGCAGATACCGTGTGGATCTAGTGATTGCGAGTGGGGCTGAGTACATTTAGAATGACAGTACTTTCCTTCCCCTGAAAAACAGGTCAGGTCACGGAGGAACGAGCAGGCTTCTCAACAGAACCCTGGAGCAGCGGCAATCTTCACAGGGACAGAATGGAATGGACCTCCACTGGATGAAACATCAGAAAAGTGAGTCTCTTTATTCCCTTTCACATGTGTTTTTACAGCCAGAGCAACATTTCACCAGGAAACTATTCCCCTTCCTTTCATTCACTGCCTGCTCACACAGGGCGAGGCTTGGATTGTTTTCAGCGGCCATCAGTCGGAGCTTGAGGCTTAATTCAATTTTAGCTTAGCCTGCTTCACATAGCAGGAGTTGGATGTTTTGAAATGAATTGTAATTTAGTCGGCTAACAACAAGATTTTCCATGTGTTGTAACATGCTCCGAAGACGAACGACAGAGTTGATTTATTTACAGGAGGACACCCTGCTGCTGAAAAAGCACTGAATCATTTGGTCTCTGCCTTTAACTTTAACTTCCCATGTGTGAAGCAAATTCACAAACAAAGCAATGATTGATTAATTATATATATATATATATATATATATATATATATATAATATTACATATCAGGATTAATGACCATTCACTCATCAGTCTGTCTTCACTGATTAGGAAAGATCTCATCTGACTTCTGGATGGTGTGTTTGTTCAGGAACACAATCACTAGAACCTAAAAATCGTTTCATGCGTAGCCACCACCTGACTGGGCATTGAATGCAACACTTGACTCTTGTCATGTGAAAGCTCTTTCAGCCTCCCTTAAAGAGCCATTTCTGTCTCCTTCAGATGACATGTTACTGCTGTTGTCGTCGTCTCAGGACAGTGGCTAATACTTTTCTTTCTGCTCAATTACAGAAACAAGTTGAACGTCATTGAAATTGTGTAATGCTGTCGATGTTCTTCAGCATAATTGGTGAGCTTTTCAAAGAAAAATCAAGACAATTATTTGAATCCTATCTGTCACGGTGCTCTAAACCCTCTGTCCCCGCTCTTTCTCTTCCACAGGGCTCTACTCTTTTCTCCTGTTGGTGTCCCGAGGTGATGAAAAACAAACTCAAGGCTTAATTCCATAGTGAGACCTCAGAAGTGAAAGGCCTGTTTTGGACTGCTCTCCAGATTGACAATGGCAGATTCAAGAAAAAATAAATCATGCCTGCTACCATATGGATAAGCTTGCCTTTCTTTGTAAGACTGCATTAACCAACCGCATGCTTTTGAAAAAAGACTCAGATTTTGTCAGAGAGAAACCCCTGTATCACGCCTCCACTGGATTCTCTGGCTCCTGCAAATCGTCCATCAGACCCTGCTGCATCATGAATTATTTTAGGGAAACGCAACGGATGACTATTGAGATCAATAATGACACTCAGTTGTTAGGTTGGAGTGTGAACAGGACACGCTGGCTGTGACCTTTCCCATAGGGCCGTCCTGCTGCTGACTAGCTGACACTGACACAAGTGGGCAGGACACAAAGATCTGTTTCTGTATGTAGTCTCAGTATTTCTATCATGTTCTTACATTGTACTACGTCCATTCTTTGGTTTTGTGCCTTGTTTGATTAGCGAGATTGACTGTCTGTGTAAATGTCAAAAAGCCTGTCTATGTTTCTGGTTGGTAGCAGACAGTGGAGAGATCATTACATGGCAGATTGGAATAATCTCAGCACAGTAACTCAGCAAGTATGGTCTCCAATCTCTCTCTCTCTCTCTTTCTTCTAAATTAACTCAAAACGATGACTGTTTAGTTGGCTTGACCTGGGCACAGTTAGGATATGGAAGACGATCCTGGAAAAGCAGTGCTCCAGTATGTGAAAACTCCTTCATCGGCAGTACAGTTTGCAGTGGTTGGGACATTTCTGGCCACCATTACATTTTAGCAATTGTAACCTATAGGAAACAGTTCTTCACGTAACTCGCTTGTATCATGTGTATATGGGACTATATGTTGGGACTTTTTGTGATAGCAGATGAGAGTATATTGTGCTAAATTGAATCTGTGTTTGGAAAAAAAATAGTATACCACATTGGTGTTCATATAGTTCAGAGCAACAGTACCTTTCAGCATCAATAGCTGGAATTTTTTGGTGTGGTCAAGTATTGTGTGTCATGTTGAACTGCAAGATAATCTTATTCATTCCAAAATCCGTCTTTGAAGAACACTCTATGAACGTCCACATATTACTGGTGCCATATTCTCTATGGCAGTTTAGAGCTGAGTCTGTGTTAGCAAATGTATACCACATTGGTGTTCATGTAGTCCACAGCAGCAGTACTTTTAGCAGGAATATCTTAAATTAGTGGTGTAGTGAAGTACTGGAAAAAATTGAAGCTTTTAAACGATGAAATCCACGCAAAAAGGCATTTTTGAACAATATTAGAACATACTATCTATTACAATTTAGACCTGAGCCTTTCTGTTCAGTCAGCGTTAGGTTTTGCTTTCTACATGAAGACTGTTACATGCAGTGCCCACTATTCTGAGACATAGGCTAGTCTCGCCACAAACAAACTAACAGACAAGATATACTATGTCAAACGTTGCTTTTCATACATAGTCTATGAATATTATGAGCTGCAACAGGTCTAAGCTGTGAACAAAAAAAAATCGATGTATGTATAAATATATATATATATATATATAAATATTTATTTATATAAATATATATACATATATATATAAAACATGGTCTCCCATTTTCCTGTCTGTGCAAGAGCCACATACTGTATGTCTGATGCATGGATGACAGAAATCAAGCAATTTCATGCATTAGTCAAGAGGATGAGTGCCTTTAAATACTGTTCGTATGTGGGCTGTTGTGTGGTCTGAGTGTGAGCAGGGCCGCATTCCGAACAGTGCTTTCGGGCTTGAGTGATCCATTCCATCCCACTCCAGTGGGTGAATCAAATGGCTCTAGACAGGAAATAAGTCTGGGTGCCAAAAAGCAAATGTAATTACTGCCCGGTTGGTATTCTGGGTGAAAACTCTACTGTATTCTGTATTTTTGTATAAATGTAAACAAACATATATAAGATATGAATAAAGAACACGTATCCAACTGTTTTTTATTAGTTTGTTGTTGTTATTGAGGAATTCTAATCACTCTGCTTTTCTTTTTCAACCTAGGCCTATCAGCTTGGAATCAAACTCAGGCCACACTCACCATACACATTCCTCTGCAAAAACAGCTGAGCTGCAGACATTAAGGGAGAATGTAATCACCCACATGCCTCTGGGAAAGAAATTGACAATTTTCATACACCGTGTATATTGCTATTTGAAGGCAAAATCTTCTAAGCTGGAGTGTGTCTGTCAGTGAAAAGTAGAAACACTTGTTTTTGGCTTCTAGCTTTTCGATAGTTTAATAGATTCAAGGCTTTTGAACAACCATTTTGTCCACTTAGGCTTCTATTGTTTCAAGGTACACTCTTTTTGTACCAAAATTTGAATAATTGTGTGTCAATCTGACACTCCCCAGAAGAGTCTTCACAATAAAATGCGAGGCCTTTTTTATCTTCTTCTTCATCACCATATTTTATTAAACCAATAACACCAGAAGGAGAACTTGGCCATAGGCCTTTTGTCTTCAGCCACTTGGTGTGTGTGTCTATGATTACTTTTTGGAGTATTTATAATTTTGAACTCAAAGTATTTTAGTGCTTGCTTGACCGCTTGCTACTTGTTTTTGAGTCATTATTATAGATCGTTAGCGAGTTATTAAGATTTAGACAAATTTTTGGATCCCAAATAGGGCAATCAATTTTCATGTGCACGATCACACAGTCAACATCCAATATGACACTTGTCCAAATGCACAGGTCAACATGCAAACAGAGGTCATCAAGATTAGGGAGGTGAAATAAATATAAATAAAATACAATAATTAGATACACAAGCTGTGATTAAGAGAAGACTGCGAAGCGTCTGGTGTGTCTGCAGGACAGAGTTCAGAAATGAAACGCCATGTTTGCAAACGCTGACAGAGGTCAATTGGGGCGAAGATTGCATTCCCAACTGGGTGGTTATAAGGCCATGGTTAGGATCAGCATAATCCTCTGGGACTTACTGCTGTTTTAGGATTACTTATGTATAAGTACAACAATGTGGCAAATGTCATAATAAATTGTATTTTACACCTACTCGAATGATCAAGTTAAAATGTAGAAATGAATTTGTTTGCTGCAGTTCGTGCTGTGATGTGCTGCCAAGTTCTATAAACATATTTTACCACCACAACTTGCAGATTTATCTCGGGACGGTCGTAAAGGAAACCATTTACGCCATCGGAAATATTTGGGTCGTAAGATAGGACAGACTGTTTTCAAATCAGTCTATGAAAATGTCAGCAAACATAAACCTGTCTGTCTTTATCCTCACAATAATTAAGATATCTATATTAAGAATAAGAAGTAGATTCACCAGAGGAAAAAGGATAAGACATGCTGCCTTCTCTCCTCGTCTCTCCGCCATTTTTCTTCCGGTCAATGCTTGCATGATGGTACATATTGCTCAGTGAGTGACAATCAGTTGTACGCTACTATTACTATACAATGTGTCCACTCCTCAGCTCAACAGCAACACACATAGCATCCTCCAAAAATAATTACACAGTTAAATCTTTCTTAAATTTGAATAAAGAGTGACTAATATAACCTTCATGAGGGAGAAATGTATTACAGGCTGGCCTTTTGGATTGCATTATTTTTAGAAAATGTTGACACGGTGAGGACAACCCTGATTACTTTGATTGTATGAGTCAGACTACACAGAAAGGTCAGAATGTGGCAGCAATTTCTCTTTAAAAAAAATGGACTGACATGAAAGAGAATGTCATTCTGGGGTTTATTCAACACACATTTGCAAGTGGACATTGTGCGTTCGACATGAGAGGTTTCAGGCAGAGAGCAGTTTCCGCTCGGTGCAGCTTACGCCAGTCTACACACAACACATGCATCCTGACACGTCCTGCCCAATTTTGGGAGGACGTGTCCAATTTGGTCCTGAGTTTGAATCTAAGGCAAAATGGACGCACCCAGAGAAGAAGCCTCGAAGAAATAACCACCACTTCATCACTATATGGTAAATGAACAGGCTGTAAATATAAGGAATCAACACATAACAACCCTATGAACATTATGATAAAACCCATCCTCTATTGACAGTGTACAAACCGAACCCCTTTTCAAATGAACAGGTCTCATTTTCTTGTGTCTTATGTGATCTTTCTCATCCTTTAACTTTTAACCAAATGACAGAAGCCTGATCATATTTGCCCTATTTTAACTTCCCTTCACTGACTGCCTGTGTATTTTAGAATCAATCTGAATCTATTGCTGTTAAGGTACCACATGATTTGGCTCCAGGCTTCTAGGCTGAGCTTCTAAATTACTCCTTACTGCCTATAGCTTGACATCATCCGTTAAGTTCCTGTATGCTGTTCCTCAGTGGAGGCTGAAAAATGTCGACAAGGCTTTTGTTGTCAGGGCCTCAACCCTCTTCGGTAGTTTACCTGAGAAACTCAGAGTTAGATCACTGTAAGTTTTAAAATCATCCTTCAAATGGCCCTTTTACTGACTAGTTTTAATTGTTGTTAGCATTTTCTTATATGTGCCTTTAATCCTTTTCCTTAAACTTTACTTTTAATGATATCATGTTACAATGTATTATTTAATTGGTTACCTTGTATTTTTTTTTTTTGCTTGATGTCTGTGGTGTTTTGTTTTGTATTTGTCCTTCTTTTTGAAGCTCTTGCTAACAAATTTCAAAAGGTGTCATACAGATCAAGTTATTGTTTATATTATTATTATTATTCAAGCATTTTTTGGAAAAGCGGGAATCAATTGAGAGTTTCAATCCCCTAGTACTGGTGGGATAAGTTAGGTTAAAAAAAACACAGCACAAAAGCCACACATGTAGAGCTTGTGAAATGAAAGAATGTTAATGAGAGTCGATGCTCATGATAACTTAAGTGAATCAATGTGGAATGATTTTAATGGGTTTGTATGATTTGAAAGATTATGTATGTTTCATGTTTTACCAATGCATTCCTCTATACATCTGCTAGTACAATGCAGAAAAATCATTTTCAGAAGGGGTGTTTTATGGCAACAGATGGTGAAATAATTGGTGAAATGGTAAAAAAAAAAGGTTTTTTCAAGCAGATACATGTTACAATTTAAAATATGGTTCAGTCATAAAGTTCATTGCTTTATTCGCTGCCATGAAAGAATAATACGGGAATTTTTCGGCCAGAGCAAATGGCTGCCATTCAGTCTTTTTTGATACGGCGACTCTATGCGCTAATATTAGGGACATTCTCAGGTCTACAGCTTGACTTTTTTATCAGCTAAATAATCAGACATAAGCACGAATACATGAATCCTTTGCGTGGCGGAAGGTTTGGGATTTTCCGTAAAAATCAGTTTATGGGTGGTTTTATGGATGTCAGCGAAATACATTATTACATTACATGTAATTAGCTGATGCTTTTATCCAAGCAACTTCCAATTAATGCATTCAACATCTATGAGAGGCCATTCAGAGTTCAGGATTTTGCCCTAGGGTCCTCCCGCATGGGCTGGGATTTGAGGTGCTGTCCTTCTGGTTGAAGGACGACCTCTATACCCCTCAGCCACAGCCACCCATACATAACAGAGGACAATGTTACCACTTGGTGTTTGTTATCAGTCAACAACAGGAAGGCTGGCTCCACTTTACTCAGACATGTTACTGTACAAAGAATGTGCAATTGTACCACTGTATATAGGTATAGTGTAGAAGGACTTTAAGTCAATGGACCTCAAGCCTATAGTATGTATAATGTGGACATGTGGCTCAGATGTTTCCCAGGGTCACACAAGTCTCTTCCATCGTTGCGTGCCGGTTCGGCACTCCCATGACTATGATTGATTCGATTTCCCTTTAAATAGTTATTTCCTGGCAGTGATCACATCTCTATGACTTCAAGCGCTTGAATGTGGGCTTTAGGTTTTTTATGCTGGTGCTTCAAGAGGAAGCAGATTATAGACTAGATAGGCCGGAGTTCCAATGAAACAGAACAAGAAAGTATGGCTAACAAAGAAGCTGTATGGCGATCAGATCGTATCACCAAATTATGTAAGAAAAAACGTTTGGTCATGAACCAATACCATTGGGAGTAAATGTGTCAAAGCAGTTGTAGGAACACAAATCCTGATGAAAATATCCTTCTCCCTTGATCAAATTGAAAATGTCAATGGCATTTTATACATTTCTGGGTTGGTGGAGTCACAGTTAAGGGGTTGCTTGCACTGTTGATAGATTTCTGAGTGAAGGGCAACCTCTGTGCAGGAAAGTCCCCAGACAGCATTGTTGAAGTTATTCTCTCACTCTCACTTTCGTAAACATAGCCTTTAGGACTCTCTCCCGACACCAACTTTCAAAACCAACCTCACAGCCAGGAGCTTCTGCTTTCCCATCCTTCTCAGACGGTTTCCAGCTGCACAAACTCATGAAGGAAGAACGTTTAGCATCCAGGCCTCTTTTTGTTTTCGTGACTGTAAGCCAGCTGAACTTGGACCACAGCATGCTGGCTCTTTGTACGAGTGCACTTGATGGATCAGTCCCTCATGTATCCATGAATGCGACTTGGACATTTGTTTTTTATTAATATAAAAAAAAAAATGTTTTCCTTTGTGCCTTGTCTCAGGCAAAGACGGATGTGCCTTGGTGTTTCTCCTGAAATTCTCTTTGTAGATAACAGTTCACGAAAATGATTGAGAGCAAACGGCTCTATTTGACAGAAAGCAGTTCAAGTGGAGTCACTTTGGAAAAGGATGTAACTGAGTCTATCCAAAAATAACAATGCGTGCAACTGTAGAGTGGTAGCAACAGCTTGAAAGTCTTTACTGCCGACATTACAAGTCAGCAGATAGTTAACACAATAAGACGACATCACATTACTCAGATAATGAGTCAGATGTGTATGGGTAGGTGGAATAATCATGTGTAGGATATAGACAGCATGCTAGTTACAGAAGAATAACTTATATAATTAATTTTTGTCAGTATTTTGGGGGGAACATTTTTTCACAGTTCATTTTAGGGTAGCATACAGAGACACAGAACTTAAAGGCCCTGAACAATCTGATTCTTTCTATGACTAAAAACTTCCTGTATTAAGACATTTTATTATTAGATTATTATTATTAGCATTTTGTTATTGCCTGATCAGTAGCACTTAATGGAAAAAGGAATTGGTACTAAATACCTGCAATAATTAGTAATTAGCAACATTTAAATCAATATCAAATAACAGTTATTTGGTCACTTTCAGTGTAATAGTATTTAATTATTAATTATTCTAAAAACTATTTACGGTTTTCTTTACTCTTTACTGAGACCAGTCATGAAAACATTCCCAACTCAAGAATTTTTCTGGCAGATTAAATATCTTTTACAGTAACTAACAAAACAATGTAGAAGGCGCTGTCTTTCTCTCTCTGTTGATCATAACCTTTCTATCCTTGATTATATTTCGGCTGAAAGGACAAACCACAGTGGTTCAAAGATTTGAAATTTGAAAAGTGCACTAGCATGCTGAAACCTGTGCACACATTAGATAACAAGCTATGTGTGAGATTGCAGTTGCACGAATCACTTGAAAAATTATCAAAGTTTTTTAAGAACTCAAAAAAACTTGCACCAGGTCTTTTTGGAGAAAAAAATCACCAGTTAAAGGTGAGTCTTTTGTTTGAGTTTCACCAAACGTACAAGTGTTACAGATACAGACAAGTCAAACCAAATGAGAATAGCTTTATCAACTCCACAATCAATGTCGGCCTATCAATGACTTAATGACAGGCCAGTAATGACAGCCAACTCTTATTGTGTAAGCCACAAGAATAAGATTGGGATACAAACATGAGTCATAGTTTGATATGAGAACTTTCCTGGATCAACCAAGTAAAAAAAAAAACAGGTGGTTAAACACTGGGCACAGTCACCTGTTCATATGTCTTAACCATCTCACTGACTTTTCATTATATCTAATCTATAACATCATTATTTATCGTAGCGTTTGTTTAAGTAAAAAATCGAAATTCTTTTAGGATAAACCATCTTTTCATGCAAGTGCAGAGGCTGAGTGATCAATGGGTTGGACTTGTACAACTGCTCTCATGTAGTTGGAGCACTTTAAAACACATTGATCCTCTCAGCTCCAGCTGCAGCAGCATGTGTCATCTTTTGAATATTGGAACGCTCTCGCTAACATTTCTGTCCTCATGAATCACACTAGCTTCCAGGTATGTGCAAGTCAGTGTGTGTGACAGAGAGAGAGAGTGTGTCAGTGTGTGTGTGTGTGTGTTTGTGTGAAGATGAGTGTGTGGGGGTGCATGTGTAGGAGGGTAGGCAACAACAGGGTCGTTACAGGAAAAGACGGTCAAAGGGCGTCATGAAGGCAAAGTGGTGAATGCTCTGCTCTCCACTCCCCAGTAATGGCACATACATTACCGGGAACACACACAAACACAAAAAAATGCATTATCTCCTGTCTTGAATGCATGACGAAGCTCTCTATTGCTATAAACTTTTGGCGTGTCCCGTCCCAGTCTGTCTGTAAGTGTGTGTGTGGGAATCAGCACAGGACCCTAGTCACAGGTCAGGGGCTCTAAGGTTACTAATAGCCCACACCAATAGACTTGTGATCTACGTCTTGCCCTTTATGGCACTCTTCCCTGCGGCCAGAGGAGAATGCCTTCCCCCCCAGGTGGGGAGTGCAGGCTTGGCCAGCCCCGTCCCGAGAGGACGTAACAGGAGGCTTATCGGAGCGCTGGGCTGTGCTGTAATACTCCTGTGAAAGGTCTTTCAGGCCGCCTCCCAATATTGATTTTTCTGGGCAGGAGGGAAATCGAGAAGGCCCCCCTCAGAAGCACTGGAGGTGGGGAGGCGGAGGAGGAAGAGACAGGTAGCAGGTTTCGTGTCTATTTACGTAAATAACGCACTGTTGACTATTCCTCCTCATAGATGTTGCTGATTAAAAAAGAGTAATGAGTTTCCAGAATCAAAACCCATGTGCTGCCGCTTAACAAAGCAAAACAATCTTGCTGGTGCTGGTGTGGTCTGGATTCTGCGGTTCTTTGAGTTTGATTCCTCCTCATCGCAGGGGAGCAAACCTGCTGTGCTTTCAACTCTCTGTCTGTTTACACTGGCCTTTAGTATGCTCTATGGTAAACATCTATTAAGCACCTTTCTAGTCTCAATGTCCAATCAAACATCAAACCACAGACCTTCCACCTTATAGATGTCTCTCTATCTCCTAAAGGCCGATATATGCTTCTCCGAGTCCGTTACGGACGGACGGATCGGACGGACACTTTTTGATTTATAGTTCTACGAGCCTTTTAGTTCTGAAAACAATTCACCGCCAGAACAGTAGTTGGTGCAACGGAAGTCGAGCTTAGAGAAGCCTACCTCATGATGTATATAGAAGAAGTCCACGCTGGTTTATTTACGTCCCCCCGGCTCCTCACACACAGTGAACGATGGCAACTAACAGAAAAAGGCTGTTGATGCAGCGACAGTTTTTGCTGAAATAAAGTGACACCCAGCGGGTCAAAGTGCTTATGTTATCGTGTCTTAACGCAGCGGTTCCCCGGTCTTGTTTCCAAACTGCGTTGCTAATTCAACAGCTGCAACAGCTTGAAGCTACACGGAGGCAGCTAGCTTCCCCCCAGCTTCCACACACAGTCAGCACGGACACCCGATACTAACTACTACCAAGTGTTTGCTTCTAACCTGACGGTGTTTGAGAAACAGTGTCATGACAGCCATGGGATTAAAGTCAGCAGGTTTTTGCGCTGTTCCCACCGCAGTTAGCATGGTGGCTAGCCCGCTAGCCCCATTATGAAAGTTCGTTATAACCGTATGTGACCGTACACACATGCCGTAAGTGCTCTAACCAGCCACCGTCAGCCGGACAATGCTGCTGGCTTAACACACTTGTCACATTAATCATAGAGTCGTAGTTGTTATTTGGGTTTATTGTGATGTAGGGAATGGAACAGGAAGTTTGAGGTCTGGAAATGATGTCGTTCCGAAATACTGTCGTTAGCGGACCAATCATAGCCAATGGCTATCCGTAGGCTCTCCGCCATGCCGATGTGTAGTTAGAAAAATCAGAGCTTCACGAAAAGCTCTCCGTGGCTCTCCGTGGAGCCACGGAGAGGGCGTTCCATGGCAAAGAAGGCGGTCCTATCTGTCCGTGTCCGTCAAAACGGAGAAGCATAAATTGGCCTTCAGCCTCAGCCGAGACTACATCTCATTGGTGGAGAAGGGACTGTCAATGGTAGAGAGGCGGTGGACTAGTGGCAGAAACTTGGACTATGGGCAGAAAAGGTCTCTGGTTCGACTCCACGGAGAAACAACAAAAAGACGAACCTGGATTGATCTGTCCAAAAATCCAAAAATCTCCCTCCCCCGTCTAGTGCCCCTGTGCAAGGCACTTTACTCCCCCAGCATCTGCTCCCTGTGCGCTGTACATGGCTGCTCACTGCTCTGTGTGTCCTGCACCAGATGGTTTAAAAGCAGAGGTTAAATTTCCCAACAATTGCATGAGGGTGCCTGTGCATGTGTTTGGGACAAATAAAATGTATCTTAATCGTATCTCTAATGTATTTACAGAGTGCTTTTGTAGTTTTGACGACTTAAAGCTCTTTTCAGTACAGTTTATTGCCGTTCACCCAGTTATACAGTGCATCAATGGGCAGCATATTTTTCCTCTTAGAACCGCATAGCCATGAGAGGCAATTTGAGGTTCAGCATCTTGCCCAAGGACGCTTCTGAATGGAGAATGGTGAAGACTGGGATCGAACCGCCGACCTTCTGGTTAGTAGATGACTAACTCCACCCTGAGCCACAGCTGCAAAAAAACATTAATAAATCCTTGTCATCTTGAAAAAACGATGAAAGACAAGAATAAAAAAGATATCAAGCATATGTTATAAAAAAAGTATTGGAACACTATTCAAAACTAAACTGTATTGTTTAGTTTTTTTTTTTACTTAAATCAAGATCATAACACTTTTGTCCCCTTTGTGCCAACGTTTCGGTTTATGAGCATGCAGCCAGTCTGGTCTTAGGTTTAAGGTATCGTCCAGATAGGATGTTTTTGAAGGTGATTCATGTCAAGCAGGAAATAGAGACTGGTAGCAAACACAAAGCTTTGTACTTGTTTCATGCCGGCCACTCACTCCAGTTCAATGACCTTTGACATCTCCGCAGTCAATACTGTTTCTTGGTGTAGGGCTGGTGTTACGTGGTGTTAAGTGCCTTCTCCAGGCTAATTTATTTCACAGATGTAGTGTTCACCACTCCAGTCTCCCACTGTACAAGTCTTGTATATAGTGCGTGTCGGCAGAAATCTTAAGGTTTTTAATGGTTTGTGCCATGTCTTTGTTACTTGTAGCATATGCTAATTGTGCCAGCAGCCAAGCCACAAAACAAATTCCCAAGCACATAAATACCTCTGCCATGGAGGTTATGTTTCCATCTCAGTTTGTTTTTTGTTTATTCTGCTATTAGGCATGTGGTAAGATCTGGAAAGAACCCAATACAGTTTGAAGACGGTTAGTGTCTTGATCAGACAATCCAGATGTAGTCAATTTAAATGTGGTTTCATGAATGGATTGTTGGGCCTTGGTAGACACTCTGAGTGCCCTGCTGGTTAAACAAGTCAACTTCCACGCTCAAGGCGTAATTTTAATTATTAATATTAATTATCGTTTTTAGAGAAACATAGTTTTATTTTTTGTCTTATAATTTATTGCACAATAGTGTAGAGTCTCCTTGTCACATACATCAATATTGGAAAAGCTTTTTTCTAAGAACATAATTTGAGTCACATTGCACAGAGAGAAAGTGGGAGACTAAACCAAAGGCTTTAGAGACAGACAAACAGTGAAAGAGATGGATCCACTGTGTGGGAGGACGTGGCCGAGGAGGGAGGGGTGTGTGGATGAATCGGTCAGACAAGGAGGCCTTGAGAGCTCTTGTTCTATCTCACCTCGGTGCAGAGTGAGAGTGCGCAGCAACTCCAGCCCCCGTCATCTGATCTAAGGTCACCCTTCCACAGTGTGACTCAGTGGCTCCTGAATGCTGCTTTCAGGCCTGTTCAGCTCTACTTGAGGATGAATCACTTAACTCCAGCCTTTTATTTCTGGAGAGGATCCCGTTTCTATGCAGCCGCATTTCCGCACTGTATGGAACATTGGTGAGCACCTCACACAAGGGCTGCCGTGTGGGGGCGAGGTGGTTTGATCAGACCATCTGGTTAGCTGTTATTTTAAACAGAGTTGGATAAATGAACCACACGGGAGCTTCCCTACTGTTGTACATCGTGTTCTGTTGAAGCTTAAGAAACATTTAGTTAGAGGCTAGGTCACATTCTGCATCTTCATAAACTATAAAACAAGATTTAAAATACTCCAAATAAAGGACCACATATTTTACAATTTCAAAAATTATCAGAGTAATTAAATAATTCTGCCAAAACCAAATGTCTCCCCAAGGCACTTCATTTGCAAATGCTTTGACAAAAGGAGTTGGATGGGTGTTGCCATATTATCTAAACTTGAATAACGTGGCGGTTCCCTATTCATTATCCCTTTGACTGATTTCAAAGGGGAAACATGATAATACTGAAAGCCAACTGGCAAAAAATGCAAACAAAAGCTACCTCCCTCTTTTAGTTTTATGACATGAAAGACACCTGTTCTTTCTCAGAAGTGGCACAAAAAAATTGAAATGAATACTGTAGATAAGCACATCATCTGGCGGATAGACTTGGATATGCTAACGTCTACAACGTCTGTAGTGCAGTATGTCAAGGCTCAATAAGACTCTGCTAAGTTAGTAATCCAGTCCATTTAAAGGTGCTATTTGTAAGTTTTGCTATCACCATGTACATGTAGCTATTATAGCTAGGCGTTTTTTCTCACCAGAGTTGCCCAGGTTTGTCCTTCCTTACATTATCTAATGATATAGCTGTGCTAGACGACATTGCCCTTGCTTCCAACAAAACAGTCAGGAACTTGGGAGTGATCTTCGATCCTGATTTATCCTTTAATAGTCACTTAAAACAAATTTCTAGAACCGCCTTTTTCCACTTGCGTAATATCTCAAAAATCAGACATGTCCTTTCGCAAAAAGATGCAGAAAAACTAGTCCACGCCTTTATTACATCGAGACTGGACTATTGTAATTCATTATTATCAGGCTCTATCAGTAAGCCTTTAAAGACTCTACAGCTTGTCCAAAATGTCGCAGCACGTGTCCTGACGAGAACAAAGAAAAGAGAGCACATTTCTCCAGTATTAGCATCGCTACACTGGCTTCCAGTTAAATCTAGAATAGAATTTAAAATTCTCCTCCTCACCTTCAAGGCCCTTAATAATATAGCGCCTTTTTACCTTAAAGAGCTTTTAGTACCTTATAAACCCACTAGAGCACTCCGCTCCCAGAATTCAAGCCTACTTGTCGTCCCTAAAGTCTCTAAAAGTAGAGTAGGAGACAGAGCTTTTAGCCATCAAGCTCCTCTGCTGTGGAATAAACTACCACTTTCAGTTCGGGAGGCAGACACCATCTGTTCGATAAGAGTAGGCTCAAAACCTTCCTTTTTGATAAAGCTTATAGTTAGAGCTAATTAGTGCGGCAGAACGTAACTTGTTCTATTTTATGACACATGACACACAGAGCTTCTTTTTCCAGCTTCTCCTTCCTCTTCTCCATCCCTATCCCCCTTCCCCGGAATCCCTTTGCTTTATCACCCGCAGATCCAGGGCCTCTGTGGCCGAACCATGGATTGCGGTTTGTGGATCGCGCACCGGGGGTCGCGGTGGTGGATCCAGTGTCGCGTTGGCATCGGGTACGGGCATTGGACCAGGACCCCGGCGGCGGCTCGTGGTGGGTGGCGGTGGACGGTGACTGAAGACTGGAGTGGCGTTCTGGTCTGGATTGTGGATCGTGGTCCTGCTGGTTGCTGACCATGGACTTTGATTGCAGCGGGACTGCTTGGCATGTCATGTTGGGGTTGTCCTTCGGGATGCTTACCCTCATCAAATGCTGCTAGAGACTTTAATCTTTAATCTTGAAGACTTTAATCTTGATGATGTTTTCCTGCACGTAGCATCTATTGCACTTCTGTCCATTCTGGGAGAGGGATCCCTCACATTTGGCTCTCTCTGAGGTTTCTACGTATTTTTACCCTGTTAAAAGGGTTTTTAGTAGTTTTTCCTTACTCTTGCTGAGGGTTAAGGACAGAGGATGTCACACCCTGTTAAAGCCCTATGAGACGAATTGTAATTTGTGAATATGGGCTATACAAATAAAATTTGATTGATTGATTAACTCCTTCCAGTGAAGGAAACACTGCTATCTAGCCCATCTTCTCACTTTCTGAAAGCCAGTCACATGTAGTCAGGCCTAAAGAAGTAGCTCGACTCAGAAGGCTTATTATAGCATCATGTCCTTTAATTACAAAAATGCTAGAAGAAAACATACGAATCATCACTTTAAAGATAATGACGTAATGAGTTTATTGACTAAATTTGTTTCTTTAGTCTCTAATGTATACCTGGCCAATCACATATTTGGTTTGGTAATTGAAGTTTCTAAAAGAAAATTATTTTCTTAGCATCTCACACTCCTATTCATTTTGTCTTCATTACGGTCAGATGAGACTTGTTTTGAACAAACAATCCTTTTGACTATTCTTCACTTAGGTAGACAGTGCACTGACCCTAATCCCTTACCGTATTCATCCCCAGGAGACCAACTCTGACCTTAGCTAGTACCACTACACGCCTTACCTCAACCTTAAGTGTGTCCATCCGGTCTATCAATCAATCAATCAATCAAATTGTATTTGTATAGCCCATATTCACAAATTACAATTCGTTTCATAGGGCTTTAACAGTGTGTGACATCCTCTGTCCTTAACCCTCAGCAAGAGTAAGGAAAAACTACTTAAAAAACCTTTTTACAGGGTAAAAATACGTAGCAATTTTGGTCTAGGTCTAGTGATCTAAGGGCACATAGCTCACAGTCACAACATTTCAGTGTGGGCTTGGCCAGACAAGCACATTCAATTTGGATGAATTTGTAAAAAAAATATATGTTTTTGAAATTTCAGTCGAATGACAATATTTTCTTTTCTAATTAATTAATACAGTAGTGCCAAAGTTAGGAGAAATCTTGAAGTTGTGGCAAATAAATTATCTTTAAAGAGACATGGCTCTGCAAAACATTTCCATCTCTCGTTCAGCCTGTTTGTTTTCATTTTTTTTAAAGAAAGTAAAAAAAAAGTCTGATATAGGGTCTGTAGCGACCATACAAATATATTTGGAACAGCCGGAAATAGATCAGAAGGAAATCAAAGCTAGACACCATCATGAAAGTTGCCGGCCTCTTACCGTGACTGCAGTTTACTAGTCACGATTCTCCAATCAAAGAGGAGCTCTGGGAAAATTGGTATTCTTTTCAGAAAAGAATCTCTGATCCCTAATAAAATACATGAATGTTTGTTTGGTTATGGCCAAAAAGCACATGATGGTCCTCTGGAGCTTTGGGACAATGCTCAAAGGAAAGATTAATCAAAAAGCTGCAACCGGAGAAAGCCCATCACCACATTCCTCAGACTCGTACAAGGGGTCAAACAAGGTGGTGGCATGAGCCTGCTGACAGGGTTGAACTGAACGATGTTCTGCTGCACCATAACTTTAACAGATTTAGTTTGTGACGAATCATGAATCTGACTCTGTATCACCTTGTCAGTGCCAAGCCACTGAAATTAGGCCAAAATATCCTTAGGCTACAAGAAACACACAAAATCAAGTCTCCTTCTGTTGTTTCACATTTTTCAACCCTTCTCAGTAAATATAATTTTCCCAGGGGTGATCTTTTTCTAAAATAGAAAAAATAATGTATGTAAAGTATGACTTAAAGCATTAGTTTAGATTAGTTTAGTTTATATTTAGTTTCATGCATCAGACAGAGAAATAATAGTTGTGTTTACCCTGGCCTTGGATGGGATGTAACAAATTTGGAATGGAATTATGACTACGTGAGTTCAGTCTGGAACAAAAACAGATACACATAAAATCAACACTGTGTGACAAACTGGGAATGACATTAAATATGAAGAGAGAGAAAGGAGGAACAGATGGCCTTTGCTTGATTTGAAGGAAAAAAATGATTTTACAGTAATTGGCATTTTTCCCATGCTTGATCTATTAACATCAATTATCTTCTAAAGTCCCACACATAACTATGAATTCAGATCAGTTATAAATAATAAGTAATAATAAAAAACCTTATTTGTCACAGCTAAAAAAGTCTGACAGCACTATGGTTAAGTTTGGTTGGGTTTAGGGAAATAGTTTGTGTCTTCCTTGAAAGACACATACACCACCTGCCTCACCCGGAAAGCCTCTGTAAGAAGGTATAGGAGCCTCCGCTGCCGCACCACCAGACTCAGAAATAGCTTCATACACCAAGCTGTCAGGAAGCGAAATTCTCTCCCCTCACTCCCCCCAGCCATATCCTCCAGTCTGACAGGACCCTAAAATCACTCAGGACTCTGCAACAAACTGTCTCTTGCACTCTTTGCACTTTTATCACTTAATCACTACGTTTACACTTTTGAGAAACTTATGCTGCTGTGAGAAACTTAGGCTGCTGTAAATAAATCTGCATGTTTACTTAGTATTAGGAAATGTTTTGTGTTATCTGTTGTGCTTGTGCACATTATATGTTTCACCGTGGGAGAGTGGGAAACGTATTTTCAATTCCTTGTATTTCTTGAACATGTGAAGAAATTGACAATAAAGTTACTATTACTATTACTATATTTATGCATCAAATTGGCTACTTATTCAAAGCTTGGGGAGATTTGACTGAATAGAAGTAACCACATGATAATGGACAGGGCTCATGGAATGAACTTACCTTTGTACCAGTGATTTCAGTGATCTTTGTCAGGCTTTGAACAGCTTGATATGTACAAATAATGAAAAGTGGTAACCTTCAGTGTCCAAAGTGCAACGTGTTGACATTGGAATGAGAGCAGTGATTGAGAGTAATGATTGATAAGAAGCATTTTTTTAGAGACTCGCCCTCCTGTTCCCTCCCAGAAAATTCCACAGATTTTTTAAACATTGATATTTAAATAATCAGATAACAAGGATCCAAAATAATCAAAAGCAGAGAGAATGGTGAAAGGAGAAGACTTGAGAAATGCGTGGTTCAGAGGCGAGCATCTCCGCACCCTATGAAATGGCACTTGACACTGACTGGTTCTGCTGTCTCACTAAAAGGAAGCATGGTGATTTATTCTCCATGCTTCCTTCCGTGCGGAACTTTCAGGAAAAAAACAAATTTGAACTCAATTCCACTCTTCTCTTTTGAGGAAAGGTAGCTAATTCTATAAAATATGGTGTTTACAACTTAACATAAAATACCCTTTTCAAACAGGGCCAGTGTTTGCCTAATAGTTGAAGGGCCTGCTGACCAGAACAATATTGCAGAATGCTGCATTCTGTCTGGCCTATATATATATCATATTAATGAGTTGTGTCCCACTTTACCCCGGCTACGGGGTAAAGTGGGACACAAGACCACTTACTTTTTACACTTTAAAACTACCATAACAACACAGTTAAAATCCTGACAGCTAGATTGACAACCACTAATAACGGACTAGTAACAGAATCATGGGGATTGGTCAATTAAGCACATTTATGATTATTATGATTCAAGTGATCTCTTGCACACCCTAGCTTACCGGCACATTGTTTCTCTGTCCAATTGGCAGGGACAGGAATATTGTTTTTCTCTGCATATTCAAATGCCAGTTCACGGCACTTAACTGGAGCAAGGCCATGGAACTGGTCAGCTAGTTGTTTCAAGTGCTTGGCAAGCTCTTCCTCCATCTCATCTGTGAATATTGTCTTTGCCTCAGCTACTGCACCCCAGGCTACTGATTTTACTTTCCCTTTCTCTTTTTTCTTTATGAATCTTTTGAGGGTTGTCTTGTCAATATTTCTATCCCTTCCAGCTTTTCTTAAGGACTTCTTTCCTTGCATGACCTCAGCGGCCGCACTCTCCATCTCTGCGAGGGGTGTTTGGCCCCAGATTGTCTTCCTGGTGTAGTTTCTTGGCATAATGGCTTTTCTACAATATTTATGACATTAAAAATAAAACATATATAATGTAATATAACACTCAAATATGTTTAAGACTAAACATAACTTGTTTGTCCCACTTTACCCCACAGCCAACATTTTAGAAAAAACATCTCTTAGCAATTCAGGCTAATCTTCAGCTAGCATCAATCACATGGTTTTATATGTTGGAAGTTCACCAGCATGTATGATAGAAGTTTTTCTACCTGATTCAATTTGTTTTGACACAACAGTTGATTAAGTTCAAAGCAAGAAAATGTACTTTTACATGCAAAAAACAAATTTTTGTGAAAAAACATACTTTCCACTAGCCTGGATGCCAGACGAACTTAGCCCCGCCCACAACATTTTTGGTCGGGCAGTTCGGTCTGGAGTCGCTCCATTGGGAAAAAATTATGGCCCGACCGGGCCAATCAGATTGTCAGGGCGGGCTTTATACGATGATTGACAGATGATCAACGGTAACGTAATCAACCACGTCATCAAAGTGCCCTTGGGTTGAATTCGTTTTCAACAAACATGCCTGCCGCTGGCGAGCTGAGATGTGTAGATGCTGCCATTGAGTCTGTTTTAGAAGACATCGACAGCGCATTCATTTTGAAAGAGGAACACAGAACGTGGAGGCGACGCCAAAGCACCGCGCTAATCCCTATCGCCCCGGCGCTTGGCTGTTCACAACGGACACTGAAGCGACGCTGAACCGCCGGGCAGCGCTAATAATATCACCCGTTGATCCAGTAGATCGCTGCACGGCTTTGTGCAAGTCACACCGGAGGCTGAAGCACCACGCTGCGCCAAGGCTGCCTCGCGGTGCTTCAGCCTCCGGTGTGACCGGCACAAAGTTTTAACATGGGAGTGGATGGGAGCCAGCTGTTATTTAAGGCTTGGCGCTGCGCTGAAGCGTCCGGTGTGAACCCGGCGTTAGTAAATAACTCACAATGCGTTGCTTAGCATACGTCACATACTACGTTGCTCTGATTGGTTGTAGGTCTATCCAATTGAGCGAAGAGGAATTTTACTTCCTGGTCAGTTGAAACACGCCCCATAATTTTTTCCCAATAGAGCGACTCCAGACCGAACTGCCCGACCAAAAATGTTGTGGGCGGGGCTAAGTTCGTCTGGCATCCAGGCTAACTTTCCACAGCACCAGCACCAACTTCTCCTTCATGGCAAGGGGGGAATGGGAGGGGCTTGAAAACATAATGGTCACATGCTCACATTACCCGATGTCCCACATTACCCCGCTCTCCCCTATTCAAGCATTTGACTGTTCAACTCTCGTTCTGGCTTGATCTTTCTTTATCTTTGTTAGCGCCTCCATTAGCTTTTTCCATCCAGGTACAGGCAAAATTACACAATGGGATGCACCATGTTACTTTAAATTGACCACACTGACCTGCTAGGTTCAAACCCTTGTCTAAGCTGCTTATGAGCCATTCATATGGGGAAATGATCACAGTCTGAGTTGTTGTCTCATTTACTGGAATTCATTGCTAAACCTTCATTGAAAAATTCCATAATATGGAATTCAAGCCTAATGTGCCAGTCACCAACAAAAGCCCAGTGCTCGATCGGCTGTTACCAATCGCTGTATGTGAACGCTTCAAAGACACGATTAGAGAGGCTCACCAAAGCGTGCCCAAACTGCAAAAGAAATAAAGATGTGTACGGAGGACACTGTAACAGTGCAGCTCAAAATAACTGCATCAGGCTCAGGTCAGTTGGGACAGAAAAAAAGAATCCCCATCCTGTAACAATCAGGCTCAGTAAGTTTTCTGTCTGGCTGGAATGGGTTCAGAAAGAAAAATGCAGCTGATGCAACTGATGTCCACACAATTGTTTGACCTCCTTTCAGCTTAATGTGCTTTTCTGTAGCAGGAGGACACATTAGAGCAGGAGGATTGTTCGGATTTACTGTGTCTCTTTTCACGTATGTTTTCATGATTAACTGCAATTTGGAGACCAATCAGGGGTTTCTCCTAATGAAAGATCGTGTAGTGTGTACTACACAGTCATCCAATGACTTTGAAAGTTGTGTAGTTTGAACTGGGCTTGATAGAGAAGCCTGTTGGTCAAAGACCCGGATTCACCTCTACAGGATATAGGTCCCAATGGAGGTTAGGCTGTCATGGCACACCAGTGTGATGGGGTTGGACTGAATACAACATAAATGTTCTGTAATGGTATTAGTTATAGCCCAGACTTCCCTTTGAAATATGCTTTGAACCTCTTCAGGTCATTACTGACTGTCTCTAGAGTTAAACAAACCTAGCAGAGATGGTATAATAAAAATAAATTGGCAGGTCTCAACTACACAGTAAAATGTGTAAAAAGCTGTGGTGTAACTTGTCAACCGCATTTAAACATATTTAAGTTTTAACACTGACCTCAAATGGCCATGCTATACTTGGTTCAACCAGCTACTTTGAACCTTTACATTACTGGTATTTGTTTGGGATTACCTATACATAAACCATATGTCTTTATCTGGGTCACCTCCTGAAACATTTCTATAACAGATTACATTATATTCCCTTAAGAGTTCTCGCATTTGTTGTTTCTCACCCATGACCTTTTTCAAACTGCCTCAGTCAAACACACATATCGTCTTCTTGTTTCCGAGTGTGCGGTCCTGACACTGGGGCTGAAATGTCTGGTACAACAGCGCTACTGTTGAATGAGGGAGGAACAGTCACTCATTCACTTTTACTCCTTGACTACAAACTGTTCTTTTAATATTCAGGTGCTTGTGTGAGTCAGAGGGTGAGTCATAATCAGGTGGCAACTACACACACAAGAAGGACAATGAAGGGCTGAGGAGTGAGCGGGAGAAAATGACACCAGACGCATTCCCGACAGATCATGCCTCTAACATGAGAAAAGTATTATCTGATATTGGATAACCAATGTCTCGGTAAGAACTTGTTGAAAATCCTATAATGGTGTTGTAGAGTGTGAGTGCATGAGGCAGAAATAAATAAACAAATTAGGTCAACGTACAAACAACGGCCAAATTAAGAAACAGCATGACAGTTTTTTGTCATATAAAGGGAGGCTTGAGTAGGCCAACTGAGACACAGTTCTTTAAAAACTGTGTAAAGCAAAGTAATTTGTCCCTTAACATGCTATACATGTCAATAAGTGATTATTGAAAACAAGAATAGCAACAATACTGTTCTGACTTGTAAAGTTTGACCGGTTTTACAGCATTCCTTGGTTTCTGAAAAGTGGACCACAGATCTTCATCATAAACTTTATTTGTCGACATGTGCGATGTGGTCATTCCCATTGCCCGCCCCCAAAATCATATAATAACTAGAATTTGGCTATGTCAACTTATTTGGCATATGACGATGTATGCATTGAAACGTTGTGATGGACAATGCATTACATTACATTTCATTTAGCTGACGCTTTAATCCAAAGCGACTTACAATAAGTGCATTCAACCCTGAGGGTACGAACCCAGGATAACAAGAATCAAGAAAGTACAATTTCTTCAAAATAAAGCAAAACTAAAAAGTGCAATAAGTACGTTTTTTTTTTTATTCAAGGTATAGTCGGAAGAGTTAAGTTTTTAGTTTTCGGGTTTAGTCCGGATGTCGATGGGGAGCTCATTCCGACATTTAGGAGCCAGGTCAGCAAACAGTCGTGATTTTGATGAGTGTTTAACTCTCAGTGATGGAGCAACCAGCCGATTAGCCGAAGCAGAGCGGAGTGAACGTGCTGGGGTGTAACGTTTGACCATGTCCTGGATGTAGACTGGACTTGATCCGCTCACAGCATTGTAAGCAAGTACTAATGTTTTGAACCGGATGCGGCAGCAACTGGTAACCACTTAAGGGAGCAGAGGAGCATAGTAGTGTGACAGAATTTAGGTTTGTTAAAAAACAGTTGAGCTTCTGCATTCTGGATGAGCTGCAAAGGTCGGATGGCAGTAGCATGTAGACCTGCCAGGAGGGAGTTACAGTAGTCTAGGTGTGAGATGACCAGAGCCTGGACCAGAACCTGCACCGCCTTCTGAGTGAGATGGGGGCGTATTCTCCTGATGTTGTACAGCATGAATCTACAGGAACGTGTTGTTGCAGTAATGTTAGCAGTAAGGAAGAGTTGGCTATCGAGTGTCACACCCACGTTCCTAGCAGTTTGAGTGGGGGTTAACACAGAGTTGTCAAAGTTAATAGTCAGGTCGTGGGTGGGAGAGTCTTTCCCTGGAAGGAAAAGACCAGTCTTGTCAAGGTTAATTTTCAGGTGGTGTGCAGACATCCACCGAGAGATGTCAGTCAGACAGGCAGAGATTCGTGCTGCTACCTTTGTTTCAGATTGGGGAAATGACAGGATTAGTTGGGTGTCAACAGCATAGCTATGGTAGGAAAAGCCATGTGAGTGAATGACAGAGCCGAGATAGTTGGTGTACAGAGAGAAGAGGAGAGGACCCAGGTTAGAACCTTGAGGGACCCCGGTAGTGAGAGGACAAGGTTCAGACACAAATCCTCTCCAAGTTACCCTATAAGTGCGTTCATTGAGGTAGGAAGAGAGCAGGGAGAGAGCAGAGCCTGAGACACCCAGGTGTCAAGGAGGTGCTAGTTCGGTACCACTGCTGCTACTCACCTTTAATAAAGGGAGTTTTTTCTAGTTCCCCAAAAGTTCAGACCATCGTCTGAAAAGCTTGACACTAAACTTGGAGAGCACTCAGGATCATCAACAGTTTTCAGCGGTATGTCAAACACTATACAGGACAACATTATTCAAATAATTGTTTATTCAGTAATCCAGGACAAGACTGGATTACTCTAGCAATAAACTAGCCTGGATGCCAGACGAATTTAGCCCCGCCCACAACAATTTGGTCGGGCAGTTCGGTCTGGAGTCGCTCCATTGGGAAAAAATTATGGCCCGACCGGGCCAACCAGATTGTCAGGGTGGGCTTTATACGATGATTGACAGATGATCAACGGTAACGTAATCAACCACGTCATCACAGTGCCCCTGGGTTGAATTCGTTTTCAACAAACATGCCTGCCGCTGGCGAGCTGAGATGTGTAGATGCTGCCATTGAGTCTGTTTTAGAAGACATCGACAGCGCATTCATTTTGAAAGAGGAACACAGAACGTGGAGGCTACGCCAAAGCACCGCGCTAATCCCTATCGCCCCGGCGCTTGGCTGTTCACAACGGACACTGAAGCGACGCTGAACCGCCGGGCAGCGCTAATAATATCACCCGTTGATCCAGTAGATCGCTGCACGGCTTTGTGCCAGTCACACCGGAGGCTGAAGCACCGCGCTGCGTCAAGGCTGCCTCGCGGTGCTTCAGCCTCCCGTGTGACCGGCACAAAGTTTTAACATGGGAGTGGATGGGAGCCAGCTGTTATTTAAGGCTTGGCGCTGCGCTGAAGCGTCCGGTGTGAACCCGGCGCTAGTAAATAACTCACAATGCGTTGCTTAGCATACGTCACATACTACGTTGCTCTGATTGGTTGTAGGTCTATCCAATTGAGCGAAGAGGAATTTTACTTCCTGGTCAGTTGAAACACGCCCCATAATTTTTTCCCAATGGAGCGACTCCAGACCGAACTGCCCGACCAAAATGTTGTGGGCGGGGCTAAGTTCGTCTGGCATCCAGGCTAGCAATAAACATGTCTCCTTTCATTTCTGTGGAAGAAGATGACACATCAGACATTTCAAACAAGTGCCAACTCGTTTACATCATCAGATTTGTTAATGAAAAAGGCAATGTGTGTGTGAACGTTTTCTCGGCTCTTTTGATGTCAGCTCAGAAAGAGATGCAAAAGTTGCCATGTGTGATGAGAGCCATTGTGAAATACAGTCTGACAAATAAACGAATTTGGCAGACTTATGACGGAGCAAGCTGCATGATTGGACCGCACTTTGGACTTTGGTGAAAGTCCAGTGCCCCGATGCTCTATTCATCCATTCATTCATCAACGCCTTTATTAGGTCCAGAGTTGATTATAGTAATTCCTTATTATCAGGCTCCAGCAGGAAGTTGTTAAAAAGACTTCAGCCTTTCCAAAATGCTGCAGCACGTGTCCTGACAGGAACAAGGAAAGAGATCACATTTCTCCAATATAATACTGGTTGCAAATGGTAAATGGCGGTTGCTTGTTTATTAGATTAACAACATGCCTGTGGGAAATTTGACGAGCTCAATCAGGATTAATTTGTTTTTGGCTGAATTGATCTTGGCTAGCTATCTGAAACGTATGCTAATGATTACACTGTAATCTTGATTTCCAATGATGCTGGCTGGATTTTATAGGTTTGAATTGAAAATTCTTGAGTTGTGAAAGAACTAGCAACTTTAGCTAAATAATAGTGGAGGGCAAACATTTCCCTCTGGGGTGTAATGTATAAAGTAACATGGAATTGCAACACTCAAGTTATGTGTTAATGTACTTAGTTTTATTCCATCATTGTTTGCCCTACACTAGTACAGATAAACAACAACACTAATAAGAGTAAAATGCTCACGATGCAGCGACCAACGCCTTGAGAAAGACCTTAAGGTTGTGGGAAATTGTACAGCACGGTTATTAACAATTACAAGTGTGAAAGGCCTTCCTCTTCAATTAGGGTGAGTTAAATGCAAACTCAATTCTTGTCCATGTCACTATATGTGCAATTTTTGATGTGGTTATAATGCATATTGTATCTTGCTTGCCTGGGCTTAGCTTTAAATGTGTCAGTTCACCGAATTGTATTATTTTGTGGTCGTTTACGCACGGAAATCCAGGACCAGCGACAGCACCGATTGCATCAGCTTACCTGAATAGATGAGATTGTTTTTCAGAGCCTCTGGGACTAGTAGTTGATGGTCTGTTGTATAGTGAGCATTTGGCCTAGTTTCTATGAGGCAAGTAGGGAAAGTATTTGCGTATGCCAAGCACATACAGCGGGCTTTGTCGTTGCTTGATATATGTAACCTACTGATACTTGCACGTCTCCTGATGACGTTTGTTAATGAATGCTTCTTTATTCATTTTATTCATGCATAAATTTAGATTATGACTGTGTGTGTGTGTGTGTGTGTGTGTGTGGGAGCTTGTGTCAGTGTTGAAAGTGTTGGTTAGAGAGAATGCCTGCAACTGAATGATACTATTTTTTTTTCTAAAGAAGTTGGTCAGAGGTCTCGTCTAACTTGGCTTTCTAAAAAATATTCCCCAAGCAGGCGACTGGTTCAACTTTTTTTTTTTACAGTGCACAAAGAACTTACAGCTAAGCATGTGGTGATGCATTTTAACACAATCTTACTCAAACATGTGTAAACAATCCTGGTATTGATCAATTCAATGAACCCTATTGATGTTATATAGCAAAATGGTCCTCTAATAATTGCACGATCCTCCCAGATTAGTGATGATTTTCTTTCCCCTTTCAAACCTTGCAAATTTCAATTGTCAGTTTTTGTTGGTTTTGCTCCAGATAATTAACACTAAGTAACAGTTTTCTGACGTAACTGATTCCTTTATTTCCTTCTGCAGTCTGTTCCAAGTAACGCTGGTGTCTCACCTACCTTTTGCTCACATCATTTCATCTATTGCATAATTCTCAGAAAAATATTTGCCGGGAGCATGAGCCAAAACAAACAATACTCTGCTGAAAGACAATTACCTGGAAACTGAAGGGTGTGAGGCAAGTGTCGCCATATTGATTAAAATCAACATGATTCAGTACAGGTCACGCAATATATGTTTTCCATCCACAAGAAAGAGCTGTCAAAATATCATATTAGGTCTTGTTTCAGTTAAAATGTCTTGATTATGTGGAGACAATTTCAGGTAATCACTATGTCTCTTTACACTGTTTAATCTCTTCCGAACATGAAAGAGAACCTGTGGTATTCTCCAGTGGTCAAAAGAAGTTTAGTTTGTCCAGTTTGGATGACTGTACAACTATACCAGTAGTTGTAGTTGTAAGTGATTTTTTTTTTTTGTGATGTAACAGTATGTCTGCCGTAGTACAGATTCTCAGTAGGAAAATTAAGTAATTTGCAGAATTTGTTCACCTTTACAATTGCACTGTTCAGAATCTCCTTGAGTCCATCATGCACAACATGCTGCAATGAATGTTCGAAGCATTGTAGTCGCTGCTCCAGACAGCTGCTCTGGATGGACTCAACATCATCCTGGTAATCCTCACTAATTTCCTTCCATAAGCTGCTGTTTTCCAGGTCATGTTCATTGTCTTCACTCTCAGTTGTCACCGAGGGGAAACAAACCATGAAGGCTCTCTACATATTCAAGTCTTTGTCACAGATAATGTAATCTAATTGGTGATCTATATTAAAGGTGTCACATATCTCCTAAAATTCCTCACGTATTCTTTCTCCAGTGTGAGACCCTGTGAATCGTTCACAAATTAAAAGGACTGTTTGCAGTCTTGGGCCAATTGTCTCCATATCCATGAATTGGGCTGTTACTCCCAAAAACCCACACATGGTCCTGTCAGTCCAAATATCCACAGTCACAGACACAGTGTCAGTCTTTTCAATGTTGGATTTATTTTGGACTCCTTTTTCGACTTACTGGGCAGGATCTCCCCCTCTACCACCGATGTGAAAATCTTGAAGCTGGCATTGTCTATCAAAGACAGTGGCAGGGTGCATGAAATGACAAAGCCCTGGGTCATGGATTCAGGTTTATCCCAGCCTTCTTTCTGGGATAAACCTGGCTGTATTTCTACACAACTCTTGTAAAGAAAGATTAAGTGTTGCTCTGCCCCTCTGCTGCACTGGCCCCTGTTTTGCTTTGTTGAATTCGTTGAACCTGTAAATGAAAAACATGGAAAATGTATTATGTTGCTATTTATAGGATTACGATTTTAGGTGGTATAGCCAACACTATGTATGTGTAGCAAAATCCGGGGTATAGGATGATGAACCTTAATGAAAACCTGCTGAATTCCTATTTATGTTTCGGGATAAATGGGGAGTTGCTTCTTCTGCAAAAATGTATTTAAAACACAGCGCCTTGTCATAATCTGTGGGAAGAACTTCGCCATCTGCAGGAATGTGTAGGACACAATGTGTGTTTGTGTGTCTCCTTGTCCCTGTCGCGCTTCACATGAACTGAGGATCACATGTGTTATTAATCGATTAATCGATGATCATCACTTTAACCCTGATGTCCTGGCTGTGCGCATCACATCCCATCTGGTGTTGTGTGTGGCAGGTGAACTGCAGGCGCGCAAAATGTTTGTACTTTGAATTTTTTTTTTAACTAACTAATTAAAAATTAGAGCAAATCAAACAAACACAAAGTAAACTTCAAGTCCTGTAGCCTTTGTGTCAGAATAACTTCTGATTGTGTTGGTATTAATTTCTGCAGGGTTATACTGCACGGAAGTGGACACCCGTTTGTGAATACATGCATTGGGGAAGTAATGACCAAATTAACCGACATGAGTAAAAAAAAAAAGGTTATTTAGAGGTTATTAATGTCTGTTCCGATACATTTTTTCTCCAGAGGAGGTGCATGTGTGCGTGCAAGTGTCAAATATTTTCCCTGCAAAACAGTAGTGTCAAACACGTAGAAGTCACTGACAATTATGTCAAGAGAGTTTGTGGCTGTAGCAGCTTACGCCAGTGTCAGAGTGTTGTGAAGAAAGTCTTGTGACGTCTGCAGCAGAGTTAATTCGTTACTTCCTGTCTCTGTCTGCTGCAACAGGCTGCTCCACCTCTTTCCTGAATAATGAGGAGGACTTTTTGCTGTTGTGAATGTGTCTGTGCAGAAAACCTCCTGCTGTGTTGTGCATGTGTAAAAGGCAAACTCACGTTAAAGTCAGTAGCCAATTCTGTGGATTTCACCGGCAGGTCACATCTAAAAAAGGCTTTATGTAGCTTTCCACTTACATGTAGCTTTCCAACGACAGATTGGAATGGTTGTTAAATTGGCAGCATCGTATTTTTCCCAGCTCGCGTGTTTAAATAATGTTCTTGCAGTAACTTGCCATGTTTTGCACACAATCTGTTAACATAGTCAAACATCTTTCATCAGCTCATCTGTTCTTGACTGTTTTTGCTCTATGTTGGGTTAGGTTTCCAAAAGCATTTCTAAGAAGAGAGTACTTGGAGGAAATCAAAACAAACGCTTGAATGCTGAGAAATTCCAAATATTTGATCAAATCAAAATCTGTTGTTTAATTGATTGAACAGGATTCAAATTACAATGTATCATTCCTGTACATGGAGTACATCCCTTTGAAATGCAAGGTGTATGGAATTCTACATTAATGACTAATTGCCTGAGGCATCATGGGATCAAAGAAATAACCGAGGTACCTCCTTCAAACTGCCACAATGCTTCTTAGTTGTATTTGTGATCTGAGTGAGAAAGGTGCCTTTGCCTTAGGCATGAATTGACAAAGAAAAATTACTGAAGCCTTTTTTAAATGTTGTCCCTCAGCAGCTTAACCTCCTCGAGCACAGACATAGCCTTCAGGCTGCTGGCAATTTAAAACCTGCTCCAATCTCAACTTCAAAGGAGTTGGTTCCATTATGTCAAGGGCCGCAAGGTCTGCTCAATATCCATATGCAGTCTCTCTAGTAAAACTCACAAACAGGATTTGCAAACATCCATCCGCTGAGAAATTAAGCTGAATTTAACACGGTTCAGATGTTACATCCTCCCATTTGTCACTGGAAACTGAAACAATATGAGTCATTCATCTCAGATTTTAGTTTTGTATAATTCTGCTTCTTTTTCTTTCTTTTTCTTTACACGTTTTGGACAGTTAAAATAATTGTAGATTATGAGGGTGGCAGATCCTGTGCATCTGTTCAATCTTCTTGGATTAAGGAGAAGTATTTCTTAAACAGATTACATGCCACCTGGACTCACTTTTTTTTTTTTACTGTTTCAGACGTCCCACATTGTAAAGCAGAAGTGAGTTGGAAATGAAAACATGCACACTTACCATCCCTACGTACTCTCATATTAGAAACAGTAGACAGTAGTCTTTAATCTGCATTCCAATTTGAAAAAAAACATTTGACACATATGGTTTGTACAATTCTTCTTAGGGATGGGTATAGTAGTAATAAAGGCAGGGGAATTCATTGATCTCCCTTTAAATTGACATCTCAATCAATCAATCAAATTTTACTTGTATAGCCCATATTCACAAATTACAATTCGTCTCATAGGGCTTTAACAGGGTGTGACATCCTCTGTCCTTAACCCTCAGCAAGTGTAAGGAAAAACTACTAAAAACCCTTTTAACAGGGAAAAATACGTACAAACCTCAGAGAGAGCCACATGTGAGGGATCCCTCTCCCAGGACGGACAGAAGTGATAGATGCCACGTGCAGGAAAACCTCATCAAGATTAAAGTCTTCAAGATTAAAGATTAAAGTCTCTAGCAGCATTTGATGAGGGTAAACATCCCGAAGGACAACCCCAACATGACATGCCAAGCAGTCCCGCTGCAATCACAGTCCATGGTCAGCAACCAGCAGGACCACGATCCACCATCCAGACCAGAACGCCACTCCAGTCCTCAGTCAGCGTCCGGCCGCCACCCACCACTTGCCTCCGTTGCAGTCCTGGTCCAATGCCCGTACCCGATGCCAACGCGACACAGGGTCCGCCACCACCACGACGATCAGCCCACACGACACAGAATCCGCCACACTGGATCCACCACCGCGACCCCCGGTGCGCGATCCACAAACCGCAATCCATGGTGCGGCCACAGAGGCCCTGGATCTGCCGGTGATAAAGCAAAGGGATTCCGGGGAAGGGGGATAGGGATGGAGAAGAGAAAGGAGAAGCTGGAAAAAGAAGCTCTGTGTGTCATGTGTCATAAAATAGAACAAGTTACGTGCTGCCTCACTAATTAGCTCTAACTATAAGATTTATCAAAAAGGAAGGTTTTGAGCCTACTCTTAAACGAACAGATGGTGTCTGCCTCCCGAACTGAAAGTGGTAGTTTATTCCACAGCCGAGGAGCTTGATGGCTAAAAGCTCTGTCTCCTACTCTACTTTTACTGCGGCTCCTTGTAGCCTTTTTCAGGTGGACAAATACGCCAGTCAGTGACGGGTTATACAAGTGGACATACTTTCGGATCTCTTCTGCCAAACGCTCTTCTATTTGGTCCATATTCATTCTTCTAAATCTCCCGTTGTTTCTGGCTGTATTATGGGGCATGAAACCGGAAATGCAGCTCCAGAAGGGATGTAGAGCAGACCAATCACAGCCTTGCGGGCTGAGTGAGCTTGCAGAGCTTTGCCGTAAATTTTTGAAAAGTGGGGCGACGCCCGTCAGCACGTAAGAAGGGATACATAAGCACGTAAGGGACCCGGAAGGGCTCTTGCGCTTACGGGCCCGTGAAAACGCAGAAGCATGTTTCAGGCTTAAGCCTGAATTCTGGGAGCGGAGTGCCCTAGTGGATTTATAAGGTACTTACAGTAAAAAGGCGCTATATTATGAAGAGCCTTGATGGTGAGGAGGAGAATTTTAAATTCTATTCTAGATTTAACTGGAAGCCAGTGTAGCTATGCTAATACTGGAGAAATGTGCTCTCTTTTCTTTGTTCTCGTCAGGACACATGCTGCGGCATTTTGGACAAGCTGCAGAGTCTTTAACGACTTACTGATAGAGCCTGATAATAATGAATTACAATAGTCCAGTCTCGATGTGACAAAGGCGGAGGACTAGTTTTTCTGCATCTTTTTGCGAAAGGACATGTCTGATTTTAGTGATATTACGCAATTAAAGGATAAATCAGGATCGAAGATCACTCCCAAGTTCCTGACTGTTTTGTTGGAAGCAAGGGAAATGTCGTCTAGCGCAGCTATATCATTAGATAATGTATCTCTAAGGTGTTTGGGGCCAACAAATCTGAATCCAAAATACAAAAATAATCAATTATGCATACCATGATTATGCTCAGAGTCAATCAATCAATCACATTTTATTTGTATAGCCTATGTTAACAAATCACAATTTGTCTCATAGGGCTTTAACATAGTGTGACATCTTCTGTCCTAACCCTCAACAAGAGTAAGGAAAAACTACCAAAACCCCTTTAACAGGGTAAAAATACGTAGAAACTTCAGAGAGAGCCACATGTGAGGGATCCCTCTCCCAGGACGGTCCTCCACCATTATCTGTCACGAAATGCCACAATGGATCCACCACCGCATCCTCCGACACACGATCCTGTCGTGTATTCATTAGACTAAAACATGTTGGTATGTGTGCTTAAAACATAATGACTTGGCTTAGATTGATGATGCCTGCCTTTTGGACTCTTAGTCATTCTCAGAGAGTCCTCAAAACGGTTATCTTATTTACTCCCTAACTTTTGGGTATGACCTTTGATATAGGGAATTGTTGCTGACCAGCTGATGTATGGATTCAGAGGGAATGTCTTTGAGTATCTTATCTTAGTCCTCAGACACAAAAATGTGCCGTTATAGTCAGAAATCCCATGTGGGATGTGTTTAACCTGAAGTCATGGGTGGAACCAAACTCCCTATATACAGTGCCTTGCATAAGTATTCACCCCCTTTGGACTTTTCTACATTTTGTCATGGTATAACCACAGATTAAAATTTATTTCATCGTGAGTTTATGTAATGGACCAACACAAAATAGTGCATCATTTGGAAGTGGGGGGAAATATTACATGGATTTCACAATTATTTACAAATAAAAATCTGAAAAGTGTTGAGTGCATATGTATTCACCCCCTTTACTGTGAAACCCCTAACAAAGATCTGGTGCGACCAATTGCATTCACAAGTCACATTTGCAAGTCACATAATTAGTAAATAGGGTCCACCTGTCTGCAATTTAATCTCAGTATAAATACACCTGTTCTGTGACGGACTCAGAGTTTGTTGGAGATCATTACTGAACAAACAGCATCATGATGACCAAGGAGCTCACCAAACAGGTCAGGGATAAAGTTGTGGAGAAATATGAAGCAGGGTTAGGTTATAAAAAAATATCCAGAGCTTTGAACCTCTCTCTGAGCACCATAAAATCCATCATAAGAAAATGGAAAGAATATGGCACAACCGCAAACCTACCAAGAGGAGGCCGTCCACCCAAACTGAAGAGTCGGACAAGGAGAAAATTAATCAGAGAAGCAACCAGGAGGCCCATGGTTACTCTGGAGGAGTTGCAGAGATCCACAGCTGAGATGGGAGAATCTGTCCACAGGACAACTATTAGTCGTCTACTCCACAAATCTGGCCTTTATGGAAGAGTGGCAAGAAGAAAGCCATTGTTGAAAGGGATCCATAAAAAATCCCGTTTGGAGTTTGCCAGAAGCCATGTGGGAGACACAGCAAACATGTGGAAGAAGGTGCTCTGGTCAGATGAGACCAAAATTGAACTTTTTGGCCTCAATGCAAAACGCTATGTGTGGCGAAAACCCAACACTGCCCATCACCCTGAGCACACCATCCCAACAGTGAAACATGGTGGTGGTAGCATCATGCTGTGGGGATGCTTCTCTTCAGCAGGTATAGGGAAACTGGTCAGAATAGAGGGAAAGATGGATGGAGCCAAATACAGGGAAATCCTTGAAGAAAATCTGATGCAGTCTGCAAAAGACTTGAGACTGGGGCGGAGGTTCATCTTCCAGCAGGACAATGACCCTAAACATACAGCCAGAGCTACAAAGGAATGGTTTGGATTAAAGAATGTTAATGTCTTAAAATGGCCCAGTCAAAGCCCAGACCTCAATCCAATAGAGAATCTATGGCAAGACTTGAAGATTGCGGTTCACAGACGGTCTCCATCCAATCTGACTGAGCTTCATCTTTTTTGCCAAGAAGAATGGACAAACCTTTCCATCTCTAGATGTGCAAAGCTGGTAGAGACATACCCCAAAAGACTTGCAGCTGTAATTGCAGCGAAAGGGGGTTCTACCAAGTATTGACACAGGGGGGTGAATACTTATGCACCCAACAGATGTCAACTTTTTTGTTCTCATTATTGTTTGTGTAACAATAAAATTTATTTTGCACCTCCAAAGTACTATGCATGTTTTGTTGATCAAACGGGAAAAAGTTTATTTAAGTCTATTTGAATTCCAGTTAGTAACAGTAAATAATGGGAAAAAGTCCAAGGGGGGTGAATACTTATGCAAGGCACTGTATGTGTGCTTTCGACCACTGCAAATTAGATTTCACTATTGGCTGTGTGTCTCCGGGTATCTAGATGCCCGTCCCGACCTGTAATTTCTTGTAATAAACTTTGTTACACTGAAAGTACTGGGTCCTCGGAATCCTTCCTTCATCATCAACAACTTCTACAACATCATCAACCTCTCGGCTGCATCAAATATACGATAATCCACAAATCACAATCCATGATGATGTGACCACTGCTTGATCCGCGAGGCAAAGGGACTCCGGGGAAAGGGGAACAAGGGTCAGATACATTGTACTGATGTGAAATGAATTACTATATGTGATAAGGATGGAGAAGAGGAAAGAGAAGCTGGAAAAAGAAGCTCCGTGTATCATTAATTTTCTCTGCACCTTGGCGTCATCAGGTGTTTTTGCCTTGTTATCAATTATACAATGATACAGGCCGAACTTGAGGGTACACTGAGGCTCAAGGTAAATCTGACTGGCTACTGGTTTGTATGGCAGTACTATGAAAACCATGTGGCCCACTCAGTAGATCAGACATCAATACCTCTATGCCTTTTTGAACTAAACGCTTCCTTCTAATCTAGACCTATAGCAGCATAACTAAGAGCAGGTCTAAGACTGGACCAGCTCTAACTATAAGCTTTATCAAAAAGGAAGGTTTTAAGCCTACTTTTAAACGTACAGATGGTGTCTGCCTCCCGAACTGAAAGCAAGAGATTATTCAGCTGAAGCCATCTTGATCACCCCGCGGTGGCTGGCTGCAGTGCAAGCTATAATCTCTTTCTCTATGTTAGCAGATGGGACATGGGCCAAAATAAAAAGTCAAAGTAGTCAAAGTAATTTCAGGTAGTTTTCATTACAATAGTGCTCATTTTTACAGTTTATTTACTGTTTGGATTTCATTGGTTATTTGATGCTGTAAAAACAGGGTAAGAGATCATGGTTGACAGCTGAGACTTGCTCTTGACTAGCTCCACATGTGTGTTGGTAGCTCCGCCCAATGATCAATACTGCACAGGCTCTGGCTCCAAATGACATCAAAGCACAAGATGGCAGCAGCCGTATCCAGGGGGAGAAGATCAAGACGCATGGTACCAAAGAGTGAGATGTTGATGTTTACATATTAATGTGACATTTCCACATACTTATATCAATGATATACAGGAAATGTGTTTACAGCCTGTCTAAGCACAAGGATGAAAACAAACAGCAATGACACATTTTCTTCAAAAGATGCTTTCAGTGACATTATGGTGTAACTATTGCAACTACTTTCCAATTACTATACACATGTTCAGGAATAAATGCATATATAGCCCATCATTTAAATGTTTATGAAATAATAAACTCTGTTATTGACAGATTTCCTATCTGCCAATGACATTATCCCTCCATGTTATTGGTATATCTGCCAGTTCTGCTTATGTACAAAAACAGACTTAGATTGGCACATTTAAGTTCAATACCTATTGAGAAGTTCATATTCAATTGTGGTCTGGACCATTAAATCCCCTGAAAGCATTGGAACTGCTTTTATTTAGTTGATTGTTATTGTATTTTGACAATGTTAGATTTTTTTTATAAACAATTATTCTGCAGCCATGCCATTCTGCTTAAATTACTGTTTGAATGTTGCTTAATTTGACCTTTCAATGCATTTTTAAAGCAACCAGAGGTCTGTGTTGCAGAACACTGGCCTGGACAAGATCTATTTTTTATTGAGATTTACATCAGGAAGTCTAAAACTCTTTACCTTCTGAAAGGTAAAGAATACTAAAAACTGTGTAGGTGTTTTTTTTTGTCCTCTAACAAACACACAAGCAGTCCGACTTAACAAGACATTTTCTTCTTTCTAACAAAACCTCTTTGATAGAGTCTCATCTCCGTGCTAGCATCCAACCTCGCACTGAGCACAGTGCTTGATTTCTGTCATGTGAAATTACGTTCATGGATATTTTCATCAAAGCTTAACGCAGTTAAGTCATGTGTCCCTGGAACTAAACAGTCGTCATAATTATTAAATTAAATGTTCAGTTGATGGTTTACTAAACAACATACCTTCCTAATAAGAGAAATCAAATGATGCTGTCAGCCTTTAACTAATTCAGATCCTGGATGAGGATGTAGAAAAAAAACTCAGATACAGGCACTGAATGAATGTATGAACAATGTCAACGTCAGTTTGCCTTAAACTATACTTGAGGCGCCTCTCCTAGGCACCATATGGATAACTATCATATTGTTATAAACTACATTCCTAGAAATTCTTAATAGATCAGGTAAATGAAGTCTACTTCATACTTGCACGTCACAACACTTCCGAAGAAAAATAATAATAATTGTACTATCATATACTATTATTATAAAAACAACATTTTCTAAAAAAGAAGCTGCCTGCTTACTCAGGAAACATGTTGGATTAGAGAGTGCTAAGACTGTATCAAACCAGTGAAATATAGAACTGTAAGACTCCAAACAATGAGCTTAAAGCTATGCTTTAGAAGAAAAACAATGAAAGCAGAGTAGATAATTTGTTGAGGCTGTAGAAAAAGCTAAACATTTAATTTACTGCTAAACTTTGTATGCCAACCAAACCCAGTGGCTGCAGAGCAGAGCCTGTTCCATCATCCATCTTCAGAATCTATTTCACTTTGCAGGAAATTGAAAAGTGCAAAACACAAGACTCTGCAAACTTCAGGAACACAACAGTTTAGTTTAAATCCTAAAAAACATATAATTGGGTAAAGAAAAACCATGAATTGCAAATAATTTATTGGGATTGTGTAACTATTTTTGTATTAATTATAATGG
Source organism: Pleuronectes platessa (assembly GCF_947347685.1). Taxonomy (NCBI): domain Eukaryota; kingdom Metazoa; phylum Chordata; class Actinopteri; order Pleuronectiformes; family Pleuronectidae; genus Pleuronectes; species Pleuronectes platessa. Next base: position 26,178,413 of record NC_070632.1, read on the forward strand.
TAGGCACATTATTTGTCATCTGAAACAAACCTCGATCCGTCCCCGAGTCATCACTCTTTGCTAGAAGATTGTAAATATGTTGTAAATCTAAAGTGAAAGTGTTTAACTCGTTTTTACCCATGTCATCTGAGATTACTAAAATCTCCATTTGGGGAATAATGAGTCATACTTGTTTTACTCTCAGCTTCGATGTGGAACCATTGTGACACATCCTTCTGAAATCACTCTATTGTATATCAGTGTCCAGTACACAGTGAGAGGCAGGGTTGGCCAGTTTTGCAACTTCCCTTTCGAATGACCTCCTTGTGTTCTGTGAGAAAAGCTATATTTAGCTACATGGTTATTGGCCAAGTCTTATAAAAAGGAAAAAAAAAAGAAAGAAAAAACACAGAGTCCCAGAGCAACTGTGGGAATTTACCAAGAAGATGTTTGCACAGAGGTCAGAATTTTTCACTTGTGGTCATTGCATATTGATGCCAATGCCACAGGACAAAAGGTGGGGGTTGTTTTTAGAAGTTTGACACATATTAATCCATTTGATTAAAAACCTCTCTACAGAGCAAATATAAAATATTTAACAATTAATTAACAGGAAATTGATCAACAACAATGTTAATAAGACAATAATTATTATGCAATGTATCTGTACTTTGTCAGACAAGACAAAGATGTCACATTGAAATCTGGAAAACCATGATAAGCCCATTTGACAATTTTCTGACAGCAATTATAAACTGAGAAAATACATTTTGAGATACTGAAAATAATAGTTTCTTGAAGCCTCAGCTAAAGGTATTTATAAGGGTGGTTTTCTAAAAAAGAAACCAATGATAGAAAAAAATAAAGAACATGAACAAGTATGTAATTTGTACAAATGACTGTCAGGTTTAGTGGAAGCAGATGGACCAAGGATGAAGAGGTTTTAACAAAAAGAGTATTTAATATAAAAAGAGTCTTAACTAGACAAAAACGTAAAACATAAACACTAAAGGGGTGGAAAACTGGAAAGACACTAAAGGGTGAAAACTGGAGAGACAAGAACACGAGGAAGAAATCACAGGTGCCTACACTGGGAAAGCAGAGGAGCAGAAGCTGAGCAGCGAGGCGCACGGGGAACACGGTAGATCAGGACGGGAGATCAGACAGGACAGTAGGTAGGACATCACCTTGGTTGACAACGAGTAGAAGAAACTACGGAAGCACAGAGACTTACACACCAGGAAGGCAGGGGCAATTCAACACAGGTGTAACACATGAGGACTAGGGCAGACAATCACAGACAGGAAGTGAAGACACACGAGGGGCAGAAAACACCCACAAGGAAGCAAGAGTACAAAATAAAACAGGAAACATAAAACACTCTTGACAAAAAGACTGAAATCAACAAACTAAAATGACAGAACATGACAGACTCTGAATACAAGTCACATTTCCCACATTCAATCAAATTATAAACAAATAATAACAAGCAGTTGGTGCACGGTTCGTTTCAAAGATTTATGATGGATGCTTTCTGCATGTGATTATGATTTTCTGCAAGGATATGGCAGCCTGTTTCGCATAAGACTGTCGTGCTCATGAATGGGTTTTGCTTGAATTTTGATTGATGAAAAGTCAGACTGGAAAGACAAGTGATCTCATAATGCAAATTGCAGCTTGCATGTTGCACAATTATTCTAATCCTGAAATCCCCTGATCAGTTCAATATGAGCATCTTTATTGCATGTCCCTCTCCTCAAAATATTTTTCCTGTCTACAGTCTGTATGTCATGACTCAGATTTATCGTTTTTAAATTGTTTTCTTTTGATTTAGTCTTTGTGTTGGTGTTTTATGTCCCTGTACAGGGCTGTGGAGCGGTCATCCTCGAATCCCAAACCCATACCCAAGTGTCGTTGGGAAAGTTGCTGAACCCCAAATGGTTCCTCATAGATGTTGAATGCACTAATTGGAAGTGGCTCTCGATAAAAGCGTCAGCTAAATGACATGTAATGTAATGTTTGGTTATTCTTTATTGCTTTTCGTCTCAAAATAAACAAACAATTCGGATCAATGACATATCTCCTTTTGGTCCGTGACAATACATCTAAACATAATCACCACAAGCATCTCAGCATCTATAGGGAAGAACCAAGATAACCCCAATGAACATTTGCAGACATACTGTATGGTATATTGTGTAGTGCATGCTGGTTGCAAGCAGGAAAATACAAAGAAAAATGACAAAGGAAAAAAGGAAAGAAAACAGTTTTTCTTTATTTCCTTTTTCATCTCATCTCACCACTTTAAAGGTGAGTTTTTAAAAAAGGAGACATATTCTGCTCATATCTATAGGTTCTTCATTTTAATTTAGTTTATGTTGTGTTTACATGCTCTAATGTAAATAAATAAATAAAAATCCCAGTGCTCAAACTGTCCATTACGGCAGCTCTTCTTTTCAGCATCTGTCTGCAACAACTTTAGATCCTCAATCAATCAATCAATCAAATTTTATTTGTATAGCCCATATTCACAAATTACAATTCATCTCATAGGGCTTTAACAGGGTGTGACATCCTCTGTCCTTAACCCTCAGCAAGAGTAAGGAAAAACTACTAAAAACCCTTTTAACAGGGTAAAAATATGTAGAAACCTCAGAGAGAGCCACAGGTGAGGGATCCCTCTCCCAGGACGGACAGAAGTGCAATAGATGCCACGTGTAGGAGAACATCATCAATAATCAAAGTCTCTAGCAGCATTTGATGAGGGTAGACATCCCGAAGGACAACCCCAACATGACATGCCAAGCAGTCCCGCTGCAAGCACAGTCCATGCTCAGCAACCAGCAGGACCACGATCCACCATCCAGACCAGACGCCACTCCAATCCTCAGTCACCGTCCACCGCCGCCCACCAGGACCCATCACGAGCCACCACCGCGGTCCTGGTCCACCGCCCGTGCCCAATGCCAACGCGACACAGGGTCCGCCACCAGCACCACGATCAGCCCATATGACTCAGAATCCGCCACACTGGATCCAACACTGCGACCCCCGGTGCGCGATCCACCATCTGCAATGGATCGCAGATCCTGTCTTTTTAAGGGCTTTTTCCCAATAAATCCCACTCTGCTCTCATAGGCCAGCTGGCTCATAGTGATTGGTCAATTGCTTCCAGCGGCTGAAGGAAATGTTGGTTGCCCCTCTTGCTTCACCTGGCTTTTCAGTGTGTGTGTCAGACTAGCGTCCACAATGCAAATGTGGGACATGTCACGTTAGATCACAATGTCCTGGAAGTATGCGCCCAACGTACAATGGACTTTGGGCTTTTAAACTTTGCAGAACTGTGAGATACACAACAAACTTTAAAAGAAAATAGAAAGAACCGATAAAGCCTTATATGTCTCCTTTAATAATACCAAGAATTGCCATAGTAAGAATAATTCTGACTATGGCTCTGTGGGAGAGTGTACACAAAAGTTGATAGATGCACACTGAGGCAGGTTAGAGTAATCCTGAAGCACGGGATGACTATAGCGACTATAGCAGGTCATCATTAATTTGTCTTCGGACTTCGTCACCTCACTGAGCAACTGAACGATTGGAACTGGGCTTTTAAACTGCAGTCAGGTGAGTAGTTTATTGGCTGATGTCAAACAGGAGGATTTGAGAGTAGTATATCAACAACAGCAGCGTGGAAAGTGATGAACTGGATTCTTTTCACAAAATGTGTGAACCTTAAACTCTGTTTCATAGATCTTAATTATATTTGTAAAGAACTGTGTTTTTGATACTTTAGTTTTACTTTACTTATATACTATACTATGCTACTCTATATATATCTTATTAAACCAGTTAGCTCCGTTATTGAGATTTAAACTATATCAAGACTAAGACCCTGTACACACCTGGTATCAACATCTAACTTTTCTGATCCCATCACAGGTGAACAGCTCTAAGGTTCGAACCGGTCGAAGGTAGGTGACCTCCCAGCCGCTACTCTTCCTGGTCCCCAGTCGACTGTTATCTTGACATTCTCTGGTCCGTGGACCTTGAGTCCGACACCAGCCCCTGCTCCTGGTCTGACGCCTGTGGTTTCGACGCCAGCTACACTGTTGTTCAGAGACACCGGTGGCAACATCGTTTGCCACATGAACCAATAAGAAGAAGACGTTCACCTTCACTGGCTAGTGTAGTGAGATGTGTGCAACTAACTATAGCCGACATGTTGCTTCAATGACTTAATCTGAAAATCATCTTACCAATTAGTACAGTGTCTGTGTGCATCTACATTATATTATTGACATACCTTTCTAATGAGATACAGCTATATGCAGCCCTGAGTGTATAAGGCGTTATTACTTATGACGTTTGATGATCCATTGTTTCTCTTATCTTGTCTGCACTTGTATATTTCTGTATTGTTTGCACAACGGACCAGGGTGCCTCAAAAAATATTATTATGTATTCTAAAGGGCCCTATGGCTGTGAAGAGAAGCATTAAAGTGAACCCTGACATCTGTGATCTCGCCACTTGGTCAATTGGACGGTAAATTAATTGTAGTGAAGAATTCCTCAGTGGCCATTCTACCCTTCTCCTCCACTCCATACTTCTCCTGGCCCATGTGCAACCCATACCAACCTCCATTTGGCCTTTCACTCACATCTGCAACGGGCATCCATCTCTTCCTAAGTGTATCATATGACTTCTTCTCCTCCCTAATTGAGTAGAGCTACACACTGACTTTCCTTAGAAAACGAATGGGAATCAATGAACTCAATAAAACCCTTGGCTCTGGTGGAGGATTTCTAATCTGCCCTCTGTGCGTGCGGAAGATAGCTCCTGACTGGCTGTGACCTAGAAAATCTTTTATCCATTGATGTCTCTGAATCACACTGAAATAACCAAGAGAAAGATAATCGGCCTTGTTCACTTACGAAGCTCATAAACAGAGCCTGTTTTGCTCTGACCTTAGAGAATAAAGCAATATATAAACAACAGCAGCGTGTCCAGAGATGAACTGGATTAATTTCTCTAAAAATGTGTGAAACTTAATCAGAGAGAAATGCATATTTGTAAAGAACTCTCTGTTTTTTGTAACATACTTTAGCTTATTCAACCAATTAGCCCCTTTTTGGAGATTATAACCCTACATTTCCTAGTAGCCTGAGGGTCATTTTGGTCTGTGCTGTGAACCATGAACCATGCAGTAAATAAACATGTCAGGTATGTGTTGTGCATTTCTGTGGACCACACTGCCTACGGCCAGGACACGCTGCCTGCATTGCATATGTGTGGCTTTCCACACACTCCCTCGCACAGAAGTGTTGTTTGATTAAACCCTCTGTGGTACTGAGTGGCAGTTTGCAGGCTTTACTTGGTTTGTATTGAATTTGATGGCCATCAATAATTATATTCATCCACAGGTGATCCATTGTCAGTAGAGCGCTGAGTTTAAAAAGGATGCAGTCATCTGAGTTTTGTTTACCCTCAGTCAGGGACACAGAGAGAGAGAGCTGTACTTGTTGGGATGAACACCCATCAGAATCTGTGGATACACATTAGATGTGTAATGCAAAGCAGCAACATGTTTTAGCAGAATTTGGCAGATGCCTACTGGTAATAAACATTTAAATGACAGCACTCACATTTTCAAACACCTTTAATCTAGCTCCCCAGAACTCCTCCACTTCAAAGCCCCCCCAAATCCAACAGCTGAGGCACAGAAGTTTCCCGAATTGGTGTTGAGACGAACTGCACCCTCTCAAACCCATCCGACCTGTCTCACAACAACACTGTACTGCTACAGTGCCTTTAGACATAGAAAGAAGAGGTAGATCCTGACCAGATACATGTACAGGGACAAAAAACTGGAAAAATCCAACAAGGAAGTAGATCCAGAACAACATGGATTTTTCGGGACCTAGTAACAAGGAGTAAAACAAATCTGTGGCCAATATTTATAATTATGAAAGCTTAATATTTAAGTGCAAATATTATTAATAAGTATAAATAAAAAGGGAAAAATACGACAACATAAATTTTACTTGAATTAAGATTTTTTTGCGTAAACTGTTCTATTCCGCATAGTTTATTCAGTTAAATAAGTGTTTTCACAAGAGCGAATATCAGCTGATTGGTCAGGAAATCAATCAATGAAACAAGGGATTGCTCCAAATAATGTAATTTGTATAACAGACCCAACAAACAAAACAGCCTCCCCCTTTATCTCAGTGAGGACACTCATGGGCATAATGCTTTTGCCAACCCTAACCTTAACCATCAGAACTAAATGCCTAACCTTAACCCTAAATCTGACCCTAAAACCAAGTTTTAACCCTTGAACAAGCCATTGAAAAAGTGAGGAGTGGCCAAAATGTCCTCACTTTCAAAATATTCCCTCACTCTGTAAGGTGTATGATCAAAGAGTATAAAATTACTGTAAAAAAACACCAAACCAAGGCCTCAAAGGGAGAGAAAACGAATACACTCACAAACCTAATACTGAATTGACTTGCGTTTAAATCTCTTGGCAGGGTTGTCTCACCCCTGTTAAAATGTATCGATAACATTTACTCAAAAATGTCCCAGCTTTTGCATTGCCTGTTTTTCTTTGCATCATCGAATGCTTTAAGAAAATGTTCTTACAAAATTTAAATAATTGTGGTACTGTTGTTGCAGACAGCATGTGAGTGAGCTCCACGGTTAGCAACAACACAGTTCTTTGAAAAAACTTCAGGGATATGGGAAGTGTGTGAAATGCTTATTTTGTTTAACAGATTTTAGGAATAAATGATCTCTTTGTGTAGTACACAAATGAGACGTTTGTTTAACAACTTCAATATACAACATTCTGTATATATTTAGACCACTTAACAGCAATTATGCATGGTGCATAGTGTGGACTTTTCAAAAGGAAACAAAAGGATAACTGTTCTTAAATGTGAACTGACGTAAAGGCTGACAGTGTAAAGGAATAAAAGGGGGATTTTGCAATGAAAGAAGATCGATTTATATTTTTGCAGAGGAGTGAAGGGAGAACACTGTTGTTTTTAAACACACAAAAGGGTTTCTTAACTGTAGCCAAGTTCAAACAGTCTGTAATCCTTGAAGGGCATGTATGGCTTTTTCTCATGTTCACAATGAGAATACTATGAGTCACATATTTGACTTTGTGTTTTATAACACCATGAGTCAAGCAACACAACAGTGTCCCGATTCACATTTTCTTAGTCCCATGCAGGTTCTGACAAAACTCAATGGGCTCTATTTTAACTCTCTAAGCACAAGATCTACAGTACGTGGCCCTAGTGCATTTAGGGCGTGTCCAATTCAATTTTTTGCTTTTTTAACGGCAGAAAAAACGGTTCCTGTCATACGCACATTGCTCAAATGAATAGTACTTACCCCTGTAATTAACGATGGGTGTCTTATGGGTATAACGTGCAATAAACCAACGTCATCGTCCAATCCCTCTAAAACCAGATTACAATGTATCAATTGTTATAAGAATATCTTAAATAGTATTTAGGAGTTAATTGTGCTGTTAAAAATTGAAAAAAATATGCTAAACTTTCTTCATGTCTTTATCAACATTGAAATCTGAATTTTAATTAATATAAAGTATCCATCAATCTATCTAATATAATTATACAGGGAATAAAATACTATACAGTTTCAAATGATCTTTTGTGTGAAAGCAGACTATAAAATCTATTTATCATGTGATATAAATAATTTCAAATAAGCTTGGAAGCAGAAAATGTGCATTTGTCATTCAGTCATGTGTGAAGAATTTGAAATAAATGTTATGTTTGATTTTGTATGTGTAGTTAATTTCTTTGATTAAAATTTAGACTAAATATGTTTGAAAACAACCTTTGACGGTCCAGACGGTTTCATAAAAAAAAAAAAAAGTGAATACATTAATGTGCAGTTATGTTTACGGTAAAAACCAGACCCATAGCCATTGAAAAACGGTGATGCAGTAAAGCGTTTGATCATAAGATGACATAATCTAAATGTCCTTTGAACGGCTGAGATGCACATTTCTCTTGCTGCGCGCTGGAATTATCTTGCGCTGGTGATTCTGAACAAAAACAGTGCAATCATTTTCCCATTGACAATGACAGGCCCCATATGCTTTTAAAGAAGCTCAGATAACATACAGTGAAGGGCTGTGGTGTATAATTATCTTAGCATCTTGCAACAACAGGACATTTCTACATTGCTTACAGATGGAGCTTAAGGTCTTGTCTACAATGAAGATATTTTCTTCTCTGTTTCGGAAAAAATCCTTTATATAAAAAAATGTCTGTCCAGATGAGAACGAAAAAATAACTACAAACCCTCAAAGAAGCATTCGGTTAAAAGGCCCATATTTTACACCATTCTGGGATTTAATTTGAGGTATTGGTCCCCTAAGATCATATATCAGTGGTTTAAAGTCGAAAAAACTGTTGCAATGGGTATTTGCATGTCCTCTCTTCTGCCTCTCTCTGGAGCTGCAGACAGAATAGGCTGTTTACGCCTGCCTCTTGAGCCCCTCCTCTGATTGGTTGATCAGCACTTTGAGTGCAATGCTTAAAGAAAGCAAACCCTAACCCTCTATCTAGGCTGAAGAAAACTAAACATCAACTCATTCCACCTGCACTGAGCACTACGCATTTGAATTTTACTCATGTATATTATCCCCGTAATGTGGTTAATTAGCTGCCAATCTAGTTATTTCACAGTATTTCAGGTGAGTTCTACTCCTCAAAAGATCAACTTTGCAAATTTTTCCACACCTGAATGACAACTTCACGGTAGGTTATAGCGTTCTTAAACTCCACACCTCTGTGGCCCCTGGAAACAAGGCAAACAGGTTTTAACATGTGAAAGTGACAATGAGTTATTCAGCCATGGTGATGTTCCTGTGGCAGACAGACATGACTACACATCGGACTCTGAACAGGGAACAAGGACACACCACCAGGGAAAATGAAAAGCGTCAATATCCCTTTATTCATTCAGTTTATTGTGGAAGAGGCATGAAAATAAATATTCAGATATATATTCTGTCTATGTCGAATGTGATAGTGTTTGATTGTCTGATCAATATTTCTGACGCAATATTGTAATTGGCATCAACTTAATATTAATCTCCTGCTTTGATTTTTCTCCATGATAATTTTCAATGGTACCATGTGGCCTCTGAGAACAGAGCACTGTGAGACAAGGATCTGTTCTCCTGTTGATCTTTCCCCCTCATACAGTTTAATTAAATCAACAAGCACTGAGTAAATAAGAGTTAGGTCTGTATCCATATCTTGGTCGTAAAATAAAATTCACTTTTAATTATAATCTATATGCTCCCCCTTGGCAACATCATCCGCAATCATATGTCCACTTTCTATGCTACGCTGATGACACTGAACTAAAACACACGATGGCAAACAGCTTTCTCAAGCTAGACCTCTCCAAATCCGATGTAATTGTAGGATATTGTAGGAAATGAAGGATATCCCGGTAAACTCCATGAGCTAGCGCCATTTACCAAGTCCTCAGGTAGAAATCAGTGGCCAGCATGGGCTGGCCCCTCCCTATATTACAGATCTATTATATCCCTACGAGCCTGGTCGCAGTCTTGAGATCCTCTGGTAAGAGGTTGCAAGCAATTCCAAAAATCTAGGCTGAAAACCAAAAGAGACAGATCCTTTGCCCTGAGGGCCCCTGCAATTTGGTTTGGTGTCATCCAAGTGTCCGTAAGCCGTGACATTCATAGTCAGTTGAAACAAGGTCATTTACACCAAGTTTTAAGCCTAAATGTCCACTGATATCTTCTGACGAGGAGCCTTCAGGGACCGTTGGAAATGCCAACATCCGCTTGCTTAGCCACTTCTGGTTAAATCCTATAATAACTCTATAAATTACCTTGTTTGTGGTTATAAAAACACATTTCAAAATGCAAACAGACAAATAGTTCTCCTCTGACTCACTCGCTTGAGAACTTGATGAGCCATAGCTTTCTGATGCAGATTACACAACCGTTTGTTACCTGCCATTCTTAGAAAATACAACGAAGCAGAACACATGATTTCCATGGCTAGGTATGTTTTCCTGTTTCCAAAAATGTTATTTTTAGAAGACCGTTGAGAGTCACAGAGAACAGTTGTGATAAAAGTAAGATTCTCACAAATTCTCTGAATTAGGGGCTTTTACTACTGGAGGACAGCAATCCAGGGAGGGGCAGGAGCACAGTGATCCCCCCGTAACTGTGCAAATAGATTCTAAGGCAAATAAGATTCCTAACGTAAAGCCAAGCAGAAGCATACATGAAGTCCAGCAGCACCCTTTGAGTGAGGGAGTGGGCCAGAGGGAAGCTTCGGCCTACAGGGCAAGTGGTAAAAACTGTAAGGAACACACGTGTATTCAGGTTGGGTGGGTGGGTGAAGTGTTTGAGTCCACAAAGCACTTTTGGGGAATAAAGCATTGCTGCCCAATCCGATACAATTGAAGTAACTGGGGACTATTTCTGCAAACGAAAAAAAAAAACGAAAAAAAATGCCTCCATACTTCTTCTGTGGTGTCATCCAAGTGTCCGTAGGCCACGCCTTTCAAATTCAACTCGAAACGGTGTCATTTACACTGTGTTTTTAGACTACCACGAACGTGAACACATCTCCAGGCAGGATAAAAGTGGTTTTAAATAACAAATTCCATCATTGACAGTTGAGATTCACCCGGACTGGTTGGGCAGACATATAGGCTGTACTTTACTGTACGGAAGGACATCATTGAAAAAAGTAATTAGTTGCTTGTGATGCATTCACCTTCATTTTCCATCTCCCTGAACTGTTGTCATTATTTGTGCAAATGTTGACTCAAATCTTATTCAAGACAGATCCACCAAAGGGAAACTGGAGGCACTTGGGCCTTGGTTTAATTTTTCCTTGATTACTTTGGCTTTAAGAATATTGAGCTATGATGGGACAAAGCTGATGGAGCTGGATGTAAGTGCAAATGGTTCACCCTAATCAACCCATTCTCTCACCCACCCCTTTGAAGCTTTCTAAGAAATTTCAGCTGCCAGCGCAGATACAATGGAGAATTTGTGAATAAGAGTAAGAAAACCATGTCCCATGGGATAATCTGCAGACTGCACTATGAACAGTTCTGATTGGAAGCAGGCTTTCTTCTAAATAGAAGGTTCAAGGGAAAAACTTTCACAAAAATATTTAATTCCATAGGGAACGTAATTTTCTCAAAAATAATCTTCTTTGCACATATTTTGAGAAACAAAAAAGATTTGTTGACTTAATGGATTTTTTTTGTACAATAGAGAAGTAAGATGAACATTTTAGTCTAACGAGCTAGAACTATTAGCAGTGGTATGGCGCAGGATGTAGGTAGGTAAGGGCTATGCCAGCTTATCTTTCAATCAGCACAGCATACACCGACTTTTTAATCACCTTTGATGTCCATCATTCAGAATTAAGTAATTCATATATTAATATCTGTAATATTTGCAAACTTTAATATTTATCCAGTAATATTTGCAAACTGACCCAATAATAGTGTTTTATAATGGGGGCAAACTCCGGCCTACAATATTCAGTGACGGTTTACAAAAAAAACTACTGGCCCATAGACAAGTTGACACAAAATGCATCATAATGGATTTGCGTCACCCAAAAATGTGTGGACCAGTATTGATGTAAATCTGTGTCAGAAATTAAAGTGACAATGTGAAAAATAAAAAAATGTGGGTGAACAAAATATGCCACATTAGTTGTAAATGTCACTGTTAATAACACAATGTGTGTACCTTGCTGAAGGGCTGTTTAAAAAAAGAAATTAAGACTATATAGCTTCTCCTGCCACCACTACACTGCTGACGATGAGTAAGCAGAGATATGATATTTTTCTGGAGCTGCATTACATCCCCACATACAGGAGCTGCCTGTTTACACTGAAAGGTCACGTGAACTGACCTCTGACTACCCATGTGTGTTTTAGTATCAGAATGGAAGAGAGTCCCAACTTGCTCCTGGATCTGCTTTACAACATGTCTGAGCAACATCAGCTTTATATCTTATATATAATCGACGAATCTAGAGGAAAATTCACAAACCCCAAGGCAGTTTCCTGGGGACCCCAATTTCTGAAACACCTCTCTAAATATTCACATACCCTGTCATACCCTGTTGCAGACTAATTTCTTTATTGAATAAATTATTTTTGAATAAATTGCGCTGATCTCATGTTGAGGAGACAAGATCAAAGTTCCTGCCCCTCAGCAGATTCTTTCTGTAGCCTTCTAAAGGAATTTCACTTAACCAAGCCACACAAGTTGCAGACAACACCAATTGCTTGCAGAGCAAGTTCCCACATGCAACAGTTTACAATGGGGCATAGCAGGGTTTTGCTAGCCTGGATGCCAGACGAACTTAGCCCCGCCCACAACATTTTTGGTCGGGCAGTTCGGTCTGGAGTCGCTCCATTGGGAAAAAATTATGGGGCGTGTTTCAACTGACCAGGAAGTAAAATTCCTCTTCGCTCAATTGGATAGACCTACAACCAATCAGAGCAACGTAGTATGTGACGTATGCTAAGCAACGCATTGTGAGTTATTTACTAACGCCGGGTTCACACCGGACGCTGCAGCGCAGCGCCAAGCCTTAAATAACAGCTGGCTCCCATCCACTCCCATGTTAAAACTTTGTGCCGGTCACACCGGAGGCTGAAGCACCGCGAGGCAGCCTTGGCGCAGCGCGGTGCTTCAGCCTCCGGTGTGACCGGCACAAAGCCGTGCAGCGATCTACTGGATCAACGGGTGATATTATTAGCGCTGCCTGTCGGTTCAGCGTCGCTTCAGTGTCCGTTGTGAACAGCCAAGCGCCGGGGCGATAGGGATTAGCGCGGTGCTTTGGCGTCGCCTCCACGTTCTGTGTTCCTCTTTCAAAATGAATGCGCTGTCGATGTCTTCTAAAACAGACTCAATGGCAGCATCTACACATCTCAGCTCGCCAGCGGCAGGCATGTTTGTTGAAAACGAATTCAAACCGAGGGCACTGTGATGACGTGGTTGATTACGTTACCGTTGATCATCTGTCAATCATCGTATAAAGCCCGCCCTGACAATCTGATTGGCCCGGTCGGGCCATAATTTTTTCCCAATGGAGCGACTCCAGACCGAACTGCCCGACCAAATTTGTTGTGGGCGGGGCTAAATTCGTCTGGCATCCAGGCTAGGGTTTTGCTACTGTATGCAAATAAATATCACTTCATCATGCATGACGGAGCCTAACGGACAAAGAAGAGGACCGCCACAATCAGATGCATTTATTACATTCTTACAGTTACACTTACATTTATATGTATATATTTAATGCATCATGTAATATTTTTAACTGGAGTTGCATGAGTTATTTGAATATTTGAAAGGCATTGCAGTAAGAAATTCCCTAACTTATATCAAGTTATATATGTCCTGGCACACATATTTGACCAATTCTACAGTTTTGAGGAAATGCATTTCAATGAATGAATCAACATTCCACTGGATTTCAAAGGCTGCAAAACATCATTTAATCTGAAGAACGAAAGATGCTCAGTGAACTTTTACATAACTTAAATAGAACATAGGTGACTAGAGAGGATGTTGGAAGTTAGGCATGGTAAAGGACTCTGACATTTAGCCAGGTCACAGGATAAAGACCAACCAGAGGAGTTTGCTCATTTTTCAGTGTTCCTCATGATATTAGTTACAGCGCTGTGGCGAGACTAAACAGCAGGCATGAGAGGTGGAGAAAAGAGCCCTTGGAGATTATATGACATGGATATAAACCACTTTAACTCCATTAAGGGAAGAATATTTGCCCCTTCAATTAGCGTGACTCAAGTCTGTCTGCTTGTCTGTCTGCTGTGGCTCCTGAGGCCTTAATGATTTCTAAATTGCCACTGTGGCTTTGTCTCCGTGCTGGCTCCTGCAGCTCCTGGCATGTCTATACAATGAACCATCTGTGTTCTTGCCTGCTGTCCACTCATAAGGGGAGAGCCGAGACACAGCCTGCTGGGGGATCTGAAGGAATTTGGAATTTCATCAATTCAGCTTTTCACATAAATCAGGACACCTCCAGTCACCGTGTGAGATTTGTGGTTTGGCCGGAACTTTAGCTTGTTCACAAGGTCTGGTTGTTACTGCACTCAGTGGAGTGTAGAATGAGCTTCAATAAGTGACTAAATAATGTAGGCCATCTTTTTTACGACAAGAACGATGAATGAGAGGAGGTTTGTGTATGGGATACATGCATTAGTACACAAAAAGCTGAATAAGTGATTAAGGAATGACACACAAGTAAAGAGTTCAACCTTTACTATAATATGCTCAGTTTATCAGGTGGTCAAGCTATAGTCGAAGAATGGTGTTACTGACGTGACCTTAGAGCACATAGATTAGACTTAAGTATTTAGAACATTTTGTCCACCTCTTTTACCGGATATTTTCCCCTCCGTTTAAAAACAAAAAGAAGTCAGTCGGCATGACGTTCTTTTTACCAAACACCAAAGAGGAACGCTGTGGTCCAAGAAATATTGGGCAAGGCAGAGGACTGTTAATGTTTGTAATGTGTGTCAGTGATGCTAAATGTATCTGCAAACTTGTAATCAGACCTAGCAGTGCTGACTAAACATGGAGAAATCATTGATATCTGTGTTTATATATGCACTCAATACTTGGTCGGTGCTCCTTTTGCATGAATTACGGCATCAATACGGCGGGGCATGGAGGCGATCCGCCTTTGGCACTGCTGAGATATTATGGAAGCCCAGGTTGCTTTGATAGCAGCCTTCAGCTCGTCTGCATCGTTGGGTCTGGTGTCTCTCATCTTCTTCTTGACCATACCCCATAGATTCTCTATGGGATTCAGGTCAAGCGAGTTTGCTGGCCAATCAAGCACAGTGATACCATGGTCATTAAACCAGGTATTGGTACTTTTGGCAGTGTGGGCCGGTGCCAAGTCCTGCTGGAAAATGAAATCAGCATCTCCATAAACCTTGTCAGCGGAAGGAAGCATGAAGTGCTCTAAAATGTCCTGGTAGACGGCTGCGTTGACTTTGGACTTGATAAAACAGTCAACACCAGCCGATGACATGGCTCCCCAAATCATCACAGACTGAGGAAACTTCATGCTGGACTTCAAACAACTTGGATTCTGTACCTCTCCACTCTTCCTCCAGACTCTGGGACCTTGATTTCCATATAAAATGCAACATTTACTTTCATCTGAAAAGAGGACTTTGGACCACTGAGCAACAGTCCAGTCCTTTTTCTCCTTAGCCAAGGTAAGACGCTTCTGACTTTGTCTCTGGTTATGGAGTGGCTTGTCACAAGGAATGCGACAGTTGTAGCCCATGTCCTGGATACGTCTGTGCATGGTGGCTCTTGATGCAGTGACTCTAGCCTCAGTCCACTCCTTGTGAATTCCTCCCAAGTTCTTGAATGGCCGTTGCTTCACAATCCTCTCAAGGCTGCGGTTATCCCTGTTGCTTGTGCACCGTTTTCTACCATACTTTTTCCTTCCACTCAACTTTCTATGAATATGCTTCGATACAGCACTCTGTGAACAGCCAGCTTCTTTAGTAATGACCTTTTGTGGCTTAACCTTGTGGAGGGTATGAATGACAATCTTCTGGACAACTGTCAAGTCTACTGAACCAGCATTAGAGACCATTTAAAGGCTCAGGAAACCTTTGCAGGTGTTTTGAGTTAATTAGCTGATTAGAGTGAGACATCTGGAGTCTACAATATTGAACTTTTTCACAATTTTCTAATTTTGTGAGATACTGAATTTTGGGTTTTCATTAGCTGTAAGCCATAATCATCCAAATTAAAAGAAATAAACGCTTGAAATATTTCACTCTGTGTGAAATGAGTCTATATAATATATGAGTTTCACTTTTTGAATTTAATTATCGAAATAAACAAACTTTTCCATGATATTCTAATTTATTGAGATGCACCTGTCCTTACCAACTTGCCTGTTAGATGACCTGACTCCCTTGGTTTCCTTGTAAATGTTCTCTGTGATGCAGTGCTTTTAAAATGAAGGCATACTCTCAGGGTTAATTTAGCTGGCCCCTTTAAATGAAAAAATCACCCCTGGTGGTTGAAATGGGGAGGGAAGCCATCAGGATGTGTCCTGCTAGGTTGCTACGAAGAGTGAATAGTAGGGGGGCATCCCCACTCACCAGCTACACTTGCAAAGCTACATGAATATAAAAGCACACACTCAAGTTCCCTGTTGTTTCAACAGACTTCCCCAATAAATGTAAACTTAAACTTTCAAAGGAGAGCATAGAGACTCACCACTGCTGCCATGGGGTGAGTAGAAAATTGTAGCTCCAGTAGGTTAAGCATTGATGCTGAACTGCAGATCAGTAAAAATGACAAGGAGGTCTTTAAAAAGACATTTAAAAAGATTAATCTTAAACCTTCAACTGAAAATATTGAGAAGTTTGCTGCAATTGCGAAGAGGACAGCACCTCTGATTCATAGAAAATATACTGATATTTACAAGTGTGCAATGTAGTAAAGATGCACCAGAAAGCCGCTGCTTCTTTAATAAATACCTACATGTGTGCAAACAGATTCCCTGTGACTTGTAAAAAAAAACTTGTATAATAGTTGCAGGTGATCCTGGGAGACAGGACCCAGAGTCAGTAATACAGGAAAAGTAGCTCAAGAGCTTTTTCTGCTCACAAGTGTTGACATACATGAAGACCATCCTCATAATGTGACGCAGGTAATAAAAGTAGTGAGATCATGGTCATTACATTCAGTGCGATGAAAGATTTGAGACAAAAACTGCTCACTCCTGTTTTTTGTCTAATTAAAAGAGATGTTATTATTATCTTCCTTTAAAGGCTTGAGAAGTGAAATCTGCATGTTAAATAAAGCTGCTCTCAGTGAGCTTCTCTTTTTTTCCCCAGCCAAGGAGCCCTAACAAGATACCTCGGACCCTCCCATGTATGTCCTTTGGAATAAAATGACATGAATTCTATTTTTAACCAGTCTTTAGTGTATTTTGTTAATGAACGCTGAAGCTTAATACAGAACATCAATTAATCTACAAATTAAACCTTAGAAGCACTGAAACTTTTCTTTTATTTAGCTGCAGAGCTGTTTCCTCATTCCTCATTCCAGCGCTCAAATTGACTGTTATATTCAGGCAACCCTAATCTTCACTGTTGCACAGGTGCTGTCTCTGTGAGCTCAGACTGTCCTGAAGGGTTTGGTATGAACCTATCACCTTAAATCAGTTGTATGCCGAATAAACTGCGCTGAAGTCACTGTCATGTTGAGGAGACTAGTTCAAAGTAACTGCCCCAAAGCAGAATTCTTCCTCTAACCTTTTAAAACAATTCCACAAAACCAAGCCACACATAACTGATTGCTTGCAGAGCAAGTTCCCACATGCAACATTTTACAATGTGGCGTAGCTGGGTTTTGCTACTGTATGCAAATAAATATCACTTCATCATGCATGACGGAGCCTAACGGACAAAGAAGAGGACCGCCACAATCAGATGCATTTATTGCATTCATTAAATTTACAGGTACCTTATAAGATGGACCTGACCAACAATAATTTAGTCAATTAGTCTTCTTATATCTCAGTTCAATGTCTTCTAAAATAATCTTAAATCCCTCCCTTTTTTCCATTTTTGACTTTTCAAATTATATATAATTTTATATATGTTTTCCCATCCATCATGTAGACTGTCTGATCCCGCCATTGTTTCATAATGAACCATAAACATTTAGTACAGTTCTCATAATAATATATTAGATGTCTGTTTTGTGCCCCTCTTTTGTCCCACTGTCACTCTTTGTCACTACATTTTTCTCTCAGACACTGACAAAGGCTCATTTCTCATCGTCAATCCGATGCCTGATAGACCAGCAAAGGGCGCCTCGACTGGTTGCGAGAATAAGTTTACTTGATGTAAACATTAGAAAACTTTTTGTAGAATTCGTTGTCTCGATTGCTAGTTTGAAAACACCATGTTCATTTATTAAATTGTCATCCCATTTAGAGAAGAATAGAGGGTAAAGTACGGTATGCACTGGTGCATGGACACTCGGTGACTGATAGATACTTCCATCCAAAGGGCACAGGTTGCAGGTGTAGGTGGGTGTGCAGTGTCCTCTCACTCTCAGTAGGACTCACACCCTGCTCCACCTTATATGGTTACAGGTAGTTAAATAAAAAACAAGATGAACCTCAGGTGCACAGGGAGAACTCAGATAGACAATGAAAAAATCCATAGAGTTTATACAATCCACAGCAGACAGGCAGACTCATCTAACTCTTGCATGCAGGATATGAGGAAAATCTGCAATATGCAATAACATTGTTCAGTGACGACGATATGACAAATAATATGGTAGGAAATAAAGTTAAAATGTCTTCCTCAGCCATTGTGCTACCTAAGCTCACCATCTCATTGAAGCTGGGGCTTCTGCTGATGGCTAATGGTATGAATGCATGCCCCTCCATCTGCTGCTGATGACGATTTATCACCTTAAGGTAAGGCTGTTGGAGACGGGGAGGCTGCTCTCTCAGTCTGCTGTTACAAAAAATGTGGCTAATGAAGCTGGCAGCTGAACAAGCAATGGGATACAAGACTATCATCTATTTAAGCTAAACAGTGCTAGCGATGCATTAAAGTCTTTTGGGATACATTTATTGCTTATGTTCATGAAAATAAAATCTCACAGGAGTCTTTACTGTGTCTTTCTCTGTGCTAGTTGCCAAACAAAAAACAAAATCCCCTATTGGTGACTATTTTAGTTTCAAACTGAACGAGGCATGTTTCTGTTACACACCACAAGGTTTCAATAGAGAGCCGCAAAAAAACGTATTCCCAATTTAAGGAAGCTGTGGATAATGTGTGAGTGCACACCATGCTGCTACATGTGTATCCCATGGGTTTTCAGGTTTTTATGTGAGACAAGAACATGGTCTGTGTATCTGTATCAAATATGGAGCTGTAGATTCTGTAGTTTTAGCCCCATTTCTACTGTTACAGACATTTTCAATTGATCCTCCGTCCTCCCGATGCTCCATCAACTAAGAGAAGCTGTCATCAAAGTGTAAAAAGAAGATGGCAACATGACAACAGTCGTCAACTAAATGGTTGTGAGGCAGGTGAATACAAAATCTGATAATGGAAAACTATGCAAACAATGCAGAACCATGACTTTCCTCAAACTTCTACAAGGGAGACTTGGAAACCTCCCCCCAGCTCGACTTAATCAGAACCAGAGTGCAGCTTGAGATGATGTAGCTCTGGTCAAATAGAGCTGGCCTTGTTGGCTCAGTAGTGTGTGGAAGATGAGGAGATAGAAGACGAAGTGTCCACGGTGAAGAAAGGAAATCCCTCTGTGGCTGAATTAGCCAGTGACGCACACAGAGATGGACTGTTATTTCAGTGAAAAGGTTGTTGATGGTGACCTGCTGACTTGGTGAAAAGAGCACATGTTAAAGAAGGACCGCTCTACCCCCTCAGCCCAAGCCGCCCTTTATGACCTATAACAGCAAATCTTTTGTTTTCATTACTGCTTTATCAGCTGATTATTTTGTATTTTGTTCAACCTCACACAGGTCTTAGTGTGTGTCTCTAGATTGTTTAAGTTAATCAATGTAAAATAATGCAGAGGAAAAGGTGAACCAGTACATCATTTCAATAGTTTAGTGTATTTAACACTTTAAAGCAGGACATGCTGTTATAATTGCTTAATGAAAAAAACTGTTTTTCTGTGTCTTTACTGTTTGGACTAAACACAACATTTGCATATATGACCTTTGGCCTTGAAAATGCAGGCGTGCCTTAGCTGAAACATTGTAGACATGGATTTAGGGTTTTGAGACAATTATTTTCTAAAACAAGTTACTTTGGTTTTCTTTAACCAATATTTGACTAATAATGTCAATAAGAGCATAAATAGCGAATAAAATAATTTAATTTAAAAAAAAAAACAAGATTTAATAAATATATAATTTCAAGTCCCATCTTGTGTCTCACTATTCTTCATGGATTAACAGACAACTATCTGGTTGCCAGTGTGCACTCTCCAGCCTCACAGCTTCTTCACAGATCATTATCTTTGCACTGCAGTGAGAAGTTTACCACCTGGGGTCAGACGGAGCCGAACACCTAGGTGGCGAACTGGGCTTTAAAGAAATTGAGGTGAGGAGTCACGATTGTCCAGGGACTCAACCCTTTTGGTTGGCCAGCTTTTCTGACACTTGAATGATGAATGGTCTGCAGTGCCAAAATAAAATCATGTGCATTGCTTGCTGCACGCCTCATCAAAGAACTACAAATGTAGCAGGGTCAAAGGTAACCGACCAAGTAAATGAAGAGAGTTGAACTGTGGCCTTTAGCATACGAGCATAACAACTGTTTGATGGTTGCTGGGAAACTAGACACCTGGGACCACATTTAAAAAGGCCATCTACCCACTAGTGTTTAATCCTGGGAACAGGATTCCTGTAAATTGTAAAAAGAGTACGATGAGAATAGTTATATTTATACCAACTGAGAAACCTCAATCATAAGTACAAATTGAAAAAATTCATACATAATTTAAAATTGCATGCAAAAGCCAACTCGTAAAATGTGTGAATAAAGGCCTTTACACATGCATCAGGGGCATTAGGAATAAACAAAAACGCAAAACAGTTCCTTCCGAGCAGTGTATTGAAGTTACAACATTTTGTCAGGTTGATTTTCACCAGCTCATTCTTCAAAAGAAATGATGACTTGATCTTGTTCTTACTTGTAAAAAGTCAAGATTTCTCATTTTACAGGCGAAATGAAGAGAGGGACAGTTACTCTGCCTAATGCAGGAGCTGTTTACGCTCACTACAGCCAGAGTGACAGACATATGTCAGGTATGTCTGTGCAACAGTTTGAAGTCCTGCTGGGGATGTTTGAGCTGCATCTGTGGAGCCAGTCAAAGAGCAGCGTCTGACACTGTGTCTGAAGTATGTTGTTGCACCGTGTGACAGATGAAATATAAGAAGGGCAAGGAGAAATTGAGAAAGAAATGAAGCAGTCGATCCAACAAGCTTTTACGATTGTACGTTCCCTCCAACCAACCACGTTTCGGGAAAGATGGTGTCTTCTGTTCTCTTATGTTCCTAAGTTAAACAGACCGATGGACAACCCAAAGACATAAGGCCTTTTTCAGTAATTTTAAAGAAACACAGGTTTAGAGCAGAACACATAACACTTGCACATAACACATTCCCACGCATACTAAGTTATTTATTTTTTCCTTGTGTCTTCAATACCAAACATTTGCTGTGTAATTATTATGCCACGATGATCTTTACTATGTAATTGTTGGTGTTTGAGGAAACATGAATTATTGCTATGGTCAACCTGTAATCACAGTGTGTTATGTTTTCTCTCTTCAAGCTACAGTACCTGTCAAAACCATTCTAATCATGTGCAGGATGTTGTTTAGGGACATCTGACGTTTACTGCAGGACCACAATGACACTGTTGTCCCCATGTGCACATGAGAACAATCCAAAACTCATTGGGTGTTTAATGTAGGCTGTGCTCTTTATTATAGTATGTTCTCCCATGCTCCCTACAATCCTTTTTTATTAAATATATAATTTTTTCCCCTTACAATACAAATACGACTGAAACGATGCCTGAATAACAAAATATAATAATTCAAAGGCCATGCACAAAATAAATGTATGGTCTTATTCCTTGATGGGAGCTAAAACCTTGAAGAAAGCTTCCCCAGAAGAGAGGGGGGTGTTATTATTGCCAGTGGTGATGGTTTTAGATTGAATGTTCAGCAATTACACAAAGCTGTTCAGGATTCCAGATATTGTGCCGTTGGCCATGCTGTGTATTAAAGTAGCACTGATTTGTTTCAGGAGATCTGGTTGAGTTCATGGGGCTTAAAAGTTCTCAAATGTGTGTCGTTGAACTTGACGCACATTGAAGTTTGTAACCAAAATGTTTCCAGAACCAACTGGAAGAGAATACAAAGAAACGTTAGTTCCTACAGGTAAACAGAGCATTAGAGTAATCAGCTCTGTGTGAGATGAAAGAAAAGAAGACTTTCTCCACGTCAGAAAGTTCCAAAAAAACAACCCCAAAAATCTCCCACTATTCCAACAATTTAAATTTGATAAGGACATTACTTAGTTAAATTGTTTGGCATGACAGATCACCAGTGCTGACTGGTGCAGGGCAGTGTTGCAAAATGCACCAGGTTCCTTCTCAAATAAGCTTTCTGTTAATTTAATTAATTAGTTAATTTGATCTAAAGTTTGCACATTAATTCATGTCAATGTATTGTATTATAAAACAAGTAATTTATAACCAAATCAATCATCTGTGCACACTGTGTATTTAGGCTTGGCTCCAGAAGCTGCATGTGCATGCAGGCGGCTGGTTTTAAGTACTGGCACAATTTGAATCCAATTCAAGCCCTGCACTGAGGCCTGTTATTTTATTTACCCGCACTTCTGTGGGGTGGCCCTGTCACATTTGGCATGATCTGGTCAATTTATTTTTCCTCTCAGTCTCCTGTTTTGAGGCAAAGCAGAAACATTGACTTGAAATGTCACCAGTAATTGTCTGTCTGTTGACTAGCTCAGGGCTAAACAGGCATTACAAGCTTGTGCTAAAAATCCATTCAACCAACCTTTGCCGGTAACATTTTAGACAGAGATTCATAAGGTAAATAAACTGTAAATATTCATTGTTTTTCTCAAAAAACTCTGCAGACATAGATTTTTGAGAGATGCAATGGGCAGCTGCAGATTAATGCATTGCATCTCTCAAGCGTGCTGCATTCCACTGAAGATTGAAATCAACTAGAAGTCTTAAGCTTTTTCCAACAGTACGTTCAGGCTTTTGAGTGATGGACAGATGGACAGGCCCCTTTAGAAATTTGTGTCTCAACAGGCTTACATTCCTCAATCGTTGAGATAAAAGCAAAACATACAGTGCCAAAATACTGTGCATCAAGGCATGTCTTTCAAACTGTGCACAGATTCTGCATATAGGAGAAACTGGTACATACATCAGCCAAGTTTCTGCAAGGTCTTTAAAAGGGAATTCGAAAATAAACGAGACAGTTTAAAGTTAACTGACTGAAATTTGAGTCCATTCAAATGCGCGAAAAGTAAAGCTATAATGTAAAATTAAAAGTAGCTTTGATCCCATTTAAATCTGAAATCAAATACGTTGCATACCCAGATTGTATTGAGATAAGAGTTGAACCTGATTACATTTACAAACATGTGTCCACATAGCTCAGTCTAGCTCACGTCACATCCTCCTCTCCTTTATGCAGATCCCCAAAAAAGAATAGAAGAAACAAAGTAGAGGAAGATCGTAGCCATCTTTGAAAGAACATTATTATTTAGAAATGCTACACTCCATTATCTACAGTCCATCTACATAAATGTGTCTTGAATAACATGAAAATTAGCGAGAGGGCTGCTTTGCGTATCTACTGGCGCTCTCGATAGAAGGTCAAACCTGACCATATCACTATATGGTTATGTTTGTTTAATACGGAGTGGAATGTGTGAGGTAAACCATAGTGTTATTTTAATGTGAACAAGGAATTCATATTAGTTGGTTTTGAAAGAAAAAATGCTTCAAACTGGATATCTAGATGATGGAACCAGTCTTTACAACTTCAAACTCTTGGCGGTCCCCTCATCATTTCTTCAGCAATGCTAATGGAGGTCTTCAGCCTAACATCAGAATAGTATGTTTCACTATTTTTGCTCACCTGCTACCCTCCTCTTTGGGCTGATCCTTGGCTTTATCTCCTTCTTTGTACAGGTCACCGTCCCGTTGCCACCAAATTATTTTTTAACTTGCCTTGACTGATAATTGATTACAAAGTCAGAGTTCTAGGGATCACTGTCAAGATGCTCTATTGTCTTAAAAATTATTCTGTTAATATGGTAGTTGATTCAGATCAGAGGGAAAACCATTATTGTAACCAGGAACACCAGAAGTAAGAATTTGAAGGAATACCAATCGGATTTCCAGTTTCATGCTATTTTTTCTTAGCTGAAAAATTGTTTACATGAACCCAAACAGTAACCAAACAGATACTGTTAAAATGATCAACAGTGGAATAGTAAGTAGCTGATGTAGAGATTAGAAATGAAATGATCAGAAATAAGCTTGTGACCTCAGATATGGGTGGCCCCAGTGTCTTGAAACACTAAGTTAAAGTATTGTAAAAAAAAAGAAGATGCCACTCTGAAGTAAGTCCATGTATTCATAGGAGGAGAAATTCCCCCCTAATAATAAATCACTGCTATCCACGTGAGTAAGAGAAATTGTAAAGGGCAGTTTTGGTTAGACTGTATAGGTAACACAGACTTTCAAATTATACAATTCTCCAAACAATTCCATTGTGGTGTCAAACTTTTTTAGTCCATTGAGGATATAATAGCGAGCAAACAACAAGACAAGACACTGTTGCTGCAGTGATTAACTTGCGGAGTGGAGGTGAGTCATTTAACATTACTGAAAACACACACGAGACCCTGATGCTTCCTGCTAACCAATCTCAGGGCAGTATATAATGAATTTTGGGGCTTTGTCTTTTGTTCGCCGTGCACGTTTACAGTCAGAAAAGTTGAACGTTTATTTTCACCCAAAACACAAATTAACTTTACTTTTTAGTAAATGTTTTAGGTCAAGAGCTAAGTTTAGCTAACAGGTATGACCAGCTTTATGCAGATAAATCAAAAAACCTGATAGCCGATGTATTCGGGTAAATGTTTTCCGCCTCTATGCTCTTCACCAGGATTGTGTGATTAAACTAGAAATGCAAACCAGAACGCTTCCAGCCCAAAATATGTCCCTCACCTAAAGATTCTGCATGTGCATTTGCAGAATTTGTTCAGAGATTACTCACCAGTTTGGATCACAATCCCAAGTAATTCTGACCTATTGGCTCTGCAATCATGGATTGTAATGATGTGTGCGATTTGGTGCAAATCCAAATCTGGATCTAGTGAATTCAAACGGGGTTTTATAAGAAGATTGCTGGGCCTTGATGGAGGTATGCACTATACGGAGTGCACTTCCAGTTACATCTTGTTTTTGAGTCTCTTTTTTATGGCTGTAACACACGTTAATGTAAATGACAAGTGCACAAACAAATGATCTCTTATGCGTTGCCAAAGTGCTCACTGGACCAGATTCTACCCTGCATGACATGCGCCTGAATTCAAAATTTAAATCTTCATACACAGTATCATGTCAACACAGTGACATTAGGGCCTCAGATAATAACTGAACAACAGGTATGTGTGACAGAAAGAGCCCTGCAGCAAAGTCCTTAAGCCAACAGCTCATCACACGGCATGAGCAGCACATTGTGACTAATAGTTTGACAGTTGCACTGTTCCAGTCATGCTGAAAAAACAGGTTTAGTGTCTCTTATCTAGCTTAGATAAGAGACACGTTCGCACTTTTCCCATAATGTTCAAAGAAAATGTTGAAATGTTAAGAGATCTGTATTTAGAGAGTCTGCTCCATATTTGCCAATGTCGTTTTTTTGACTTTGTCTCTCTCTGTGTGTTTGTACAATATAATTTAAGAGCGCATGGACAGACTCAGAAAACTTGATATGAATATTACTTGAGAGGATATCTCCAAATGATTTGGACTTGAAGATCAGGTTCAGAGTCAAGGTCAAAGGTCAAGGTTAACACATTTTTCAAGATATCTCCACAAATCACAATCACGCAGAATTTTTTTTCAGGAATAGTTCAAAAGAGCATTTTTCATTGTAGCCCTGCATCCCGTAAAACTGTAGACACCACTCTGAAGTCTGAAAATGACATATAGTGTGCTAATGCATTAAATGATGCAAACAATAAAATAAGAGATTCAATCTACAGCTTTATTTGTATTCACCAATCATTTCCCATATTATGCTGTGATCATGTCATTATGAAATGGCATTATAAAAGTTAGCATGACCTGATTCAGGTATATGCAGCACTTGCTCGGGGTATGCATCACATGTATTAATGGTTTTCATTCTTCTTTGTACAAACACATGGACTTCCCCTGTATACAGCATACTAATCCATGGCAATAGACAGGAAACAGGAAAGCAGACACGCTGATGTTTATAGAATATACATCTGCAAGTGCAGTGATCTTGTTAATTTGTTTGTGATACTTGTATGGTATAAATGTAAAGGAACTGAAAAGGATACAACTTGCCTTGATAGTTGGAGGTTTTAGCATCCATCTCAGGACGGTGGGTATGAATGGCAGGTCATCTGTGATGCTTAAAACACAAAAGATGTATATCACACATAAAAAATACCAGCACTAGTATGTGGTATTCTAGAAACAGCCCATTTGTCATTGTAATTTTCTACTATTATATTGTTATTGATGAAAAGCACTTTATTTAATTACTTACCCTAAACAAATCCTTATTTACCTCTTAAATGCGATAGTTGCGTATTTTTGGCAAGGCGTCTGATGTCCGATGGTCATGGTGATGAGGAAGGGGCTCACAACAGGTATTAGTCAAACATTTTAAAATTGCAAAGTGGGTAGCACCAGTATCCAGTATATTAGACAAATGAGAAAGTGAAGACATGTCATCCATCTTTATCATGTCAATGGAAATAACTGGTCTGCTATTTTACTTCTTAAGTCACAGACAAAATTGTTGTCATGAAGATTTTTTGGTTTGATTTAATTTTATTGACTTTTTCACAGAAATTACTTTCTACAGACAAAATAGATCCTACTGTATAAAACCTGTTTTATCCAGTGATTTACTGTAGATACTGGTTATTCAGGCATTGCTGTTAATTTTTTTAATTTGTCCCTGTTACAAGCACCACAATATGTTCACCTTCACTGTATCACCTTCATAGTTAGATAGCATGTGTGAGAAAGTGTTTCTATTATTTTTTTCTTTTTCATTTGGCTGGGCTGACTCATGTCAAGCTCCATAACCCAAAAGCAGTACCACACTACTAGTGCCGGAAATCATTTAGATGCATGTCGTTGCATAAGATGCTGTGCGTATTTATAAACTACATTACATCCTAAATTGAATTGGTCAGAGAGACAAACGTTAGCATACTTTTGGTACATTGGATTTCAATTTGGAACTCAATTTGGGATGGGAAATTAGATTGGTGCTGGGCTCGACATCCTGCAGAAGGATGGCACGATATGACTGGTACAATATGACCCACATTACATGATATATATGCAGTTACCAAAAGGAAGACCACGACTGCATACATATTGCCAACAGACACAATAGGAGAAAAGTGATGAGTTGTCACCTCACTTTATTTAATAACCTAGACCCCCACCACCAAGGGTTATTGCATGAAAAAAACAAAACTGAAATTGTACAAGAAAAAAAGTCATTCACACAGCAAAATGATGTGACAAAGAATATGTTGCAAACCAAAAGCTTCCTCGTTCAAAGCTGTACCTACTTCTTTGGGCCAGACTTGCTGATTTAATGTTCCAAACATCAAGTAATAGAGTAATTGGGAAAAATGAGCAGTGACAAAATAATGCACCATGGATTCAAAGCATACTGTCATCGGTGAAAAAAATCAGTGACAGCATTTGCAGTGCATGTAAAAAGGAATAAATAACACTGGATGAAAAGAACACTGGAATTATATGTACATAGAATTTCAGGACTTAACAGGGTCAATACAAAGCATGGCTCCTAAGTGACAGTTATCAGTGTTCTTTCCTTAACACCACTTCGAAAAATTGCACTGAGCATTACCATTGAGCTGAAAACTAATTATTACACCTTGAAGCGAAAAACTGGAACATCATGAGAGCTGTTGCTTTGTAATGGGTGTGATGAGCTAAACACAACGGACCTGCCTCACAGCTAATCACAGGTCTGCTCTTGTTAAGTTCATGACCATCGGGGCTCCCCTTGGCTATGCTCCACACGTGTGCAATAACACAAATTGTTCTTTCAATCGTAACAGAGTTGTTGTGACAGAGGAGAGAAGCCAGCGCAAACAGGAACAGGAAGGATTTGTGAAGTTTTGAGATTATTTCAAGTTTTAATTTGTTTACTTGGACAAAGCTTTTGGAAGTGACTACAGAGAGACGCTGAGTATTTATCAACTCAGAGTGATAATACTGAAGAAAGTGGATACAAAGGACACTACAAAAACCTAAAAATGTGGAAAATCCAAATGATATTTTAGTACCAGAACGATAACACATCATTGCTACTGTGGAGCAGGATGAAGGAGGAGATCTGTTTTCCACAAATGTGCTGTAAAAATTCCTCCTGTGAAGTGGGAGGAAAATGAAGAACACATGATGAAGCCTGACGCTGAGGATGAGAGTACATCATTGTTGACGGTCACACTGTATAGGCGTTTCCCAGGTCAAAGACTTTTGAGTGGGGCAGTTTACCGAGAAAAATAAAACATTCTCTGGGAAAAAAACACAATAAGGCTGCAGTGTCTAAAGGTTGGCAGCCGGACGTGGAGATGCAATTAGGTAATGTGACAAAGGGAATGAAATAATAGTCTTTAAATGGGATCACAATCAAATTTTGAAGTGAAGGCAGCTGTGAGCGTACAGGCTGATGATGTAGTCGACAGGAAGTGGCAGGAAAGATCAATAAATATTTGCAGACATCGAAATGGATCGTGAGCCTCGAGGTTGATGTGGTAACAGGTTATTTTGCTCTCAGTGTGGTTTGGGTCATTCAGAGGCACAGACTCTGCAGATATCATCCTGCCTTGAGGAAATCTGGGGAACACATCATTTCCTTTAATTGTTCATGATACAATCATTCTGTTTTTAAAGACAATAACACAAAGTGAGTCACATCTTAGTGAACAAATAGAAAAGAAAAATCCAGTGATAAACAATGACTACACATTTGAAAAAAAAAGAGAAGAAAATACGTATAACTGCTGGAGACCTATGATATGCGAGATCCCATTTATATCAAGCGTACACGTACACACACACACACACACACGTACACACACACATGCACGCACACACACGCACACACACACACACGCGCATCTACATGTGCCTTAAGCTTTAAATAGATTATCCCAAATTGGCTTTGTGCTTATTATTATTAGTTTCATGTGCCATTTCCCTTCTTTACACAATCCGTGTTAGAAAAACAAGATCATGCTGAGCGGCCCTGCATGATTAAATCAAACGAAATGGCAATTGATTAAGACTGCGTAAAGAGCTCTATAAAAGTAGTCCAGCTATAAACAAAAATGTCAATCACCACTTAATATGCGCTCAATCTCCTCTAGTCTCTTCAAGGCAGCTGCTCTTTTTTTCTCTATATCTGTAATCTCTTTTGTGGACTTACCCTTAGTCCGCTTGTCAGACTGGCTATTGTCCAAAGACTCTGGTTTATCCACACCCACACCGCCGAGGCTTTCTACAGAGGATTTCCGCACATTCTTCTCATCCCCAGCCCCATTTCCAACAGCATCAACACCCCTCCCTTCCTCCCCACCCTCAGCAACCTCCTCAATCACTTCCTTGACTTTGCTCAGCTCTTCCTGCTTGGCTGTCACAGTGGCTCCCTTTGCTGAAGTAAGCGGATGCCCTGCTGAGCTCATGGCAGCCATTTTACTGCGCACAATGCTCAAGTGACGACGCACATACTCCTCGTTTGGTGCCAGGGCCAGTGTTTCCTCCAGGCAGCGCTCGGCCCGTGGCAGGTCACGCTCCTCGAAGTATACCACGCACAAATTGTGCTTGCCTTGAACATTGGTGGGGTCCATGTGTAAAATGCGCTCAAAGCAGGCTTTGGCTCCATTTGTGTCCTTCTTGTGGTTCATGAGGATGTCGCCCTTCAGAATCAGACCCTTGATGTGCTCCGGGTGGTGGCGCAGGAGTTCGTCCAACACAGGCAATGCATTAATCTCACGTTTGGACTGAGAGTAAAGCAACGCCAGGTTAAACAGAGCACTGCGGAAGCCGGCCTGCAAACCGATGGCTTTGCGCATCCACCTCTCGGCTGCTGCATTTTCATTGGCGTCCATTGCTAGCATACCAAGGTTGAAGTAGCCGTTGGCGTCTTCAGGCTCCTCCTCCACATAGGTGAGGAATCTACGGTTAGCCTCAGGCCAGAACTTTGGATCACCTGTCAGAGGAAGCAGACACACAGAATAATGCGATGGAGGAAACGTGCGAGCAAAGCCGTCCTGAGGGGGCAGTCATGATACTAATGCCTGGCAAAGTAATTCAGAAAAATAACAGTTTTGATAAAGCAGCTGTCTTATGCTGCAACGGCAACTCTGCACTATTCACTTTACTCAGCTTGTGCAGGCTTCTTGCCAGAAGGTCGTAAAAATGCCTTCACCTGTAAAACAGCTCTATCCTCAATCCACTAATGATATCCATCTACATTGTCTACAGATAACTAATGTCTTGGTTATGGTTATTGTTAGGAATATATGTCATGGTACATTAAGATGAATTACGCAAACCCCATTTAACTTTTTGGACAGGCCTATTCCCTCTCGACCACTGATAATAATCTAAATGTCTACAGATAATTAACGTCAGGGTTTGGTTATATGTTACAGTTCAGGTCAAAGAAAGGCCAAAGCATGATCTCGAAGCACATGGTCTGATGATGCCTCCCCTATTACATTGAAGAGGGAAAAACTGACAATGCAAATCTGCCTCTTGTTCAGAACCTGATTCTGTTTAGCAGTACACCTCCATTATAGCTACAGACAATTTGTGGGATTATAGGAAAGGTGAACACATAGATTAATTGGAAGAAGGGATGAAGTAGTGATGAGGATAAAATCATCATTCACCACAGCCCACTAGAATACCAGAAAAGATTATCAGAATTGGGTGACAAAGAATCCAGCTGAATAATTATTTAAAAAGTGTCTGCAAAGCATTTGTACAGTTTGCCATTAGAGCTTCGCTGTAGGAGATGTGTGTAGTGGCGCAGCTTTTAAGTGACCCTTTGTTGAACTTTATTTGTCATCTGATTTGTCATCTGAGAGATAGCTGAGTATTAAAAATGGCCTACACATAGCAGAGCTACTGGAGAATGCAATGAAAATGTAAAAGAAATCGAATCCTATTAACTGTATGGGTTATGTTCTACATGTTTTCTTCATTCACACTGAAAATCAATGCTGAGACAATGCTGCGTTTCATTTGGCAACCACGCTCGAGTCATTTCAGGACTTGAGGAAAAAAGCTGCTTAAAACTGCTAGTGATATGCGAATCATTTAAAGAATGTGATACTTCCTGGTTTGAAAGATAAAATCTGATGGAGGAAGCGAGCTGCATTAGTGACAAACACAGAACATATTGAGGAATAATAAAATACTTGTTACCAATCAGCTTGTGTCTCTTTTTACTGGCTGAAATAAATCAAGTGTTTGCTACTCTGAGGCAAACCTTTACACCTGATATGGCATCATATCAAGAATGACTGGTCTCAGAGTTGTCCCGAGGTGAGAGTGATGGAAAACAAGCATCTGAAAAACTTCTACCAACATGACTCACCTCTTTGTTTATTTAGTTGGTTTAACAAATCATTTAAGTTTTCCCTGACAGAAACTTGGCTATTGCCTCAGTGCACGCAGGGTTCATTGGAGCACAAAGGCGAATTCTTGAGAACCTGGCTACACCCTGAAGGTGAATATGATGTTATTTCCTTTTGTTAGCTGCAGTTCACATTACAAGACTTTAAAGGAGAGGAAAGAATACTTTCCATTAGGATTACTATTTGTACTCGAGCTGGAGACTGGATTTGAGTTAAACTATTCTTGCGTCACTGCAGACCTCACTCACCTGACTCCTGCATGAGAAGTGCCGAGTTGAAGAGCGCCAGCTTGTGGCGTGGGTTGAGGTCCAGGGCGTGGTTGAAGTTCTTCAGGGCCTCTGATGGGTCCTTCATTTCAATATTGACGATAGCCAGGTTGTACCACAGATCAGCATTGGCACGATCAAGCTCCAAGGCTCGGAGGTAGGCGTCCCGGGCCTCTGTGAGCTTGTTCATCTTCAGTAGGAGCTCCCCTCTGAGACAAAGCCAAATTCAAGAAATAAAGTCATAGAAATAAATTCGAAGATTGACAATTATTTTTACATGATGGGATGATGTACTGTATAGACACAACAGAGGTTGTTATATCATGGGATGGGTACAAAGTTGGGAATCTTGCCTGCTAATGTATGCTTGTTTGAAGTCTGGTCTCATGCTGATCGCTTGTCGGTAGAGCTGGTCGGCCTCTTCTAGACGCGATTCGTTGGCCCGAATCAGATTGGCCAGATTTATGTAAACGTTCAGATGGTTAGGAGCCACACGAGTCGCATACTTCTTACCAGGAATAACCTGATGACCGGAGAGAGAATTCATTAGTCTCACTGTAGTCTGAGAATTACAGAGGATTTAAAGTAAAGAAACAAAATTACAATGTTAATGTGCTTTGTAACTTTAACCGCCATGACTATGACCACTGTTTATCTAAATGGAGTCTCGACGGGAGCCGGATGTTAATATCAGTTATCCTTCATAGCACTTGTATGAAAAATTGACAAAGATAAATAGACGAGAAATTAAGTGGGAGCTGCACCCAGAGGTGTATAATAAATTGCAGGGTGCTGTGGCATTTGTCAGTTGACCTGACTCAAGTTAGTGGCCAAGACGGATTTTGACAGACAAATACCTACACCCACAAACAAAACAAGAAGTTAAGACAAGTGAGGACAGGCACGGCTCTCTGCATAAACCAACACATTTTGTGGATATATATAACACTCAGTTGCTCAAAGAAGTATTATTCTTAGGAAATGAATATGCAAAAATTAACCTCTGCTAGGTGTTACACCCCTTTATATAACAAACTTGACTTCCACATCATAAATAACAAGTGCACAGAAGGAAGCAGGAAAATGACCAAGAGTTGTTGCTTTGCCTGATTGAACATGATGACATACCTGTGGCATGAGGGATTTGGCAACCAAGTAGGCCTCTTCTGCCTCTTTGGACTTGTTCAAGTTCTTGTAGGTTCTTCCAACATTCATGTGAGCACCAATGTCATCTGCAAAAACAGTTTACATCGTTAATCAAATTGCAAAAGTGTGCCTGTCTCAGCTGATGACAGACTTCCTGATATATAAAGTATCAGGAAAAATATAGACGCAGGGAGATTGCCTGTAACTGTGCATAATAGAAAATACACATTTAAAATTCCCTCTAATCAAAATTAAGTTTTAAAAACTCGTTAACACATCCACATCATGTTTTGTACATGATACATGGCACAACATGGGAAATATAAGCCATCAACGTCAGAGAGGAACTGCATTGCAACAAGCCTCATTTTAGCCGCTATAAGCAGCGATAGGTCGGGGCCAGGCAATTTCAGAGCTATTGTATATAACCTGGGGTTTGAACTCGCAACCTCAGACACATGTGGAAAGTCAAGACCTCAATGAGCTACCTACCAGGTGAGATTGCCTCACTTATGATTTAGCCTCTCACATGAGAATTAGTCTAATTCTACTGTATGTGTTTTTAAAATACAATTTTGTTCATTTCTGTTCTTCATCTAGAAGGTATAGAGGGTGAAAACTATCAGAGTCACTTTAAAATACATTATTCAAATATTCATCTCTATGCTGAACTGAGGCAGCACGTCCAGCCACAGACTCATCTGGCCTCGAGCCTCAAAGAGCTTGGGGGGCTCCTTTTCAGGAAACACATCATGTGAAATCTCTTAATAATCTATTCCCTAAAAAGAAAGTAGAAGGCTGTATGCCTCCGCCAAGACTAACAACATACCTCACAATTTTCATACCAATCAACTCAGTAGCTTATGTGTAATCCTGCAACTGACAGACAAGAGAAAGCTGATAAAAACACTAACTCCTTGGCAGAGGTAAGGAGTTGAATGGGTTTGACTAGGTGTGTTACCCAAATGGCAAAACAGTGAGATAATTTATAAATACCTGATTTACGTTCCTTACCTGGCTGGACACGAGTGGCCTGGAGAAAAAACTGCAAGGCCTTTTCATAATTATTTTGGTTCTCTAGAGCATGGCCAACATTGTTCCACAACTTGGCATTGTTCTTGTTAACCTGAGATGACAGTTTAAGGAACATAATGAATTATTTGTAACGTTTGTTGAAAAATAAAACTGACACATCGTTATTATATCGAAAAGACTAGTCTTTTGTAAGACTGTATTTCATAAGGTAATTAGAGACATGTTCTAACTTTGGAGAGTGGCCAGGCTAAACCGGTAAGGTGGGCCACCTGATTCTGGCAATGCTGCCAAAATTCTTTCCATCCTACCTTAAGGGCAGAGGTGAACAGAGTATATTCTGACTCCCAGTCCCAGTTCCTGTTGAAGGTTTTCACTGCATGTGTAGTTAAAAGCACTCCAATCATCAGCCAGGACATCTTCAAGTGACTGCAAAGGAAAACGTAAAGGAAAGTTTTTCAAATGCATTATTTCAGAGCATGAGCAGTAGGGGTAAACCGTGGACTTCTTTATCAATGGCTTTTACTTTGTTTGTATGCAGTAATGTCAACATTAACATTGTAGTAACAACTGCTTAGTGAAAAAACATGTTTACAACTGAGGCAAGTAAGTTTTAAGTGTTTGCACAACAGACAAATTATAGTTGTTTGCTCGTTTTACCATCATAAGGAATTAAAAGGAATCATAATTTTGGACGAGTACTCACCCTTTATGCGAGACAATCTTGAACCCATGTGCAACAAGAACACAGAAGCCCATACTGGGCACATAAAGTACCCTCTCTGCCACAACGAAACCCACAGGGAAGAAGAGGTTGGATGCAGGAATAAAAGGAAGGACGATCAAAGACAGGGCCTAAGTGAAAGACAATAAAATAGTACTTCAGTCCATGTTATCCACTATTAAATAAACACCAAAGTTCTGAGATTTGTGTATGTACTTTATTTCCATTTTCTGTTTTACTACTACTATTTTATTTCATAAAAAAAACTCTTATCCAAAACAATTTCAGACAGATTGTGGACTTCACAATCTGCCAAGTAGGTTGATACAGTATGATCTTATGCAATATATTCCACAATGCTCTTAGCAAACCAGAGTAAACACTACATATGTAATAATTGAGTTAAGTTTGTGGTGATTTGTGAGTCCGAAGCTAAACGCAATACTGCTTGGAAGTTTACTGACCTTTATGTAAACGACCCTGTTGCACAGCAGAAGTTAATTTATTTCTGCGTGCCACAATAAGCAGTCACCACTCATTTATTCCTCATCTCTGTTCATTTGTGCTGGTAGTTATAACCCTAATGTGTCATTTTATTAACTTGCTTTGCTTGATTTGAAAGTAAACTTTTTTATAAAATATTGTCTATAACAGGGGTAGGCAAACTTTTTGACTCGCGGGCCACAATGGGTTCTAAAATTTGACAGAGGGGCCGGGCCAGGACCAGATGTATGGAGTGTTTTTTTGTGAACTAATATAAATAACATGGACAAATCATTACATGAAAGGATTTGGCCTTTAACAAGGCCTTTTTTGCTGAGTCTGTAAATTAGCCGCCAACCTCTGAGCCGTAGCCGCCCGTTCTTGCGTTGACTGCTTCCTAGCATAGTTAGCATGCTTCGTAGCAAAGTGACGGCTGATGTTGTACTCCTTGAAAACTGCGACAGTTTCTCGGCATATCAGGTATACAGCCTTCGATTGGATGGATTTCAGTGAAAAGTATTTTGTTGTCCACTCCGTGTTAAACCCTCGGCACTCATTGTCCACTTTACGTTCCCTTGATCCCCCTCATTTTACAGAAGGGCTCACAGGGCAAAGCGAAAAAGTGAAGGGACATCATGTGCCCTTTCGAGCCCTATACAAAAATTGAATTTAGCTGATGCCTTTATCCAAAGCGACTTACAATAAGTGCATTCAACCCCGAGGGTACAAACCCAGACCAACAAGAAGCAAGAAAGTACAATTTCTTCAAAAAATAAAGCAAAACTACAAAGTGCTATAAGTAAGTGCCATTTAAGTGCTACTAAATTGTTAGTTAAATTTTTTTTTTGTATTTTTATTTTTTATATTTGAACAAGTTCGGCGGGCCGGTTTAAAAAGCCCAATGGGCCCTACTTTGCCCATGTCTGGTCAATATCCTACAGATTCTACAAAAGCAGCTCGGTCAGCATCTGGACTGTAACATACTAACCAATGTAGCAGTCTAACTTCCAACCTTTAACCATATGTAAATTGTAACCGCATATGTAATATCGGAATGCCATTAAGTCTTCCACTCACCATGATGACAGTCTTGGCAGAGCTGTGTCTGTTGCGCAGGCTGTAATAGGCCAACAGGCCGAGAAAAGTGTAGAAGACCAGGGTGGCCAGGTTGCGAAGATCTACAAGTGACTCCACCAGAGGGATGGTGCCCATGGTCCAGTCGCAGCAAAGCTCTGAGGGATTCAGCAGAAGCCATGCATTGAGAGGAAGTAGGTAATTGAAAGTGAGTTGTCTTGTAGGAGTGGGGCTGACTGCCGCTGGGTTATCAAATCTGCAAGAAGAAACAGAAGAAAAAAAATCAATCCCATCATTAACGCTGGGTAGAGCAGGAATACTGGCACTATACAGTGCCTTGCATAAGTATTCACCCCCCTTAGACTTTTTCCCATTATGTACTGTTACTAACTGGAATTCAAATAGACTTAAATAAACTTTTTCCCGTTTGATCAACAAAACATGCATAGTACTTTGGAGGTGCAAAATAAATTTTATTGTGACACAAACAATAATGAGAACAAAAAGGTTGACATCTGTTGGGTGCATAAGTATTCACCCCCCTGTGTCAATACTTGGTAGAACCCCCTTTCGCTGCAATTACAGCTGCAAGTCTTTTGGGGTATGTCTCTACCAGCTTTGCACATCTAGAGATGGAAAGGTTTGTCCATTCTTCTTGGCAAAAAAGATGAAGCTCAGTCAGATTGGATGGAGACCGTCTGTGAACCGCAATCTTCAAGTCTTGCCATAGATTCTCTATTGGATTGAGGTCTGGGCTTTGACTGGGCCATTTTAAGACATTAACATTCTTTAAACCAAACCATTCCTTTGTAGCTCTGGCTGTATGTTTAGGGTCATTGTCCTGCTGGAAGATGAACCTCTGCCCCAGTCTCAAGTCTTTTGCAGACTGCATCAGATTTTCTTCAAGGATTTCCCTGTATTTGGCTCCATCCATCTTTCCCTCTATTCTGACCAGTTTCCCTATACCTGCTGAAGAGAAGCATCCCCACAGCATGATGCTACCACCACCATGTTTCACTGTTGGGATGGTGTGCTCAGGGTGATGGGCAGTGTTGGGTTTTCACCACACATAGCGTTTTGCATTGAGGCCAAAAAGTTCAATTTTGGTCTCATCTGACCAGAGCACCTTCTTCCACATGTTTGCTGTGTCTCCCACATGGCTTCTGGCAAACTCCAAACGGGATTTTTTATGGATCCCTTTCAACAATGGCTTTCTTCTTGCCACTCTTCCATAAAGGCCAGATTTGTGGAGTAGACGACTAATAGTTGTCCTGTGGACAGATTCTCCCACCTCAGCTGTGGATCTCTGCAACTCCTCCAGAGTAACCATGGGCCTCCTGGTTGCTTCTCTGATTAATTTTCTCCTTGTCCGACTCTTCAGTTTGGGTGGACGGCCTCCTCTTCGTAGGTTTGCGGTTGTGCCATATTCTTTCCATTTTCTTATGATGGATTTTATGGTGCTCAGAGAGATGTTCAAAGCTCTGGATATTTTTTTATAACCTAACCCTGCTTCATATTTCAATAATGATCTCCAACAAACTCTGAGTCCGTCACAGAACAGGTGTATTTATACTGAGATTAAATTGCAGACAGGTGGACCTTATTTACTAATTATGTGACTTGCAAATGTGACTTGTGAATGCAATTGGTCGCACCAGATCTTTGTTAGGGGTTTCACAGTAAAGGGGGTGAATACATATGCACTCAACACTTTACAGATTTTTATTTGTAAATAATTGTGAAATCCATGTAATATTTCCCCCCACTTCCAAATGATGCACTATTTTGTGTTGGTCCATTACATAAACTCACGATGAAATAAATTTTAATCTGTGGTTATACCATGACAAAATGTAGAAAAGTCCAAAGGGGGTGAATACTTATTCAAGGCACTGTATATGTGTGGGAAAAGGGTAAGACTATAGAACACAATAATGATTAAAAAAATGCCACTAAAATATTTTTTCCACCAAGGAGGTTATATTTTTGTTATGTTTGTCTGTCTGTCTATCCGTTAGTTAAATTACACAAAACTAGTGTATGAATAACCATGGCACTGGAATGGCTGTCTTATGGGTCAGGGTTACAATCCATAAAAGTAGGTCTGGATCCGAATAATTGGGTGGATCCAGGAATTTTGTTTCACTTTCTCTGAAGCGTTTCCCACAGAACTCATTCAATCTACTGCAGTAGTCAGGGTGCATGTGTATGCCCAACAGTTCCCAAATGACAGGTACAAAAACTGAAGAGTGAATGATAACTTATTGCTTGAGAGAGAGAACTGCAATGCATGCCACTTCCGGATACTCGCTCAACTGCAGCTGAGAGTGTCAGGATGATAGCGTGAGTGAGCAGATGGCAAGTAGCAATGCATACAGCTTATTCAATGCAGCAACAGCGCAAAACACCAATTCAGAAAATTCTTCCAATTATGAAAGGTTATTATGAGAGGTGTAAAGAATGTTTTGGTTCATTGTGTGGCAGGACAAATTAGAATATAGAGAGTCCCCTAATTTTGGATGATTAAAGGGAAAAACCTTGTAGGAGGTATGCACCCCTCTATCTTATTTTAGAGATCTAGTATGGCAGATTTGAACGCCCTTGAAATACTATTTTTCCCCAACTTGAAAGGACAACTTATCTTTTGTAAGATATCAATACACAGCCAACGCGCTCCCCTTCTAGTTTTGCCAAAACCACCAAGGATTTGGGGATGGTAAATAAGGGCTTGTCCGATGATAATGTCTGAGCTGTTACTCTTGCACACAGCATAGTGTGCTTAGCAGGATGGTGTATTTTCAAATGCTTGTACAAAATGTTAGTGTTAGAACATTTTGCTGGTTGCATCTGGTTTAAACCACATTAAATCATAAAATATAGGGTTTTGTATTCCGTTTAACTACAAGATTTTCATGTTGAAATAGTTTTCTTGAAAGTGGGGACCGTCTCACCACACCACTATTGAGTTGCGTGACATTCAGTATTTATAGCTGTTTCCGTTCAGTGAATCTGAATAATGCATCTTACTGTTTACATTTTTCACATTTAATCTGGTACAGGATACCCTCACACTGCCATTGTCATCAGTTTGCCCGCAAAACTCATCATAACAATCATAATCCCAAGAACACCAGTTAAGAGATGAAATCTCATTGTTTTGCAAGATAAATGCATTTTTTTTTGGTAAAGCAAAAGGTCAGTACACTTAAATACATGAATTATCTATTGTTATGACAGTTTGCTTAGGGATACAAGTGCATCTGGGGTCAGCTAATACATTTGGATAATAATAAATAAAGAAATAAAAGCAACTTTAATCACACAGAAATAAAAATATATATATATCCCATATGTTGAAGGCTCTGGCAACGGAAAAATATAATCAAAAATGTGTATTAAGACTGTGTTTAGTCTATACAGCTGATAGGTGAGATCCACACATCCTTTTCTCATATCTCTCTCTCTTTGGTGTTCAAGATAGTTACCTCCAGCCCCTATACATATCCGGACTGCTCTAGCACAATTTGGATTCCCGAATTATTTTACAGGACCACCAGTTTGGAAATGAATCACAACTGGAAAGATGATTATCGTATTATGTGGTCGTGTTATGGTTTAAGCAAAGAATTGCTCTGAGACATTCTGGAGACAGCTTTAGGATTACTGGAAGGGATTAGTGAATTGCGGCTAATTGTCTGGAATGTTATCTTCTCAAGGAATAGTCACTAGTTTGCGTATGTGTGGCATCCTGTGCAGACAACTTCATAGTGTTCATAGTTTATGTGCAATAAATATTTATTCCAATAAAACCGTTAACATTTGGCCAATGGCATAGCCTTCTAACTGGTCACATACTTCATATAAATACTGAGCATTTTCTGTATTCCCCTTTACAGCTCTGCCTCCATACAAACAGAGACTGCATGTCTTTATTTCTTATTCATTTGTGATTGTTGCTGCTTATAAAGACAAACTGAATTGAGAGAAAGATGGACGGTGATTTTTTGCTGTTAGCTTTTTTATCCTTTAAGTCTCCGATTCGGCAGCTACAAAGTTAATTTCTTATACTCCAGAAGGGTTTTGTGGACTCAAACACTTCACCGAGCCCTCCATCGGGCATAGTGTTGAGAAGATAATGAGAAAAGTTAAATTTTTGGGTGAATTACCCCTTTAACAATACACAATGCAAGTTTGAGGCCCATAAGAGGAACAGTCCACGAGCTAAATACGGACAGTCTTTAATAGTGTCTATTGAGGAACAAATACAGTAATTTGAAAAAAAACATGGTAGCTTAATTTACTGTGGTGTAAGGAGATTACAGGGAATATTTTGGCTTTTGAACTCCACACAGCTGCTTGTTGTAAGTTCTGGATATAGAGTCACTGAATCAAATCAGCTTCAATGCAAATGTACAATGTGTGTATTCATGTGGCACTACAAAATAAGTGTAGGTCTGTTAGTCACATCCATCGGCTGCAGGAGTTCAGGAGCCATGGGAAGATGTTCTACTTTCATTAAATAAACATAAACATTTTGTAAACTATTACATAGGCGCACATACGTGTTTAAAGGGGAAATTTCCACTTTTGTAGTGCTTCTACACGTTAATTTGGGTATCTGGCATGTCTACCGTCCCCAAAACTCTGGAAAAAAAACAACTTCCGCGATTTGTTGTGGTTCCTCTATGTCAGAAACGATACGCTAGAGTGCGTCGAATGGGATTACGACCCGAATTGACATCACAGTCTGTCTACATGGCCAAAATTTTTTACAGACATTTCATTTAGACCCCAAGGAACCATTTCAACTTGCGGTAAAATGGGCATAATATGTCCCCTTTAATGTCTGTTTATAATCCTGCCAGCCATTTACATTCAGAACCATGGCTTTGACTCAGTGTTAATTTTGGCAGTTATTTTTTATTTAGTCTTAGTCTTATGACGAAAATGCATTTTAGTTTTAGTCACATTTAGTCATTTTTATCCTTCTTAGTTTTAGTCTAGTTTTAGTCGACGAAAACTAATTACATTTTAGTCTAGTTTTAGTCACATTTAGTAGCCACATTAAACTCCTTTTCTTCCCTTCTCAGGCCCAGGGACCCTGTGTTGTGTCTAAAACTGCATAATAGTCTAGCTTGCAGTACTTAGGTTGTCCATTAGATATCCCTACCAGCATAAGTCTATAGCAGGGGTCAGCAACCTTTACTTTCAAAAGAGTAATTTTGCCCCTACTTGAAATAAATTAAACACAGAACTTTGTAGGGCTATTTGAGTCCTCCCAATATTTGTGGGAAATGTATGAAATAAGAAGTACCCTATTTTGAAATAAATAAACCCATATAGCTTGAGCCTAATAGCTTAAAATATATATTTAGTTTTAAATGTGAAAACAAAAAGTGAGAGCAAGTTAGGCTGGAGGCGGACACAGAACCTGAAGCTCGGTACAAACCAACTGCAGCTTTTGCTCTGATCAAGAAGCTGCTGCGCTGATCTCTGAGCAGATGAGACGAGAGAAACTCTGTGTTTTCACTGTTTCCATAGTTAAGAAGCAGCCAGTCAGTCAGCCGCTCCTTCATGTGAACGAGCTCTGATCTTGTGTCTCTGAGCGAGTGAGCGGGGCGGGGGGCGGAGCCTCGGAACCGATGCGCTATCTGGGAGCACACACACACACACACACACACACACACAAACACACAGACACACAGACACATACACTCACTCGCCCGCTCCTGATACTTCATGAAGGCCTGATACGATGAGGTTTAAAAAAATTATTGTGACTTAGTCAACCACCAACATTTTAGTCTCGTCAACGAAAGTTAAAATAGATTTAATCATAGTTTTTATTTTCAAAGATGAGCTTTCGTTACGTCTTCGTCATGGAAAAAGTTCGTTATCAAATATTTTTCGTCAACGAAATTAACACTGCTTTGACTGTATTCCACTGCCTAGCATCTACTAATGTTTCACATTGTCCAGAAAAATGCAGCAGCTGAAGAGCTAGAGGATTTGACAATGAGGTGAAAAATTCATCCAAAAAATATTCACTTCACAACGTGTAGAGTCACTTTCAGTGTATTTTTGAGAAAAATGTCTGATAATGTTAGATACAGTCTTTAACAAACCAGGACGCTTTACATATCATAAGACAGAATGTAATTACAGCAACAACTTGATGCCTATGATGAGAAAATGCTGCCCACCTGGTGAAGACAGGAAGCTGTGACTGGATGACTTGGACCCTGACGATGACGAGCAGCAGGGTGCTGATGACGAGGACAATGAGCTTCACCAGAGTTTGGAGGAGAGCGTAGGGAAAACCATCTTTACCCTGCACAACTTGCCGCAGTGTGTCCAACAGCATGGGCAGGGTAAACTAAGAGTAGCATTTAGGATAAAAGCAAGAAGGAAAAGTCAATTCAACAGTGTGGGGGCAGTCGTCTTTTATACTTTAAAATCCAATTTGCCATGTGATTAAGATACAATTAATCCCCAAAATAATCTTAAATATGAATGTCTGTCTATTTATGTCTCTGTGTTCGTTGTGTATATATATCCATACATGTTAGGGCTGCGCAATATATATTTAAAATTTAACGCCATCGGGATATCAACATGCACAATACATGGATCGCTAAAGACAGCTTGAACAGCGTTAAATGGTGTTCCATGTGCCATGCATCCACACTCTGCATGTAAATATATCTGACCAATCAGATGGAGCCCTGCTGCCCTACATAATAAATTAAAGATATTCAGATTGTTGAGGGATTTTTGACCATCCTCACACATTACTGTATATACCACTATATATTATGTATATAGTGTATATTATATCTGTACACCATTAAGAGAAGAGTGCCTGTCTATTTCCTAAGATACTTCCTTCTCTCTCTAAGCAGTACCCAAGTTCAGATTATAGATAAAGGACCTACAACAGTACATTGTAGTGTCTACGTTAAGGGACTTTCATATCTAATTTCAGATGTGCCAGACAGAGCGGCACCAACTTCCACTCACTAAATTTCACCAGTGGCAAGACGTAAGGACCCAATGTGATGTAGTTATGCATACTTTAGGCTTTACTATCCAATAGGATGCAAACATCTACATGTGACATATAGGGACAGAAATTCTAGCCATTCATGGATGTGCTGTTGGAACAGATGACGCAAGTAGAAGTAGATATATGGGGAGGCTGTGGGAGACATCTTCAGACTTGTGGATGACAATATGTCATGTTACTCTGTTAGCATTGGTATATTGTTCCACCTTCTGGTCTCCTTGAGGCATCAAGTCTACATTAAATGCTTCTGTATAAGGCATCAGTTGCTGCCTGAGTTCTCCTTTCACCAGCTTCCATAAAACCTCCATAACACAGATAACTGAACTCATGGCTCCCTGGGTGTGCGCCCTCTCGCTAGGGCTGTGGAGCTGTCCGTGGTCCTAGCGTCAACAGCCAGGTGGATTTTTTTGCCTGTATGGGGTCGATGTTAGCAGCGAACCCAAAGCAGAAAGACTTTAACTCCATATACTTAAGCATATGTTTATGTATCACAAGTCATATCACATTGCAACCTTTGCAAAGGTGTTTAGATTGTCCACTTTGGACAGGGTAAAAATCATAGCGGCCTCCATAGAGAGGATTATGTAAATACAAAGGCCCATTCTAGGGTAAAGAAACAACATTATGGATTAGGATTATTTTATATTCAAAGCCAATAGAGTCCTTTCACCTAAATCTTTCGAACTGAATCTTTAACTAACTGTATGCTAATGATGTGTGCTAGAACCATTTGGAGAGTGTGACCAACAGGAACAAGGAGTAACCGAGATTAAGGAGCCTTACCCCTTGTGCAACAAACACTTCATGGACACAGCAGATGCCAACGACAGTGATTCCCTGCTCTTTGCACAGTGTTGCTGCAGCGACTAAAACTACTGTCAAAGCGATGGGTGCCCAAACTGAAAAGAAGAACAATATACATAAATAACAGACAAACTTTAACAACAAGCATTTTCTTTGCATACATCTTAAAGAGATTTCAGGTATATGAAGATCAGTGCTAACACACACTTGGCACGTGATTTACTCAACAGCGCATATAAATACAAATAAACCAGAGAATTTCATCGTTAATCTTTTTGGTCTGTTTTAGCTTATTTTACATACATTGGTGTGTACATTTTGGTTGATGGGTAACAGGATATTAAAGTAAAGGAAAGTAAAATCCATTATATGTTTAAAGACATTAGAAAATAACAGTTAAGCCATATCATTGTGTGTAAAGGGAGACAGGCTTAAAAATTACAACAATGCCAGGAAGATGTAAAAAAAGTAAAGCGTCTGGAATAACTTCCAAATTCAATTGAGTTTGG
This sequence comes from Pleuronectes platessa, assembly GCF_947347685.1. Lineage (NCBI taxonomy): Eukaryota > Metazoa > Chordata > Actinopteri > Pleuronectiformes > Pleuronectidae > Pleuronectes > Pleuronectes platessa. The sequence continues at coordinate 26,223,152 of NC_070632.1, forward strand.
CAAATCAAATCAGTGCCCCGTCTTGTAACTGAAAAAGTGTATCAAACAAAGTCAGATTATCAAACAAAGTAAGATACATTTTTTTTCCACAAATATTTGCTTTTAAGTTTCTGATACTTCAAAGTCAAAAAAAGGTATTCACGGGAATTGCATAAGAATTTAAAACACTGAGCACAGTAGTTGTAGTAGTAGTAGTAGTAGACAAGTAAGTCAAACATATTATTAAATTAATCTCTGTAAAGCACAGAATCCCTAATATAAACAATTCAAAATGATCACTGAACGGGCCTTCCTCTAAGCCGGATGTTCGATCCTATTCAAACTACTCCTGTTGCCACAAACATCCTCATTCACAAAACATTTGACCGTAGTAATTTTTTTTTTTTTTTGCTTTTTAAAAGAATGAGGAAGACTCATGTCCTAGAGTCAGATTTGCTTTTCTGCCTCGAAATGTTTTCACTGAAGGGCACATGGAGAAAATAACTTACATGAACCATGTATATCTTGTAGATAGGACATAGATAAATGAGCAGTTATAGACTTACCAATGGAGTGGTCTGCACCTGTTGATTTTGTGTAGGCAAGGAATGCAGCCAGGAGGAAGATTGAAGAGAGAAGTTCAGCTCTGCCAACCACACCTGTGACCTGATGATATAAAGAGAAAGCAGTCAGTATGTCAGCCCTTAATTTACTTAACTTAACTGAATGTCACTGAAAAAAATCTATTCCTACAATAGCCAGATACACCTTGAGTAAACCAATATATAGAATCCAGCTGTGAATACAGGTTGATTGAGGTCAATCATCTAAGCGGATCACAACCACATATACATCCATAAAGTAGGCTCTCTTGAGAGCTTTGTCTGTCATTTCTGTAAATGATGACTGCCCTCGTGTGGAAGAAATAACATAAGGTCCCAAAAATGGAACTACAAAGCACTTTATATTAGAGGAGGCTATTATTACAAGTATTTGTCACTTAAGACCAACCCAAGTATGAAACATGGGATGGTACTTCCTAGAGAAAGGTATTTATATCTTAAATTAACAAGGCACATGCATTGTAAGAAAAGAAGTCACTGACTGCCCATTAAAGACAGCTGCAAAAACAGAAATGTCTGTTACCTATTCTTAAATGTTACTGAGCAACCAAAATGTTGCATTAGCCCCCTTGATAAAGTGGCCCTTTTTATACAGGGACAGATACTGAGACATAATCACATCGTTGTAGTTCATTATAGTGACCGCTGTAAGACATTGGTATAGTTGACATGACGAGAGAGAGAGAGAGACAGAGAGAGAGAGAGAGAATCAACAAGTGGTGGTCACAAATACAATCAACGTATGTGAAACACAAACAAGTAAAACAGTATCTTGGGTTCATTGGGGTCAGAGGAAGTCAGCGGAGTATGCACTCCTTCATGTGTGGCCCAAGGCAGATTTGTATTAACACAGCTATATGAATGAGGCCACATGATAACCTCTGAATGTGATCCTAGTGAGAGGATCTAAATTCCATCCTCAATGCATCTTGGGTACATTCACATCTGTACTTGCTGTCCATATGTGATCAAATTACTGGTTAATACCAGTTCTCAACAGTGCCATGAAGCTAAGGATGAAATCTGAGGAATGTTCAGTCCAACATCTGACAACAGACAGCCTTAAAATTGTTTTGACAGTCTAGCAAAACTAATTCAGCACAGTGATATGAAAGCTGAATGCAGTTAGCTCTATTCGGAGAATTTCCTCAGAGTGACAATCCCATTTTCTGTCCGACTGCACATTCATTGGTTTGCTGCTTTTAGTTAGTGGTTCTCACATGCGATTTTAGAGCATTAAGACACTGTGTGGGAGTACAATAAATAATTGTATGTGAAGGTACTTGGAGATACTAAAAAAGACTGAAGTTTCCATTCTAAAAGACAGACAACCATAAAAACACACAGAGGGAGCCATGGGGACACACAGAGACTCTTTGTACGAACTTATCATGAAGGAAACCTCAGTGCTTGGAGCATAACTCAAAAACAAATGATCCGTTCACAGAAAGATTCCAAGTAGTGATAACATAAAGGACACTTGCTGGACTAACTCTAAGGGCTCATTTGTGAGGCAAATTGTTTCCATTTAAGAAGTCTCGGGGACTCATAGACTACAGAACGCCATGAGGAAGATTGGCCCAATGGTGCATGCTGTGTAACAGTAGCACTCCACCCCAAGAAGCAGAATGTTTTCTTTGTTTTTCTGCCCTAGTCAGATCCGGCCTGGTCATCAGCTCAGCTATGTTGAATAGGATGAATTACAAGTCCTAATTGGGGAAGAGGCTATTCAGAGAGGCCCTTTATAGAAGAAACTGAGATTAACATCAAATGATCAACAATAAGGAAAAGGATTTGGGTTTCTGTTCAAGTTCTAACTACTGCATGATCTTGATAACAATCCATGATACAACAGCTGTAAAAAAAGTCAATTCTGATTTGAATAAGAGTCTCTATCTAAAGTTTTTTTAAATAAATAATATTTAAGGAATGCAATGCAGCTCAAAGCCACTTTCATCGTCTGATAACCAGTGCTAATAACCACTGATGTACAAAGAGATCTTGATGAATGCTTTAACTGTGGTTCCCTTGCTCTCTATAAGTGAATTCATAGCAAGCACACCAACAAATTCCACAGTGCGGAAGGGGTGGCTTTTATCAGGTTTGCTCAAAGCACCCAAGCAGGCAACAAGGGTCAGAATCTAGAAATATCCATGTGGACAGTTGATTTACCTCTATATATTTTTTTGACAATCATATAAAAACAATAGAAATGTGTTGTTGATTAGGTAGGACATATTTCGTGTTGATACTGAATATAAAGCATACATCCAGCTTCATTTTGACAAAAATACAGCCACCTGTCCATCTGCAATGTTGTACAAGTGATATCTTCCTCCACTGTTCAGTGAATGCACGTTTTCTCTTTTCCACTATACATTTCAGGCTTCATACCCATGTTTGTTTAGCATCTTAACAGGAGCACCGCTGTTTCCTAACCTAATGCATTGGCTCTTCAATTCTGTACAATATATTTAAAATTTCTTGCATTTCAGTGGATGGTGATAATATTCAGTTATACAGTCGTAGATGGATGTTTGTAAACTGATTAACTGATTCAATGTGTTAACTGAAGCACACCAGAAACGTTGTGTTTTGTATACATTGTCCATATTAAGCTCAAGTGGACGGTGAAGGTCAAAGAGGAGAATGGCTCACTAGTCATCGATAGTGTGGACAATGGATCTGCAAGGCAAATGTTTGCTGCCTGCAGTGTAGATATTAAATCCAAGCCCGAGCATTCCTCCAATAATCCTAATCTTTCTTGTTTGGTGGGACATCACTGATGAAAGGATTTCAGTTTAGACAGGGGCCTCACTTGAAGCTGAAGATAAATGAGCAGTGTTTTCTAGCTAAAACTGAAGAAGTCTTATGAAGATCCAATTGAATGAGGACACTTGAATTCCCTGGAGATAAAAAAGCTTTTTGACAAGAAAACCACACTTGTTAGTGTAACGGAAAAGTCCAACAAACATCACAAGCTTGATTCTCCTTTCTCACTCCATTTCAAATTGATCTTTCACAGATAACTTTAATGGAATACATCACATTGGGGACCAGGGGCGGACTGGGTGAATAATTCAGGCCGGGAATTTTACTCTTTTCCATGCCACCCTTTTCACGCAAAGCGCCAGACCTCTAATTTTGTAGGCTAACCCTATTTGCTAATGTAACGGTTAACACACTAGTAAACAAGTAGGTGGCGCAGAATCTCACTGCCCTCCGCCATCTTTTCAGTTACGTCATTATTGTAAAAAAGCCATAGAATCTCCCTTTCTGCCACAACCAAAACAGTCAGTTATGATATTTCCAAGGACTTTTACTTTATCAGTTTGTCCTGATATGGTCAGAGTGAGACTCTGAGGTGGTGAACTGTCATAAGGACATGAAATTAGTCTGTGACAACAGTTGTTGCTTCCTTCACTATAAAGTTTCAGTCTCATTTTAAATGAGAAATCATTGGTTCTTTCAGTTTTCTCTGAAATAGTTTCATATGCAGTCACACTTATTTTTACCATTACTTTTATTATTTAGCATTACTTCAGTCTGTTCAATTAATTTGTGTATTTTAATATATTAATATGTTACCTCATTAATTCACTCATGCATTCACAAACTGAACAAATGTGACATCCCATTTACAGGAAGGTCGCTTTTATTATTAAATCAAAAAAACACGCTCTTAACTTAATGCTTAAAAATAATGTGCACTGTAAAATGAGTGGGGGGCCTGGGGGCTATATTTAGCCTGCTGCACAGTCACAGTGCGAGTGTCACTTGACTGACCTGGTCCCTTCCTAGCAAACATCTCTCTTATTTCGCAGTATTTCGCTGCATCTGAGGCAAGAGCTTTTATCTTCTTAATTCTCTCCCTCTCTTCTCCACCTTTCCTTTTCCTCTGCTCGCAACTTGTTATAATACTTAGAAGCGGGTGAACGGCTGTTACAACTATTTAAGATAGCGGAGCTTTGATATCATTTGGCTATTGTGTGCATTAACGATATACGTCACTACCTCAGTTGCCAGATAAGTGGATTCGAAAGGTCCGTCACCTCATTCCTGCTTGCTATATTACTGCTGGTTAAGTTACCAGTTCAAGGCAATAAAGACTATCAGGCCACCAGAAATTGTCCCTGTGCTCCCGATGTGCAGTCTGCCACTGTTGATCACGAATGAGACCATTCCAGTGGACGTTTTAGCAGAAAATAATCTTCTAATTTACAAGCTACGTCAGTGATTTAACACAGCAGCAGTCACTGTGATTACTGTTAACCATTTTTGTCTTGACAATGTTTTTAATGCAAAGTAGATTTTTTGCCATAACATACATTATATTTTCAAAGTACACTTACAGCTTCGGTATGAATGGGATGCACAGCAAACAGCAGAGCCGCCACCAAGCTGAAAGTCCCATCCAGGAACAATCGGGTCACTCGCAGGAAAAGCACACACACCACAGCGTGTAAAACCACATTGAGCAGATGGTATGAAGCTGCGCTCAGCTCACTGAAGAGGTAGTTCAGCCGGAAGGTGAATACGGTGAGGGGTCGGTAGGACTTATGGCTCCTCTCCTGTAGTGGGACACATATTTATGCTAACATATGCAAACAAGTTGACAAACAAGAGAGATAATAAAAGCTAACAAATGTTTGGATACGCTTTTCAGTGATTCTTCAAATTAACCACAAGGTCATGTTAATTTAAGGAGGGTGTAACTGAAAACCTTATAGTTTCAATGGACAAATGTACTTTATATTTAATTGACATAAATAAAACTGGAAATAAAACAATCCTCATCCTTAACAAAAATTCCAGAGAAACATCACCTGAGCTTTTAACGAAAATATGTTTTTTAACTGTTAAATAAAAGTAGGCCTCAACTATTAAAGGACAGTGGTGTGTGCTGAACCATCATTTACCTCAGCCATGGGCGTCCCCCAGAAATCATTGAGGAAAAGGTTGCGGACAGGAGTTGACGGTCGAAGGTCCTTGTTGTCGAGGATTGCAGAGACATCATCAAACGCAAAGCCGCACGCCAGACTGTTCCAGTAACATCCCACCACCAGTCCAGTCAAAAGTAGCATCTCCTTCCATGACACGGCAGCCATGGCTGACCAAAGCCGTCATTGATCACTGTCCAGGAAAAAGAAGTAAAGATATCTGATGAATCATAACTATCTGACATCAAGATGTGTTAAACAGGCACCTTGTCATGATTATGAATTTGGATTGATACTTTGAAAACAGGTCAATCGTATTAACAATGCATATCTTCAAATGACTTGTGCAGCATTATTATACAGTTTCCAATTTACCCCATTGCTTCCCTGAACTCGTTTCCCCCATCCATGTTATTATGACTTAACATCTCTGATGTCACAGTTAATCCCTCTCTCAGAACGAATTTATAATTCGCTATCCTGATACCCGCTTAGGCTTGTGGATGACTCAATTTTGGAAATGTTAATCTGTATGATTGCAGACAAACAAGGCAAACGGTCACAAATGTCGGGATACAAGCTGAAAAGTAAAATAGTGCAGCAAGCGGTCAAGTACAGTACTAGTCGATCACTGAATCATGACATGACGAGGAGACTCCTGCTGCATGTTCTGTTTCCTCCAGTGACTGCTGCAACACACTGCTAGCTAACACTAATTTAGCAGCTAAAGCTAACTAGCTTGATCTCAGCCGAGTGAAGAAGATGGGTGTATTATTTCATACCCGCCCCCCCCCCCCCCCAACACACACACACACACACACTCACCGTGTCTTAAGCAGAGCAGGCAGGGGTGATTTCACTAGCAATTGGAATGGTTTCACACACACACGAGAAAACACAATTCATCTAGCGGAATTGAACTTTGTGCATGCTAACTCAGACGCTGCATCGCAACCACTTCCGGGGCAGAGGTGACCGCGCATGGTAAATGTGAGGATCAAAAGTCTGGGTGCTGTTTTGAAATTCAAGCGAGTGTAAGACCAAGACCAAGTTTAACGGCTTATAGCTTTTGATGTCACATTACCAGGTCGTTGCGGCGAGCGTTCCCTGTGAGAGTTCACGCTTTGATTTTTACGAGGTTTATTTTCCTTAGCGACCGCTTCTTTTGCCGACTGTTGTCAGCTGTAACCTAGCAGCAGCCAAAGCGTCACTGGAAGGAGAGACAGCGAGCTCGTAGGGGCACTTCCGGTGGCAACAGAACCTGCCACTGATTTGTAAAGGCAGTTGCCGCGATTTTGTTTGAGGGCAATCACCACTATTTGCGACTTATTCCAAGATGTTTATCAGCGTGTAACTGTTCTGAGCTCCAAGAAGAATTGTTCTGTGTTTCTCCTCTTGTATTGTGAAACAGGCTTGTTTATTTGACTGGTTTCTTTGTCATATTTGTACCGATTCTGCTGAAATGCTCGTAATGCTTTGCCTTTGTTTTGTGTCATGAACTGAAGCTTGAAATCCCACCGCTGCCCGGCTGCATTAGGGCACCTGCCGCGGCAGCTCCCACCTTCTTTCGGAGGCATCTGTCTCTGCTGCTACACTTTCTGAGACTAACCAGCGCTGTTATTCAGGGGGATTCGGACTAGTTTGTGAACGTTTGCTTACTTGTTATTGTTCCGGAGCATGCCTGGTCGAGACGCTGCGTACAGTCACTGTGTCATCCCTTCACATCTGCTTGATTCTGTGCTCGTATGAGATGTATTTTAATACGACCGAATCCCGAAATAAATAATTAAAGTAGTAGGTCAGTAGCTGTTTGTTGTTTACAGCTTTGTTTGTCCTTTGTCTAGTATATGCACTGATGCTTTTAAACCATAGAAGCTCACAACTCATAAAAAGTATGTGAAAGTTGAAGGAGTAACACTAAGTATATTTTAAATGTTCATTTGGATGCTATTTTATTTAAATAAGATTCCTTGGAGAAAGGCTATGCGATCCTGTCATAAGGAAAACATTTGGGCCAAAGTCAACTTCTGATTGTAAATGCAACTGTAAATGGATTATGCAATTGGAAAGATACATTTTGTGAGTCTCTCTTTGCTGTCTTGTAAAACAAAAACACTGAATACATGTATTCAGTCGAGAGAGAATAAATATAAACGGAGATAGTTCCTGGTCTGACCGGTACTAAAAACGTTGTGGTATTTCCCTCTACTTTGGTACAGTTGTATTCAATACATGTATACATGAGCAGTGGCATCTCTGTGCATCATTGCATCGAGTTATTCACCATCTTATGTAGAACTGAAGGGAGGTTTAAATATTTACATTTCCCCCTGGTTTATAACAGTTTACTCCGGCACAGTATCAGTCACACTGTAACTGATACTGGGAATACAGTGTTTGAGTTCTTATCTATCCATAGACACCCAGATCATGCATATGGATCTGAGAGATATGGACCTTGTCTTGATTAATTTGGAGTCCAACCCACTGATAGCTAATACACTTTCATAAACCAGTATATATCATATTGAATCAATCACAAACAGCGTTAGTTGCTCTCAGGCAGTGTGGCATCAGAGGCAGCTGCTTTTACGGATCGGTGGCAGCTTCTGTTGACACCGGAAGTGCCTGTACGAGCTACTGCTACCACGGTCTGAGCTTGCCCTCACTGCGTGGAAGTGTCGGGATGGATGTTTACAGTAGTTTTTTGGAAATGCTTTTTCCATTCGTAGCCTAAAGCCTCCGTGTGTTATGTTAACCTTATCATACAGAGCTAGCATACAGTACAATAGGCGCTCGGTTGTAACGTTTGCATGTTATTTAGGTTATTTATGGAAACGATTGGAGTTGCTTTATCGCTGAGTTTCTCGTGACATTTTTCTGGAACAATGTGTTTAACGTTGAATATCGTCCCACATTTATGTGGAGCCTCAGCTCCCAGACATAGACGGTATATGTACCCTTACTAGCTAACCAGCTAACAGCAACATCTTGTAGTTAGCACCGAGCTGTCTGCTAAGTTGTTGGTTAAATCTCTACAAATACGTTAGTGCCAAGATGTCAGCTGCTCTTGAGTGGGACAAAGTGACGGGAATTGACCCCGCGACCCTCCTTGACTGTGATAAAGACCAGGTGGACGAGGTCTTCGACATGTTCATTATGGTAACAGTCCACACTCCACACAAGTTGTAATTTCACATGACACTTCTGCTCAGATTAACCCCCAACTACACATGCTTCTTAAACATGCTGTGACTTTTTGCTCAAATAAAGACCACGTTCCTGCCAACCCTATATCACTGTTCAGGGGGTTATATCTCATTCCTCCTTGCAAGATCGATCTATCAGATTGTTTTGCTTCGACCTGTCCCCTCCATCTGTGGTCACTGTTGACCTGGATGTGTCACACAGCAGCCTTACATCTGCATAAAGCCTTGAAGTTAATGCAGATGAAAAATGTGAGTGCTGTCTGTCATCTAAACTTCAGTGAATCCATGAAACACTGTCACATTTTGGTCTAAGCGCTCTACATTTGACTATCCAGACATGATCCAATGCACTGATAATGAATGGAATGGTTGTTTAATTGAAATGCTTAAAAGTTTGCTACCTTTTCCCCTAAATCGTTGATGCTGATTCTCTGGTTTCTTTTTTATCTATATTTCCCTTTTTCCTGAATAATGATGTATGTTTTCGCCTGGGCACATAATGTGCATCACACAGTTAACAAAAAATCTAACAAATGTTTCTCTTCACAGACACAAGACTGGCAGCTGAAGAATAAAAGTCCTGAGACCATTCTTCATCTCCTTAAAATGTTTCAGGCCATACTCAAGGTGTTTAATCTTGTTATTGCTATATACTGATCTACACCATGTATATCAACAACCATCCTTGCATCTGTATGTGTCTCAAGAAGCAATAATATAAGTTTGACCCAGTGACTTTCTCTCACTCCTGTTAGATGAAGAATGGGGAACTTGCCGTTTCTGTCAAATTCCTTGAAGACGCCGGGGTAGAACATGCTAGAACTGGTCAGTGCACACAGAAAGTCAAAATGTTACATATGTTTAATTTAGCTAAGAAACATTACCATGTACTTCATTGACTGTGACTTCTGTACTATAGTAAATGAACTCCATGCCAAGGTGTTCAGGCTGGAAAAAGAGCACAAGGTAACACACCACACATGTATGTCTGCCTGCCGGTTTTGTTTCACTGTAAAATGTATGTTTGCATATAGCATGATACCCAATCTTCGTAACTCATTGAGCCTCTGAGGATCAATGCCACCCCAATTATACATTTGAAAAGAGAACACATTAATTTGTAATCGCAACTCATGAGGCTTTACTTCCGGCAACAGTGCCAAATCTTTTAGCCAGTCATATTGTGTAACCCTGGCCTCAATGGGATTGGTTGTGGCGACTCTAAGACAGCACATAAGAAGATTATAGCTAATTCCTTGTGTGCTCACAGCCAGTACTTCTAGTTTCTGCTGGGTAATTAAGGTTTGTATATCATCAGAATTTGTCTTTCCATGATTTGCTTTACAACGAAAAAAGTTAATTATTGTTAAATACATTGCAGATGATAGTGTTTGCATGTGGTATCATTGTAAACAGATGGAGGTGAGACTTAGAGGTTACTTTGGGGGGGTTGTTTGGGTATTTATAATGTCTTGTCATCCGTCTATACGGCTCAGCACTCCGGCACCGGGCCAGACACCCGCTTTCTGAGAGATGAGATTCGGCAGCTCGAGACCCAGCTGGCACAAAAGGAGAACGAATTGATCCAGCTAAATAAGGAAATGGTCAAAGAGAAGAAAACCAGCGAGGAGGTATGGGCATGTTACCCACAAGTCCCTTGTTTAGTGTTAGACCATGGATTTGTTGCTGAGTCCTTGGGTGACCTACAACTGTGAAATAGATTGTTGTTGTGACTTTTTTGGTGTTTGCAGAAAGAGATAGTGCCATTGGGTTACAATCAACTGAATATAATTATATTACTTATGTATACATTTTGACATAAGTAAAAATACATCAAGATATTGATTTTGATAAAATTAGAGGCTCATATATTTATTATTGTAGTTATTTGACTAATAAGTGCAATAATGTTAGACATTGTTCATTATTGTCAGTTTCCAATGATGTACGGTTAATAATCCCAGTTCAAATGGGTGCAACAGTCGTTAAATATGCATCTAGTGTGGTAACATTTTTGCTGTGTTGATGTATTTTTTACCCATTTTTTATTTGTTCCAGTTGCTCGTGCGAGCAGAGGAAGCTGAGGATGAGGCCAGGAAGCTGAAAAGAGAGGTATGTTTGCTGGCACTGCATCATAGACATCTTAAAGCTTTCTGAAACAATGTCTCCATTCATCATCTCTACCTAATTCAATACATAGTGTAACCTATCCGTTCTTTACCTAACATTGTTTGTTCACGTTAATGCCTTCTCAAATCCATCATTTTTTCTCATCTCTTTCTTTTCCATTGGGGTAGATTAAAAGGCTTAAGAAGAAGGTAAGACATATAGGTGGTGTCGTTACATAGCACTTGGTTTCAGTTATTCACAAGCCACAGAATTTGATGGCCCTCTGGAAAAGGTCAGGGAGAGTTTAAGGTGACCAGGGGAGACTGTCAGACAGGTTGAAACATGTGTTGCATGCGATAAGATTAGATTAAAAGCATAGAGGTAAGTATGAACAGAAGACGTTTCATTTAGATGCAGTAGATGCTTTATAAAATTCTATACCAGTGTGCATTTATTAAGAGTAACATGAATGTAGTTATGTGTAGTTTCCTCTTGCCCCAGTTACAGTGACAGTAGATTTGGTAGTTGGAGATTCCATTTGAAATGTATAGAACAATTAGAGTTGAAGGTTTGTCAAAAAATACAAATACTGTACAAGTTAGACATTTCACTGTTCTCATCCCATGGCCACGGGCCTGATTTAGCTATCAGCTAATTTTTCTATCTGCAATCCTTAGGCAGGTACACACTAAATCTAAAACCAGATGTTTTGAATGATAGATATTAATTGAAGTGTGTAGCATCCAATTGATTGAATATATAGAGCGCTGAAACAAATAATTATTCCTATCATATTTCAGTCTGGCTAATGTTTCCTTGATTAATAGACTAATAGCTTTTCTGACAAGATGACGGAGGCCAAGACGGCATATTAAAAAAATTGCTTCTTTTGTCAAATGAATGGTCCAAACACTACATTACATTTCATTTAGCTGACGCTTTTATCCAAAGCGACTTACAATAAGTGCATTCAACCATGAGGGTACATACCCAGAACGACAAGAATCAAGAAAGCTTTTTCTTCAAAAAAGCAAAACTACAAAGTGCTATAAGTAAGTGCCATTTAAGTGCTACATAATTGTTAGATTTAAAATTGTAATCAAGTTATAGTCGGAAGATGTGTGTTTTTAGTTTGTGGCGGAAGATGTGTAAGCTTCCGGCTGTCCAGATGTCCATGGGGAGCTCATTCCACCATTTAGGAGCCAGGACAGCAAACAGTCGTGATTAGCTCGCAGTGATGAAGCAACAAGCCGATTGGCAGATGCAGAGTGAACGGGCTGGGGTGTAACTTTTGACCAAGTCCTGGATGTAAACTGGACCTGATCCGTTCACAGCACGCTATGCAAGTACTAATGTTTTTAAATGGATGCGAGCAGCCACTGGTAACCAGTGAAGGAGGCGGAGGGTAATTCAGAATTGAGCATTTTCTTGCATAAATTTAGAATTCACCAATATCTAAATCATAGTATGTCTAGATTACTGTACGACCACAGTGGCATTGGATCCAGTTTCGTGTCTGAGAGTAATCGTGTCCTTACTTTACCACCACACAGAACGAGCAGCTCCACCAGGATGTGGACTTCTATCGTGGAGAGCTGGAGCAGAAAGAGTCTGTCCCTTCCAGAGATGAGAGCGCTGAGACTCAGAGAAAGCTCACCTCTGCCAATCGCCAGCTCTACCAGTGCTTAGAAGACCTTCAGGTACTTGGATATACATTTTTCTAGTATAACCACTGTTGGATGATTCAGGTCTTTTAATATTGCTATTCTCGAGTCTTTGTAGAATCCCAAAACATGCAAGATAGTTTTTTTTTATTTGAATAATAAATCAATGAATAATAATACATTTTAATAATATTTTTTCCTGTCTATTTGGCTTTCATCTGTTTCCAAGACATGCTCTTTGTGCGACTGATTTGCAGTTTGCAAAGTTATGCATCTACAAATCAAGTTATCCCGGATCTTATTCTTTGTGTCCATTAGCGGGTAGAGGATGAAAACGTGTACCTCAAGACACAGAATGAGCAAATGCAGAAAAGTCTGGAAGAGTCGGTGAGGGAGATGGAGACGATGACAGACGAGTACAACAAGATGAAGATTGTTGTGCAGCAGACCGACTCCATCGTGGACCAGCTCAGGATAGAGAGGGATCATGCAAAGCTTCAGGTAAAGACCCTTTTCAATAAATTACTTTTTGTTCTGTAAAAGGTGACCACCCTAAATCTGTGTGTGTGTGTGTGTGTGTGTGTGTGTGTGTGTGTGTGTGTGTGTGTGTGTGTGTGTGTGTGTGTGTGTGTGTGTGTGTGTGTGTGTGTGTGTGTGTGTGTGTGTGTGTGTGTGTGTGTGTGTGTGTGTGTGTGTGTGTGTGTGTGTGTGTGTGTGTGTGTGTGTGTGTGTGTGTGTGTGTGTGTGTTTCCTATGCAGGTCAGGGAGTTAACAGATAAGATCCATGCCATGACTGAGGAGGATGACCCAATTATGGCTGCAGTTAATGCCAAAGTGGAAGAGTGGAAGGTGGGTGTCATTAAGAAATGTCTACAACTCCCAATAACGTTGGGAGTTTTTGTAATTCAATTCACTTTTACTTATGTAGAACCAGATCACAACATACATTATCGCAGCGCACTGTAGGGCCCTTACAATATTATAGAAAAAACAATCACTTTAAGCCAGGTGTACGTAAAACATACATGTTATAGCAGAGGAGCTGAGTATATTAAAAGGCAGGAAGGCCGGAACTCATGAAAGAAACCCAGAGATCTTTTAATCCACATTTTATGCTTTTCAACCAGGACATCAGGGTCTTAATTTAGTTCCTGTGTAACAAACCTCACTGGGATGGGATTTTCTGAAGCTTAAGGAACTATCTTGGTGATGGTTTTTCCCTAGTGAGTGAAGTCCCCTAAGGCCAATACATTGTGTATACAGCTTCAGAGTGAGCAAACACTGGTTGCAATTGTGTCCATGCAGTCACGGTGTAAACCAGAAAGATACTACTTTGGATAGTAAGAAAGGGGAGAGGACACTTTGTTCTTTTCCATCTCTGTGTGTATCCTTTGCTTTATCCGTTCAAACCCCACTGTCACACATATCCCTTTTTACTAATCTGAACCGAGTGCTAATGCTGGTTCAACCTGCAAACCTTTTAAGAACCAGTTTGTTTTTCCATGGACTAGAGCCACTGTAGAGCCACAACATTGCATCACCATATACATGACTGTTGATGTCTTGACCGTTCAACTCTATAAGTGAACCCACGAACTGGCACTCATGATATTTTCTATTGAGTTATATACAGTGCCTTGCATAAGTATTCACCCCCCTTGGACTTTTTCCCATTATGTACTGTTACTAACTGGAATTCAAATAGACTTAAATAAACTTTTTCCCGTTTGATCAACAAAACATGCATAGTACTTTGGCGGTGCAAAATAAATTTTATTGTGACACAAACAATAATGAGATCAAAAAAGTTGACATCTGTTGGGTGCATAAGTATTCACCCCCCTGTGTCAATACTTGGTAGAACCCCCTTTCGCTGCAATTACAGCTGCAAGTCTTTTGGGGTATGTCTCTACCAGCTTTGCACATGTAGAGATGGAAAGGTTTGTCCATTCTTCTTGGCAAAAAAGATGAAGCTCATTCAGATTGGATGGAGACCGTCTGTGAATCGCAATCTTCAAGTCTTGCCATAGATTCTCTATTGGATTGAGGTCTGGGCTTTGACTGGGCCATTTTAAGACATTAACATTCTTTAATCCAAACCATTCCTTTGTAGCTCTGGCTGTATGTTTAGGGTCATTGTCCTGCTGGAAGATGAACCTCCGCCCCAGTCTCAAGTCTTTTGCAGACTGCATCAGATTTTCTTCAAGGATTTCCCTGTATTTGGCTCCATCCATCTTTCCCTCTATTCTGACCAGTTTCCCTGTACCTGCTGAAGAGAAGCATCCCCACAGCATGATGCTACCACCACCATGTTTCACTGTTGGGATGGTGTGCTCAGGGGGATGGGCAGTGTTGGGTTTTCGCCACACATAGCGTTTTGCATTGAGGCCAAAAAGTTCAATTTTGGTCTCATCTGACCAGAGCACCTTCTTCCACATGTTTGCTGTGTCTCCCACATGGCTTCTGGCAAACTCCAAACGGGATTTTTTATGGATCCCTTTCAACAATGGCTTTCTTCTTGCCACTCTTCCATAAAGGCCAGATTTGTGGAGTAGACGACTAATAGTTGTCCTGTGGACAGATTCTCCCACCTCAGCTGTGGATCTCTGCAACTCCTCCAGAGTAACCATGGGCCTCCTGGTTGCTTCTCTGATTAATTTTCTCCTTGTCCGACTCTTCAGTTTGGGTGGACGGCCTCCTCTTGGTAGGTTTGCGGTTGTGCCATATTCTTTCCATTTTCTTATGATGGATTTTATGGTGCTCAGAGAGATGTTCAAAGCTCTGGATATTTTTTTATAACCTAACCCTGCTTCATATTTCTCCACAACTTTATCCCTGACCTGTTTGGTGAGCTCCTTGGTCTTCATGATGCTGTTTGTTCAGTAATGATCTCCAACAAACTCTGAGTCCGTCACAGAACAGGTGTATTTATACTGAGATTAAATTGCAAACAGGTGGACCCTATTTACTAATTATGTGACTTGCAAATGTGACTTGTGAATGCAATTGGTCGCACCAGATCTTTGTTAGGGGTTTCACAGTAAAGGGGGTGAATACATATGCACTCAACACTTTTCAGATTTTTATTTGTAAATAATTGTGAAATCCATGTAATATTTCCCGCCACTTCCAAATGATGCACTATTTTGTGTTGGTCCATTACATAAACTCACGATGAAATAAATTTTAATCTGTGGTTATACCATGACAAAATGTAGAAAAGTCCAAAGGGGGTGAATACTTATGCAAGGCACTGTACATCCATTCATTCATTGAATCCTTACCTGCCCGTTATCTTCTATCTCTCGCATGTGCGCGTGTGTGCTGACACAGAGAGCTGTGACGTGACAACCCTAACCCAAAGTTGAACTGCCTCGGTGAAAAATGCCCCTGATCTACAAAGTCCTGGACCACGTCTCTGAGTTTTGTTTTCTTTCAAACAAGGCCACAATTTAAAAAAAAAATCTTATTAGATCAGTCTGCCAAAACATCAGAGTTTAAATCCTCAATTTAGTTCTAGGGGTGTATTATTGCTGCAATTATGACTCATTGAAGTGTGCACTTAATTATTAAAGAAAATAAACTGCTGCTGCTACTGCTGTTAATACAGTGAGTGAGAGTGCGATAGAAAGAATGTAGCCTGAAATAAAAAAATATCTGATTCAAAGGTGGAGGCAAAAAAATTATCGCTTCACACTGTCAGAATGTGATGGAACTTGTTGTATCGCCTGTTCATATTTGCTCATCCAAAACTGAAGGATTATTAAATTCAGAGATAGCTGTGATGTCCTCAATCTATGCAATTTAACAGAATTTTATTTATATGCTTGTGTTTGTACTGGGATGATTCGGGTTCCGTCGGTCGATCTAATACTGGACTCAGCTCAGCACAAAGATCCAAGATCATATATCTATAGATCCTTTATCAGCATAAGTCATTGAACCCTGGTTTCCTCCTCCTTCTTCCATGTGCGTTCATCCATCGCGCAGTGTCACCGCAGTATTTATATATTTAGAGAAATCGGACCGATTACCTCACACATCAGTTAATCCTAACCTCCACTCTGGGGTATGATTTTTTTTAAATAGAAGTTTGAAAGTGAATAGTTTTTTTTCTTTAGTTCTTTATTTTTATGAGTATGCTCTGTGCACTCTGTGGACCTTATGGCACAGTCACGTTCACTGCATAAACTTAACAAACACTCATCCGTAATGATACATGCACAGTGTTAGAAGATATTATTAAAAACTTTTAATGACTTGGCTCTGAAATGCTCAAATTTTATATTTGATAAATCCCACATTTGCATGAGAAGTGGCGTATACATCTTTCAGGCCCGTTTTGTGCATACTTAACAGTTATAAATGAGGCCCTTGAACTGTCACAATTGAGTTTGGCTCTTTTGTTGACCTTCAATTCTGTTGATCTCTTCCTCAGAGGGTGCTCTCTGGGAAGGATGAAGAAATTCTCGCGTACCAGCAGATGATCCGTGATCTCAGGGAAAAGCTGCATTCAGCCCAACTGGACATGGACAAAAGCAACATTATAGCCCTGCAGCAGGTCTGGTTTGTTTGTATCTCTTGCTCTCTCTCTTTCTACCTCTCTCCCCTTTCTTTCTCCCTACATAAGTGCATACATACATATAGGTTTATATATATACACGTTTGTTTTTTATTTGATATATTATTATTTTCTATAAAGATAGATTTATAAATATTTTATAAAGATATATATATATATTATTTTTTAGATAGATAGTTTATGATGTAGAAGTCTTTATAGAGTGTATACATATATACTGTATATGGATTGTACATATCCTGGTAATCTTGAAGGGCTGACATAAAACATACCAACCATGTCTATGGGTAAAAAAAAAACAGTTACTTGACCTATTTCTTTTTTTTTTTAACTTAAGTTTTTATTGAACTTTTCACAGGCATGGTACATGGCAAATTAAACATGTTTCTTTATACAGGAACAACACAGCAAAACAACAAAACCAGGGTCCTAGTGGGGATCATTATTTACCTTTATGTAATTCCAAAACCTGTCCCAAGGAGTCACCCCCTCCTCCCTGTCATCACTCAATCTACTAAGCATACATTCATAGGATGCAGTTTCAGTCATTGCACATACCCATTCTTTCACCTGTGGAATTTCTGGCGCCTTCCAATGTCTTAAGATAACTCGGCAAGCTGTTGTTGTACCCACCGAAATTACAGATAAATTACATTTGGTTATGTTGGGTAATTGAGACTTGTCCCCCAGTAAACAGAGCTCGGGACTTAGGGGAATCTCTGTTCCAAGCCAGTTACTTAAAATATTTAGAATCTGAGTCCAGAAAGGTCTAATCAAGACGCATTCCCACATACAGTGAAGGACAGTACCAGTTTCCTCCTTGCATTTCCAGCACAGATCATCACCCAATAGTTTCATCCTATACAGTCTTGATGGTGTGAAATAGAATTTATGTAATACCTTATATTGTGTAAGTTTTCCCCTTGCCTCTCTCACATATTTACCACAATCAGCCACAATTACTGCCCATCTATCACTATTAATCTCTCCACCAAGGTCCCTCTGCCAAATCACTTGACCTATTTCTTGGCCTCATCTTAGGAAGTGGTTTTAAAGACACAGTTGAACATAAAAAGAAAAGCTGCAGGACATGAGAGTGCAGGGGAATACTGACTCTGTGGTAATTGTAATGTTATGTTCTTCCATCTCTGTCTTTTTTTCCTACTCTTTGATTTCTCTTTGTGCCTTGTTATATTTTATGAACCTATCTTTCCTTCTGCTGCCCTGGGCCAGGTCATATATGAACTCTGTGCTGTAAGTTTAATTTGTCATGCGCCTCTTATCTCCAGCCTCACCCCTTTTTCCATTTCATAAATGTCCTTAATGATGAAAGTGCCAATAATTCAGTGTGACACGGCCACGCTCAGTCTTGCACATAAAGTCTCATGATTTTAAATTGTTGCCCTAAAGGCTGTTCAAGAGCGAGATAACCAAATCAAGATGCTGAGTAAGCAGGTGGAGCAGTACACAGGGGACATGGAGAAGCATACCCTGCTCATTGAAGACCTGAAGACGTCCACAAAGAGAGACAGAGGTGGGTTGATACCTGCTTAATATTCCAGCCCGGAAAACATTCTAATCCAAAAACAACTGTAATGAAGTCAGCCAATGTTCCCTCTGAAATGATAATAACACTCATTATTTGACTACTGACTGTCCTTTATCAATTTTGGACTGCAAACAAATTTGTAGAGATAATTGAAAGTCAAGAATTAAACTCCTGATGACTTCATTTTCTGTCCCCTGGTTCTATTAATGTAAATAAAAACAACTCTGGTAATTTGTTATTATGTCACACAGAGAAAAACTGTAAATAGATAAACATATAGTTTGTATTTACAGTAGCATACTCTAGTATTCATGACCATTCAAAGCGCTTTACAGTGCACCTTTATTTTACCCATTCATGCAGACATTTTTACAGTGCACCTATGTACAGCACTCATAATTCATAGCACAAAGGGGCAAGTCAGGGCTCATTGTCTTGCCCATGCAGAATGGGGGGAGACTAGAATCAAACCTCTTACATCCTGGTTAGTGAACGACCCACTTCACATTCTGAGCTGCCCAGTTGAATAAGCCAAGAACACTGCCAAATATTCTCTGTTCTCAGCTTCTCAAATGGAATGCTCTTCTCTGTTCAAGGCTGTCGTTGTGTCATTATCTTTGGTTTTATACAAAACTTGGGAATTCTCATGAACATTTTATTAAATATTTTCTAATAATATTTGTATATATATATATATATATATATATTAATAAAAAAAAATATTTATATTTTTCATTTTAATGTTAACAGGTAAATTGTTGATACTTTATGATTTATAATATTGCTCAACTAAGCATTTTGCCTGACCTCCACTAAGAAGTTTAGAATATTTCAGATTGTGCTTTTGGTTTTACGGTCCCACAACTTCACTGTCTGGTTCAGTGTCACTGTTAATCGGCATCGTTTCCACTTGCAGCAGGTAGCTTTTAACAGCACTAAAACTTGCCTGAGTCTGTAACATTGCTTATGCTTGTAATTAGGTAATTCAGATAAATTAGGTAATTTGAAAATATTCTGCCATCACCAGATGGTCAATGATGTCTTCAGTTAAAGGACTCTTTTTTCTTTTCTTGTTCCAGGCTTACCCTCAACCACACAGCAGAGGAAGATGGAGGATCTGAAGTCTAAGCTAGAAGCAGCACACACCAGAGCAGTGGAAGCAGAGCTGGCCGTAAAGCTGGCAGAAGATCATGCTGAGGAAAAAGACAAAGCACTCATTGAGGCCTCAAACCGATTGAGCCAGTATGAGTCTGTAAGTCTATTGATACCCGATTCTTCCCCTAAGCTTACATCAAAGATTGTTTTAGTCCAAATCAAATTACTTAATACTAAAATTCCCAGAAGCAAAGTTTATATTTTTCCCCCCTTGTCCATTCTCACTTTTAACATTTAAATCACTATGTGACCATGGTGTGATCAACATGCTTTTTGGGTCTACAAGCTTAGTGTGAGTCTTTCACCATGTCCAATGACATTACCAAAAAGCGTATGAGTCGGTAAACAAGGAAATAAAGGAAGTAAGGCCAAGCATGCCTTTTGAAGGACGAGTAACCACAGCTCCATATCTGTATTACAGGGTACTTATGGCCTGGAATCTGCCATTGCGGAGATCAAAGAGTGTAAGAATCAAATTAAAGTGAGAGATTGTGACGCAGAAGCCATGACCAAAGAGATCAACCAGCTTGAAATGAGAATCAATGACCTCATTGATGAAAATGAGGATCTCAGAGAGAGACTTGGTGAGATTTTGTTTCTTTTTATTCCTGTTCGCATCTTTCTATCTATTTATAGAACACTGATTGACCTAGATTAGTGAAGTACATAGTTCTTTAGTTTACTTGTGTCTTTTTCATAACTCCAAAGGTCTGGGACCAATGCAGGAAGTGGATCTGACAGAATTCAGGAGAGCCAAAGATCTCAGGCGACGACAGTACAAAGCAGAAAACCAAGTCCTCACCAAAGAGGTAAGTTGGAACTACAGTTAATAGAAAACCACAGTATTTAGTAATTTCTTAGGTCTTCTCATATAACTATTTGATCTTTTTTACCTCTAGATTGAACGGCTTGAAGAGGAAAGACTGGAACTCAAGAAACAAGTTAGACGCATGGTGAAGGATGGAGGTGATGCCCAGAGCATGGAACATTGCTTTAATTTTACCCTAAAATACAAAAAGAGTTCAAGATTTCTACTATCAATAGTTTTATTTGAGTTTACTTTGTGAGATCACTTAATCACTTTTGTTAACATTGCGTAATAGAGAATTTTTCAACTTTTTTCTTGATTACTCAGAGATAATTCCTACATCTAGATGAAAAATTCTATTTGATGCAGATCTGAATAAAAATCTAGATCTAGTGTATTTATATATGGCTTCATATGAAGAACCTTGGGTCATATGGTATTTTTGCAGCATACTTTGCTGAGGGCCCTTCTAGTTGTTTTAGAAGGGTTAAACAGACATAATATTAGTCCATCTTAATATTTTCCTGCTTCTTATATGTTAGTCACAATCCCTTGTTTCTGCAGGGATCGCATCATCAAATTCACTTCTGGAGGAAGACATCAGACCTAGCAGAAGCGCACTGCAAAGCAGCTCCCACACAAATGAAGAGATCAGACGCAAGGTAAGCTCCTGACTCCAAGCACACACACGTGCATAGTCATGGAATTGTTAAATGTTTATTTCCAGGCCTGGGAAAAGTGCTTGAAAATTGTGTATGAACCCTGTACTATGATAAGTGCCTAGAAGTGTCCCACGTATTGTACTTCCCTTACACCAAGAGTGGGACATTTCTAGGCATTTTGCCTCAATGATAAGTGCCTAGAAGTGTCCGGCTCATTCTGATTGGTCGGGACATTTCTAGGCATTTTGCTTTAATGTTAAGTGCCTACAAGTGTCCCACTCTTGGTTTTACAGAAGTATAATACGTGGGACAATTGTAGGTGACTTTACATTAAAACAAAATTGTATTGTACTTCCCTTCCCCCCTACTTCCCTAACACCAATAGTGGGACATTTTTAGGCCTTTTGCCTCAATGGTAATTGCCTAGAAGTGTCCGGCTCATTCTATTTGTTCTGGACATTTCTAGGCATTTTTGCTATAATGTTAAGTGCCTACAAGTGTCCCAAGTATTGCACTTCCTTAACCACTAGTGTGGGACATTTCTAGACATTTTGCTTTAATGTTAAGTGTCTAGAAGTGTCCAGCTCATTCTGATTGGTCGGGACATTTCTAGACATTTAGCCTCAATGATAAGAGCCTAGAAGTGTCCCAAGTATTGCACTTCCGTAACAACTAGTGTGGGACATTTATAGGCATTTTTCTTTAATGTTAAGTGCCTAGAGGTATCCCATTTTTTGTATTTGCCTAACCAAAAGTGTGGGACATTTCTAGGCATTTTGCCTTAATGTTAAGTGCTTAGAAGTATCTGGCTCATTCTGATTATTTTTGCTATAATGTTAAGTGCTATAAGTGTCCCACGTATAGTAGATCCCTAAAGACAAGTGTGGGACAATTCAAGGCATTTTGCTATAATGATAAGTTCCTACAAGTGTCCCAAGTATTGCATATCCCTAACCACAAGAGTGGGATATTTCTAGGCATTGTGCCTCAATGATAAGTGCCTAGAAGTGTCCGAAGTATTGTACATACCTAACCAATTTGGGGACATTTTTTATATTCTTATTTTCATGTCGTTCATTTACGCTATGTTTTAAATAATTCATATACTTTTAAAAGAAATACGCTCATAATATAAGCAGGCATACTCTCTCATACTAATTGAAAAGTTCGGTGGGGAAGCAGGCGGGATAATGCACTATGCCAGGGAAGTGTAGATTTAACCATGCTTTGCTACAAATGGAAAAGTACATGCCATCGGTTACAAAAGACCTCAATCAAACTATTGTCTCATTCATTTGTGTAATTTAAGGTATACTGCATGCTTTGAAATTCTCATGGTTAGCTTAAATACTAAATTTTGTCACTTTTTCATGTATACACAGAGATTTCACAAAATGTTTGGTCATGGAAATTTGGTTATTGAAAATTCATGGAAAAGTCATGGAAATCCAGTTGTCAAAATGTATGAACCCTGTAGATTGATCAAGTAATACACTTGCAGTGTTCTTTTCGGGTCTTTTCATAAATGTTTGGACCGTTTTTATTTTTTCACAGTTTTTACCAATTCTTACTGCATCTGTCTGTCTGTGTCTGAGTTTACAGATGTGTTCGATGACACTGTTTGTGTGTTTGATAGCATGTGTGTTAACGCGATAGAGAATAGAAGAAAGCTAGCTGAGTTATGAAAGTGCAGCTGGGAAGAAAGATTTTAGTATTAAAGTACTGATCATTATGTGGTGATCAGTGTTGATGCTGTGGCGTCATCTCAAGCAAATCAATGTTTAAGCAAAACCGAATCATTGTGTCAGTGCACAATGTGATGTCACCATTATCTTAAAAACCACTGTTACCTTTCCCTCAAGTTCTGGGACTATCGTACAGAAGCTACGCAATTTGGTTATAGTTATTAACCGCTTATAGTGATCAATATGACATCGATTTTTGTAGAACGGATTGTACATTACATAATGTATACTATTGAGGCCCACATTCAACTCACTGATATTTGAAGGAAAACAGTAGAGTGTCCTGTGTTGCATACATTTAAGGGTTTAAAAAACAGGGAGCTTCTCAGACATTTATTAAAAGATATAGCATATAGCATCTCAGTTTTAATAAACAAACTGACATGCAATTTGAGAATCAATTAATCAGATACTAAATCAGCTACTTTAGAGTTTACTATTACTTAAACAAGTTTTTACCCTCAAAATACACTTGTGAACAGATCTTTAAATGTTTGAGCATCACAATTTTAACATTTTTAATGCTTTCACTTTTGTTTGCAGAATGAGTACCTAGAAAAAGAACTGAGCAAAAAGGAACAAGAGCTGGGAGTCAATAAGTCTCAGTTTCAGGTCAAATGTAAGTACAGGCCTGCTATGCATCTGAAATTGAAAAAGTTATTTGGAAAATTCAGTCAGGTCAATGACTGTGTCTGTGTAATAACATTACCCTTGAATATGTTTCGAGGGTATATTTTTTCTAAGTAAAAATGTGTCGGTAGATTAAATACCCTAGTGGCCACAGTGTGGCTGATATTGTTCATTCATGTACACACTTATAGTGGAAGAACTCTCAAAAGTGAAACAAGATCTTGAGGGTGTGCTAAAAGACGTCCTCCAAGCCATGAGGATTAATCAAGAGGCAGCTACATCTGATGGTGCCATCGATATTGCCAATCTGGAAAGGGTAGCTAATGTAAGTATGTCCCTTGCACTACATCTAATGCTAAATATCACACTTGTCCATTTTAGATATTTTCCTTGTACATTTCGAGCAGTCGACCACAAATTCTATTAGCCTGTTACCTGCTATTATCTCTCATTCAAAACTGGACTTGACCCAACCTGTCTAGTCCTGCGACTACTCATAATGGTTATCAAACACAGCAGCCTACTCCTTAAACACTCATACAGACTGTTTTAATGCAGAGTTAGCATGGTGTCTGGTCTCAACTTATCTGCCATTATGTATGAAGCTCTGTCCCATTAAGATGTGCAAAGTACTTGGACCCACTGTTGATGTCATGCTACGTGACACAAAGTTTTGAGGAACCTCTGAATTACATCACTGCTCAATGCAGATTATTTGGTGGTTTTGTTGGCTTGATCAAAGCGTGAACTTTAGGTTTTCAGCCAAGTGTAGTGATATGAGAGTCCGAACCCCCTAGTCTGAGGCAATGGTTTTCTGCTGGAAAATGATGGATTGTGCCCCAAGTGAGAAGGAATCTCTAGGTCTTGTCAACGAGTCAGGGGAGGGTGAAATGGGAGATAGACAGGCAACTGAGTGAACCATCAGCAGACATTGTACTTTCCCACTAGTGGCAATAGGGAGCTTAGCCAGAAAGCAAAAGTTTTCAATTTAGTAGGAAACCTACGTTCCAGCTCTCACTTATGGTCATGAGCTTTTGAAACTGATCAAAATAATAAGATCCTTAACACAAGCAGTGGAAATTAGTTTCCTCCATAAAAGTGTCAGGGCAACTTGGAGTACAGCCAAATAGAAACCAGGTACCCCACTTGGGAACTCACTGGAGGGATAATAAATACGCCTCAGGATTCCCTACGAGGACCTGAAAAAGTTTGTTTGGGAAAGGGACATCTGGAATACTGCTTAGTCTGCTGCCATGACCTGGCCCTTGTGAGAGGAAGAAAATAGATTGATGGATGAATGGACAGACGCATCAATTCTCAGCTTGGGAATGAAACTGTGGGATAAAAAATAAGTAATAATTGATAAATAAAAACTAATCAGACTTGATCAATTACATAAATTAAAATGCCCTTTCACTGTTTTCTGCTTTATTTCTTTTCATTGACATGTTCATCTCAAATTCGTCTGAAATTAGTGCTCTGAATCAATTTAAACATAATTTTATACATCTTACACATCATTTTTCTAAGATAAATGTCATATATCTGTGGTACCCAACCCAGTGCACGAGTATTATCTGATTTTAACTTTGACTTTTAAAGGTTCAGTGTGTAGAATTTAGTGACATCTAGTGGTAAAGTGTCATGTTGCAGCTGAACACCCCTCACCTCACCCTCCCCTTCAAAACATGAAAGACAACCTGTGGTAACACTATTTTGTCATAAAACTCAAAAAGTGTTTAGTTTGTCCAGTTTTTACTACTGTAAAAAATGGTGTCTTCAGTAGAGAGAACCTGCTCCCGATGTATTTAAGTATTAAAATATAAATGGTCCATTCTTGGGTAAAGAAAACAACAATTGGTACAATTTAGATGATTACACACTAGTAAAAACAACACATGTTGATATTTATTTTTATTTAATAACAATGTATATATCCAATTATTTTATTCAGTTGTTCAGCATCAGTAAATGTATTTTCACTGTTAGGCTGTAACACCACATTTTTATTTGTTATTTTATTTGCATTTTTGTTGCATGTTCAGTGTTAATTTCGTTGACGAAAATTATGAGGAAAACTATTCGTTAACGATCTTTTTTCCATGACGAAGACGAGACGAAGACGTAACGAAAACGGATCTTTGAAAATAAAAACTATGACTAAATCTATTTTAACTTTCGTTGACGAGACGAGACGAGACGAAAATGTTGGTGGTTGACTAAGTCACAATAATTTTTTAAAACATCATCGTATCAGGCCGTCATGAAGTATCAGGAGCGGGCGAGTGTGTGTGTCTGTGTGTGTGTGTGTGTGTGTGTGTGTGTGTGCCCCAGATAGCGCACCGGTCCAGAGGCTCCGCCCCCCGCCCCGCTCACTCGCTCAGAGACACAAGATCAGAGCTCGTTCACGTGGAAACAGTGAAAACACAGAGTTTCTCTGGTCTCAGCTGCTCAGAGATCAGCGCAGCAGCTTCTTGATCAGAGCAGACGCTGCAGGTGGTTTGTACCGAGCTTCAGTTTCTGTGTCCGCCTCCAGCCTGACCTGCTCTCACTTTTTGTTTTCACTTTTAAAACTAAATATATATTTTTAAGCTATTAGGCTGCAGCTATATGTTTTTATTTATTTCAAAAATAGGGTACTTCTTATTTCATACATTTCTCACAAATATTGTGAGGACTCAAATAGCCCTACAAAGTTCTGTGTTTAATTTATTTCAAAGTAGGTCACACTTGACTGTGTATTTTCTTCTCTTCATAAGTGTTCGTTGTTTTCCTTTGTTGTAACAGGTACAAATAGCAATAAAATGTCAAGAGTTTTCTTTATTGTCGTTCTATAATTTCGTAAATGCAACAAACTATAGTTTAGTATGGTACAACTTTATATTAAACTTTATTAGCTTTGTTATCAAATATGTTTTACGGCTCCAGACACATTTTATTTGGGGAAAGAGGGGGAAAAATAAGTAAGTAAAGGTAGCCGACCCCTGCTATAGACCTATGCTGGTAGGGATATCTAATGGACAACCTAAGTACTGCAAGCTAGACTATTATGCAGTTTTAGACACAACACAGGGTCCCTGGGCCTGAGAAGGGAAGAAAAGGAGTTTAATGTGGCTACTAAATGTGACTAAAACTAGACTAAAATGTAATTAGTTTTTCGTCGACTAAGACTAGACTAAAATGTAAATCGTTTTCGTCGACTAAAACTAAGAAGAATAAAAATGACTAAATGTGACTAAAACTAATATGCATTTTCGTCAAAAGACTAAGACTAAGACTAAATCAAAAATAGCTGCCAAAATTAACACTGCATTACTTTTTACATTTTTACATAATGGCATATCATTTAAATGCATCTTTGTGCAATAAAAAATTTACCTGAAGGATATTAATGTAATGAGCTGAAAAACGAGATCCCCATAAAAAATTCAGAACGTACCAGTCGTATGACACATATCTAGCCTCTTTCTCCAATAAGCCATTAGTCTGCCTTATTAAAGCAGAATGGAAAAATTATTATGGATTTCCAAATGCACAGTTTCATTCAGCTCTTGGTTTTTGAGCCACAGTTGGGGGCTGATGAAAATTTTCCCACATTGCCGACTTGAGCGTGTCAAGGATTCTGCAATCTCAAGGTTATCAGTATCACCCAACTTGAGCTAGTTAAACTAGTTTGACTTCTATCTTAGGCATGATTGAACTCGTAGAGTCACATTACACATGCAAAAACAACATTAGAAAACAATAAAATCTGAGTTATGTGTATCCATCTATTGTCCTCCACTTATGTGGTCCAAGTATGGTATCCCAGACGCCCCTTTCCCAAGCCCTACTTTCCAGGCACAGAGAAGGCATCCGGACTTGATGCCTGAACCACTTCAAATTTCCCCTTTCAAGGTGAAAGAGCAGTGGTTCTACTCAGAGCTACTCGGGATGTCTAACCTCCTCACCCTATTTCTAAGGCTGAGCCCAGACACCTGACAGACTAAACTCATTACCACCACTTCTTGATCTTGTTCTTTCAGTTGTTACCCAGTGCTGGAGACCATAGGTGTGATGTGTAATATTTACAGAATAAGCAGCTTGCCCTAACTTAATATTAAACTTGTGATTTATATTTGTTATAAAGTTAATTGTTAAGTTAAAATGTCTTTTGTTATTGTTCGCAGTGGCAGTGGGTTTGAGAATCACGCTTCAGTACAGTGCTTTTACAGTTAGATCTGCTGCCTTGAAAACAATGGGCATACTCCCCTCCCAGGTATTTCAGTTTCTTGGTGAGGCAGAGGGCTGGTCACATAGCAACTAAACACCAACTTGCATCAGATCTTTTGTACAAGTCTAAACAGTAAGCGAATGTGATAGTGGAGGAGCTGTGATGCGGACACTTGTCCTTTCTATTTCACAAACGGGGTTTATTTATTATCCAATATTTACATTTGTTTCAATTGAGATTCAACTGTCATCTTCTTCCACAGGCAATAGATGTCAACATGAGTGGGCAGTCTGAGTCAACCCTGCACCTCCAGCCCCAACTTCATCAGCTCTTAGGAAGAAACGTAGAACTGAGACGGGAACTGAAATTGGCCCAGGAGGAGGCCACAAGCAGCTTTGGTCAGCTCGCCAGTGCAAAAGAAAAGGTACATTCAGACCAGGGCCACACACAGACATTTTAGGGGGAGGGGGGCAGGTGCTCAATTGGGGAAAAAAGGGCACCCTGATCATAATTATTTATTTAAATAAAGTCATACACAATAGCACATCTTTTAACTACACATTTATTAATTCAAGTACCCATATAGACGGAATTTGTTCAACAGAGAACTACAAAATTAGTAGTTCACACAAAAAATATGCTTTCTCTCTTTCTACATGTTTATTACGTTTCTATATAGTAGCCCATGTAAAATATGCACAGGGTGCTGGCTATACATTGCCCCTCTGATGCTTTTCATTTCATAACAGCACAAACTAAATTAAGGGTTTTTCCAACCCTAGTGTTTGCAGACACCAAACATAGCCTTGCTTCTGCTCTGCAGGGTGCTTGATTCACATGCGTGAATTGTGGCAGCTCAAGTTTCTCTTGCCACACACATAAATATAATTTGAAAGGGTTTTCAAAGTCAAGCCGCCAATGAAGGCTGGTTATTCAAAGCCAACTCCAAATGCTTTCAACTGTGTGTCGCAACTCTCTTTTTGAAATCCAAAGCATGAATATTTCACATGAAAGTAGTTAACCACTCACAATTTTCCAATTTACATAATGAAGATTGATAGACACGGTATACAGTCTCTGAGAGCAATTAGCATAGCTGGAATATTTCTTTAGAGAGCCAGTGTTCTCTGTGTTTTACATGTGTTGCTTCTGTTTCCTATAATAGTAGAAATGGGGTAAACAATCTTTTCATCTTGCATTCAGTTTCAATGTAACACAAATGAGTATTTTTTGATCCAGAGCACAAATCAGCAAAATGTTTGTTGGATCTCTCCTCTTAGAATCTGAAAGCCTTACCATGTATCAAAGGCTTTCCTTTAGGCAGCTATCAAGCTCATCTTGAAGTTCTTATTCTGTTATACCACTTTGCGTTTTTTGTGTGTCTTTTTTCTTTCCTCGCTTGCTCTTGAATACTGTTTTACATTATATTCTCATTTCTCTGTTTATTAGTGTGCTTGGCTTTAGTGATTTATGTTTCACAAATACGTATTTGAATGGCACTTGCATTTTCAAAAAAACACCTGATGCCTACAATACTGTTTGTCTTTGTTTGAAGGACAAACAGTACTGTTTGTATTTGTTTGAAGGACAAACAGTATTGTAGGCCTCAGGTGGTTGACAATGACTCTTGCCTAGCAGTTTGGAGTAATGCTGTATTATTGTTCAAACTTTTTCTGAAACTTATTATTTAACTGCCGTTATGTACAAATTACATAAACAGAAATGGGTATTGAGGTTAAAAAAGTATCTATGCTTCTCAGGTGAGACAACTGGAAGGTGAATTGGAACTGCTTAGGAAGTCAAAATGCAGTGGACTAGCTCTCCGACCCCTGACCCTCCCTGAGGGCCTGGAGCCCAGTAGCACTGAGGTCATCAGTTCCTTAAATGAGTATGTTGTTCGACTTCTTCAGGTCAGTGTTGCCATCTTCTGAAGACTTGCATGAAAATAACTAAAATATAAATCAACTACATCTCTTGACTCTCAATTAAATAATATTGGTTCAATGAATCAGGAACTCAAAAACAGGGAGGACCAAAGCAAGACACTTGAAACAACATTGGAAGAATACAAAGAGAAGTTTGCTGTTATCAGCCACCAACAGGGACTCCTCTATAAAGAATACCTGAGGTGGGTAACAATAAAGTTTCTCACAAGTTAATATGAGGTTTGTGACCTGAAGTGCAAAATTTAAGATAGTCTTTTATGTGGGGGCAGGCGTCTGTGCTGCCAGTCCATTTATGAATGTTTTTATTGTGTGTTTTTATCGCTCAGTGAAAAGGCTGAGTGGCAGAAGGAGAAACAGACATTTGAAGATGTGAAGGAAAAACTAGAGGAACAGAAGCAGGTGGACGCTGTTAAAATCCAAGAGTTCAACGTAAGTCAGACCAAAACATTTTTAATGGAACTTAAAGGCTGCAAGGTGCACTGCATTTATGTGTCTCACATAAAGTGCTTTACAGTCTGACATATTCACACGCACACACACACACACACACATGAAAACACTTAAAAACCTGCAATATGGAACTGAATGTATTACAGATAAATCTCTCCCAATTTCTTATGTCCATGTTGTTGTGTCTCCGTCTGATGTTTTCTTCTAACTTGCTGAACATGAAAAACGTATAGCGGGAACAAACCAGTGAACTGTCTTCCAGTTAAAAATATGACGAGACCCCTGAGAATCTAGGATGGCACAGAATACCTTACGAGAAGAATGATTTGAGTTTTGACCTTTGGTGTCTACACATGGTTTTTTAAAGCCTTTGTAAAAGCAGTGAAAGATAACCTGCTGTGCTTCACTTTGCTTATTTTACCTCATGTTGACTCCCCCATCAAACCGTTTCATTGGTGCATGTATCTATTTCAACCATCAGGAGCTGTTAGACACGCTTGAAAAGGATCCAGTGGAAGTCCGGAGACAATTGAGTGAAGCGTTGCGAAAGTTGACTGTGCTGAAGGTGAATGAGAAGAAACTGACACGGCGCTACACCACCCTGCTGGAGCAGGAACAGCACTTGCGCAAGGAGAACAACAAGCTACAGGACGACAGCATCCACATGCAGGCTTCGGTCACTCAGAGGATAGGCTACCTGCAGAGATACAAGGTACAGAGAATCAAGCAAAAACTATTTTATAACCAAACAAATTTACCTAATACTGAAACCAACTCTCACATAATCTATCCAGAGTTGAAGAGCAATTTAAATGAAGCAACCAGTTTTATCCAACGATAATGTGTTAGGTGAAAGTATGTGGTGTTTGGTCTTCAATATCTTCCTCTAATGACAGATAACTTCTTGAATAAAAAAAATGTGCAGGTGCAAAAGAAAAGGCTGCATTTAGTATAGTTGACTTAGCCTTATATTATTTTCATACTGGATATTAAAATGTAAAGGACTTCTGTTATACAGAAATTATAATATTTATCAACTTATAGATTTTGAAAATTTAGACTATAATTTAGGGCGAGAACATTTCATTTAGAGCCCGATCATTAATTACTTTACAGATAACATCAGCTGATACGAACCAGACATATTGGTTTTGGAATTTTTATGTTTCCTAATACAAAAACTTTTACATTTGACGTACAATACAAATTGTATATTTTCCTAATTAACGTTATAAATATTTAGTTGTATTTGTTTCTATTTATTGTTATTTAAGTTCATGGTTTAACTGTAAAATATCAAGCCTCAGTTACATTTCTATAAAAGTTTTTTGAGTAAGACATCATAGGAATCATTTTTTTTTTTTATATATTGGCTGTTATATTTAAATTTAAGTGTTTCACTCCCTAATACTGGCATCGGCATCTGCCCCAATATCCATATTAGTCTGGCTCTAATTTCAATGACCTGTCACAGTCCAAATGCTGTAGAAAATCTTTGTAGATTTTGTGGTAAATATTAAAAAATTTAAAAAGGAATGTAAAAGTAACACTCCTTTTAAAGATCACAAGCAAAGGTCGTGTTTGGCATCGGCCATTATTACCGACATATACTGCTCTTTGTTTTGTCCACAGGAAATGGCTTCATATCAGATAGCAGCACTGCAAAAGGCCTTGGATGATAGTGTGCCCTCATCAAACCTGGAGAAGGCTAACAAACAGTACACAGAACTCACAGTCAAGTACAGAGACATGCTGCAGAGGGACAGCTGCCTCATACAGAGAACCACCAATCTCGAACATTTGGAGGTATTAAAACATGGCAGTCATTACATCTTCAATATACTTACATTTGTAGTTGAATAATAGTAAGGATATTTCTGTTTTTTTCCTGCCTCAGAGTGAAAATGAGTCTCTCCGGGAGCAAATCTCTGCCATGAACAAAGAGCTGGAGATCACTAAGGAGAAAATGAATACGTTGGAGCAGGCATGGGAGAACATCAGTTTAACTGGTAAAAGGGGGATAGTGATCATTATATCAAGTTCTGCCATTTTTATTTAATTGAATGTCTTTATATCATGATTTTTTAAATGTCGTTTAGTGAAAGTCAAACAGCATCACACACATGCACTGTGTGTAATGTGTGAGCGAAGAGGTGAATATAATATTTTCTTGCTGTGTCTGCAGCATGGCTACACGTGCAGTTTAACCTTGACCCACTATGCTTGCTTTGCATTCACATGTCTTTCACCATTTCCTTCCTGTGGGATTCAGAGGAAAATGCGTAGTCTTTTATAAAATGAGGTTCTGGCTATTATTCTTATCAACATACAGTGGGATAATGCTTCAATATTCCTGTCTTAAAAAGTATATTCAGTAAAATGACGTCATAAACAAATATGTCCATCAGAACTCTTACAAATATAATCTGCTCAGCATCGGCTGCATCGGCAGCGTTTAATTTTGGACTAAGAATAGGTCTCAATTGCTTTGATGCAACAAAATAATTGTTTAGCTCAACTCCCAGCCATGATATCTCTAATGATGTTTTCTACTTAATATCAGGAGGTGAAATTGGAATGGATAAGGCAAGCAAGGCATTGGCCAACAATGAAATGGTATCTATTGCCAGACGAATCACCACTCTTGAGATGAAGGAGCTGAACGAGAGGCAGAGAGCGGAGCATGCCCACAGAATGTTTGAACATGTAAGGAATTCCCTCAGACAAATGGAAGAGCGCAACTTAGAGCTGGAGTCCAAGTTTGCAGAGGTAAGGGTATTCAAGAAAGAAGACTGATGACTTTCTCTCACGCAAGTGTGTCAATGTGATTGTTTTTTCAATAAATAGTGCTTGATGATAAAGGCCACAAATTTCCCGCATACACCCAGATACGCAGTGTTATGATAAAGATATTTGTTTTGGAGTAATTTTATGCGATAGGGTGGTGGGAACAAGTATTTAATTGTTTCATCATTTTGGCTTATAGATAAATTCCAAAAACAACAACGCTACTCTGCTACAAGAGTGCCTGTGCCAAATTCGTAGTCATTAAGAGCAGTTTTTCCAAGAATTTGTAATTCCAAGAATTTTATCAAGCAATAATAATATTATTTTTCCTCAGTTGACCCGTATGAACGTAGACGCCCAGAGGATCGAGCGGGAGCTGAGAGATGAGCTGGCAGACAGCATCAGTAAAGCTGTGAGCGATGCTGATAGAGCAAGGATCACAGAGCTGGAGAAGGCTGAGGCTGAGCTCCACATCGAGGTTTCTAAGTAAGTTTAACAATCTGCAGGCCTGAGATAAATCATTAATGTTCTCATGAGATTGAAGTTGCAGTCGTAGAATAATGTTGGAAATATGTACATGTGAATGATATGAGCATAGATGTTTTGTAAGGTCATAGCAGTAGAATGAAGAATTGGTGTGTTAAAGAAACGGCCTGTAAAAGATAAGCTTGTCTAGGTCACATCAGGAGAATATCTCCAATGATCTCACATATGTCATTACCCTGCACGCATGTGTATGGGGATGTGTGCATGTCTTTTACCTAACTTGACGGGATTACTACTTTGGGGATATCTCCAACTTTAGGAACTGATCGTTAGAAAACTACAACATGGTCCACAAACCTTTTTAAAGATACTTCCACAGATAATAGAGAGAATCTAAAGTTTTTTCTACAACCTAGTAGATAAGACATCATCATGTTATCACTATGAAGTCAGAAAAGGCCATTTAGTGCAGCAATGTACTATTAACTTTAGCAATCAATAAGATTAGAGACACTGTATAGCATATTTAGATTAAACGCTCTATCGTCATCATATGGTATATTTACATCATGATGACATCATCATGAAATGGAATTACTACATCTGCCAAGGAGGTTGGGGGCAGAATCCAATATTTAACTTTCTTTAACATTGCAAGATGGAAAGTTCTCTGAGAAATTCTCTGAGAATTATGAGGGAATCTTGGTGGAATCCAAAGATGAGCATATTGTTAATGTGTTTGTATGTGTTGGTAGGTCTTTGCATGCGCTTGTGTGTCTGTGTTTGTGAAAGATATATTTTGTGGCACCAATTAAATCAATGGATATGAAACACTGTAGTGTTCATTATGTATCCAGAGGACTTCAGCTGAGTAGATGGTTCTTCAGTGTGGTGCAGGACACATTGTGCCTCTATCTTATATGATAACAACAAGCCTGCTTGATATACAATATTTATCCTCAGATACTCGACCACTACTGACAATTATCCATCAATTAATTGACCTTCAGTTATGCTACAAAGTGTTTATTCTAATCTATGCTGCTAATAGCCTTATCTTTCTGATGTTCTCCTTTACACGTGGCATGTATTGCACTTCTCTCCGTCCTGGGAGAGGGATCCCTCACATGTGGCTCTCTGAGGTTTCTACGTTCTATTACCCTGTTAAAAGTTTTTTTGTTGTTGTTTGTCCTCACTCTTGTTGACGGTCAAGATGGGCAGAGGATGTGACACCTTGTTTAAGCCCTATGTTTTTAAAAATAAATTTGGTTTGATTTATATGTCACCTACTTCTAATTTAATTTAATTTTATGGTTGGAAGCTGTGACACTTGCCTTTGCACTCTTGTAAGTGTTGTATACCGGTTAATATGCCAGTAAAGACATTAAGTCTAATTTTACATTTCATTAATTTGTTAATGTTTTTTTTTCCCTCTTTTTTTGCAAAGGCTTCAAGGGGTGTCTGATGTGGCTGTGATGCAGGCGTCTGCTCTACAAGCGAGACAACAGTCCAATCAGAGGGAGGTAGAAGTTCTGAGGAGACAAATAATGGACTTCCAGGTAATTGTTTAAAAAATATATATATTCAAACAAAGTGTTTACTCTTGCCTGTCAAGTCAGTTTGAGTACTTTAGGTACTTAAGAATGTGTGAGAATTCATATCATTATATTATAGTATTATCAATATTGGAGAGCTGAACTTGTAAACTTAAGTAATCCAAACACAGACAAACCTGTTTGTGTAGCAAACTGTAAATACTGTTCATTAGTATTTGTGAGTTGTGTGAAAACCCTCTTCTTCAGTGTTGTCTCTGTCCCTCAGTCACATTCAGATGAGAAAGCCCTCATTGCGAAGCTCCACCAGCACATTGTGGCTCTGCAGCTGAGTGAGTCAGCCGCCTTTGCCAAACTGGAGGCTTCCACCTCTCACATTCACAAGTTGGAGGCCTACAAGCTGCGTGCTGAACAGCGGCTGGATGCCAGTGAGCGCACTCTGTTCCTCGCCCGCCAGGAGGGCAGAAATCGGTCCAAGCACCTGCGGCAAACCATCCAATCACTACGGAGGCAGTTTGCCGGAGCGCTGCCGCTCCCCCAGCAGGAAAAGTTCTCTGTGACCATGATGAACCTCCAAGAGGACAGAGCGAAAGCCCAGGAGGAAAAGAGGAAGGCAGAGAACGAGAGGATAAG
This sequence comes from Pleuronectes platessa, assembly GCF_947347685.1. Lineage (NCBI taxonomy): Eukaryota > Metazoa > Chordata > Actinopteri > Pleuronectiformes > Pleuronectidae > Pleuronectes > Pleuronectes platessa. The sequence goes on from NC_070632.1 coordinate 26,258,875, forward strand.
AGCAGAGGGCAGGGTTGAGGAGCTGGAACTGAGGAGTCGAGGGCTGGAGGAGCTCATCTCAACACTGAAGGATGTGAAAGGAGCCCAGAAGGTCAGTTTAGAAAATGTTGTATGTGTAGACACAAAGCGGTCGTCCTCTAACCAGAAGGTCAGCGGTTTGATCCATGTCTTCCTAATCTGCATGCCGAAGGGTCCTTGGGCAAGATACTGAACCCCAAATTGACCCTCATAGAAAAAACAGTGCTGTTTATAGATTCAATGTACTGTATAAATGTGTGTGTGAATGGGAGAATGCAGAAAAAAAAAACTACTGTGAAGAGTTTTGAGTGGTGATAAAGACTAGAAAAGTGCTATATAAATAGAGACAATTTACAAATATTAAAACTAACAAATTATGTTATAGCATAATAATACAAGTACTTGAAATTGGAAGAATAACATTTGGGACTTCTTACCCACAACTTCATTCAAACAGATAACTGAATGGCACAAGAAGATGGAAGAAGCTCGTCTGCAGGAGCTGCGCAAAAGTAGAGAGCTGATGGTCCAGAAGGAGGAGATCAGGTATCTGAAGAACCTTGTGGAACAGCAGGAGCGAAACATCCGGACTCTGGAAGAGGATAATGTGCAGCAAAACACAGTGAGAGGAAAAACCAAACATTTTTACAGACGCTTACAAATGTTATAATCAGGGTTTTTGTAGTTGGATGAATGTGGCATTACTCAATTACAAATATTGGGTAAAAGTGTCGCAACTGAAACCACACTTGTTAAGGAGCTTTTCAGTACATATGTGTATCAGCAGTAATGTAACATACAAGGCTAAAGTAGAAAACTCTTTTTCATCTAAAGCTTCAAGAAGAACACCAGCTCATGTGGGATCAGCGAGAGGTGGAGCTGCAGCGCCAAGTGGATCAGTATGAGAAACACCAAGATGAAATTGTGAGCAGTGTGAAAAAGGTAAGCTACTGTTTAAAGCGGTTGACAAAGAATCCAGTAAAAATTTATGGCAATGCGATACATGATTTTTCAGGGATGGACCGGTTTTCCAGCTCTCTCTCAGTTTTCAATTCAGTCATAAAACTTGGATTTAGTGTAATGATAAATGTATTATATTTACAAATAATGTAATGACATTTGTTTGGGTTGTTTGCAGTTTGATGAAGGAACCAGCTCCCTACCAGACCCCAGTCTACCTCTTGCTCATCAGTTAGACTTTGCTCTGAGTAAAATCAGAGAGCATGTCCGCACCATCTTGGACACACAGGCCACCTGCAAAAGTTTGGATGAGGTATAGTATTCCATCCCTCCTCATAAGTATTCCTTCCATGTCGAGCCCATCATATATTGTTTGAATAATCCTTCACATGCAGAAGTTGAAAGAGAAAGCAGAGGCTCTGTGGAAGGCAGAACAGAACATTGTGTCCAGGGATAAAGTCATCAATGAGTTGCGTCTTCGGCTCCCAGCTGCTGCCAACAGAGAACGCCTCCTGGCTGACCTCGCCAAGCACGAGGAGGGCCAGTCGGATTGTCAGCCTGCCCTCAAGCTGGCTCAGCAGGCCATCAAAGACCTCCAGGGTCGACTTGACAAGAAGGAGGACGTATTAAAGAAATACCAGAACCAGTTGGCTCTAGCCAGAGAGGTACAGTGATGCATGTAGAAGTGCTGGGCGTGCAGTGATTACTAATGCAACAAATCCCCTTTATTAATCCTTAAGTGACTCCTGTGTGGTGTTTAGCAGTGGCCACAGTGTGTTGCAGTGGTTAGGACTGTCACTTCACAGCATGAAGATACTCCTGCTTCCTCCTACAGTCTAAAGACATACAGCTTAGGTTAATTGGGGACCCTTATTTCTCATAGGTGAGAATGTGAGAGTGAATTTATGTCAGCCCTCCCATACACAGGCCTACCTCTTTAAGCCTTGTAAAATGATTTAAATGAAACCATGTGAAATGTTTAGGGGAGAAATTCCTCAAAGATGTCTACAACAGTTTTTTTTATAAGGGGAACAACAAGCTTAATCTTTATAGTCATAGAATTTGGTCAAAAGTACTTTAGTAGTAGATATGTATTAGAAGAGGAGTAGATGTTAAACTTACCAAAATGTATATTCTCAACTAGAAAATACAAGTAAAGTTAAATGAAAGAAAATATTATTAGATAAAAACTAAAGTAAAAGATTTAACAATAATCCAAATGAAAAGCCAGATGAAAAAAATTGGTCTTTAATTTTTAACCATTACCAGCGGTAACATTCTCTGCAGAGCAAGGGCTAAAAAACATAAGGCCGCCTCAGCGGTACTTTTATGGGACACATAAGGAACATTTAAAAGACAACTCTGGAGGATCTCAGTGATTTGGCAAGGACATAAAATGGAAGAAAATCTCTGATGTATGGAGGGGCAAGGCCATTCAAAGTTTTATTGACTAGTAAAAGAACTTAAAAATTTTCTCTAAATAGTACAGGTAGCTGCTGCAGTGTCTTAATCTGAAGGGTAATGTGATCCGTTCTCTCTGTTCTAGTTAAGACTCCAGCTGCAGCACTTTGAATTACAGACAGTTTTTCTTATAGACTTCTCAAGTACTCCAGTTAAAATGAAGTTACAATCTCCTAGATGACTAATAAAGGATGAATGAGCAGTTTTTCGTGGTGCTGGATATCTTTTTGTGGAGGAGCAACTGTATTTAATGAGGATCTTAACTTTCCCAATTATATCATCGACTATGTACTTGATTTAACCAGTGGTTGCTGGAGGAAAGGTTTTCATCCAATTTGCAAACAGCTTCATTGTTTATGTTCTGCTTCACGACAGCAGTCTCTGGACAGTACTTTGTGCCTAAAAAAAAGACGCAGAGATGATCAGAAACAGAACTCTAGTACACGTAATAACCAAGTGCAGTCTATTTCCACAAACATGTGGTGGTGATCCCAGGAAATTCACGGTCCTTTGGTCAATAGTAATTAAACTCCCCATTAACTGTTACTGCCATTGACATTAAAAGCAAATGAAACTACAGGAGAAAATAGTGTCTACGTCACACACTTTTATTTTGTTCCCTGGAATTAAAAAAGCTAAATTTAAGAGAAGAGTAATTAGAGAAGACTCACAATGGGACCGAAGTAGTCAAAGTAAACCAGGCTTCAGTTGAAATGAATTAATTTACATAAAACATTTAGCTTATGGTCAGGAGTGCAAGCGTAAAATGGCTCTGGTTTGGGGCTCATTAACACCAACATTGTATTCCTTATTCACAAGGTTGCATTCATTTCTGTCATAATGTGGAAAGGATGCCTGTGCTCTGTAATTATTAGTACCCATGTTAATGACCATTTGACTGAGTAGGTGTTGTGTGTAAACTGTCAGTCTGTCACTTAAATAAATAGAGAAGAAAAACTTTAAATTGACTATGCCACGGTAGAGTCGTGTTTAGCCACAGCAAGAAGTTTCCTGGTTTGATTCCCCGTTTGATTCCCAGTTCGGGAGGGGTCTTTCTGCGTTATTCCCCCGTTTGCTTGTCTCTGTATGTTGGCCTTGTGATATGCTGGTAACCTGTCGGCGGTGCACCCCGCCTCTTTCCCAATGTCAGCTGGGAATGGCTCCAGCTCCCATTGCAACCCTCAAATAAGATAAGCAGTGTAGATAATGGATGGAAAGACTTCAAAATGTATATTTCACTCCAACTACACCTTGTTGATCCCAGGATCAAGTTGAGATGATAAAGAGACATCAGGAGGAGCTCAGGATTCTACATCAGAAGCTTGACTTGCACTCTGACACGTCATTGGACCGCTTCAAACAGACAGCAATGGTAAGCATTTCTATCTCTTCTTGTTTTATTTATTTATTTATTTATTTTCGGGGTCAACTGTACGCAGTCTACACAGGATTGAGTGTAGATCTCCGAATTTTTGGCCACTCTCAGAGACCAATACACAGTCCCTGTAGTTACACACAGGAAGTGGAAGAAAATAAACTTTAAGATTAACTGGCACACAGAGAGCGAATACCTCTGCCCCGGCCAAACAGTCTCCTTGTTAAACCACATTTAAAAGTCCTTTAAACATGCTGGATATTTTTCATCAACATCCATAAATTATTTTCTTCTACCAAGTTTCATGGTAATCCCTCCAGTTGTTCATGTGTAATCCTGCTAACTAACATGAAGACAGATGAGCAGCGGTAATGCCCATGAAAACACAATTTCCTTGGCAGACAAAACAATGGGAAAACAGGGCTGAAATAGTTCAGCTATCACAATTTTGATACACAACAACATTGTTACATGTAGTTAATGACATCACATTAATATATATATATCCAGAGACGCCTTATTTGAATACAAACAGGTCCTATATTGTATTTCTAAGGATACTGTTTGTATAATGTCATTTTTTTTTCATAGAAAATGATGTAATTCAGAAGATGTTCCAGAGTCTTAGAGCACTGTTGTAAGTGTTTTGTTTAATGCTCCCTTAATCCTTTTCCAGGAGCTAATGAAGAAGCCCACGATCAAAGTGCCGACCTCCAAGCATCTGGAGCGCCTGGCTGAGCTGGAGCAGACCGTGGCTGAGCTGGACCTCTCGCTGTCGTCTGCTACAGAAAAGCTGAAGCTGACCACCGATGAGCTGCAGCGACAGAGGACCGCCATGGAAGCACAGGCTAAGAGACACGCTGATGACATGTCAAAGTAATTATCCCTGAAATTTTGTCTTAGTTTGAGTCAGTGCTTAAGTCTGAAGGTCAAATTATATTAGAATCAGAATCCTTTATATTACCTTTATCTTCATTGTTTTAATAACTACAGTAATTTAAAATCAATACACACAAAAATTCACTCTAAACTGTTGTTTGTTTGAAGGACTTAAATATAGTATTAAATAGTAAATAGGGCTTTTAGTTCAGAAAAATCATTCCTTTTAAATCAATAAATAGAACAGGTTTAGTATTACAGGATTCCATATTTTTGCTTTTGTTATGGATATTTATTCCACATATATTCCACTCAGGGTATTGACCAGCCTTAAGCACAACTTAGAACAAGTTCATCATGTCAGGCAATTTTGAATGAGAGGATTTATACAATGATGGGATACTCAAGATCACCTGATGTTAAGGGTCGAGAAGTTTCATATGAAGCAGCAAAAGCGAAGCAGATTAAAGAGAGCATTCAAGATTTGCTTAGTTCGTTTGTACCATTGGGACACAAGGCCATTCAGCTATATGAGAACGCACCCCATGGCACCAACAGGGGCAAACAAAACATGATTTTAAAGCCGACCAGGTTGAGTCTGTTTGTCTGGTAGAGAATTCACGCTGCTTATGGAAACACAAACTGTTAATAACTCTTATTTGCACTGTAAGAAAAATGTGGTGTAGAAGCCATGGAGATCTAGCAGCCATGCAGAATAAACCTGTATATCCAAATATGTCCGTGCTTCGTAGAAATATAGTGTTTGTCAATAGTCAATATAGCATTTGCAAAATAAATTGTCAACTTGGCCACAATTTCAGAGCCTCTGGGAGCAATGGCCTATATTTGGGGCTTCCATGGTGGAAAATGGATATCCAGGTCAAGACTTAGTCTTCCATTCACTTTACACTGTTAACAGTCTGACCAATTTCTTTACTCAGGAGTCAAACACAAATATCCTTTGTACATGTGTAGGTCCAGATGGCATTTTGGCTCATTTCTATTCCGATAAATGCAGAACCATTAAAAATCTACGAGCCAATGCATTTCAGTCAATGTATTCCCCCTGTTTTGCTTTCAACAGCTACCTCAAATGTAATTGATCAAACTAGAAGGCTTCTAGCCTCAAAATCTTGTCCCTCGCATTCAGATTCTGTGTATTGACCTTAAGAATCTGTTTTGAGATTTGGCCATGACATAAATGGGAGGATTGTGTTGCCTACCAAACAGGGCTGGCAGGTCTGTACCAAAATGATACAATGTCAAGAGTTTTTGAAAACCATATACATTGCCTCGGTTTCATTTTTCTAATAACATTAAACATACAATCTATGTACGTGTGCATTTGTAGCCTTGTATTGGCTTGTATAAGTCCCCCCTTGTTTGCTGCAAGCCAATCTTTAGAGTAAGTATGTACATTTTAAGTGGGTTTTATTTACTCATGGCTACAACCTCTGCAGGGATTAAAAGTTATGTAATTATGCTATAAATCTCTTATAAAAACATACTAACAGAGGGGTTTCTTTGCAGGATAGATGAGCATCATGCTTCCCAGGTGAAGAGTCTGACTGCTGAGACTGAGGATCAGGGAAACCAAATGGCCCTGAAGGAGAAGGAGATGAACTACCTCCGCACTGAGCTGGAGGCCCAGAGGGAGGCCAACGTCCGCTCCCCCAGTAACACCATGAAAAACCTGGTTGAACGACTCAAAGCTCAGCTCGCTCAGAAAGAGAAACAGCTCAAGGTTGTTCATTTATCATATTACTTTTGAATGTACTTTTCTGTTTCATGAAGGTAAATTGTTTGCTCCTGTTGCTTTACAAAAGTAACCAGATATCTTTACTAATGAGGAAATGCTTTCTTTCGTTGGCGTCTTTCCCCAAAAGTGCTTATGTTTCACCCCTTTCCAAAGATGTGCATACCAGGTGGACACATTGAACAAAGAACTTCATACAACAACAAATGAGTGCTTTTGTCTGTGTTTGGTCAGTGTCATGGAGTGGCTGCCTAGTCTAGATGCTTTCTTGCTGTTCGCCCAGTATTTCCTTGTTGGGAAACTTGAAAGAAGCTTATGAATGTTACTTTTATGCTTTTCAGCTTCATAACAAGTAACAACTAAGTAGATCTGGAGATCAGATTTAATGATACACACAGTACAACATTTTTTACCACTGCACTTATCATATTTATCATTAAGGGCATCTCTTTGTTCCCTGTTTTCTCTCAGGCTCTCAGTAAAGCTCTGTTGGAGCTGCGGGCAGAGATGACGTCTGCTGCTGAGCAGCAAGTCATAGCTAATGCTGCACAAAAAGAAGAGAGCCTCAATGTACAGATGCTGATTGACAAGCACACCAAAGACCTGAAGGTGAGGTTTTCATGTGTGTTACATTTCATGGACGACATGTATGGAGAGTTTGCAGGTGGTTTACACAGGTCTGATTTGATTTACTGTCACAATATCCCCGGTAACGTTGGTGAACACATTACACAGGCCAGCCTTGTTGCACAGACAGAATTATTGATAAATTATTTTGTATTAGATTTTAAGACAAGATGTTAAATATCCCTTGAACATCCTCTGAAAAATAAAAGTTACCAACTGCTGTTAGATGTTAGCTGCAGGTATTATCGGCCACCAGCGGGCGTTAGGGACATAACTTCAGTTGTGCACCTTAGCGCCATCAAGTGTTTTGTCCTTGTATCAACGATACAGGCCGAACTTGAGGCTACACTGAGGCTAAAGGTAAATCTGTCTGGCTACTGGCTTGAATGGCAGTACTATGAAAGCCATGTGTCCCGCTCAGTAGATCAGACATCATTACCTTTATGCTTTTTTTAAACTAAATAATTTCCCATTTTAGAACATAGGGCAAGATGGAGAATATCCTTTGTATGTTCTTGAGCCCTAATTAAGAACATAAGAAGTTGGATGTTATCGTGAATGTTGGGGACATTTCTTCAGTTCAAATACCTTAAATCCCTCTTCTCCAAAGGTGCGGTTGCAAGAACTCAATGAAGACCTTCAAGCTGCAAAGGACACCGCCAAGGCAATGAAAGGTCGGGAGAACACCCTGAAAGACGAAGTGGACCAATTGAAACAGGACCTCCAGAGGAGTCATAAAACCCAGAGACGTCTGCAGGCTGAGAGGCAAGAGAAGGAGCAGGAAATTCTGGAGCTCAAGCAACAAACCAAGAGGCTCAGCAGCGCTCTGCAGGTTAGTGTTTGTAAGATGCAACTCATTTTGACTGTAGCGTATTGTTGTCGCTGTGACTGTCACTGGTAATAATACAGTGGTATGCTCAACACCACCCTTTTGATCACCAGACACATGACGTCAGCATAGCATCAAGTTGTCAAGTGATCGGGGTCCTCTGACTCAGGCATGACATTCAGACCTTGAGATATGATCAAATATAATAAAGACAAGCAAAGCCTGCTAGACTCTTCCACAGCATTCTTTTTTAAATTGAGGAATGCATCAAAAATTGACTCATTTGTCTAAGATCTTTAATTCTTCTTGTTTAAGGTTTTGTTGTGGATCAGTGTCACCTAGCATGTACTGTACAGGACTCCTTAGTTTCCCAGGACCTGAGCTTAATCTCCCTCTTATATCTTTAACAAAATGTAATGTGGGGCGACCCGGTCTGAGAACAGTGAGGTGCATGAATGAAAATTCTCTTCTCTGTATTTATGATTAGAATCAACCAGAACCAGATGGGAAGGGGCCGACAGTCGAGAATCTGCAGAAGAAGATCAGGAGGCTGGAGTCTGACTTGGACAAAAGGGCAGAAATGAAACATGTTAAAGATGATCATGGAAAGGTTTGAACATTAATTTAGTCAACATTTAATATTGTTTTAAGGTCTTTATCCTTGGACAGCCTCTGATATTGCATGGTTTATATTAGTGCAATTTCTACTGCCTTCCACTATTAGCGTTGGCTGACTTTTCTCTTAAGCCCTAAATCATTTTTAGTCCCCACTTTCAGTGGTACGTCACAGCAACTGAACCTCAACCAGCGGTGAATGTGTCTGGTCACACTGGCTGCGTGACCAGCACATTGGGATGGGAACATGGAATCAGCAGCGCGAGTAGCTTGGCTTAGTCTCGTGTTGTTGTTGTTGTGGTGAAGGCGTCTGGGCAGAGAAGCTTTGTCATTAATATATATTATTCTCTGACATTCATGTTTGAAAACTGACTCCTCACCATTGCTGATCCACGTTATTTGTGTTTTCTGTTACTAAGCAACCAACTGCCAAGTAGACAATCTGCTTCCTGTCCATAACTGGTCAAATGTTTTAGGTTTTCAGGGGCACGTTCAATCGCAATAAGTTTTTGCTCCAATTTGTTGCCGTTTCTGGGCTAAAATATTGAAATGTCACTCCCTCTACACCGTCAGATATAGGTTAGTTAACTGTAGTTAAGGTTTTAAATTAAAAGTACTTGTTTGACCGATTATTATATTATTTTATTATGCTCTATGACATCATGACATCATTACTATTGAAGCAGTTGTGTAAGACGCTGGTGGAGCGAGAGCCAAATACATTTTAAACAGTTTATTTACGAGGAAGTTAGAGCTTGTTTCTCTTTCTAATTTGTGGTGAGATACTGGATCATACGGTGGCCCTGAGAGCTCAACGAACAGCAACTTAAGAAAACACATGCAAGTTGACAAAACACAAGCAAAGTAAGAAAACATCTTCATCAATTTCACAACACAACACAACACATTACAGAAACGCGCAGCAAATAGACAAACGCCCTGCAAATAGACAAACACCCTGCAAATAGACAAACGCCCTGCAAATAGACAAACGCGCTGCAAATAGACAAATGTGCTGCAAATAGAGAAACGCGCAGCAAATAGTGAAACGCGCTGCAAGTAGAGGAGAAAACACAACGAAGTGTTTCCAGAGGACAGCTAAAAGTGATGGACACTGCTGCCACAAAAACGTCCAATACACCATGCAAATTCAGCCCCTCTGAAGCGGCTGTAGAGTACAGTGTTGAGCATATGTTTCGCGAACGCTGAACATAACGAATCAGTTCTCATAGTATTAACGTGAATGTAACGATGAACTCACGTTCATCGTTACATTCGGCTCCAGAGCCGCGGGTGGCCGAACCCTGTGTGGAACCGAATTTGTATGATGTATTGGACGTTGTATTGGACACCAAAGTGTTTCTGGAAGACTATCCGGCACCTCAGGAGGGGGAAACGGGGAACCATCCAAGCTGTGTACAGTAAGGATGGGACTCTGTTGACCTCAACTGAGGAGGTCGTCGGACGTTGGAAGGAACACTTTGAGGAACTCCTGAATCCAAATAACACGCCCTCTATGTTGGAGGCAGAGCTCGAGGTTGATGGTGTTTCGTCGTCAATTTCCCTGGTGGAGGTCACTGAGGTAGTCAAACATCTCCGCAGTGGCAAAGCCCCAGGGATTGATGAGATCCAGCCAGAAATGCTAAAGGCTCTGGGTGTTGAGGGGCTGTCATGGTTGACACGCCTATTCAACATCGCGTGGGAGTCGGGTACAGTGCCAAAGGAGTGGCAAACCGGGGTGGTGGTTCCCCTGTTCAAAAAGGGGGACCAGAGAGTGTGTACCAATTATCGGGGTATCACACTTCTCAGCCTCCCTGGTAAAGTCTACTCCAAGGTGCTGGAAAGGAGGGTTCGGCCGATCGTCGAACCTCAGATTGAAGAGGAACAATGCGGTTTTCGCCCCGGACGTGGAACTACGGACCAGCTCTTCACTCTCGCAAGGATCCTGGAGGGGGCCTGGGAGTATGCCCATCCGGTCCACTTGTGTTTTGTGGATCTGGAGAAGGCGTATGACCGGGTCCCCCGGGAGAAACTGTGGGAGGTGCTGCGGGAGTATGGGGTAAGGGGGTCTCTCCTCAGGGCCATCCAATCTCTGTACTCCCAAAGCGAGAGCTGTGTTCGGGTCCTCGGCAGCCAGTCAGTTTCGTTCTCAGTGGGTGCTGGTCTCCGCCAGGGCTGCGCCTTGTCACCAATCCTGTTTGTGATATACATGGACAGGATATCGAGGCGTAGTCGTGGTGGGGAGGGGTTGCAGTTCGGTGGTCTGAGGATCTCGTCACTGCTTTTTGCGGATGATGTGGTCCTCATTGGATCATCGGCTTGTGACCTTCAGCACTCACTGGATCGGCTGGCGGCCGAGTGTGAAGCGGCTGGGATGAGGATCAGCACCGCTAAATCTGAGGCCATGACTCTTAGCAGGAAACCGATGGATTGCTTACTCCGGGTAGGAAATGAGTCCTTAGCCCAAGTGAAGGAGTTCAAGTACCTCGGGGTCTTGTTCGCGAGTGAGGGTACTATGGAGCGTGAGATTGGCCGGAGCAGCGGGGGCGGTATTGCGTTCGCTTTACCGCACCGTTGTAACGAAAAGAGAGCTGAGCCGCAAGGCAAAGATCTCGATCTACCGGTCGATCTTCGTTCCTATCCTCACCTATGTTCATGAGGGCTGGGTGATGACCGAAAGGACGAGATCGCGGGTACAAGCGGCCGAGATGAGTTTTCTCAGAAGGGTGGCTGGCGTCTCCCTTAGGGATAGGGTGAGAAGCTCAGTCATCCGTGAGGAACTCGGATTAGAGCCGCTGCTCCTTTACTTAGAAAGGAGTCAGCTGAGGTGGTTCGGGCATCTGGTAAGGATGCCCACTTGGCGCCTCCCTAGGGAGGTTTTTCAGGCACGTCCAGTGGGGAGGAGACCTCGGGGAAGACCCAGGACTAGGTGGAGAGATTATATCTCAACACTGGCCTGGGAACGCCTCGGGATCCCCCCGTCAGAGCTGGTCAATGTGGCCCGGGAAAGGGAAGTCTGGGGCCCCCTGCTTGAGCTGCTCCCCCCGCGACCCGACCCCGGATAAGCGGATGACGATGAGCGATGATGATGATATCTCATGCGATGCATGGATGTTTAAAATAAGCTTGTTTATTTTATCAATAAGTTTATTAATACAATAAACACAATAAATAAACTAGGGGCAATATATTGAAATCTTATTTTTTGGATAAACTCAGCGCCACTCTCTTCCTTTTGGAGTTTGCATGGTTTTAAATATTCTTTTAAGGTTTCTTCCACTGCCAAATAAATCTGGAAATGATTTTCTTCAATTCAGAAAACTGTTTTAAGTGAATTTCTACAGGACGTGATTAAAATAAGGGATATCAAGGATGAATGTTCATTTTTACACCATCAACTCTCTGAGGCTGAAGAAAGAAATGGTATTCCATTTCTTTATGAGAAGACTATCATTTATCTCTTCCTATGATGGAATATCCCTCTGAGGCACCTTGAGGTGTATAATTAAATGTCCACACCTCAGTTTTTTTCCTATTAAAATTATATCCTACATATCTCATACCTGTGAGTCACACAGACCGCAGGGGGTAAAGAAAAAGCTACGCTGGAATGTATGCATTCTTATGCAAGTTAGGTTTTCCTAGACATGTGATTTCTGATAAAGAAAAATTCAGATTATGTTCCCATCCCATCCTGGGTTGTCATCAGCTGCCATGTCCAATTTCAGCTTGTTTTCTATCACGTTCATGGCTGTTGTACTTCTAGTAGCCCCATTCAACATCACAAAACAAAGACACTGGGACTAGTAAAGGCAATTCACAAAACGGAGCTTGCAAATTAAGCTGTCACTCCTTTAGTCGTTGGACCGAAAACCAACATAAAAAATTCCAACTGTTCTGAATTGTATTTATAGTAGCATTGTCATTCTATATGTGTATACTTGTCTTGCAGTCTAAAGAAGAGATTTTGCGGTGGGAGGAGGGTAAGAAATGGCAGGCCAAGATGGACAAAGTGAAGAATTCACTGAAGGAGAAGGAACGTGAGAACGAGTCCATGTCCAAACAGCTCAGCACTCTGAAAGACCTCTACGCCAGGTCAGTGTGAATATCATACCAGAGCTCTTCATCTTTTTGTTTATGTAATAGAATTACTTCAACTGGAGGGGGTAGAAAAACCTAGCAGGCAAAAAAAACAAACATAGAATGACATTATAATTGTCCAAATTTAAAGAAGTCTTTGAATTCCCTGTTTTAACAGTCCCAAACCCTAAGATTCAAGTTCCTTTTATCCTAGACAAACAAATGTGGTAAGCTTCACATTTGAGAAGCTAGAAACCGAAAATGTTTAGTAATTGATTAGTTGTGTAATACCTTTAAGACCAAGGTATTAAGAAAACATTATATCAAATATATGAGAATATCAGTCTAACTATATGAAAGCTACTGCCACTGTCAAGATTGAAATGTCAATCAATGTTCATCACTGTCTTCATTCTGTTCTACTGTGTGTGTGCAGACTGGAGCAAGAGAAGGGCACACTGCAGAAAAAGCTCAAGGCTCGAGGTGTGACTGCTGACCAGGTAGTGGGTGTGAGAGCCACTGAAATGGAGAAGGAACTAGAGGAGCTGAAGAAGAAGAACTTAGACCTGGAGACGCAGATCCTCACCATAAAGTATCTATCAGTCTTTACAAATTCTCTTCATTGCCCTGATTTTAATTTGTTGTTCTGGAGCTATAAGAGCGGAAATTAATGACTAAAAATGTTTTATCTTATATCTTAAATTTCATGGAATTCTCCCAAGTACTTATTTGAAATCATATTATGTTATTATTGTTGGATTCAATGTTATGGATAGAGAGATTGGTAAATTACCTTACATGTATGAATTAGGTCAATGGTGAGGTCAATAATGAATTCATTCTTCATTTATGTAGTACCCTGAAGACATAGGGCTTTACAGTACAATAAATAGGGCAATAAAATAAAAAATAAATAAGGAAATGATAATAAGAGACATGGTAGAATAGAGAGACCAGTGAAGCATAGTTTTCAGAGGATTGTTATTCATGATACTTCACAGTTATGTTAATCAGGAAGTTCCTTTTGATATTTTGCATTTGCCGAGGGGGATATGCCATCTCCTGATCACTGTCTTTCCAACAGCTCCAAGGATGTTCCATAGAAGTACAAAATACTCTGAATACCACTTCCCTGAATTATATTGCTCTCAACACTGGTACAGTTATAAGGCCAGACTCACCAGAAAAGACACCATTATAGTAGTCAAGTCTGCTAGTGATAAAAGGATGATCTCAGTATCTGCCTAGGAGATAAATGGTTGCACTTAAGCAATGTATCTAGGATGATCGAAAGCACTTTTAGTTATATTACTGACATCAGATTCAAAATAAAAATCATAGCCTAAAACGACATCAAGATTTTTTTGGTAGGAGCTTTAGGGGGAGGTAGGAGAGTATAAAAAAATATTTTTAAATAAGTGATATGATTTATGCATTTAACCAGTTTATCATAGTGCTGATGTATTCTCTTGATAATGAAATGTTCAGTTGTGGATCAACAACTTAGCTATGAAAATGAATCCTTTGCTTTCATGATATTTCCTTGGGGCAGCATATAGACTTAACAGAATAGGTTCCAGAGTGGAGCCTAGAGAAACACCACATTTTGTAAACCAAGTTTTTGTTGCTAATCCACCTTTATATTTTGTTTGAACGCGCAGACAACAACAGGCTTTACCTCATGATGATGCCATGGAGAGTCTGATGCTGAAGAACCGCTATCTCGAGGACAGATTCCACACTTTAGAGGGTCAGATGTCCAAAGAGCCTTCGTCAAGACCCTCTGTAAGTGCTCTTCAACATACAAGAAAACAGTAAAACACATGTGTTCTTGAAAACCTAATGTGGGGAAGCAATTAAGCTGCTTTCAGACATAAACTGATATCAGGATAATCTCTTGGCATTCTCTAGAGGTGCCACAAATGTCAAATTGAGAGGCTAAAGACATTCTCCGGAGTTTCTCCTGCCAAACACTAAAAACTCCGGACGCTTGTCCGAATGAGCTCATGTGAGAGTACAGCAGGAGATCCTCCGGGGTATTAACCGCAAGCATGTGGACGTGTTGATGACATTTCTAGCATGCAATCAATGCAAAACCTCAGATATATATATTATAATAATAAGACTAATATCTCAAGATGAAAAAGAGGTAGGAGATGCAGAACAAAGATGTCAGGAGATTTTTTAGGGATAAGGGCTGACGCCACTGTCTATGTGCTATAAACAAAAACCGATGATCTCTGCAGCGAAAGTAATGTCTCATCCTATCTTTGCCTGCTGAGCCAACCTTCACCTGAACGCTGTGGATACTTTTTCTGTTGTTTTTAATGCGTCTGACTAGAGAATCTCCTGCTGCGGCCTCCATAAGTGAAAGGCAATTCCTGAAAACCCCAATATCTGCAAATTATCTGGAGTTCATGTCTGAAAATGGCCTATTATTATTTCTTACAAAAATATTAACACGCAATTTAGTTGGTATCAAATAGTTATTTAGCAAAGATGTTAAACATTCAATAACGTCATTTGACATTCTAAAGATGGGAATTTGCTATTTCTCTGTTTGGCATTATACAGTCCATTTTAACTTTACAACGTTCACTATATTCAGTCATTGTAGATGAAATGTGAAAAACTGATCTTAATTACAAATATAAAATAAAAACAGATTTTATTTGTGTTTCATTGCTTTGCTCTGTACAGCACTTTGTAACTTTGTTTTGAAAATTGTCATATAATTAAAGTTATTATTATTTTTATAATTTATTAAAACGGAGATGACAATACCTCACCATGGTGTCTCATGAAGAGTAATTTTAACTTATCTAAAATAAAATAATAATTCAACCAATGTAAGAAAAGAAAAGATCAAACAAAGACAGAGGAAAACCACAGCTGTGATCTGGTCTGCTGAGGAGAGGAGATCTCCCTGAGGCTGAATTACGGTACTTTACAGGGCAGAGCATGCTGGGCCCAGGTATAGCTCATAGCTGATAACCCTCCATTAAACACCTGTAAAACACAACCACATGGACACAGAGACTCCTGTTACTAAGGTGGACGAGAGTTGTCACAGGGTTAAAAGACGTATTTCTTTCATTGTATTCCAATATTCATTATTCTTTATCCTCTATCTTCATTTATCTCCATTGACACTGGATTCAATGTAATTTATTGCCTTTGAAGGTAAAAAGCTCCTCCTCCCAGGCTTTGAGAGGGATTGGTTCTGTCACTTTTGATGTTGTGGATGGGTCGTTCGAACAGAATGTTACACCCCATCTAGCTGAATCCTCCAGCTGCTCCGTCAGCCCTGAAGCTGTCAAAGACCCCGCTCACCATCAGAGGGCGCCAAAGCAGAGTCACACAGACAGAGAAACTCAAACCAGCTTTGTTGGGGAAGAGGATGTTTGCCTTGACCACGAGCAACCGAGCCCCGATGTAGAAGAAAACTCAGCAGCTGACAAAACCCATGATGAAGTAGATGATGAGACACAAACAGAAGCAGATCATGTAGAAAGCACAAACATCCCATGTGGTTCTGATCTTGATGTGCTTGAAGAAAAAGAAGAAAGCACCTTGCTCTCTCAACCACAGATCGCAAAAGAAACTGGGGCCAAGTCTGATGATCTGTTAGAAAGACCTAGATCCGTTATGTCATCCTCTAAGCCAAGGGCAGCAGCAACAGGCCATGAAACAAGTGAAACTATGACTAAAGAGAGTCCTGCTGAACAAGAGGGTCGAGACACTGATGATGATGATAATGATGATGATGTGAGAATCAGGGCAGAGAAGACACAAGAGGATAATAAGCAGATTGAGCTGAAAGATGAAGCAGTTGAGACTACAAAGGAGGCAACAGAGGAAGATAATCCAGAACAGTCATGTTCAGCAGAACCAGATGTGGAATCCAGCACCACACAGAGCAAACACCTGGGGTTCATTAGAAGAAGAAGGGATGAGTGCATCCGAAAACGAGAAAGCAGATGTCTTAGATATCAAAAGGTACTCCAGGCTTCTATAGTCATCCAAGCTTAAGTGATGTGGTAGCATGGCAGTATATGTGGCCGAGTAGAAGTCAAGGCACTAACAGTAGAAGTGGCTTGTTTGTGTTTGGCTCCCCTGCATTGTCCTTGATGGATGTGGTCGTATGTTTCAGTTTCATGACCCCTAGAACAAGGGCATGGATTTAACAAAGTTGCTGGTTTCCTACACTCCCCTAGTGCTTTTCTTTTTGAGGATGCAATCTCTTCCACCGTAGTAGTTGTAATCACCATACAATGGAAATCCTTTTCTCTGGCTCAGGTTGTATATTTGCTTCCCTCCAGACTTCAGGTAGAGGCACTGGCACACCCTCACAGAGAGATCAAGACCTTCAAAAAGAAAACCTCAAGCTTGCCTCTGAGAACCTGGAGCTGCGCTTTCAGCTGGAGCAGAGCGACAAAGACTTACCGAGACTCAAGGTACTCAGAACAGAGACTGAGAGCAGGCTGTTCAGTGAAATGTTCTAACCAGCTGCTAGCTTCATATTTACCATACAGACATCACTAGGAGCTGGCATCTTTTTCTCATGGTTGAAGATGTTTGTCTTAATGAAATGTTGTGTTCTCTCAACCAATGTGTTGAATTTCACTTTAGTGAATGGAGAGTTTATTCATTGCATCATAAATTTATCTTCAACTTCATTTATTTCAGTTTTTCCAGTGTTTTCAACCCCATGATTCAACCCTGACATGAACTGAAGCGAAAAATGTGTTTTATTTGACTTTATACACCTTTTTTCTGTTTTCTCACAGAACCAAGTTGCAGACCTGAAGGAGATGTGCAGCGCTTTGAAGAAGGAAAAGGCAGAGGTGAAGAAAAACCTGGCTCATATAAGTGGAGTAAGTTAAAGTCACATAATTACCAGCTGTAACAACTGTGTGTGTGTGAAAAAATTTTGTTACCTCCTTTTACACCTTTTTCAGCCCTAATAGTCGTCCTCATGGGATCCAAAGCTCAGGCCTAATGAGGCAAAAATAATGAGGTCCTGGTTAGTACGGGTAAGATGGGAGTTGTGGTTAGGTATGAATTTGTCATGGATAATGTTATGACAGACAGACAGTTTAGATTTAAAGGTTTACACAAAACGGTAGCATGACAAACATGCAAAGTTGTTATAAATCTTAGGTGTGTAAAGAAAGAATGGAAGACTAGGTTTAGAAATCATTTGTATGAACTACTACTGAGTACTCATAGGTGTGGACGTCATTTAGGTATGTGTGATTCCATTACATGATGGATTCTTTTTATTCATAGTTTTCCAAGAAATTACAGAAATAATAAGAGAGAAACCTTAAGATGTCTATAAATGAGGTAGAAAAAGCTCCACTGAGGTTCTCCATTAAATTGTATTTCACCAATGTCCTGTTTATGATGGTCATTGTTTGTCTCATGTTCCTCACCAGTCTGGCCAAAGTGGTAAAACAGTACCTGAACTTGAGAAAACCATTGGGTTGATGAAGAAGGTGGTGGAGAGGGTGCAGAGGGAGAATGAGACGCTGAAGAGGTCCGGTGCACTGGCTAGTCAAGAAAAGGTCTCTGCCTTGGAGCAGGAAAACCAAAACCTTAAGGTTGGTCACCACTTTATGTTTTGTGTCGTACATAAGTGTATCAACTTCTTTTTCTGTTATTACAACTGAGTCAATATTGCACACCCCCGATAGAAACACACTTATACCTATGCTAATGTAGTTATTATGTATTACTGATTATTGGTTGATTATTTGCACAGCCTCTTACTTTTACTCATGACCTGTGCGTGTGGTATAAGCTGCTGGATGCCTACCGTTCTTTCGGGATCAGTAAACTATCCATCTTTTATTTTCTTTTAGGCTGAATATGAGAAGCTCAAGAGCCAAAGTGAAGCTGAGCTGAGATCAAAACTTGAATCTAGGACCAAAGGACTGGAGAAAATAGTGATTGAAAACGAACGTCTACGCAAGGAGATCAAGAGGGTGAATACATGTTACTTCTACAATATGCTATACCTTCAAAAGTACTTTCAGAAGGAAAGTTAAATTATATTTTCCTTTTTTAAAGTGGGTGTTTTTATTTAGTGGTATAACATCCCAATTTAGTTTGTGTAACTACGTGTAAATGTGAGCAGTGTTCCTCCCTGTCAATGGCGTATGGAAATATTTACCCCAGTCAGAGAGAAACTTAATATGACTGAGTTTTAATATGTAATTAATTCTGGTAATTTGTGTGGAACATGGATTTCTCATTTGTAGTAAAACCCTCTGAAAACACACGTCATTGTCCCACCTGATTGTGCATGATTGGTATTGTTAACAGGAAATGGAGGCCGCAGAGAGACTGAGAGGCACCAAAACGCATCTGGAGGTAAACAACGAGAAGCTGGAGGCGGAGCTGGAGGAAACCAAACAGCGGCTGCGTGCAGCTCTGTCCAAACCTGTCTCAGAGGGAACCGACACAAAGACCTGGAAGGCTTCTGTGGTAACAAGGTCAGCAAACAGCTCCCTACGCCGTCCATCTGAGTCTAATTCAAAAGCTTTCACAGCTTTAATGAAGAGTAAACAGTAGAGAGCAGAGTGTGAGACAGCGGTTGTTTGTCTTCCTCTCTGCAGAATGTTTGAAAACAAGATGAAGGAACTGGAGAAGGAGCTCTCCCAGAAGACCTCCAGGCTGTCTGAAGTCAAACAGCAGCTGAAGGAGGCGAGCGAGCGTGAGGAAAGAGCACAGACCAGCATCCGACAGCTTGAAGATCAGGTACATGCTAAGCCACAAGGGTGCTCTGAGACTGCATACCTCTACCAAGGTTAATTCCCTATCTCACTATGTTAAAGCAGTGTTTGTCATTAACTGTCCAGACTGGGGCGAACCTCCATATTCTAATTGGTCCTGTCACAGCCTCATAATTAATCAAAAATGTTTACACTTCTAATGGTAACACATGAGATCTCTAACTTGGTGTATTGCTTTGTTGCTGCATTGTATAGCTTAGTGCAGCGCTATTTGCAGCCTGATCGCTATTGTGCATAAAGTTGTTACCGTCCATGCAGACAATCAGACCTCATTTCAGCTGGAGTTGGGTGCATAAGTACTAAATGAGAATATAACCAGCTTGGTGGAAGTCCTAATCTTTTTGATTAGTCTTTACAGTAAGAGACGTTTTTAAGAGGTCCAACAATTAAGTATTGCACAAGACAAATTTAACAATAAGCAGATGTCATGATATTTAGTCCCCTGAAAGTCAGAGTCCAAAGTCTCCATGGCTCGACCCATCTCATAAACGTGCAGCATGATAGACACTTGTCGCTGTGTCTGCCTGGTTTACAGAAATAGTTAACTGGTTGGTTAACTATATACTTATTTACAAACCTGGTCAACCTCGATTCAGTTAAGGATATTTCATTGTACAACACCAATTTTGCTGGGATATGTGAAACCTCTTAACTCAGTGCATTATTAAAAATATTATAATAGGCTTGTCACGTAGCAAAGATTGTTGGACGATATATTATCCCAGAAAATATTGTCATAAATTACTTTGACATCATTTTAAACCATTGTCTACCACTAGTACTGATAATGTAATAGCATAATCACGCAAATACACCCTTTTAATGAACTAAATTCTTCAGAATATTCAGTCTGACATTTAAATTAGAATTGAAAAAATATTGTAATATCCTAAATACATAAAACATTAATATAATAAACCATAGAACTAAAACAATTAAATATAATGGACTCTAACTGTAAACAAAATTTGCTCTTGAATAAATATGACATAATTTACATGAGCTTTGAATGGTTTTGCAGCGTTTTCTCTAGGATTGTGTGTGGGTGTTTCATAAACTCTGGAGTGAATCAAACAAACAAAAAGTAATCTTCAGTACAGTTCAGGTCCGAATAACTTGTGATGAGTGTTGGTGTTTATTGTAAAAGAGTGAAGTGAGCGCAGGTCATCAGGAGTGTGGAGGGAGGACACTCGGACAGAGACACTCACACGGTACAAAGCAGTTCTGCTCTCTTGAAGCAGCGGTGCTGATCATTTAATAATTGGTGGAAAACCTGTATTCACTATTTGTTTTGCCACTCTTCTTTCATTTATGTTGACAAACGGCCTCATTCCAGTTACAGAGTTCTCCTCTCCTCTTCAATCAATATCTGTCAGTGTGGGTGAGCTGAGCAATCAGACCCAGTGTGTCATATAAAGGGGTTTAAATTGTTATTTGTTTGTCATTTCTCAGGTTGACATGTTTAAAAGCTGCCCCACTGCTGCAAAGACAGATGCTGGACTCACCAAGGAGTTCAGGGCAATGAGGTATGCAAAGCTATGTGCACTGTTGAGTATTGGTAATAATGTAGTAATATTAGGGATGGGCCATATAGTTAATATCATTTTGATCATAAACACATTTGTCCCCATAGTGTTAATATATGCAGAGTGATATATAACCAGATTGGTGTTGAATGAGTGTTGGTTACATTGTGGCAGAACTTCAAGCAGACAGACACTTCAATGGATAATGACTTTCCTTATAATTACATCTTTAAGAGAGTTTATTTGAATCACCATGACTGACCATCTGGAAAACACTATGATCATATCATCACAATACTGTGAAGCCTCTTTCACACTGGGCACAAAACCCAACGACACCCACTAACATCTGGCGTTTTGATTTGGTTTGTCTGTAGTGGGAAAGAGGACTCTTTATCACCAAGTGACTGCAGTAGTCACGGATGTTAATCAGCTGCAGCTCTGGTGGGCAGTGATGTAAACATAACACCCGAGTGACCGTGCACATTTCCTGCACAATGTAATGATGCGTGTCGCAGAAACAGTGAGGGCTCGTCACCTCCATCTCTAACTTCTCCCAATATTTGCCATCTCACCCACAATCACCATCTGTCTGGGTTCCGGCAGCGCTGAAGCCGTATTGAGTTCGGCTTTTTAAGTCACTCACTGGTGGAAAAAACTGACTACCAAATTAATCCATACATAATGTATAGTATATAGCGACAGCAGTATTTTGCTGTTCTGACGAAGTATATTTGTTTGGTTTAGGTAACTTGTGGAAGTTTGATTTGTATGTTTATTTGGTCGTCAGGTTGGTCAACACTGAGCTGCAGCAGGAGAACAGAGATCTGAAGCACAGCCTCAGTGAGTACAGTCAGCGATATGGTGAGACTTCATCAAAACCAGGTGAGACTTCCAAACACACAGCTGCTTCTGTAAAGCAGTGAAATGAAACAGTGTGACATGTGTTTGGTGTTTCTAGTTACTCCGCTGCAATCATACTTGTTTTTCTCTGCACCAGCAATAGCCGTTAGATGGTGGCATTACGTTTTTATGTTTTCCCATTCTTGTGAACAAAATATATCTCTTGCCTTGAGATACACTTTTCAAATTTGATACAAACTTCGGTTGAACTGATTCGATTTTGCTGGTCAAGGTCACTGTGGCCTCACAAAACACGTCTGGTCTCTTAAACATGACATCATAAACTGCTGGTTTTCTGTAAATGTTGGCTTCATTTGGAGCTTTCAAG
The DNA here is from genome assembly GCF_947347685.1 of Pleuronectes platessa. Lineage (NCBI taxonomy): Eukaryota > Metazoa > Chordata > Actinopteri > Pleuronectiformes > Pleuronectidae > Pleuronectes > Pleuronectes platessa. The sequence continues at coordinate 26,281,032 of NC_070632.1, forward strand.
TAATCTGGTCTAAGTTTAATCATTAGCTAATCAAACATCTGAATCTATGTGACGTGAGCAGTCCAGTTGAACATGAGTCACCACCGCTGCCTCTTTTCTTGTGTTCGTAGATCTCGGGAAGCTCAGAAGTCGTCTGCAGGCAGCAGAGATGGAGAAAACAAAACTTCAAGATGAGGTCAACAAGTTGCAGAAAGAACTGGAGAACTTTGACCCGACGTTTTTTGAGGAGATTGAGGACTTGAAATATAACTACAATGTGGAGGTGAAGAAGAACATTGTGCTGGAGGAGCAGCTGAGGAAAGTGTGTGACCGGTTTGGTGTAAAAGTGGAAATGCCCAGTGTTTCCATCAGTTGACACTAGGTTACTGAGCCGTTCAGTGGGCTTAACACGGTTAGAATAAATCTTTGAATTTATCTTTAACTTTAGCGCTTATTTTCAGTTTAGAGCTCAGCTGAACCTTAAAGGGATAGTTCACCCCAAAATGAAAAATGTAATCATTATCTACTCACCACAATGCCATGAAGTATATGGGTGAAGTGTTTGATGCCACACAACACATTTAACGAGTCGCGGGGGGGGGGGGGGGTAAACAGATTCAAACACTTCATCCCTCCCCTCCATCGGCATAGTGGTGGGAATTTTCATCTTTCTTTAATATGGTCCTGAATGAAATGTGTTTGAAAGATTGAGTAGGAACCAAATCATTAAGTTTGACCTTTTAATGTGACACAGCTCCCCCACCCTCTTCCATTAGGCAGCCTTCTATGTTAATGTACTAGTTCTCTGGCTGGTGTAGTAGCATATTTATAAGATTTGTATACTGTACAGTTCTGACATATTGAACTTCAATGTAAGTGTCCTTTGTGAATAAAGTTTTGATACTTATCAGATTGTTTAAATGCTCAGATGATCTTCACTTAGCATTGAAATATAACTGTGACAAAGAATTGATTGTATATAGATGAAACATTTAAGCTTCTAGCTTAAAAAGTTCAGTTTGTCAGTCTTTTTTTATAATTTCTTTTATATATACTGGAAGCATATTCACACTAAAATGCTTATGCAGGATTAAAAAGTTCCAAGCCAGATGAAAGTCGATGCGAGCTGTGCTCTGTGATGATTGAAAAAAAGTATATGTATTTTCAGCACTGAGCAGAAATGCTCAAACGTAGTGATCCATGTAGAGACACTATTCCTGTTTGGCGCTACAGGTTTGATCCAACTTCATGTTCGTGTCAGTGAGCCTGGCCTCTATGAAAACGCAGATGAAGACTGTCAGCTAATTTTGATTGAGGCCCCGGTCACACACATGCAAATGTGAAGGGAATATCGCAGGTCAAAGTTCACCCATGTTGAACTCGATGCGCAGGAACATTGCTGTTGCCTCGACACAGGCAGCTTATCTTTTACCCCCCCTCGCTCACACAGAGTGAACTGAAGGCGAAGGTTCACCTGTGAAGTATTTACATATGTGTGGCGGGGCCCTGACACAAAATAAGCCTTGTTCAGCCTCGGTGTACCTCACGGGTCTCACCTGAAAATAACCTGAAATATTTCATGTTAAATTACTGATCGCTACCTACAGGTCAAACTATCAGGCAGCGATCAGCAAGCTGGTAAATCCTAACAGGATCACAGCAGCTTTAGGAGAGGGAACATTTCATCGTCTCAGCCTGAGGGTTTATGGGTCAAAGTGGACGTCCTGAAGTCGGCTGAAGCTGCATCCATTCAGGGCAGAGAAAGAGGCGAACAAGTCTCTCCTGTTGTTGTCCTCCACCGTCCCGTCCAAGTGAATCCCCACCGACCTGTTCCCAAAGCAGGACTCCCCGTCTGGCCACTTCAGTCCCAGGTGATGACGATGAACCTACCAACAACCAAAGAACAGCTCAACACCTGCACGCCAACATTTAACGATACAGTCTGCCTTCAGGTGACCACTTTTGTACAATTATTATATCATTTCTTATTTCATGTTTTTATATAATTCAAATTTTCACGCTCATCTTTCAGCAAAGTGATAATCCTCTACATCCTTGACAGCTAGTAGATCCAGTTAACTACATTTAACGTGTTGATTCATGTGTGGGGAGTCAAAAAATAAACTGCATTAAAAATTCCACATCTGCATCATCACATAAGTAAGTCCACTTTCATTTTCCTCCAAACTATTCACACTCCATGTGAAATTCCTGAGCCTCATTCCACCTTAAGGAGAGTGCCGTCGCTGCAGTGCCACACGATGCCCTCGACTCGGCTCTCCGGACACTCGTGGAACCAGGAGCGCAGCTGCTTGAAGTCCAGCGGTGGAGGTGTTCTGAATTTAACACTCCCGTGTGACACCAGGAAGTGAACGGGCTGCTTTTTACTCCCCAGTCCTGTCAGGATAGAAAAACCCAACTTCAGTTTCGCACATACAAATATCCTCACACCTAGGATAAACATTCAACTTTATTTCATTTAGTAAACGTTCTCATATCCAACTACTTTTAATGTTTTTTTCCTAAAAGATATTTTTGAAAAGTTTCAATGTGACCAGTTATGACGGGTAAAATTCAGACTAGTTTTATCAAATACACAATGTCCAGTTTGTGAACCTAATTCACATATGTCTTTGATGTCACAGACCTGTTATTAACATCCCTGGACAAATGCTCAGCTCTAAGTTGGTTTGTTCACAAACTCTAAACGTGTCTCCTGTGACCATGACTCAATATGCAATAGTCACAAACATAATTTGTGGTTGCAGAGATAAAACAGTGAATGGTCTGGATTTAAACAGCACTTTTCTAGTCTTGATGACCATTCAAAGCACTTCACATTACAGTTTCTGCTATTCACCCATTCACAGAATTTTTTCTGTCACACATCACTCTCCGTCAACCTTGTGGTGATATGTGATGTTGTCAATGTTGTTTGATGCCTGGTCAAAACCCAAAGCTATTGAGACAACAGATATGATTTGGCATTTGCAGTAGCCAACAGCGCTGGATGTGCGTCACGGCCGAGTTGGCGGTAACTTGTAGGTCAACAGGCAAAGTCATGGCAACAGCCTGCTCTCAATTGTCGAGGACTTATTGCCCTGACCTACGCCAGTGAACATAACAGATGAATCACATAGTAGAGGTCTCTCTACGCTGGTTGGTAACTGGTAGAGTTTATAGTCTGAGGGAGAATAAAAAGGCGTCCTGAATAGGGATGGGCATAATTAATCGACGATCGATTAATTGATCATTAAGAATTTCCTCGATGAAATAATTTTTTCATCGAGGAATTCGCTAATTACACATTTGACCACGGGGGGCAGTGTTTGAAAAAAAAGCCACAGTCCTACTCAGTTACCTGCGACTGGCTGCGAGTTACCGTGTATTTCCATTTCCAAAGTAAACATGAAGAGGTCACGGCGAAGTGTTGCATGGGACCATTTTGAGTTAAAAAATGACTTGGTTCACTGCCAATACTGCGAAGCTATCCCAGAGACTGGGGGAGACGAGGAGCCTGCGTTGTCTGACACGGACGAGGGGAGCGCAAACACCGGAGCCGCGGCCAGGCTAGCCAAGTTAGCACGGAGCTACCTGTGTATCACGGCGACGTCAGTCCCCTCAGAGCGGGTTTTTCGGTCACCAGGCTGCGTTCGCGTCTGACCCCAGAGCGTGTTATCATGCTCATCTGTCTCAACCCAAATCCGTAGGCTGGTGCTGAGGTTGTATGTGAGTTACTGGTTATTTTTATGAAGCTTTCTCGACTCGGTACCTTGTTTGATAGTTTTGAGTTACATTTGGCAAAACCTGTCAGACCTAAGTATTATATATTTGTAGTTGTTGTTTAACATTATGTTTTTTTATATTATTATTATTTTCTTTTGGAGGAAAAAAAAACGAGGGTCAGTTGTGTTTAGTAGCACCGGCTTCTAGCTGTCGGCTCCGCTGCTTAAGATTACGGCAGCGCATACTTTGTTCATCTTGTAATAAAGATCTCAATGAGGAAACACGCTTTTTTTTCCCACTGCATTTTAATGTAGCTTATAAATAGTGAATTTTTTAACTTGAAAATATTAATGATTAATCGAAAATTCGTCATTAACTCTCCCGACGATCGACGAAGACAATTTAATCGAACGCCCATCCATAGTCCTGAAGAACGTCCCTGACTGCAGGAGGAGTCAATCGTCAAACAGTTGAACCGTTTTACAAGAAGAGAGAGTCAGATATTAAATAAAAAAAGTTAGGGCTTAAAGATATTTGGAAAACATGCGATATGCGATAACGTTTAAAGTTGCGATGACCATATGATTTGTGATAAATAAACACAAACCGTCCCTGGCCACTGACACAGAGACCACGGACAGCTCCACCAAGTCTGGGGCAGGCACCAGGGAACCATGCACAGCTCCACTAAGTCCACTTACAGTGTTCATGTGGGATTTTTCACGCATGTTTTGACCGTGAATTCTTTTTTTTCTTTTACATTGTTTGCAGCTCTGTCAGTAATTAACATCCTATCTAGTTTCTCAGTCATTCGCGCTGTGCGTCAAACCAAACCAAGCGCGCCACCATCTCCTCTGGCTCTTCATTCATTCAAGTTATAAAGTCTGTTGTTTTTACTCAGACTGAGTTAACACATTTATCTGATCACATATGTGTGCGTGTGTGGGGTGTAAGAGAGAGAGGAAAGAAGTGAGCGAGCGGCTGACAAATGCGCTGCTCTGAATAAAGACTTTACTCATTAATAAGATAATCGATCATTATGTGATAAATGTTATGGAAGTTTTCTGGAAGCTGGTGAAAGGAGAACTCAGGCAGGAGCTGATGTCTACTGCAGAATGATATAATGTAGACTTGATGCATCAAAGAGACCAGAAGGTGGAACAATATACAATTGCTACATGAGCAACATGAGGAATTGTCACCCCCAAGTCTGAAGATTACTCCCACAGCATCCCAGTATGTCATCCTCTACTTGCATCCCCCATTCTAACAGCATATCCATGAATGGCTAGAGTTTCTGTCACTCTATGTTACATGTAAGTGTTTGCATCCTATAGGATAGTTAAGCCTAAAGTATGCATAAGTAAATCACATTGTGCCCTTACGTCTTGCCACTGGTGAAATTTTGCGAGTTGAAGTTGGTGAAAGTTGAAGTTGGTGCCTCTCTGTCTGGAGCATCTGAATTAGATATGAAAGTCCCTAAGCATAGACACTACAATGTACTGTTGGTTGGTCCTTTATCTATAAACTGAACTTCGGTACCTTTTAGAAGGATGAGGGAGTTAGACTGTGGAATTAGACAGGCACTCTTCTCTTAATGGTGTATAGATATAATATACACTATATACATAATATATAGTGGCATATAGAGTAATGTGAGAGGATGGTAAAAAAAAATCCCTCAAAGATCAGTGATGATAATGTGGCGACAAACAAATCAACTTTAAACTGTATTTTATATAATCAACTGCTCATAGTGATGAATTTTACTCGAGCAAACGCGTTGTTTTAGAATTTAGTCTTGAGCTAGATTTGACGGGGGCCGCCTCGCTCTGTCAAATCTGTTTTTAAATTCTCTACTTTCTCTCCATTCTCTTCTTATTCTCTGCTTCCGACAATTAATCATTGACAGAAAAACCCATCGATCTGAATTTCTTTCACTTAACATATAGGGCAGCAGGAAAAATATTTTTGACATGCAAAGTGTGAATGTGTGGCGGATTAAACACCATTCATCGCAGTTTTTGCGATACATCTATTGCAAACGTTGATAATGCGAGGACGACTGATTTTCAATATATCGTGCAGCCCTAGTAAAAATAATGATAATGTTTCTCTGACCCAACTGTGGCTTATTTGTCACAATTAAAACAGAGTTATACGATTTAAAAAGGTGAACAATTTGTTTTTCTTTTCATGAGGAGCTGAATAGAGACGTCGCTTTGCATTAAAACTGTGACTGGACTTATTAAAGCAAGCAAAAAACATTTGACATTAAACAGCATAGGCTGTTTTGAAACAACAAGCTGTCTACACAATGACGTAGATTCCTGTGGTAGGATATATCACATTACCATAAGGGTTGCCATTCACGTTGGTTCCAATGAGTTCCAGGGTTTGTTCCATGAGGTCAGCCAGCAGGACTGCTACAATTTCTAACATGTCTTCATCGTTAGCCTTGGGCCTGAGAACAAGAGCCACCCCGACTTCATAATCCAGTACAGACGAGTGCCAACAGTACTGCTTGTTGTCCTTCTCCACTGGAACCCAGCCTGAACATTCACAAGAGCAAAATCAGTGTTGCCTTTACACCATGATGATTATCATTTCCATGTGAGAAATTGTACCAGGCTGGTTTTAATACAGCTGCTCAGTAAAATTGTGTCTTAGCAATAGGAATAAGGACAGGGCAATATTATTCCTACATTTTAAGACCTGGTCTCTAAGTCAGCAGGAATGACCAGTAGAGATAACATTTTTTTTCCTTTTTTAGGACACTAGTGCAGTGCCTCATGTAAACCTGCCAGGTTTACATGAGGCAGGCCAAGCAAACATGCTTGGCCTGTTCTTTCAGACACTGAAGTTGAGCTGCGGCATGCAAAGACCTGCTGCAGGACTCAGTCCCCAGAGCCATGAAGCCATGAAGCCACGCTGCTGCGCACTGAGCTGCTCACCGTTTAGTCGGAGTTTATTCATATTGAATATATAATGTGCCCAGATCCCACCACAATCAACATTGTATTTCATTGAGCCCTTAACAATACGCAGAACAAGTGTGTAGCTGATAAGATGAACGTGTCTCGAGAAATGTGAGCCACATACAAGCAGACATTCACTTTCTGGAACCACATAATTCCCTGAGCTCCAGGGAGCTGTCACAGTGTCATAGTTTTACTGTATATTAGTTTTAAAGCTTTGCTACTTTGCACTACTACTAGGTTTTTGACAACAATCCTTATAGGTAACAATATAATTTGTCAATAACCTGGAATGTGTCCGAGGTCATCAGGCATTGGATAGCCGTTGTGATGTTTGACTTGGTGAGCTGGGATCCACGTCTCTGGCACCGTCCTAAAATCCTCCTCTACGTTCCACGTGAAACCTGAAAAAGAGACAGAACCAGTCTAAACCCCCCTGCAAAAAATGGTGATGTGTAATGTAAAAAAAAAAATTGTCCAGAAACCTTTGGCGCTCCTGTGAGTGTGCTGGTACTTCTTGAATCTCTTCTCTGCTTGTTTGTTGGGTTTCCTGTCCAGTCGAGCCCAGAGGTAAGGCTGCCCTACGGAAACAATTAAGACATTAAGTTCATGACATCAGAAGTCACCTTTATCGATCAGGTTTGAAGAACAATGACAGCCCTTTGCTTTAACTGTTAGTATCAACGAGTATCCACCTTAAAACAGAATCAAAACATGAAAGACTTGTCATCGAAAACAGTAACACTCACCTTTGTAGAGTGTGACATAGCAGCAGGTACCGTCCAGTTTTTCTGTGGCAAGTGCACAATCAATGTCAGCCTCCAGAGCAACAGGGTTCACTTGTTCAGTAGCAACAACCCGAAATTGCTACAGACAGAAAGACAGACAGTGTTTAACATTTATATACGTTGGACAGACAACTGCAAGACAAGGTTTCAGCTTCTAGGAAACACCTTTACTGACTTACAAAACCAAGAGAGCAGTTATAAATTAAATGAATCATCCACACGTTGCACAGAGCCAGGAAGAATATTGATATCAGTCCCATCCTATTAACATGTTATGAAACCAAAACAAATTCCATTCATTATTGGTTCATCATTATGCACTGTTTGCCAAAACATTGATCATATTACATTTTCTTTCTAATGACTGACCCCATTTACTACAGACAGGTTTCTGAATGATGTCGTCAAGGAAACATGTGCACACACGGGGGCAGAAATCAGACATCAATAAGTTGTTATGCCTAAAGCTGTGTGAATCCAGAATTTGTGTCAGTGGGAAAATGTTGTTATTATCCCAAGAAGGAAAATTCACCGTAAGACCAGAGAGCAGAATTAGTCGTTTGACTAACCCTAACCCTAACCTGTTTAGAGCTCTGGCTTCTGTTTAGTCTGCGGGTGGTTTTACTGCAGGAGCAAACTGCATTTTTTAAAGTCAGACATCTCCATTATTATACTGTGTGTTAAAGAGTGACTGAAGAATATTCTGTTTGACATTAGGACTGTTTGGTATGAACCAGAGTCTTCTGTGCTCCATCGTTTATTTAGTCACAAATCACTTAAGACAAAGCTTTGTGTTCCTCCACATGGCACAGATGCAAGTAGGTAAATATGCATGTGGACTAGGGCTGAACGATTTGGGAAAATAATCCAATTGCGATTTTTTTCCCCAAATATTGCGATTGCGATTTAATATGCGATTAACGCGGATTAATGCTGATAACTTCCACATTGAATTGCATTTTATGAGTGTAGGAATGCGGCGTTGTTATAGTAAGTGGAGCAGCAGCAGTTTAAGCTCTGTGTCCGTGGATGCAGGCGGCCAGCTGGATGCGCTGGAAGGGCAGCTTGCGGATCAGTAGCTCCGTAGATTCCCGCTCATGTCCGGGTGGTCGTGCAGCGGTATGGAGGCGCCGGGCCTCAGCAGGAACACCCCCATGCTGAACACCTCCATCTCGCAGATGTGCTTGTAGGTGACTGGGGGGCTCTTGAGCCCCGCCGCCCCGGAGCTCGGCTTGCTTTTCCCGGGGAGCGATTTTCAGGTCTACCGCCCGCACCGCGGTCAACAGCGGAATGAGCTCGCTCTGTGAGTCCGACACGTCGGCCGAAGACTTGAGGACCCTGTAGGTGATGCAGCCTTGCTTCGCTATCTTCTTGATCAGAGGAGTTTTGTGGTCCTGCGGCATTCTTGCTGCGGGTGAGGACAGCAGCCCAGTGCCCTACTCTCTTTCGCACGTTTTAATCGCGCACTTTGCGATTAGAAAAATCGCGTTTTATAATATCGCGAGTTTATCGCAAATGCAATTAAACGTTCAGCCCTAATTACCGCCATCTACTGGATCTCAATCTTTCTGCATTGATGTTCTTTAATCTTTATAAAGAAGTGCAGGCAAGGTTTAGGAAATTATGACCTTGTCCTTTAGAGCTCTTTGATCTGTTTGCCGTCTTTGTATGCTTTGATCCTTGTTGCTGCTGAATTCTTTGAAATATGAGTTTGTAAAGGCTTGGGAGAGGAAGTAAATACACTTTGGTGTTGGTTGCAAGCCGACAACCTAGGACCAGTTTATTATCACCAGGAACAAACCGACATCCAGGTGCCAGTCCATCATAGCATGGATCAACGCTCCAACCTGGGAACAGTCTATTATCACCAGGATCAAGCCAACAACCAGGTACCAATCCATCATAACATGGATCACCTCGATCAAGGCGGTGGTCACCAGCGACCAGTCTATTATCACCGGGATCAAGCAGACAACCCGGGACCAGTCTATTATCACCTTTATCAAACCAACAACCTCGGAGCAGTCTCTTATCACCTGGATCAAGGCGGTGGTCACCAGGGACCAGTCTATTATCACCAGGATCAAGCCGACAACCTGGGACCAGTCTATTATCACCTGGATCAAGCCGACAACCTGGGACCAGTCTATTATCACCCGGATCAAGCAGACAACCAGGGACCAGTCTATTATCACCTCGATCAAGCCGACAACCTGGGACCAGACTATTATCAGCAGGATCAAGCCGACAACCTCGGACCAGTCCATTATCAGCAGGATCAAGCCAACAACCTGGGACCAGTCTATTATAACCTGGATCGGGCCGACAACATGGGACCAGTCCATTATCACCCGGATCAAGCCGACAACCAGGGACCAGTCTGTTATCACCTGGATCAAGCCGACAACACGGGACCAGTCTATTATCACTCAGATCAAGCCGACAACCTGGGACCAGTCTATTATCATCCGGATCAAGCCGAAAACCAGGGAGCAGTCTATTATCACCTGGATCAAGCCGACAACCCGGGACCAGTCTGTTATCACCTGGATCAAGCCGACAACCTGGGACCAGTCTACTATCACCTGGATCAAGCCGACAACCTGGGACCAGTCTAATATCACCCGGATCAAGCCGACAACCTGGGACCAGTCTATTATCAGCAGGATCAAGCCGACAACCTGGGACCAGTCTATTATCACCAGGATCAAGCTGACAACCTGGGACCAGTCTATTATCACCAGGATCAAGCAGACAACCTGGGACCAGGATCAAGCAGACAACCTGGGACCAGTCTATTATCACCAGGATCAAGCCGACAACCTGGGACCAGTCTATTATCACCAGGATCAAGCAGACAACCCGGGACCAGTCTATTATCTCCCGGATCAAGCCGACAACCCGGGACCAGTCTATTATCAGCAGGATCAAGCCGACATTCTGGGACCAGTCTATAATCACCAGGATCAAGCAGACAACCTGGGACCAGTCTATTATCACCAGGATCAAGCCGACATCCTGGGACCAGTCTATAATCACCAGGATCAACCAGACAACCTGGGACCAGTCTATTATCAGCAGGATTAAGCCGACATCCTGGGACCAGTCTATTATCACCAGGAACAAGCCGACAACCCGGGACCAGTCTATTATAGACTGGTCCCAGGATGTTGGCTTGATCCTGGTGATAATCGAGGTGATAAGGTTGTCGCAGGTTGTCCCAGGTTGTCGGCTTGATCCAGGTGATAATAGACTGGTCCCAGGTTGTCGGCTTGATCCGGGTGATAATAGACTGGTCCCGGGTTGTCGGCTTGTTCCTGGTGATAATCGAGGTGATAAGGTTGTCGCAGGTTGTCGGCTTGATCCAGGTGATAATAGACTGGTCCCAGGTTGTCGGCTTGATCCGGGTGATAATAGACTGGTCCCGGGTTGTCGGCTTGTTCCTGGTGATAATAGACTGGTCCCAGGTGTCGGCTTAATCCTGCTGATAATAGACTGGTCCCTTTTTTGGCAATTTTTTCAAAATCCTGTGAGCTAGATTGACAACCACATATTCCAAAACTAATATCGGACTAGTAACAGAATCATGGGGATTGGTCAATTAAGCACATTTATAATTATTATGATTCATGTGATCTCTTGCACACCCTAGCTTACCTGTCCATTGTTTCTCTGTCCAATTGGCAGGGACAGGGATATTGTTTTTCTCTGCATATTCAAATGCCAGTTCACGGCACTTAACTGGAGCAAGGCCATGGAACTGGTCAGCTAGTTGTTTCGAGTGTTTGGCAAGCTCCTCCTCCATATCAACCCCAGGCTACTGATTTTACTTTCCCATTCTCTTTCTTTTCATGAATCTTTTGAGGGTTGTCTTATCAATATTTCTATCCCTTCCAGCTTTTCTTAAGGATTTCTTTCATTGCATGACCTCAGCGGCTGCACTCTCCATCTCTGCGAGGGGTGTTTGGCCCCAGGTTGTATTCCTGGTAGGGCTGAACGATTTGGGAAAATAATCTAATTGGGATTTTTCCACCAAATATTGCAATTGCGATTTAATATGTGATTTTTTTATTTTATCCTCTTTTTCGCCCCAAAAATTCACAATACTAGATACATTTACTGTACAATATTCTTTCCCACATTTTAATTTAACGGCTCATTACAGAAACAAGAACAACAAATCAGTGTGCGTTTAAGTAATTTAATTAAAGTCATTGTAAGTAATAACACAAGGCATGCACTTTTTATAACCTGTGTGCAAAATTTACCATCTTGAGAAAAACATTTTTTAAATTATAGGTGTCTTACTGCTCCCAAGTCAGTAACATTTCCAATGTTGGGAAGGATACTTTCAAAACGTATTCCGTTACAGAATACATGCCCAAAAATGTAATCTGTAACGTATTCCGTTACATTAACTAATCTGAGTAACGTATTCTGAATACTTGGATTACTTCCACATTGAATTGCATTTTATAAGTGTAGGAATGCGGCGTTGTTATAGTCAGTGGAGCAGCAGCAGTTTAAGCTCTGTGTGCTCTAATGTGGACAACACAAACAAATATGGAGGAGAGAGAACTATAACAAAGAACACGGTCAATTCATATTGGAGAGGGACAAGGAGCTCATAGCGAAGAGGGACGAGATAATGTGGTCCAGATTTGACAAGTCAAAGTATAACAGTTTTGATCTGAACGGATGTGGTCTAGGTGTTCAAACAATAAAGACGTGAGATGTCCCTTTGTTAAATTTTCATAAATAGAGGTTAGCTTTCACAAATCTGACACTGTTTTAGAGGAATATTTTGCCTTCCAGGGATAATCTGGTCAAGATATGACATGCTTAAGTGTTGTGGATTTTCATCTGGACCTGGTCTGATGGGTTCTCAGTACGAAAATGCTGTTAACTGTTTTGCATTTACACAGATATGCAACAACGGTTTTACAAATCTGAAATAGTTTTAAAGACGCTGTAGCCTCTTGCGGGTAATCTAGTCCAGATTTGACCAGTCTACGTAAAGGGTTATTTGATCTAGACCTGATGCAATGTGGTCTAGATGTGAAAAGGCTGTATTGTCACTTTTTTTGCATGTTCACAAACAAAAAAACTGCTTCACAATTCTAAAACTGTTTAAAATCCTCTTAAAGAGATAATTCACCCATCAACTTAAATTCACACATTATTTACTCACCACTTTGCGTCTAAAACATAAAAATAAAACTGCTCAGACACCTGGATGATACAACAGGAGCAGTATGGAGGCCTGTTACGTTTTTCTGTTGTTTTGTGTCGTCTGAAGCTTTGGTCACTAATTTCTTCAATTGTATTGGATTCTGCTGCAACAGTTTACCCCTAAAACCCCTTGAGTGATTTGTAAATGGTTAATGGTTTTGTATTTATATAGCGCTTCTCTAGTCTTGATGACCACTCAAAGCGCTTTACAGTACAGTTCTACATTCACCCATTCACACATACATTCATACAGTGCATATAATCGCAGCACTTGCTATTCTATGGGCGGCCATTCAGGGTTCAGCATCTTGCCCAAGGACACTTCGGCATGCAGATGGGTCAGACTGGGGATCGAACCGCCGACCTTCAGGTTGGAGGACGACCACTCTACCCCTCAGCCACATACACCCTTTTGTGGATTCAAACCCTTCACCAGCCCCTCAATTGCCATATTGGTGAGTAGATGAGTGAATTTTCATTTCTGGGTGAACTATTCCTTTAAGTCTTTCTGGGATAATTTTGTCCAGATTTGACTAGTCAATGTATAGTGGTTTATTGTTTTAGATATTTTGGGGGGCATTTTTGCCTTTATTTGTATGACCCAGTAAAGTCATTTTCAGACATTTGACTTTCACACATGCACAACACAGCATTTGTTTATATCTATTTGGTCCACGTCCTCCCACTTTCCAGAGATGAAGACAAGAAAAACAGAAAAATGTACTTTTAAATGTTAGTGCTCAACCGAACAGCTCAGGGTGAACGTAAAAAAACATCTTTTTAAATATTTTTAATCAACCAAATCACTTTTTCTCCAGAAGCTCTGCTGCTATGCGACGGTTGTAAGGTCAGTAGGATGTAGGTTTGGAAGCTGGTGAAAGGAAACTCATGCAGCAACTGATGTCTTACGCAGATGCGAGACAGTTTAATGTAGACTTGATGCCTCAAGGCGACCAGAAGGTGAAACAATAATCAAACGCTTGTAGAGTAGCATGAGCAATTGTCACCCCAAAGTCTGAAGATGTCTCCCACAGCCTCCCAGTACATCTTCCTCAACCTCTCTGTCTGGGGGCCTCTAAATTAGATATGAAAGTCCCTGAGCGTAGACAATGTACTGCTAGTTGGCCCTTTGTCTGTAACCTGACTTGGAGAGAAAGGAGCACATGTGAGTGAGACAGGCTCTATTCTCATAATGGTGCTGTACAGATGTTATAAGTGAGGATGGTCAAATAATCCTTCACAAGCAGGACTAGCAGGTACGTTCAACCAGAAAAAGCACGTACTTCACATGAATCTTGCTTGTCCTACCACAATGCATGCTGGTTAGAATTTCAGTCCGACTTCAACAAGCGCTGCAAAAATGCCACGTGACATAAAACACAGCGGGAGCGAAGCTGCTGCAATCAGACTGTGCAGATGTTCCAGCTACAGCACCTTAGGGACTCTGCTCCGATCAGCTAAAAGCTTCACTGACGCACATGAAATTCTTATTCTAAGAATTCAGATGTGTTTTCTGCTTCATGTATCCATAAATGTAAGTTTTTAAAAGTAAAACATACATAGGTTTGTGTGAAGCTATATAACCACTGGCATTGTATCTGTTGGTTTCTGTTATGGTACTTTATGTGTGGCCTAGTGGTAGAGTGGGCGTTCTCCAACATGAAGGTTGCCGATTCAATACCCACTCTTCCCCATCTGCATGCCAAAGTGTCCTTGGAAAGATACTGACAGCCTAAATGGCCCCTCATAAATGTTGAGTGTACTAAAAATGTAAGTCGCTTTGGACAAAATCATCAGCTAAAATGACATGTAATAATGTGAGGATTATACAGAAGAAGAACGTTCTCTCTGATTATTTCTTAAGAGGATGTGATGATTTCATATCCTGTGTATTAACACATGGCCACTTTACACTATAGTTTAATTACATGTTCAGCTGAAAGAAAGTTCTCATTAAACTTCGTTGTTCAAAAACACAAGGATTTCCAAAACATCTGTTTCATCAGCAACGAAATCTGTCGTTGTTCTCGTCTCACTGACGCCACGACAAGTAAAACGTGTCTGACTTGACGTTTTCTGTTTTCTTCCTCTAGCCGCCGGCGGATATGGTCGGTGGATCAACACCGACACAGTCAAGCCAAGTTCATCTCTGCACACATCACCTCATCTCGGTTCAGCCGCAGTGTCGGGGTCCTCTGAAGGATGCGGCCCCTGAGCAGAGCCGGAGGGTCAGTCGGCCCCTGACTTCCTGTCCTCATGGCGGAGTGAGGGGAGCGACAGTAGCTGCTATCAGACTGAATGAGTGTTTAGTGACCAGCTGCAGGCGGGTTAGTGTCAGTGCTGGTAAATAAATGGCGGCCAGCAGAACTCACCTGACTCTCACGTTTTCTGGACTGTTCTTCCTTCACCTCCGTCACAAACACACACGGTATCTTCTGCTGCACGGAGCCCAGGCGCCGCATCTTTCTTTGCGTGTGTGTGTGTGTGTGTGTGTCCCTCTGTCAGTTGGATAATGATCGATGAGAAAACATCAGTTTCTAACGACGCTTCAGCATCATAGACCACATCTGGTCACGTGCTGCGTTTCTTCTTCTCGTTTTAATGTCGCTTTGCCAAAAGTGAAAGGGACTCGTTTACGCCACCGTGCGGTGGAATAATTTTCACAACTCAAGTTAAGTCTGATTCGAATATTTGATATATACTGTAAATATATATATATCATTGTATGATTAATAGATGATATATTAAGTATGTGTATAGTTTCAAACATATTGAGAAAGATCCCTGGATAGGCATGAATATGTTTTACTGTTTAGACTAATAACTTGTGCCATGATATGTTTTTCCACATAAAAAGTTTCAACAATCAATTAATAATAATGAAAACAATCATAAATTACTCCATATTTCAATTCACTAGATCCAGATTTTATTTGGATCTTGCACACACACTTGAACATTAATCTCCTGATCATAACAGATTTGATCAATTAACATCCATTAATAACTCTGAGAGCACAAATAAAATGTTGAAAGATGTGCTCTTTGTCCAAAATCCTTGGGTCCCCACCAAAATGTAATGGGTTCTTCCCTAACCCATACATTCCACATACTTCCACCACGTTTAGGATAATCTGTCCAATAGCTGTTTGCGTAATCCTGTTATAAAGCACCCAACAAAACAATGGAAAGAGGTGAAAACATAACCTGCTTTGGTGGAGGTATTAAAGAAATAGATGACTTTTTTCCCTCCATTAAAAACCCCAGACTCTACAAAATACTGTTCACTGTAAAAGTTAAGATACCATACATCACTGATAATATCCTTTCTGAGTGTGCGTGCACTGGACACTTCAAGTTTCCACAATGCATATGGATCATAAGGGACAAATGAAAGAAAAGCCTACATAACTTGTATAAGTAGGTGTTGAGTCTACACACACTGCCAGAGCAGCTTCACTGCAACTGGCATCTCTTCTAAAACACTCTGAACTCCACTGGTGAGATGAAACACATTCCCTCAATTACTGTCCTGATGATGGTGGTGCAGGGCACTATCTAACACCTCAGGTGGAAATCTCACAGTTCTCCATGGGTATGGATGTGGTGACAGTGAAGGCCATAGGTAAGGGTCATATCATTTTCATATCATCAAAACATTCAATAAGTCCTTGTGTCCAACGGATGGAAGCACTGCAATCCTGTTTCTCCAAATATTTTTTCTTGGTTTTTGTCCGTATCTGTCATTACTTGTAATTTCATCTGTTATATACCATTATATCATTCCATATGCATGCCTCTTTCTGGGGTAATTAACATATTAAAATATATAAGTACTTCTTTAATGTCTTTCATTACTGCTAATGTTGTTCTTGCCATAATTGCATCTATACAGTTTCACCTGCAAACCAAACCTGCAAATTTTTTTGGAATGTGATGGCTGACCTGTGGCCACTCTTGATTTCTGATGGAAAAAAATGCACCGTTTGATAAAAACACTAAGTAGATTTATTTCAAAATTCGAAACGTGCTCTTTATGGACAGATGGACTGAGTCACTGCATCTCGTCAATCTAAGTAAAAGTAAGTTTAGACGAAAAAGCTCTTATACGATGTACAATATTTACAATTACATTGAAAAGTCAAGGAAACCATCAAACCCTTTAGGAAAGAAACCATCTTCGACGAGTCTGTATAAAACCTTTTTTTCTAACATTTGGGTATTATTGCCCATGCATTTGATTTTTGATGTCTGGATTCACACACAGCGTGATATCACTGGAGTACTTCTTGTCTGGTTCTTCATATCCATCACCATCCTCTGCTCCATGTTGACTCCGCAGGTCCAATTCACTGTCTGTGTGCTTCCACATCTCTGTCTCTATGTCGTCTTTCTGCTGCCCCGGACAACAAGATGTGTTCCTTTGAAATAAATAATCATATTAGAAAGATAACAGACTGAATGTGAGCACTGAAAGTTCATCAAATTCAGTAGGAACCTTGATGAGGCTGTAAGATCTACGTCCTTCAACAAAGTTTGTAATAAAAGCTTGGTTTTACTTGTGCAAGGAAAACAGACCTAATGAGAATTAAAGATAGAGGTGACTTCAAACACTTTCTCTCCAGGTTGGATCCACATTTATTATTCTATAACCCAGACTAAAGAAGCGTATTGTCTGCTACATCATTGACTCACAGTTTGTAGTACCACGTGGCACCTGCTGCTGCCAGAAGTAAGAGAATGAGTCCAAGTATGATGAGGGCTGTTGGCACAACTGGAAAATAAACAGAAACTCTGTATTATTTATATCATGTAGTGAAATTCACAGATTCAAGTCCAAGCGGAAGAAATAAGCGGTGTTTACATGCAGTAGACGTATCCTTGATCTCATTTGGGACAAGATGTGTGTTTACCCCAGAATCTGCTGTTTACACGATACAGTAAATGCATTTACATGTGCATTAGCATTATGGTTTTGAGCCTGTGTGTCACATAGGTGTTTAGTCATCTGCCTTGATAAAATGTCTGCTAAGAGCTGCTGCCTGTTGTTAAGACTGTGAATTTGTGACATTCAATATACTGTACTTTAAACCTGATCGCATTTCTAACTTTTACATATTAAGGCGTATTTCCCTCGGACTCATATCACGTAGAGTTTCGGGCAGCTATCCCAAGTTCAGACTGAATTTGTTTTGGGGACAGTCAGTGCAGCCGAGGGAGCAGAAAACATAACTCTACTCAAGGCTAGTTTATGAAACAACATCGAAATATCAGGAGAGGGAGAGTTGTCTAGCAACCGGCAGCGTAGAGTAGTAGCGTGACAGAGACGGCTTCTTGTCACTTCCTGGATTAGTTGACAAGAGGCGGGGGACTACAGCTGTGGACCAATAAGGGAGAACCAAATTGATTTGCGGTGACCCCCCTCAAATCTCTTATAACCAATAACATTAATTATACTGTTATAATTATATCATACCCCTTCTGTTCGGGGCCATTATTAACTACCTATTGCTAACTGATTTAGCCTAGGCTGTTATAATTGTCCATAGCTATGTTGTTCAACTTTCATTGCATATAAATAAATACTTGAATTGGACCAGTCCGACTCATCTCTTATTTAGGATAAACCAACAGGCCTGACAATTTGGTTTATCCTTAATATATGGTGTTTCAATGGAACTTGAATGACACTTGCTATTCATTTTCTTTGGTAACAGTACCCAGGTTTGTGATTATTCTCCAGCGTTCTAGATTTCTCTCCGTTTCAGCTTCTTTCTAATGCTTCTTTCACAAAACCTGGATGAAGTATCAAGAGAATATTCCAGCTGGGATATCCAGGTTCCTGAAACGTTTACATGCTAAAAAAAAACAAAACAGAATGCTGATGCTCATGTAAACACTTTCAGGAAATAATTCTATTCCGCTCTATTCTATTCTGTGAGTTCGATGATGTGGGGCATGAGTGTTCAGTTAATAAGCATTATTTAAACAATACAGCCTGTTACCATAGTACTTTGCAGCTGACCACCGTAGTTCCACTACCTACCATTACAGTCTATAGAACCAATGACTGCTGAAACCTTTAAGACCATTTGTGTTTCTTAACATATGTGTATAATAATCAAATGGTAATTCATCACATATAATAATAAGGCTTTCTTCTCCCAAGGAATAAGATCGAGTTTAGAATAGCACTGTATATCTGTTGAAAGGCACCAAAAGATGAAAATCTAAAGATGAAAGTAGACATGGCCGTACCTCCGAGAGAAGTTTTTGCAGAACTCTCAGACTGAGCAACAGTGTCGACTGTTGGTTTTGAGCTGATGAGGTGAGAGAGAGATGTGGGAATATGGGTGGAGAAAGAATCGTGAGAAGTGGAGGTGGAGGACATCCTAGTAGAAGGGATTGTCTTGACCAGGAGAGCAAAAGCAGATGTCTGCTCAGGGGATTTAGTTGTTTTGGGCTTTCTTGAAGATGGAGCCCTGGTTGTTGATTTAACCATAGGTGTGGTAGGTGTCGGGGTTTGAGTCAGTGAAGTCAGCATGGTTGGAGATGTGAAGGTTCTGGGGACGGCTTTTGTCGTACTCTGAGTTTCCTCTGAATCTGCTGGTGGTGGGATAAAAGGTTCATATTAAAACTTTAATGTTTCTGTAGATTTCTATAGATTATAATTTGTAGAAAGGAAGCAAATAGTAAGAGCCATCGAGTCATACTTTATGACTGTAGAATGATCATGTAACAGGCAGTGCCACCTATTTCGCGACGCAAATGTGATGATCAGTCTTTAAATGCAGCCTCCGAAAGGATGCGGCCCCTGAATATAGAAACAGCTACAGAGTTTTCTATTTTGCTCACATAACACAGTAGTTGGAAGCTTTCGTCAAAGTTTAATTAATAAATGAATATTCAATAAAACCTTTGATTATGCAGGTTAAACTAAACTGTACCTGAGGCATTGAAGCAGAAAACACCAAACGCTTTATCTGGACTTGCCGACCACAGCACCAACCCAATTTTGCCCCGTCCACAGTTATTGTCGGATATAATCCGTGGGATGGCTCCAATCTGTTCTGCAATCCAGCCATATCTGTTAAAACAGTGAATAAAGGCTTGATAACACAATGAATAGACTTGTAAGGTGACTAAATGCATTTTTAAGGTGGAGCTCCAGGTCTATTGACAAGGTGTTACAGGGGTCTACAACTGCATATATGAAATAGTTGGGCAAAGATTTTTGTGGCTTTAGGTTGAGCTGTAAAAATGTGATGGATTGCCTCAGGTGATGTCACTTGCAGCTTTGGTTGGGTCTGAAAACTGCAAGATGATGATGGAACTGTTGAAAGCTGATAAGCATGCTAGGGTCATTCTTGTTAACCGCAGCCAAACTGCTTTTGTCGATAGCTACCGCAGTCCACCAGGTGGCGACAATGAACAGGACTCTATCACAACGATAACAACGTATGAATTGAACAACACTACAACAACAGTAAACATGGAGTAGATTCAAACTCCAATTCAAAATCTGCTGTTGGCTGTGGTTTTGTGTTTTGAAATGGGATCTTTGAGTTTTTTATGAATATTGTTATGATTTAAATCTGTTTTGTTGATTTAGTTTTGATTTATTTAATTTAGCAGGCTATGCATTGTCTTGGCTCTGCGTTATGCTGGTGACCTGACTCTACCCCACTTCTCTCCCAGTCTCAGCCGGGATTGGCTCCAGCCTATGGCTCCAGCTAATCCCCAGTAAACTTCAAAAGTAAGCAGTATATATAATGGATGAATGGATGGACAAACATTGTTGGTTCAATTCCACATATGGCTTAATGGTTTCCAGCCACCCAGTCTTTTTAGGCTTATAATGCACCTTTTTTGCGAGGAGAGGTCAAATTTGATGATGGCAGTTCATAAATATTTCTGCTTAAGACATCATCCATCTCCAGAAAACCATCTTTCCTTCACCCTATCCGATTTCACTGCAGCTAAAGGTACAAGCACTAGTAGCAAAACACGTTCAAAACACCCAAAATGCTGGACAGGAAACAGATTTGACAAATTATTGCAGAGACTGAACAACTAATATAAAATACTGCAGGACTCAACCAGTCAGGCATCTTCAGCAATACAAAGCAATGTATAAGCAGGGACAGTTTGGGGGGTAAAATGGATAAAAAAGGATAAGCGGTACAAATGATGGATTATCCGGTGTTTGTATTTTTTCCAGCTGGTGTTGTTGGCTAAAATGACATAATGCACTTGCTTCAATATGGTTTTGAATAACTGAACAATAGTTAAGTGATGGAATATTTGACCACAATAAAAACGTCAACACTGCACAAGAGCCAGTCTCTTAGCAGGTATTCACAGCTGCATCAGCGCAGCAGTCACCATGTGTTTTCAGCCTACTTGCACATTTCCAGTCCTCGCTGCAACGCTCGCTCCATTTGGTTTTTGGTCGCTATGGTTACATTCAGTAACAAGCAGGCCGCTCTGGCAGAAGTGAAGTTCAACGTGTACTTTCCTCCTTCGATGAGCATGAAGACCCCGGCCACTCTGGGACTGTGAGGAGCTGCTGAAATTATGTGAAGATGCACAAACCCCAAAAGAATGCAGCACCATTAACATGTCATACATAGTTTGTCCTATGCAGTTATGTTCTGGTCCAAAGAACAAACTTAATTCTGGAGTAAATTCTGGATAACATCTCATGTTATACAAAGTTATTAGCTTTCTCTGCTCTTAAAAGCAGCCTACTGTAATTTGTATTAAAATGTCAGTGTAAACTCACTGTGAAATCACTATATACTGTCATATAAACAGTACAGTATGGGTAATAAATAATAAATAGGGACAAAATATAAGTAAACATCTGCAAAAGCTTAATTCCTGCTACAGTTGATTGAAAAAAATGTAATATATAGAATGTTTTTTATTTGTCTGTAACAATAGAACTCAGATTGATGAAATGGATGAAACACAGCAAAGAATGAAAAACAACAAAGAGCAAAGAAGTTTAGAGCCAAAAAATATTCATTCAACAACACATAGTATACCCATTTAAGGGTGACACATTTGAGCATTCATTTTGACGTGAACCCCAGCATTATAAATAAATACACAAATAAATAAATAGATACACAAGTAAATAAATATGCTAATGTTTAGTCAAAACCAAAAAAACACTTACCTCTCATCACATTGGATTCAGAGGCAAGAAAAGAGGCTGCAAAACACACAAGTAATAACTGAGTCAAAATCCAAAGTCTTGCCATGTTTTGTGTTAAAAAACAAGTATAACTGCAAGGAGCGAAGGTGAAGAACCAAATAATGCAAAGGCAGGCAAAAAGCCCTTGAACAAATGTGATGTGGGTGCGAGGAGGAAACAGGAAGCGGAGGTCAAATCTGCTTGACGCCCTGTATCGAGATAACATCCACATCCATATCGGAGAGACCTTGACAGTATATCTTGCTGTGTTTGATCCAAGCCTTGTTGTTCTGATTATCCAATCCTGGATATTCAGTATGATACTTATAACTCATTAAATAACAACTGAGTTCAAACAGTCGTTTTCTATAAGTGTCACTTCAAGAGAGATGCTCAGAGCGTTTCATGAGTCTTTATCAAACCGGTGTTTTTTTCTGTGTTTTCTGTGGTTTTCTCTTTCACCAGCATCTATCATGCAGAGGTATGTTTGCTCTGAAAGGCCTGTCAGCAAGCCGACTTCCTCCACACTGTTCCTGTGCTTCTGTCTTTTCTTCTTAGTGTCTCTTTTTTAAATAACCACTTTCCCTCTTCTTCTCTATAATCACTTCTAACTCTTGTATTATGCTGCGGTGATTTAATATATTTCTTTCATATAATGTGTCTGTAGCCCCATGTTGTAAAAAAAAAATAATAGGATTCAGACCTCTTCACTTTGCTTCAAACTGTACCAATGCAGCGTGTCATCAAAGAAGCCAACAGAAACAACATGGCGTCAGTGGCGTAGCATCTTTGATCTGTTTGCATGTTCAGCATTAGTGACACATTCGGGGACCAGACCTCGAACTTTGACACTGTGTGGGGCACATCCACTTATAATCCCTTGTGTTGATATTGCTTCCACTCATTCATTATTACAGGCCCCACAAAACCCAGTGTGGTACTGTTGACATGATTATATTGTTTTCCCTGACTCAGCTTTCACATTCGATAAAGGGGAAAAAACACATTAGAAATGGGATTGGAGTTACACACAATAAGGAAATAGTTTAAGTTCCATATGTTGTTTGTGCTCTGCATGATTGAATACTGTATATATTCATCTTATTTAACAAAAAGAAAAGGAAATGTACAGTGGGGCATTGATGTCCCAGAATGTAATGTTATTTGTATCTGGTCGAACTGAGCCATCAACTGCTTTCTATGTAAAGATACAGTGGTGTGATACTGCATGTGAGTGCTGGTGCATGCATGAGGTCGCTCCACTGTTTATTAAGTAATTATGTAACATCATGAACACAGCGGCCCACCATGGGGCTTTTATGTATGTAGATTGTATTTTTATATCTGAAATGAAAAACAAATTTTCCACCATTTTGAATCATCTAACTCTGTTTTAATTGTGACAAATAAGTCACAGTTGTGTCAGAGATACACTATCATTATTTTTACTAGGGCTGCATGAGTTCAGATTATAGATAAAGGACCAACCACCAGTATATTGTAGTGTCTACACTCAGGGACTGTCATATCTAATTCAGATGTGCCAGACAGAGAGGCACGAACTTCCACTCACTTAATTTCACCAGTGGCAAGACATAAGGACCCAATATGGTGCAGCCTTGCATAGTTTAGGCATAACTATCCAATAGGATGCAAACACCTACATGTGACAGACATTCTAGCCATTCATGGATGTGCTGTTAAAATGGGTGACGCAAGTAGAGGAAGATATATGGGGATGCTGTGGGAGACATCTTCAGACTTGGGGGTGACAATTTCTCATGTTACTCTGGTAGCGTTTGTATATTGTTTCACCTTCTGGTCTCTTTGATGCATCAAGTCTACATTAAATTATTCTGCAGAAGACATCAGTGCTGCCTGAGATCTCCTTTCACCAGCTTCCAGAAAACTTCCATAACATAAGTTATGTTGTTTATACCAAGTCTGAGCACTGTGTCACTGTGTGCGTGTGAAGCACGAGAATGCAAAAGAGAGGCAGAGAATGTGGACACGTAGCCCAGACCAAATGTTGTCCGGTGTGATCAGGTATATCTGCTCTGAGTGCGTTCAGGCCTGTAGGGGAGAGCGGGGTAATGTGGGACATTTTTTACATTTACTCCCCTCTAGGCGAGCTAAAATGATATATCAGTAAAATGTACACATTTCCCATTAATTCAGGATATTTTCTAGCAATGGAAATGATCAGAATGTCTTCAGGACAAAGGGCAGTGAAAATATGATTGTTTAAAAAAAAGTGGTCTTGTGTCCCACTTTACCCTGGCTACGGGGTAAAGTGGGACACTTACTTTTTCCACTTTAAAACTACCATAACAACACATGTTGTAATAGTTAAAATCCTGACAACCACACATTCCAAAACTAATAACGACTAGTAACAGAATCATGGGGATTGGTCAATTAAGCACATTTATGATTATTATGATTCATGTGATCTCTTGCACACCCTAACTTACCTGCACAGGGACAGGGATATTGTTTTTCTCTGCGTATTCAAATGCCAGTTCACGGCACTTAACTGGAGCAAGGCCATGGAACTGGTCAGCTAGTTGTTTCAAGTGTTTGGCAAGCTCCTCCTCCATCTCATCTGTGAATATTCTCTTTGCCTCAGCTACTGCACCCCAGGCTACTGATTTTAATTTCCCTTTCTCTTTTTTCTTTATGAATCTTTTGAGGGCTGTCTTATCAATATTTCTATCCCTTCCAGCTTTTCTTAAGGACTTCTTTCCTTGCATGACCTCAGCGGCTGCACTCTCCATCTCTGCGAGGGGTGTTTGGCCCCAGGTTGTCTTCCTGGTGTATAGTTTCTTGGCATGATGGCTTTTCTACAATGTTTATGACATTAAAAATAAAACATATATAATGTAATATAACACTAGAATATGTTTAAGACTAAACTTAACTTGTGCTTCATGGTGGGGTAAAGTGACACTGTCCCACATTACCCCACAGCATTTGTCCCACTTTACCCCACAGCCACAATTTTAGAAAAACAACATCTTTTAACAATTCAGCCTAATCTTCAGCTAGCATCGATCACATGGTTTTATATGTTGGAAGTTCACCAACATGTATGATATAAGTTTTTCTACCTGATTCAATTTGTTTTGACACAACAGTTGATTAAGTTCAAAGCAAGAAAATTTACTTTTACATGCAAAAAACACATTTTTGTGAAAAAACCTACTTTCCACAGCACCAGCACCAACTTCTACTTCATGGCAAGGGGGGAATGGGAGGGGCTTGAAAACATGATAGTCACATGACCACAAATGTGTTCCGTTGCCTAGATACAGGGGGTGTTTCACATCACCCGATGTCCCACATTACCCCGCTCTCCCCTACTGACATTGGATCACAAAACCACATGTTGAAACCAGGTGTGCGCAGGGCATATGTCTTCAGACAGGCCTCCTTTGCCCCGGCTGTCCCACACACTCTTCTGCAACAGAACTGTTGCGTGAAGCAGAGGGCTTCTTGCCCCCAGAGTTTCCGAGCAGATAAGAACACGACTGTCCGTGCCAGCAGTTCAAACGGCTCAGGACCACCGCTCTCCTCAGACATGGTTATTTCAGACACATCTGAAGCGTGAAGGTGCGTTCGATATAAGCAAGTGTTGTGGTGATTTGATGCTGGTGCTAGTCTGACATCTAGTGGGAGTGAATAATGTATATATTGTGGCGTGCACTCAGGGGTGTGTCCTCTCACCCAGTGGGTTGATGGGTAATGTTAGAGGTTTTAGCTATATATACTTCCCGTATGGGGAACATGTGTTCTTCTGAATAAACCACAGTAAACAGTACCTGCGTCTCTGCCTTTCCTTGTCTTGCCACATTGGTGACCCCGACGTGATTTTTTGGACATGTTCGAGGTAGAGGAGGATAGTGTCCCTTCCTCATCGGGGGAAGACGTATTTTCTTCCCCGGCGCCCGTGGACCGTGTCTCCACAACGACCATGGCGCCGCAGCTTCCGCGACCGGCCAGCTCCGCGGGGCACGTTAAACTGCCGGAGTTTTGGCAGAACGACCCCGCGCCGTGGTTTCTGCACGTCGAGGCTCTTTTCCATCTGCGAGGAGTAACGGCAGACGACTCCAGGTATTTTTTGGTGGTCGCGGCTTTGGACCAGCAATCCACCCGGCGCGTGATGCAGCTCCTGCGAGCCCCGCCGCTGCGCGGAAAGTACGCCGCCCTCAAGCAGCTTCTCCTCCGTCGCTACAGCTTGTCAGCCGCGGAGAGAGCGGACAAGCTACTGTCGCTTCCCGGTTTGGGCGATGGTTCGGCAGTGGACCTGATGGACGAGATGCTGTCGTTGCTGGGCTCCGAGGATGATGGTTTCCTTTTCCCGCACATCTTTCTGCGTCAGCTCCCGCTGCAGGTGCGAGCAGCCCTCGCCAACTCTTCTTGTTTGGCGGCCGGCGACTTCCGTGGATTGGCTGAGCAGGCGGACCGGATCCTGCTGACTTCGAGGAACGTCTCCGTGCAGAGTGTGGCCGTGGAGTCCTTGCAGCCGACGTTGGAGGACGAGGTTCCGGCATTGACGGCTGCAGTTTCCACCCGCAGACAGCGCGGCCAGCTGTGTTTCTTCCATCAGCGCTTCGGCAGCAAGGCGCGCCGCTGCGTTCCTCCGTGCGCGTTCGAGGCACCGGGAAACGGAAGAGCCGGCGCTCGGTAGCAGCCGTGGGCGCTGGCGAGCAAGAGGAGCTGCTGTTCGTTCATGACTCCATATCAGGTAATCAGTTCCTGGTGGACTCCGGCTCGCAGAAGAGCCTTCTCCCTCCTGCAGCTACGGACCTCTCGGCCTGTGGCAGTGGTCCGCGTCTGACAGCGGCTAACGGTTCGGCTATAGAGACGTTTGGTACAAAGTCTGTGACTGTGTGTTTCAATGGACGCAAATTTCTGTGTGACTTTGTTGTAGCTTCCATAACGGTTCCTATTATCGGAGCAGATTTTCTGTGCACTAATGGGTTGTTAGTGGATGTAGCTAATCGCAGGCTCATTGATGCTGTGTCTTTTTCGTCTTTTCCGTGTCAGACAGGGGGACCCGGGCCGTTAACACACGCTAATTTCGCGGCGTCAAAGGATGTCTTCCAGCGCTTACTGGCGGAATTTCCTTCGCTGACAACGCCCGCATTTTCTGCCGCGGTTACTAAACACGGCGTGGAACTTTTCATTCCCACTGCGGGTACGCCCGTTTTCGCACGTTCGCGTCGACTCGACACCGTGAAGTTAGCCACCGCGAAGGAGGAGTTTGCTACCATGGAGCGTTTGGGGATCGTTAGGCGGTCCAACAGCCCGTGGGCTTCGCCGCTCCACATGGTGCCCAAGGCGGACGGGTCTTGGCGGCCGTGCGGTGACTTCCGCCGTTTAAATAACATCACGGCCCATGACCGTTATCCCATTCCACATGTTCAGGATTTTTCGATTCGTTTGGCGGGCATGACAATTTTTTCTAAAATCGATTTGGTGCGAGGTTATCATCAGGTGCCTGTGCGGGCAGAGGACGTGCCCAAGACTGCAGTCATTACACCGTTTGGGCTTTTCGAGTTCCTGCGAATGCCGTTCGGCCTTAAAGGCGCAGCGCAGACGTTTCAGCGCTTGATGGACTCGGTGTTACGTGACCTCGCGTTTGTTTTCGTCTATTTGGACGACATCTTGGTGGCCAGCCCGTCGGTTGATGAGCATTTGTCGCACCTTAGGCAGGTTTTCCAGCGCCTTGATGGACATGGTCTCATTGTCAACACAGCCAAGTGCCAGTTTGGGCTGTCTGTCATAGACTTTTTGGGCCATCGCATTTCGTCGCAGGGTGCGGTTCCTTTGCCCTCGAAGGTGTATGCAGTTGCGGATTTTCCCCGTCCAGTCTCGGTCAGGTCGCTACAGGAGTTTTTGGGCATGGTAAACTTTTACAATCGTTTCTTGCCTCGTGCGGCCCAACTCCTGCAACCATTGTATGGTGCTTTGAAGCTTAGGAAAGCCAAGGACCAGGTTGACTGGACCCCTGTGAGGATCCAGGCTTTTGAGGGGGCTAAGGCTGCCCTGGCTAACGCGGCGCTTCTGGCGCACCCCGCGTCTCGGGCGCCCATTGCCCTCACGACCGATGCTTCGGATGTGGCTGTCGGTGCAGTTGTTGAACAGCGTGTTGCGGGTGCGTGGCAGCCCCTTGCATTTTTTAGCCGCGGTTTGCGAGACAGTGAGCGAAAATACAGCGTGTTTGACCGGGAACTGTTAGCGTTGTACCTGGCTACGCGTCATTTCCGTTTCCTGCTGGAAGGCCGCCCTTTCACAGCCTATGTTGACCACAAACCATTGACGTTTGCTATGGCGAAGGTGACAGAGCCATGGTCTGCTCGCCAGCAGCGCCATCTAGCGGCGATTTCCGAATTCACAACGGACATCCAACATGTGGCGGGTAAAGCTAACCCGGTGGCAGACTGCCTGTCGCGGGTGCTGGTGTGCCCTGTGCATCTTGGGGTTGATTTTTCAGCACTGGCTGCCGATCAACCTGGGGACCCGGGTATCGTTGCACTGAGAGCGGCGAGTACCGGTCTGGAGCTGGAGGAGGCAGTGGTGCAAAATGGTGGGCCTGCCCTCCTTTGCGACGTCTCCACGGGCCGCCCCCGCCCGGTGGTGCCGGTTTACTTGGCGCCGTCGGGTCTTTGATATGGTGCACTCTCTTTCTCATCCGGGTGTCCGGGCGTCGGTGAAGTTGGTGTCTTCGAAGTTTGTGTGGCCTGGCCTTCGCAAAGAGGTCAAAGAGTGGGCGGCCACATGTGTGGCGTGTCAGCGCGCAAAAGTTCACCAGCACACTAGGGCGCCCCTCGAGCCGTTTTTGATTCCGGCCAAGCGTTTTGATCATGTGCATGTCGACCTTGTGGGGCCTTTTCCCCCTTCCCAGGGTTTTACACATCTCCTTACCATGGTAGATCGGACCACTAGGTGGCCAGAGGCGGTTCCTCTGTCTTCCACGACATCTGCGGACGTGGCACGCGCTTTTCTTTCAGCTTGGGTCTCACGTTTTGGTGCACCGTCTGATATCACCTCTGACAGAGGCCCGCAGTTCATTTCGGATCTCTGGTCGGCGCTAGCAAAGTCTCTGGGCACACAGGTTCACCGTACCACTGCCTACCACCCCCAGGCTAACGGCTTGTGTGAACGTTTTCACCGGTCGCTTAAGGCGTCATTGCGGGCTGCGCTCTCAGACGCGAACTGGTTGGATCGGTTGCCGTGGGTGATGCTCGGGTTGCGCTCGGCTCCTAAGGCTGACCTGGATGCCTCGCCTGCGGAGTTGGTGCTCGGTCAGCCGCTCCGCGTCCCAGGGGAGTTTCTGCCTCAGAGCTCGGCCCCCTTTCCGTTTCCTGTTGCGCGTCCTGCGTCACAGGCCGCTTGTGCACCGGTGCCCGTGCATCATTTTTCTCCTCGGTCTTTCGTGCCAACGGATCTCGCGACCGCTCGGTTTGTTTTCGTGCGTCACGATGCTCACCGGTTTCCCCTCCAGCCCCCGTATGACGGCCCGTTTAGAGTGTTAGAGGCGGGTTCTAAAAGTTTCATTCTGGACATGGGCGGGCGAAGGGAGCGCATTTCGTTAGACAGGCTTAAGCCAGCTCATCTGTTGGCCGGCGAAGAGGTGCTACCGGCCCGGGTTCCCCGTCGTGGTCGCCCCCCTTCTAAGACCCCTGTGTTGTTTTCTCCAGTTGTGCCTCCTGATCCTGTTGTAAATGATGTGCCTTCTGCCTGTTCCACCCCTGCGTTTGCGGACGGGGGTCGGCGTAGCCGTTATGGTCGCCTCGTTAAAACCCCTGAGAGGTACTGACTTTTGTCCCATTTGTTTTTCTCCCTCTGGGTGTTCGGGGGGGGGCTGTGTGGCGTGCACTCAGGGGTGTGTCCTCTCACCCAGTGGGTTGATGGGTAATGTTAGAGGTTTTAGCTATATATACTTCCCGTATGGGGAACATGTGTTCTTCTGAATAAACCACAGTAAACAGTACCTGCGTCTCTGCCTTTCCTTGTCTTGCCACAATATAACCTTTAAACTAAGATGAACCAAACTAGTCTTGTCTGCTCTTTAGATACACTAGGTGTGTGGAGGAAAGACATGAGAGAGGGCATTACATCAAAGTGTAAAAACAGCTGACCGTGTCAAAGTCAGGCAGAGTGAAAGCACATGTATTATGTCTTCTGTCTCATTCACCAGGCAGGATGAGGAAACTGGGACATCAAACAGGCAAAGTGGGCAACAGTTTTAAAGTCCAGCTTAGGAATCTTATTCATTTCTAATTCAGTTAAATCCACGTTAATGTGCACCACTACATTTTGAAGGGTTTAATATCAGTAGTTTGACATAAAAACTAAAATAACTTTCTTGCCGAAGGTTGGATTAGAAGACTGATACCACACTCTCATATCTGTCAGTTGAAGTCACAGCCAGCCATCAATTAGCTTAGCTTAGCCCAAAGACAGGAACAGGAGAGGCTGCCCTAGGAAACAAAATTCTATTTCTCATTTGTTTTATTGATGTAGACATTTCTCAGAGCTTTAATAAAAGGGTTCTAAAACGTCTTTAAACATGGACTTTGAAGTTTTTGTCAGATGAAATAAGCACTGAAATAAGATGAAACCTCAATATTCTTAGCTCAATGAAGTGCTTAACATTTCACATTATTTTCATTCCAGGTATTCAACCAGCCTCTTTTTCATTCGAACGTCTGCATGCCTCTCTGATCTCTGCAGCCCAGCATTAGGAAGACCTATATTTTGAGAAAATAGAGGTCTCTTCCCTGTCACTCTGAAGGATTTATTTTCACTTAATCATCACTTGCTGACAGCAAGGATGTTTTGATATACAGTGGTGCAGAAGGTCAGGGAGTTCACCTAATCCCTCTTTCCTGACTCAGTAAATGTCATGTGAACAATGGGGCTTCCTGCATGCTTCCGGCTCCAGCGTGGATAACTGGGGTCAGGCTGTAAAGAGAGAGAGAGCATGGAGGAGAGGCTAAATGGTCAGAGTTCGCTGGTCAAGAGGAGTACAAGTCTCGTCTCACTCAACGGGAGTGAAAAGTATGACTGAGGGATGAAAGTGCAGCAATTTCCTTCCACATCATTGCAGAATGTTGTCTTTGGGGACAAAAGCAGATTGTAATTGAAACAGTTTTTTCAAGACTTTTCTCTATCCAAATGTTTGCCCTGTTTCTCCTTATTGTAACAATGTTTTAAAGAAATACACATGCACTGAACAAAGAATACTGTTGTTATTGTTCACGTCATGGCATCTTAACTGTTGTCAACCTCTTGAGAGATACTTTAATAGAATGCCTCGCTCCAGGTTTAAAATCTGTGCACCAGCTTAACTGGTATGTGAGCAGATCATTTGGATTCTCTCAAGGAGATATATTATGCTTTGAGTTTTTCTCTCCTCTTTTGTGTTATATAGGTTTTTGTGTATGTAGAATCTCTGCAAAATGAAAAAGGCCAGAGTCTGTGATAAAGGGAGCTCCTGACCGACTACTCTGACCAATACTTCCAGGGTATCATGACGTGACATCACTGATGGCATCAATGTGCTCTACCTTTGCATAAGGCTTGTCCAGTACTAGTTTGCCACATAATAACCTTTCCTGCAAATGCTGGAACGAATCACAACAGAGAGGTCCAGCTGGCCAATCAGAGCAGTCTGGGATTATGCAAGAGGAGGGGCTTAAAGAGACGGGAACTAAAACACTAAAAAACGTTTTAGACAAAGGCTGAAAAGAGGAGCTGCAGCAGTGGACAGAGAATGGTGTGTTTACTGAACATTAGGGCAAATTGAAATAAGGAACTTTAATATCAGCATTATATGTGCCATTTGAAGTACAATCCAGCATTTGCATTATATAATCTGCTGCTTCTCTTGAAATTATCAATCAATTCTTACATACAACAACCATTACAAATTGATTTGTATTATCCCATGTGAAATAAAGATGTGGTTAGGCTAAAGCACAAGATACTAAGCTATAAAATGTAATGATCAGTTGTTCTCTGTCATGTCTTTTGAACTGTAAAAATAAATATCTATTCAAGTTGTTCCTCACTCATTGCCTGTGTCAGGTATCTGGCTCTGAAAGAAGTGCCTGTGATTGTGCGGTGTGCTGTCGCAATACTCTTAAAAAAAAGAGTTCCCAACTGGGCAGATCAAAATAATCGGAGAGTCAGCAAAAAATATGGTACATGAGTTGCTGATGTCATAATTTATGAACCAATTAACATTTTTACAATCAGCTCTTAACAGAAGCTTTTAATGTGAACTCGCAATATGTTGCACGCTTGAAACTTGCAATGTGTCTGTCCATGAGTGCCCAACATCCAAAATGTTTAGCCAATACAGACATTTTCATGATTTACGTGTACACAGGATTTATATGCGTTTCACACCTGATCCTTTTCCTATGCTCCTTGTTACAATGCAAATGCTCTAAATACAAAACATCTTGTTCACAGCATCCATGATTTTTCCACATTCGGCCTTGCACATTAACACACCAAAGTCGGAACAACGACCTCCAGAGGATTATTTGAATGCACAGTGATACTGATTGTGTCTTTTAGGTGCAACAAAACACATCATACAGTAATTTCCTATCTAGTCTCAGTAACAGCTAACCTGACCCCGCACCTCTTTGTCCTCACTGCTCTGTCTACCTGAGGAGTCCATCAATGCTTTGTCCCTGCCTCTTAACATATACCTTTTTTGCAGGGTTGAATTTTTCACTATAGTTCATCTATTGGAAGATTTCATGTGAAAATCCTCCTTGAAAGTCAGCAAAGACTAAAGGTGTCATACCAACACACAGAGACTGCTTGCCTCTATCCTACACAGTTTTGTCCTATCACATTACCTAATGAATAATGAATAATGCTCAGTTGGTGATTGGATCACCCCACGAACTCGACATGAAACTGAGAACGTCATTCAACTTGCTGTCCTATGTTCTGAACACAAACCAGCCCCATCTTCCCTGGGCAGCATCGCAGTGACGGTGAAGTGCACGACCTCGAACCGGCTTTAAAATGTCGCTCAGAGCCAAATCTCACACGGACCTGCAGACAGCTGGGACATCTTCGCTGGACGGCAGTTTGTTTAAGTCCTTCTCCATGAGCAGTAGCAATTTCAACAGAGGCAGTCGTTTCGGGAACGGGGTAACTGAAGAGATCAAGGATCTCCCCAGGCCAACCAGGAGGCCTGTACGGGCGGTCAGGCCCGTCAGCGCCATCAACTCCAACGGCTCCTTCCTCCATATCAACCACCTGCAGGGAGAGCTGGTCAGAAAGAGGAAGGTGAGGGGGGAGAGGGATGAGTGTGGAAGTGTGTTGGATCAGGGAGATCATTATAATTTAGTTTGCTTTATTAAGAGTGTGGAGGACAAAAAGCTATGTATTCTCATAGTCCATTTTAAACTCTGATCTACAAATCTAAAAAAATCTATCTTTTAAAAAAAGTGTATGATTTTATGATAGTATTGTGTTTGAGTTTGGCTGAAAGCTAGACTGATGTTAGTGTGTGTAGTGGAAGGATTCTAAACAAAGGGAAAAAACCTGGTTTAAAGTAACATTCAAACACATTCTCACCACAAATTCAATCTAGAATCTATCGTGGGGCTTTCTGCCAAATATATAATCTTCCTCACCAACTGGAGTATGTCCAAGAAGTGAGGAAGAAAGTGGAAATGTGAACGTTGCATGACAATTCAAATCATCCAATCGATAGAATAAAAGGTTCAGTAATAAATAGCCCTTGTGGTGAGATTGTTTCTCTCCAACCTTCATTAATTAGACATGATTTCAATGTCTGCAGTGAACTCTGGCCTTCAGGATTAAATGTAACCTAAAATGGTCACAGCGATAGTTGACAGAGTGGAAGTTGAGGAGCAACTATTCACTGTGATAAGTGTGAAGCAAAAGACCATGTTGGATTGAGGAACTTCTGGCTGGCGCCAGTCAGTTTGCTGCAAGTCAAAACTTTTTTATGTGACAGATCAGATGTATTTCAAATCACTGTACATCCAGGGAAGTTAACCATTATTCCTGATGAATGGTCATTGTTAGTCACTTTTGTCCTAATTATGTGTAATCCATCATTTCAGGAGTCTGTTTTTTTCTCCTCCATATCATATACCTGAAATGATTCAAACTTTCCTCAGGAATGTGAGGATCTGAAGAAAGAAAACAAGTACTTATCAAATGAGATCCACATGGAGCGGATCATGATGCGCACAGAGAATGAGCTGACCATGAGAAACCTCAGGAACCTGAACCAGGAGCTGCAGGCCCAAGTCAAAGAGGTACACCCGAGCACCGAACAAAGTCTCAGGCAGCGCATCACTCAAAAGATAAGAAAATAAGGCCTGCCTCTTCAAAGCACTAGTAAAAAGAAAGTATAAACATCAGCGTCAACATGAAGTACATTCTCTGTCCTCACATCAGCTGCAATAAAATTACCTGTTTACTGTAAGTCATAAATATTATTGACAGCCTGAAATAAAGGTCGAATTTTACCCTTCAAAAACAGATTTACAGTCTGTGAGGTGCCAAGAATTGTATTTTCATTTCTAGCTCAGCTAGAATAAGACTGCATTTGACATAAAAATATTTTGTGTGTAAAGTCAGAAGGTTATAAAGAGGTATAGATATTTAGATTAAATCTGATATGAGGGTTTTTTTCCATGAATGTGTAAAGGAGCTCCATCCAGTAGCATCAACCCATATCCATTCCTGTCATGTAGTTGTGTCTTATTCTTCCGCTGAGTGCTTGGTGTTGTGTTACATGTAGAAACAAATTCCGGCTTCTACTGTTTCCTGACCAAGTCACTACATACACCGACTCTCTACCTCGCTCTGACCCCCATCAGCTGAAACAGAAGCTGTATCAGAATCAGCAGAGGGCGACATTGTGCTCCCGTGCTGCAGATGAAGCGGAGGAATCCAGGGGGGAGGCAGAGAAGAGTAGGGCCCTGGCCGAGGCCCGGACACTCGGGTGTCAGCGGGACAAAGAGGCCGCCGAGGCCGACAGGAACTGCCTGAGTGAGGAGCTGCGGCAGCTTAAAAAAGATGTACGCACACAAACATGACACAAACATCATCACCTGACCTGCACACTCGCCCACAAACGACTTGTTAGCAAAAGACCAGAGTTAACTAGAGACAGCAGTTGGTGTAATCATAGTGCAACTTATAATTTATACACTGCTTATATACGGTGGGACGTAACACACAATAAAGTGTTTTTAACCAGAAAAGCATGTTGGGTTAAGCACCTGTTAGGCAACTATAAGAAAAGCACATGTGTCTGTGTATAGTATTAGTATATAACTAGATTTACTATACTCTATAATTATCAAAAAAATGCTCCTTGGAATATTGCTAAATTGGAATGGAGGCCGTTGAGATCAATTATAAAATTATATTTCCATAACACTGTGAATATTAGAGGCTTCTTTTATATTATATTATTTTAGGCTCTGTATATCAGAAAGTATTGTCTTTATTATGTTTGCCATATTTACAATGAAGATCTTACAGTCAACATCTTTCATAACATGAAACTGCTTTTTTACTATTCAAGTGTATGGTTTAATATAAGTTTGATAAATGTATTTAACTGCTGTTTTACAGAGAGAACATGTTGGCTATCTCAGAGGTGTGTTAAGCACAATCTTCAGACCAAAGTTCACAACTTTTCAAAGTAAAAGCTCTGCATTTCAGCTGGGTATAAAGCATCGCTGGAACAAAACAAACGTGCTTTTACTATTAGCTAAAGAGGAAATGATGCTTTGAATGCTGTATGTATGAAGGCAAACAGCACCATCATCTCTCCTGAATGTTTGCGTCAGTCCGATATGATGAAATACAAGTAATCACAATTATGTAAATGAGCCGGCGGGATAGATAGTATTGTCTGTAGGCTGCCAATTGCTGACCAATGCTGTAGTTTTTTTGGGGACATAGAAGAAGACTTGTTCAACTCGGTTCACAGACTTAAGGCACACTGCCCCGACCCCGTTGTCTGCTGGTTGCCTGTTTCTCCAAATTCTATCAATATTGAAGGAACAGCATGCCCAAATTGCACCAAACTTAGCACTGCCTGTGCCGATAAGATGAAAGGTTTTAGAGATATGCATTCAATTTACAGACAGAAACAAAGAAGTTAATAAAATAAAATTAATAAAAGTTAAATTATTCCATTTGTAAAACTACAGTGTCCAGTCCACACTGGGGACTTAAACAAACATATACCTATATCCAAATATTCTTGAGACCTGTATTTTCTGACTTCAGTTGTCTTGAATTGGCTGGATGCAGAGAAACACAGACTAATCTTAAGTTGATCAAAGCGTTGCAAAATTTGCAAAGCAAGTTCTAATGTAAAACACAGACAGGGACATAATGGTACCTACAAGGTTTTAATTGTGAAAGCACTCCACAATCTAAGGTCCACAGAAAAAGGCTTGATCCCTACCATTTTTCATAATGAGGTCTTTTGACTCTACAGGTAAGGTCAGGAGACCTCAGATGATTTAAGGTAATTTCAAATGCCTGAGACATACAAGGTTTCCAGGCCACCAGTTGCTATGATAACAAACAGTAACGTTTTGATTTAGAGAGCGAGACCAGTAGAGTGCTGATGTTTTAATGGTGCTACTTAGAAACACATGAAATTCTCGAAGTGCAATGAACAGCAGATGAGGTAAAGGACATTTCAGTGCAGTTTTCTTACAAAGACAGTACCCTCTCCTTATTACAGCATTTTTCCAGAGAACATACAAAGGAAATAACAATATCAGTGGACTGAATCTATTGATTAATTTGGCATCTGGTCTTTTTTTGTAGCACACCGATCTACAGCTTTTACTGGCACAAAAAGAAAATAACTGTTTTGAAACCAAATTGAAGTTGGACCGGGTGTCTGGGGAGAAACAGGCCCTGCTGCAGGAGAACAAGAGCCTGGAGGGAGAGAGAGACGACTTCCGACACAAGCTGAGACAGCTCACACAAGAAAATGTACAGCTTAAAGAGAGGTCAGTGCATTTCAATGGCATCTGGCAATGAAACCAAAGTAAAGTATGGTAACATACATACATTATTCAGCAACATACATTATTCAGCAGTATTCAAAACCCTTTAAAATGCGATATACTCAACACACTGATTTTGTCCATCTTCTGACAGACCTTGCTAAACATTCTGTGGTTAAGATTTTTTTTTTCAATCAGCTATAAATGAGCAACATTGCTGCTTGAATGATTAAAGGCATCCTTGAGGTCAGTCCCTGGGCAATTGTCACAGGTATGGCATCTCACATTACAGCTCTTTGAGCATAGTCAGAGCCCAAGAGGTTGCGTGAAGATGGGAGGGCTGAAAGGAAAGGAGAA
Source organism: Pleuronectes platessa (assembly GCF_947347685.1). Taxonomy (NCBI): domain Eukaryota; kingdom Metazoa; phylum Chordata; class Actinopteri; order Pleuronectiformes; family Pleuronectidae; genus Pleuronectes; species Pleuronectes platessa. The sequence continues at coordinate 26,318,353 of NC_070632.1, forward strand.
GATGAAAGAGAGAAGAGATGCAAGGAGCAGTCGGAGATAAAAACTGTAGAAACAAGACAAAACACGAATGAAAGTCAGAGAAGGGAAGGACAGTTTGCTCCAATAAATTATAGCCTTATAAATCACATCCCCCCCTTCCCCACTACTCCACCCACCACACTTAATCTTAACATGTGCAAAGGTGGTCCCTGTCAATTGCCAGTGAAGCTGGGTTATTCTTCATGGGGGAGCGGTGGGGTATAATTCCTGAAAACAGATGTGCTTAGTAAGAAACAGGTTTAAGCCAACACACCACATGAATGTGGTAACACAGGTACACCAGGGGGTCTGATTACTTGATCATAATGTTGTATCTGCATTAAAATTGAAGGAATGATTTTCAGTTTGCAAGTTTGCATTGAAGTTTTTTGCAGAACAGGGAAAATTAGCATGTCCATCAGTAGAGCACACCCTCATCAATATCAGTCCCTAAGTACACTCCTGATCAAAATCTTAAGACCAGTTAAAAAATTGCATGAATTTGCATTTTGCACTGTTGGATCTTAGGAAGGTTCTAAGTAGAGCTTCAAAATGCAAAAAGAAGAAATGGGAACAAGAGACCAAAAGTTGTGAGCAGGCAATTTATTGAAAACAACAATTTAACTCAAATAGGCTGTTCATCAGCTGATCAAAAGTTTAAGACCACAGCCTTTAAAAGCCAAAATCTGTGCAAAAATTTGGATTCCATGCAATTTCCTGTCAAGTAATCACAATGTGAAGATCTCTTGATGGCAAAGGCAAAAAAGCTCACCGTCTTTGAACGTGGTAGGATTGTTGAACTGCATAAACAAGGCTTCTCACAACGTGCCATCGCTGCTGAGGTTGGACGCAGTAAGACAGTCATTTTGCATTTCTTAAAAGATCCTCAGGGTTATGGAACAAAAAAATCAAGTGGTAGACCCAAAAAAATCTCACCGGCGCTGAGCCGGAGGATCCGAATGGCTGTCCGTCAAGACACGGGACGATCCTCGTCCCAAATTAAGGCCATTACTGGTGCTGACTGCAGCCCAATAACCATCAGACGGCATCTGCGAAGGAAGGGCTTCAAAAACAAGAAACGTCTTCAAAGGCCACGTCTCCTTCAACGCCACAAAATTGCCCGTTTAGACTTTGCAAGGGAGCACCAAACATGGGACATTCAAAGGTGGAAGAAAGTTTTATTCTCTGACGAGAAAAAATTTAACCTTGATGGTCCTGATGGCTTCCAACGTTACTGGCATGACAAGGAGATGCCACCTGAGATGTTTTCTATGCGGCACAGTGGAGGGGGTGCCATCATGATCTGGGGTGCTTTTTCCTTCAATGGAACAATGGAGCTCCAGGTTGTGCAGGGGCGTCAAACAGCAGCTGGCTATGTGGAGATGTTGCAGCGGTCATCCCTCATGACTGAGGGCCCTCGTCTGTGTGGTAACGACTTGGTTTTTCAGCAGGACAACGCTCCAATTCACAATGCCCGTCTGACCAAGACTTTTTTCCAGGAGAATAACATCACTCTTTTGGACCATCCTGCGTGTTCCCCTGATCTTAATCCAATTGAGAACATTTGGGGATGGATGGCAAGGGAAGTTTACAAAAATGGACTTCAGTTCCAGACAGTGGATGCCCTTCGTGAAGCCATCTTCACCACTTGGCGCAACATTCGCACTAGCCTTTTGGAAACACTTGCATCAAGCATGCCAAAACGAATTTTTGAATTGATCAACAATAATGGTGGAGCTACTCATTACTGAGTCAGTTTTTGACACTTTAATTTCTGGTTTAGGAGTTTTTTTTTTTTTTTTTAGCTGTGGTCTTAAACTTTTGATCAGCTGATGAACAGCCTACTTCAGTTAAATTGTTGTTTTCAATAAATTGCCTGCTCACAACTTTTCGGCTCTTGTTCCCATTTCTTCTTTTTGCATTTTGAAACTCTACTTAGAACCTTCCTAAGATTCAACAGTGCAAAATGCAAATTCATGCAATTTTGTAACTGGTCTTAAGATTTTGATCAGGAGTGTATGTCAGATTTTCAAGGCCCATGAATAATTGAGATTGTCCAAAACAAAAACATCCCTGCAATTGCCCCTTAGTTGTGATCTGCATCAATCAAACAAACTGCCTGGCCAAAAACATAACTAACTATACTCTGTGGAGTGCATAATTCAACCAAGGCGCCCAACAGCGCCCTTATGAATCCACATTGAAATTGACTAGTATCTAGAGTTTTTCTTTGGAACATCACCAAATTCCACACATTCATAAATATCAGTACCCTGTCAGATTTGATTTATCCCAAGTTCCATGAATTATTCTCGGAGAATTCAACCAATTTGTTGAAAAACAGGATTGGTAAGAAAAAAGGATGAACAAATTCCTTGATCCTCCCCTTAATCCAGATCTTCAGCTGTTTTTTTTATTTTTTTTTATGAAGTTGCTGTCAAAGAAACGGACTGGGTGAAAACATGACATCCTCGCCAGAGTACTTTGAACTCATTGGGGGCAACCTGCCCTCCATCAAGGACTAATACTTGTCCAGAGTCAGGAGACAGGCAGACTCAAAAGCAGCTTCTTCCCACAGGCCATCAGTCTGTTGAACACCTAACCACTCAGTGCAGTAACAACCGCAGGACAATATACCCTCTACATTAGTCATCCAGCACAAGCCCAAGCAATATGTTATCCTTTACTGCTACTCTGAACATTAATATCCAGTTTCAAACAAATTTGCAATGCACCGAATGATTCACCCACCTCAGTTATATTAGTAACCTGATTTGTTGTTGCATCTTTGCACTCTGCACCACTGTCCTCTGGTCACAACTAGTAGTATTAGTGAAAGTATTAGTTAATAGTAGATAAATGTTTTCTTTTTGTCCACCAATGCACATCTTGAAGGTTGCACTACTGTCTTGCGCCCTCTAAGTCTAATTGCACACAGTAGTTACTGTATGTTTATTTTGCTAGTTTCTTGTATTCAGTTGTTAATTGTCTGTCTGTCTGTGTGGGGACACTGAACACAATTTCATCGGAGTGAAATTTCTAGTTTGTTGTACACATACATGCCAAATGAAGCTGACTGTGAAACATAACGCAAAGAAAATGAATATAGTAACAACACCCAATGAAACAAATGGAATCTGAAATATTTCTCTGCTGCCTGGTTGCAAAAATGGACTATTCTACGACGCCATTTTTAGTGCTCTGTTTACAGTGAGCGGAACATGCGGTGCAGAGCCACTGCCTCTGAGGAGGAGAGCAAAAAGGCCAACCAGGCCCAGCGGGAGGCCGCGGCTGAGCGGCGTCTGGCCGAGAAGGAGAGGCAGGATAGAACGGCCGAGTGCCTCAGCTGGAGGGAGAGGCACCAGGGGTTGGCAGAGCAGTTCAGAGCTCAAGAGGATCTAAAGGCTCTGAGGCAGAACAAAGCAGTGAGAAAACATTAGCACATAACACAAGTTTCGTCTTCTGTTTGCTTCAGTGCTTTATAGTCGTTAAAAAAACTGCATGTATGCACAATTTTATTGTAAACTCACAGAATGCACTTCTGGGTCTGGTGTTGATTAGAATTTTAAGGTAAATGTTGAATATGTGTTTTCCTCTGCAGTGTCAAGCCAGCATCAAGAGCTACTTCCTCTGCATGACAGAGAGCGACCAGAGGGTTAGAATACTGAAAAGTCAAGATGGCACCCCGAGAAATTTCACAGTGAGATGATTCTACATCTTCCTTTTCTTAAGTAAATTTAACAATATACGATAATACGCAGTCAATTTTACATCTGGAATTGGTGCCAGCAGGAACAGGCATTGAATTTGACTGTATCATTGTGAAACCAGTTAGTCTAATGTAATATGGTTTTGTTCAGGAGGGAGACCCTGTGTACATCTCTACACCGGCGTCCAGTCCAGAGGAGGCAGAGAGGAGTTCATCCAGGTAAACAAAGGGTCAAAGCAGCAGCTGCTGTGGGTCCTGTGAGCAGCACACACACTGGGTGTAGTGGCTTTGTGCTAATGTGCTCATGTGACACAAACATTTGATTATTGTACTAAACTTTTGTTAATAGACTGGGAAGCTACCACAGGAAAGAAAACCATAATTCCCCCACCAAAAAGTCCTGACATTGAATCAAGGTCATATTAAAGGCAAATATGTTCTCTCCTTCCTTCCTTTATTTTTTAAGAACCATGTTGAGAGTCTCCGCCCCCAACACGGGAAGGGGTCTGGGTCCGAGCCACTTCGACGAGCTGCCCGCCTTCGGAGGAGAGCGACCGGACTCCGCACCGACTCGCAGGAGCAGGAAGGTGGTGGACTACTTCTGGATCCCTACTGACCAGGAGTGATCAGGAATTACACCACATCTGCCACTTCCAATGTGCTCTTAAGCAAGGCAGCAGAAGTTCAGATGTTTGAGTGGAGCTGCTCAGACTGTTCAAATACTTAAGGAGAAATGGTAGAAATAAAAGTCAAAAGTACTGTTGGTGCTCATGTCCTGGACTTTATTGGCATTAAAGCAATAGAGCTGCACAATAAATTTGTTATATCTTACAATATGATCCAAATCCATTACCTTATACATTAACATGGCTTGTGAACAGGATTTTTAAAGTGTAGCTATTGGGGGAGGTGATGGGGAGATTTCAACCAATGTAACAGTTTTTACTTTACTTTGTCAATTTTAGTAAAACATATAAAATTCACTTTTGGTTGATTTTTTCCATATTCAACATAATAAGCACTGTGACTTAAGTATGAAAATCAAAACAGGAACACTAAACAGCCGAATTCTTGAACAACAAGAACAATTCATTCTTAAATATCAACGATTGTAAACCATGTGAGGCTTCAAAGGGAAGGGTTTGCTTCAGTGAATTTAATGTGCAATCTGGCTAGGACTAAATCAAATACTTCATATTCTGCTTGGCCTCTAGGTTCTTAGTAGATCTCATTATTCCAGCACCAAAAACAAACAGAAGCCTATCTAACTAAGAGGTAGAAACACAGGCAGCTCTGAATGCATTTACGCACACAAATTATTACAGTTTATTTTTCTAACTTATTGTTACATTTGGAGGATAAGTATTGCAAACACTCATGAAATTAAAGATAATGAAGAGGGACAGATATCAAAAAGAGGGGAAACAAAAGAAAGGAAGATGCTCATCAGTGATTATAAAGACACTTCTACATTAAAGAAAGGCTGAGTAAGAAAGGGTTAACCAAACATGTAACTAATTTATTATGAAATGTTTTGCCAGCTTATGCTTCACTACCACTTCAGAGGGCCCATACATTTGAGGATCCTGCAGTCTGTGCAGTGAATTAAATCACTGCTTGTGTGATGAAAGGGAATCCAGGCTGGGCCTTGACTCAAGGTCACTGAGCAGATTGCTGACCAAACCTTTATTTACCTGATCTTCTAATTGTATCTAACATTAGTGAAGATTACCACTAATCTGACATATTTAAAGGGTCATTCTTCACATTCTTAAATAAAGAGGCTTCCTCTATTGGGAAAGTTTCAAATCTGAAAGGAAAATGAGTGCAAATGAAAAACACCTAATAGTGAAAAATAGGTTTCACCCCTAATAAAGTCAAAGCAAAAAAGACAAAAAAGGAAACATAACTCAGCCACTCCAGATTTCATGTAGCTGATCAGGACACAGTTCCAAAATCAAACAACTATCAGGCAAAAGCTCAAATGATGCGTCTCAGGCTTTTGTCGCGGTGTGGGTGGTAACACACGAGGCCCTACAGATACAAGCTTTCGTTTGCTGACTGCCACGGGGTAGTGGTTCAATTAAGCATGCAGTTTAATAAAGGAAAAGGGGAGTGTAGTAATAAGGTAAAGGTCGATCTTCAACACCATGATGCTTCTGCTTGGGTTTCTCAATCTGCTTCGTCCTCAGACTCCTCTTCCTCAGCCGTCTCCAGCCAGGTGAGCCACTGGTTGACCTGGAGAGGGATGAACAAGGTAATCGCAACTTCTGGTCATTCTTTTACCCAACAAAATCCCTCTGGCTCTGTCATTGACTTGCTTCCTCTGATGTTCATTCAAACAAATGAAGACATTAAATAAATAAAATAATGAAACCCACTGGGCTGACATCACTGTACCTGGAATAAAGCTTTTCCTTTTCCAGGGAATTCTTGGGTAACATCTTCTTTCCATGCAAGGAAGGCTTCTTCTTCAATGATCTCCATGTCGTAGAAGTTGACAAAGTAGCGCAGCAGCATACCTTTAAGCACAGGGAAAAGGGATGTTCCAAATAAAAAACTTCTACGTCAACCTTGGTTTCTTGAGTCAGAACAGGCCAGTTTTGTCTTTGATGAGCACAAGTATTCAGTGTATCCATATCATTGCTTTAATCAGTGCTGCTCTAAATCAACTCAAATAGACACAGGCTGATTCTATTCAATAAAAACTAAAAACAACACCCACATTGGAACAAGATTCATGACTTTTACAAAGCAGAAACCTTCTCCTGAAACAACGTTGACACTGCTCTCTGGTGGACAAACTACACAACTGCAACACTGAGTCCAAACACTTTCATTGACTAGTTTGTTACTAACCAGTTACTGCATGAAGCATAACCAATATACTTGGAATAGACTTATATCTGCCTGCCTGACTTATGGATTGGACTGTAGCAGACCATTGGGGTACTGTACCTTTAGGGAGACCGCTGGCGTTGCAGTGAACCTGCAGGGCATAGAGGGCGCTGATCTGAAGCTCGGTGTGGTCGTGCAGGAACTTCTGCATGACAGGCTTGAAGGCCAGCAGCAGCTGTTTCTCCTGCTCCAGCTGCTCCTTGGGAAGGGCTGCTAGCTGCTCGTCACTCTCCACCATGCACAGCTCCTGGGAGATGTACTGGAGGAAACTGGTAACACAATACTTGTTAGTCATACGACAGGCCTTTTCATACAGACTCATAATCTTGAATTTAGTCAGGTCACCTTTTAAAATAAATAAATAATAAATATTTGAGGTACCCATACTGGAGGTTTTGCACACTGAGTCTCAGCCTTCGGGGGTATAATTACCTGGTCATGAGGATGTTGACAAAGCCTTTATCAATGTGGAGCTTGGGAGAGATGTTATCTTTAATCCACTTGTAGATGGACTGTGGAGAGGGGTCTGCCTTTATCTGCTTCAGCAGCTCCTTTTCCAGCTTCAGCAGCGGGAACAGGAAGCTCAGGCCCTTCCCCTCCAGGATCTCAAGCATGCGGTCCTTGTTCTGATCGATTTCTGCCAAGTAGTCAGTTATGCAGAAAGGAGTTATGGGAATGTTTGTTTCTGATGTGACCCCTAAGCGTTCTTTAAAGTAGAACTGATGAGATATCAGTCAAAGGGATAATGGGAGGTAATCTGATGAAGGCAAAGAACATTTTCGACCGGAAAGAGGAGGGGAATCTGAGAAGGAGGGAAATACCTGGGAGCATCTTCTGCATGTTGACTTTGCTCTGCTGGAAGAGATCGGTGAGCCACTCCCTGTCCTTCAGCCTGGCTGTCTGTTGCAGGCAGAGCAGGAAGAGGGGGAAGTGGGTGCCATTCTCCAGGGGGTGAGCTAGCTCTGCCACGCTCACCAGCTCGGCGATGATAGCCCGGGCTGCAAACTGGGCCAGGTAGGATTTCACCAGGGGCATGTCCAACTCGATCTTAGGGCACTGGTCCAGGACATTGAGGAAAGCCTTCAGGAGAAATACAGGAAAAATACCATAGCATGAATAATGTTGTAGCTGCCCTCTGGGCTCATCTGTGTAAAACATGTAATTAATGATTAACAACATGTGCAATCCATTATAATTTTGAAAATGTCAAGTTACAAATTGGTTTCGTTTCATCCATTTTTCTGAATATACCAGAAATATTTTGTGCTGGCTATTTATTCAGTTTATATTTAGGAGAGACTCATCAGTTCAGTTTGTTCACATGAATAGTTAACTTCTGTGTTGTGACTGCATTACCACTGACTGGCATTTATTTTTGATTACGTGCGCACCTGCATGAAGTTCTCTCCAGTGATGAGGCCCTCAGTGCGGAGCATGTGGATCAGAGTGCTGGCGTGCTCCTTGTCCTCATCGGGACAGTCGAGGGAGCACACGATGAACTTACTGAGCATCTCCGGCAGGAAATGCTTTGGAGCCCTCATCTCTCGGACACCACTCACAGCCTCAGCCAGGTTCTTACTGTTCAAATACTCAGTCATGACTGCCTCCTAAAGAGAAGATTCAATGTGAGGAAATGAAAACTCTGTTTTTCTCAGGAATAGCCCAGCCTGATAGATTTATTTGTTTATGTCCCAAATGGCTCTGGCACTATGCCTTATTTATCAAAACCTATAACACGCTGCTTACCTTGATGGCTTGCAATAAAAAGTAACTAAAAGTTTTACCAAGCGCCAAAAAGGAAAGCCTCAAAGGAAACAGTGGACTTAGCCATGTTTATCCACTATTTCTATGATTGCATTTATGGTATCACAATTACCTTTGCTTCAATAGAAATATGTTGTGTCATAAACATACAGAGTTAATGTGGTCATCAAATGTGGTTGTACACCAAATAATTGTTCTTACCGTCATCTTGAGCAGTTCCTCCTTGGCAGGAGGTGGTTTCTTGTTCGTTTTCTGAGGTTTCTCTTGGATGGGCGGAGGGTTAGTCTTCAGGCCAAGCTGCGGAGGCTGAGGTCAAAGTGTTTGTGATTAAACCATAAGTTGTGTTAAAACAGGAGAATGTCCACACAGTTGGGTCTAGACTTCCTCTGGAGTTTGGCTTTCACATGTGAGCAACTCAGTATACATATTTTTTTTTTTCAGGTTTGCGTCTATCGCTTGTTAGAAACATCGTGAATCTCTGACTCGTGAATCCTCCAGAGAAACTCCTGCGATGTGTTCACATAAGCTCATTGGGACATTATCCAGAGTTTTTACTTGGGGAGTGGCATACAGCCCTGCCGGGGAACATTATTATTTATATATCTATTTATTTAATAATTCATTAATGTTTTAAATGTAATCTATCCTACCTATACTTTTGTTAAGTTAACTTATGTAGTGGTCAATTGTGAGAAGTAGGGATGCACCGATATGGAAATTCTTGGCCGATACCGATATTTAAAATAACAATCTGGCCGATAGCCGATACCGATATTTGTTTATTTTCTTTTTCTTATTATTCATTCACCTTTTTGTGCCAGAAAAATAATTAAATCATTATTTAAAAGGCACTATTTAAAAAAATGTCAGCCCTTCATCACTCTTATCTTTTAATGAGCACAAATTGAATCAGATTTATGAAACAATCTTTGATTTAACTAAACTTTATTTAACAGAGACATATTATGCCCATTTTACCGCAAGTTGAAATGGTTCCTCGGGATCTTAATGAAATGTCTGTAACATATTTTGGTCAAAATACCACAAGGATAATTTAAAACAGTACCTTTTTACCCTGTCTAAAACAGCCCTGTTAAAGTATCATTATAGAGAACGCTCTTCTCATTGATTTACGGTAGCAGTATTGCCCGTTTATTAGATGTGTTACGGCTTCTGTGTATGACGCATGTTGTCAATTCCCTAGTCACCTGTGCATGAGACGGATGAATAGAGCCGATGCACATGATAATAAAGTACTTTAACAGACGCTACGCTCATACTGTTTACGCCAAGTTACACTGCGTGAGTCAAGATAACTTAACAAGCCCTCCTCAGTTTGACCTGTTTTTAGTGTCGGGCAGAAATCACATCGCGTCAACACCCACCGTGGGCCTTCGCGATGCTTGTTTTAATTAAACGATGGACACCGCCCGCGGTCCAAGAGAGAGAAAGCCCCCGCACCAGTGACGCCGTGAGGCGCCACCGGATGAGGACCTCCCGGTGCCGCACACTGAGCCTCTGGCCGCGGAGAGGAGGGCGACGGAGCGACTGCTCCCCCAGCCGCGGCACGTGCCCAGCGGTTTTACAACAAATATGAACATCGGCCAATGATATCGGTGAAAGTCAAGTTTATTACCGATAAGCCGATATCAGTAAACGAGGCGAATATCGGCCGCTACCGATGTTCGGCCGAAAAATCGGTGCATCCCTAGTGAGAAGTGATTATCTCTTACCTGACCCAGAGGGGGAGTTTGAGTGCGTGGGGGCTGAGTGCTGGGTGGCATCATGGTGGGGATCTGCGGCTGGAGCTTGGGTACCTGGTTCTTGTTGAGGAGGAACGACTGAGCAGGCCTGAGGCTGATCTGTGGGACCATGAGGGATAATGGACACAGAAATATGCAGGTTATTAATTTAGTAAAGATCATGAATAATTGTATAGAATGCGCTGGTGCTCATGCCCTCATATCTCATATCCCAATCAGCAGACCAGTCACCAGTTTAAAGAGAAGAGGAGGATGGAGAGGAAGTATAAAGGAGACGGTGATAGAGAAAAAGATAGAAGACCAGCAGCAGGTTTTTATTCCTCAGAATAACGTGTCTTTTTATAATCAGTGGGCATGCAGGCTACATACATGCAGGCTACATACTTTATACATTGTTCAGTGTTGTACATGTCTCATTACCTCATCAGCATTGAGCTGTCCTTTCTTGCCGAATCGTGGAGGCATGTCCTTGGACTGGACCTGCTGCTGGGCCATGAGGTTCTGGTTCTGGTTGAGGAAATGTTGGTTCTGAACCTGTCAAAAGTCATGAATGATTATTTTTAGAAAGCTGACCTCAGGATTTGCCGAGAAATATCATTCAGTGTTTGCAGGATAATATTACATCCCCAGATTACCTGGTTGGACTTGACAAAAGACTTGGGCCCCGTGTCGAACTGTGACTGTGGTGGAGGGGGGAATTGGCTGCCGTGGCCGTTGAAGAGCGGGTTGGTGCGATGGCGTCCCATCGTGGGCGAGTACCTATCCTGAATAACCCCAGGGCCTGTTCCAATCCCACTGCCTGAGAAACCCAAGTACAAAGATCACGTTGGTAAAGATTTTTCACTGGAGCGAATCCAAGCAGGAGAGACGTACAAGCAGAGATGAAAATAACAGTGATGAGGATTCACCACCTCAGTTGTTCCTGTTGACCAATGATCATTCAGTAGGATATATTTTTAATGTGGAATACAAAGAAGGGGGATCTCTGCTAGTTTGACAGCTTTGTTGGGGGGTTTTTTCACAAAAAGGCTATGGTTAACAATGAAAGCCAAATGTTTAAGTTATCAAATTATTTTCATTTCATGTCTATATCTGCTTCAGAGGCTGAGAAGTTTTGTAAATGTTAGCAATTCTGTCAGCTCTAAAGAAAACCTGTAGGTTTTAGTAGGTTAGTTTCCAAAAATGCTTTATTTGGCATTAATGGGTTCAATTAATTAAACATTATAAAGAGTTATAATACCAACAAGTACAACAAATGAGTTAAGCATTAACACTGACAAGATGAAAGTGTAGATTAAAAGAATGGGATGTGGCTAGAAAAGATCCCACAGAACAGTATGTACCTGGCATCTGTCCAAACATGTCGGCCAATCCCCCAAGACTCTCCCTGTCCAGTTTCATTCTATTGGGCAAGAAGGGGCTTTCCAGGAAGAAGTCCATCCTCATCCCCTGAGACATGGATGCTGGGATGAAAACACCCAGATCCTAGGGGAGCACACAGAAGACAGACAGTGTCATTAAACTGTCTGACACGATTAAAAGTAAAACCTAGGACTCAATTTGAATTTCTATCATTAACTCAAGTTTTCAAGTGTTCAAGACTAAGGTACATGGTGGTTATGAAACCAGAAAACCTAATTACATCCTGCTGCACACATTTTATTTTCAGGTCATTGTGCTGCTGAGTCATTCCTCACAACAACATGCTTGGTTGCTGTGCAGACATTTGTGAGCAAGGCATGATAACAACAATGTTATACTTTTATTTATGGAGTCCTTTAAGCAATGCATGTGGTATCCTCAGCTTTTCTTGTTGGAGATAAACTATTAATCTTACCAAAATGTGGGTGATCTACACAATGAGCCTCCTTTTTGACTGAAACTCACTTTCACTGCTTCTTGACGGATCTGGTTTATTGTCTTTGGTCCGTTGTCAATGAAAGCCTTGCGGGGGACCCAGTTGTTTACTCGCAGTTCCACTGTATCTTGCAACAGGAAGCGGATCCTAGCGGGCAACTCCTTGTTGTTCATTAAAGAGTGCATACGGCCAAAGTACTGATCCATTAAAGACTGGAGAAAGAAATGAGAGAGGAGGGTAGGAGTGAGAAACAGTAAGGTTCCTACAGGTTTTAACAAGTTAAATTTAAAACTTTTTAAGACCTTTTTAAGACCTATTTCATGGCCATACTGGGAAAAAAGTATGAAGGAAAATTACTATGAAAGAAGAAATAAGTCCAAGAATTACCTGCAAAGTAAATGTATTCCCGTTCAACATAACAATGAATGAACAGAACAGTACACAGAACTGTGTGTGTGCGTGTGTCTGTAGACCTGGTTGAGAAGGAATACAGGTGACATCTAGCTGGCCCTGCACTGAGGCAAAGACTGTATCTCTGAACTTACAGCAGTTGGAAATCCTAACAGGTCCAAAATAGTAACAAATATAATCAGAAATAACTGAGCCTTCAAGTCAATAAGGATGCTTTTGTTTGTCAAACAGTTACCAAGTATGAGTTCAATAAACGATTCTTTCAGCATAGAGAAAAAAGTATAGCCTGGATGCCAGATGAACTTAGCCCCACCCACAACATTTGAGGTCGGGAAGTTCGGTCTGGCATCGCTCCGTTGGGGAGAAACTATGCCCGAACAGAAGCTGTTCGGACCAATCAAATTGTCAGGCTGGGCTTTATACGATGATGGACAGATGATCAACAGTAACGTAATCAACCACGTCACCAAAGAGTGCTTGGGCCCCCGGCTGTTCAACTTAACGACTTTGTCGCTAAATCTGGCGACTTTCCAAACCCTCATGGCCACTTTTTTTGTCAAAAGCTACTAGCGACAAATCTTGCGACTTTTTCTGGTGATATTAGAGACTTTCTGGTGTTTTGCCGATTTATTTCCATACGAATTGTTGGGGGGGGAACTGATTACCGTACTGCTTACTTTGCAGCGCTGACATTTCCTCAAGCACATTTACTGGAGAGCAAGTTATCACGAAGTCGCTTCCTAATACAATTCATTTTTAAGATCTAGCTAAATCAAATTTAAGACTTTTTAAGATTTTTTATGGCCTAAAAATTCCGATTATGAAATTTAAGACTTTTTAAGACCCCGCGGGAACCCTGAGTAGTAGCGATGGGAATTGCACATCTTTTAGGCAGCCATGAAGGGATGGTTACCTTTGCTTTATCATGGTCGAGTCTCGGCCCCACTGTTCTCATTATCTGACAGAGGCACTCCAGATCCTCCCCCATATCCTTGAGCTGGACTCTCTTCTTCTTTTCCAGAAGCTTCAGAACAGATTAAGGAGAGAAGACAAACAGGGGGGTCAAACAAGGTACTCTAATTTCATGATGCAGGCAGCATTTCTCTAAATTCTAACCTGTACTGCCTTGTGAAGTTCTTCAAATGAAAACATGGATTACAAAAGGGACGTACTGTTTTGATGCACCTATGAAGGATAGATTCGTGGATGAGGTTGAGTTTGCCAAGTTCCCCGATGAATTTAATGTTGCCAAGCATCTTGATCTTGGCAATGGCCCGCTGCTCTTCCTCCTCAGAAGTAAGAGGATTGTCATGTTTGTCATAGACTGGAATAAGAGGGGAGGAAAGGCAGTGAGTGAACAGGCTATGATAAGATGAGATTGTGATTGTGTGACAAAGTGCACAAAGATGGAGACTTACTTTCAACATTTCTGGTGCGGTTTTCAAATTCATCTTGAAGCTTGGAAATCAGCAGTCTTCTGAAGGTCTACAACAGCAGCATCACAACCATTAGTTAACCATACAGCAAGTAACATTAAAGGCTAGGATTCGACGAATACATTGAAACCATTTGTATTTTAAATGTTTTAGTTGCACATGGGTTTAAAAAACAATGTATCATGAGGAAAATCCTTATTAGCTTTTATCAAATGCCAGAACATGACAGGGACTCGTGTTATGGAGGTAAAATAAATGTACTAGAGGTTTAAAGGGTGTTTACCGTAGAAAGATACAGTCACACTTACTGTGCTCTGCTTTTGGGATGTTTGGATCTCGGATGAAGGGCCATCAAAGTTTGGTGCGTCCTCTGCCAAGCGCAGACATAGCTGAGCATAGAGCGAGCTATACTTTGGCTCTTCTAGGGCTTTGTCTACAATCTGTAGAGGAAGAGAGGGAGGGGACCAGAGACAGACCACTCAAGGTCATTTAAACAAGCAGTGTATGGGTATGAGTCACTGAGAGTAGCCTGCCAAGCATGGATGAATTCACATCCATTTAGCAAAGGACAAAAGCTTACTATTGACCTTATAAAGCACAACCAACTTGTTTTAAATTAGCTAAATAAATAAGATTGACATTGAAAAAAAAATTACGCTTACCAGCAAGATGATTCCTTTAAGGACGAGTTTTGAATCTACGCCCACATTCAGGAGCTCAAGGCATAGCTTGTCAAACTTCTCAGGCGTGAGTTTGTTGAGTATGCTAGTGAAATAAAATCAAGAGGGAAATGAGAAGCTGCAAAGAAGAAAGTAAGTTTGACTGTGTAAGATCAGGACACATGCACGTTTTTCGTGGTTTAACATTTAAGTGTTCATTCATAACAACAGATTATATCTGCATTTAGAGGGTAACTCTGGTCTTTTACAGAGAGTTGCATTATGTATATGATGAGAGAGTGACATTAGATTATACCAGTGGTCACCAAACAATACTAATCTGTTGATGCAATAGGTTTTGTAAATACTGTGAGAATTGGATTCTGCACGCAACTGAAATGGTTTGAATACCAACAATCTTTGGGCCACAAGAGAGCAAGCAAAAAGTGCTTTTAGTCCTTCGGGATAGATTAATCTAATTTGTCTTATTAGATGAGTCTTAAAAAATGCATATAGCTGTGAACCTTACCCCCTCACTTTCCTGAAGATTGCATCATGTCGCCCTTTTTCGTTGCTGGAGTTGGCATCTCGTCTAGTGCTTCGTGAAGGAACCCATCTCTGAACGCTTTGCCCTGGGGTTTTCCCCAGGAACTCGCTGCAGGAGCACAAGATAGCAAACTGAATGAAGAGCCTCACACAAACTGATGACATCTGGCTGATGCTCAAGCATATAACCTTGCACTTCCAATGCTGATTTTAACGTCCGTACTGCTTAGACTTTAGAGAAGAACACCCACTCCACACTTTTACTAAACTAAATTCCAGGTGTTAGGTATAGATAATTATCCTTATTTTTGTATTATCTTTATCTTATTCTAAATGTTTAACTTAATTGTGATTAACATATTTATGTTGCAAGTACAAGCCTTTAATTTCTATCTTACAGCTGTTTGTTGTGAAATGATCTGACTGCCCAGGTTGTCAAACATACAGTATGTGAACTATCTGAGATTCAAATTGGGGTTTCCTGGAATTCAGCCCCTCTTACTCAAAGTTGTGCAGTGTATTTCTGCGGTGTAGGAAGCTGCTAACATAGTTACTGGTGCCATGGTGTCATTAATTAAATCAATAATACATTACATATGCTCCAAAAAAGAAAAAAAGAAAGAAAAGAAAACCACAAACCTGTTGCCGACAGTCTTGGGATAGTGCTTAGGTGCACCCCTACCACCTCCTCCCCCCGAAGAAGCACTGGAGAGGCAAACACAAAGTTTGGAACACATTAGGTACATGCATCACTTCAAAACATTTTTGCTCCTTTATAACGCTCTCATGGGAAACAGGATTATCTGTATTGCTCATTCATTCAAATTGCCTTCATTTAAACTGGAAAGTCATTAAGGACCAAGTGCCCTTACATATATAGGAGACGAATTAACTTCTTGATAACACCCACATTTCTACAAAAATACAGTACAACACAATAAGCCATTAAGACGGATGTCTACAATACATGTTGTATATTTAAATGCGTGTGTCCTTCTTCTTCTTACACTTTAGTTTAAAACAATAACCGTCCAGGAAAATTTTAGCTCTGCATCACAAAACCCATGAACGTTCGCCTTCGTGTGCTGGTGTAAACAGGAAGCAGATTGTTTGTAAAAAAAAATCTTTTACATGGCAAGACTTGGCAGAGGTAAGGCATACCTCCTTCCTTGCATTCTTCTAAGGTGGTTTACGCTGGGTTACTGCCCGAATTATCAATCCATTTAGCATTAATTTGGTTTTCAATAATTAAAATTTTTGCAAGCTCCATCTGCTAATAAGCAGGGTTGCAATTCCGCCTGGTGAGATTTAATTTTCTTTTTCAGATACCTTGAGTTCAAACAAAGTATCTGTTTAACTAATTTTTTTTATTTGCGCGTGAATCTGCAAAAGCCTGTTAATATGAAACATCCGTTTTATGTTTCATATTAATCATAACATGGGACCACTGTTGTGCATGAGCACGTTCATATATTTTAAGTGAGCGCTGTACTGAACGAATCAGTTTATAAATGATGAATGTGAGCGGCGTTTACTCCCACAAGAGGAAATGCTGACGTTTACGACACTGTTTACAAAAAATCTTCAATATATAGGCCATCACGTGGTTTACCTGAGGCGAGAGAAAATGCGCTCCGAGACTCCTCAGACTGGGAACAAGGTGGTGTTTACACTCACAGAGCGAAACACAGTGAGATAACAGAGCAGAGCATTTGAAGCAGTTTAGACATATTAATACTTTGTCCTGTTTGTGAGACACCCTCCCAACAACCCTGTACACTGAACTGGGTGTGTGCAGACATCACCTCACCACAATCCACTGAACCCGGCCTCCTCCCAAGACATAATATTTATCCAATCCCCCCTTTATTGTTGCAGAGTCTGACAGCCATTTTTAGCCTCCCCACATCCTACTTTGTTGTAATGGCCGGAAGTTCCCCCCAAAATGCAAGCAGACAGCTAACAGAGAAGTTACCATGGAATATGTCATGCACAAGCGCTGGTGTATTACCTGAAACGAGAAGCACCCCCTTCTGCAATCACACTCTCCACTTTGGCGGCTTGAAAATGAAGAATACTCAAAAGAATAAGAATAATAGGAAGGGATGGGGAAAACGGTGCTGAGGAGAGAAAGGGGGAAATGCAATTAGTGACTGCATGTGGGAAGCGAGGCATTAACCAGAGCTGACACGGGCAGCAACTATAACAACATTACCAGGCATTTAAAAGAGTACTATAAGTTGTGAGACTATTTCTAAATACAATGTCAGTTAGCCAGCTTAGCTTGATTCTGATGTTCAGTAGCAAGGTCTTTGTTACAGGTCGAGCATTTGGACAAACGCAAAAATCCTCATAGCAAAAACTTGACTATAGAAAATAGAAACATGATCTGGCTCATGTACAAGTTTAGTACCGACGTCCTTCCTCAACAACATCAAAGGGTTACACGTAGCAATGTCGGCTCGTCTCTTCTGGGCCCAAACAAAGCAGATGTGCAGCAAACGGACTAACGCCGACCGCTAAATGTTGACAATTAGCCCGTTAGGCTGTGAAGTTCCCAGTTAGCTACGTCACGTCGATGTGTTTAACACAAACCGGTGCCGTTACTCATGTTGTCTCTGCAGGATTTGACATGCAGTGTGGTTTAATCTCAGGACGGGTGTGTGGTGTTGCACTGGGGAAACGCTGCGGACTGGATCTGAGAGGCTCTTTGTTTGTCTGTTGTTCTGATCGATGGTGGACGAGCCTGCAAACCCCGACATGATCGGTGCATCATAATGC
Source organism: Pleuronectes platessa (assembly GCF_947347685.1). NCBI lineage: Eukaryota > Metazoa > Chordata > Actinopteri > Pleuronectiformes > Pleuronectidae > Pleuronectes > Pleuronectes platessa. Next base: position 26,336,196 of record NC_070632.1, read on the forward strand.
AGAGCAACGGGGCAGGGCAGCGTATGTAGCCGCTAACGTCCCCACTCTGACATTCAGGGTTTACTGTTTAGAAGTGATCAACGCCAGAAGCTTGTTCCCATGAATAGTCCTATAACATGAGACATATTCGTTTTTTCTGCAAATACTTGTTAGTTCGCGACGACGCCATTTTCTTCTTGAAAGTAAATCAGCTGAGCCATTCGTAAACTAGGCTGTCTGCCGATGTCGTGCCAAAAAGTAGCATCTGCCAGCACCTGATGGCCGTTAGCGGGAGCGCGCACGCAGTTTGTTAAAGTTGTGTCTCCCCGTTTGTTTTCAGCTGCTATTATCGGACTGAGAACTGTTAACAAGTGCAAATACACCATGGTAAACATGATACGTTTATCGTAACCGAATGATCCCAGTTGAGGTCATGACAGTATGGGGATCAAGTATTCTTTGATTTACTTGCCGTCTTATGTCCATATTCAAGCTACATTTGGAAACTACACTGTAACTAACAATATTTATTGATGAGCTACATATCAAATTCATTTTTGCCATCATCCTAATGACTGCATTATTCCACCTGTTCTGGGCCCCAAGAAAACGGGTCAAAATCAAACAATTCCTCTCGACAAAGTGAATGCAGCTCCTTCTTCTTTGGTTTATTTGTTTATAGAAGTTATTCGGCTTCAAAATGCCCTGACTTCGTCCACGACCTTTCTTTCTTCTTTGGTGGTAAATGTCAGGCACGAAGGCTCAGTGCTTTCGTAGCTGATGGGGAAACTTTGTATCTTTACTCCGCTTGGACTGCGCGCGCTCCCGCGGACCGCGATCAGTCTCTGACAGAGGGTATTTTTTAGACACGACCCCCCGGCTCAAAAGCTCATATGCTACAGTTAGCTTAAGCAAGATTCTGCTGTTTTGACGTTAGCATCTTTGCTTGCTAGCTAGCCGAAGCCATTTTGGATGAACCGGTGCGGTTTTGCAAGGGAGAAAATCGGCCTTACCTTTACCAAAGCAACTTCAGTTTTGTATTTTAGTGTGACTTCCAAAGAAGAAATGAGACAGTTGAAGAGGGAACGCGAGTTTTGTGAGGGAGGTGAGGAAGCTGGACGCTGAGAGTTGAGAGTTGAGCGCACGGACACACACATCAACACACTCCTCACAGCCGGGCTTGTCTGCGGTCATGGGCTGAGGGAGAGCTGCTGCCTCATCGGGGACGAGAAGTCAACCATTTGCATTGGTCACGTACTTTGTTGCCACGTCGATTCCGGCCAATCGCAAGGGAGAACTGTCTTCAAGGCGGTTCCGGTGGCATATTTCATCCAATGAGAGACTTTGTGGAACAAAACAGGCCGCCTCCTTTAGTTGATTGACATGCTATTTAATATCTGCAGTGCAGGAGAAAACATTGCTCATCAGCTCAGATTAATGGAGCTACAGGATCTAAATTAATCCTTAGTAAGTACAAAGCCCGACCAGGAAAGGGAAAATACACATGCTTAGTACAGAAGTGTGATCAGTAATGAATTAAGGATGTATTGAAAAACATATGTGAATATTCATTGTTTCACGCAAAAGCAAATTTCCTGAAAAAGGAGAATTGTGGGTCTTTCATTGACCTTGCTCTTGACGCTTATTTGCATTATATTATTTGATTGTTTAACTTCTAAATGAATTTAATGGGGGCACTGTGTAAGTGACACAACATTATTTCGATGTGGAGGCACAGTCTACTCTTTAGAACTATCTAACTAGTTTTCACAGAACGGTAATTTTTTTTAAATGTTCAATGTCTTACTTTCAAGTGAGTACGATTAAAAAGCAGCCTTGTGTTTTTTAGTGTTTGTATTGTGGTTCATATTCAGACCATCCACATCAAGCTGCAGTGTGTTGAGAATTCTCGCTTTGAACAGTTTTAGTTTGGTTATGAGTGTTTTCTGACAGGCCCAAACAGTCTGGCCACTCTGCTCTGCCCCCTCTCTTCAACCAGGCATTTCCATCTGCAGCTCCAAATTAATTTTTTTGCTTCACTATTCTGAGTTAAAACTCTGGAGTCAGTTGAATGTTAAAAATCCAGGAGCTTATAGAAATACACAGTCAAAGTCCTAGATATCCTATTTTTTAATGCTCCTGATCCTGATCTATATCTGCAGGATTTTATCCGTTAAACTGCTTGCATATGACTGATTTGAAATACGCAGGTTTGCAGTTGAACCTAATAAAGTACTCTGTAGTGTATATTTATGTTTGATTAAAAAAGTATGTTAGTATCTAAACAAGGCAAAAATTTGTTTTAGAAATAGACTTTTAACCCATCCATTCATTAACTATACAGTTTACCCTTTAGGGTCACAGGGTTGGCTGGAGTCAATCCGAGCTGACATTGGGAGAGAGGCAGGGTACGACCAGGTCAACAGCGAATAAAATGGCCGACATTCAAACACAACCAACAATTTACAATAACATGCACACTTGCCATCAATTTACAGTCACCAACTAACCTAATCTGAATGTTTTGGACATTAGTGGGTACCTGGAGTACCCAGAAAAAAAAACACAAAGACATGAGGAGAACATACAAACTCAGAAGTGGGATTTGAACGAGGCAGCAGTGCCAACCAGCCTCCATGATTGAGCTACCTAAAAAACCACCAATTTTTTTTTTCTACACAGCCTCAGAAATATGTTAAATATTTTTAACATCTTAATTATCTTCAAAACACACTGTACAGCACTGTTGGTGCTTTAAAGAACATTTTCATGTTAAATCATTTTTTTTGTTGACAGCTCCTGTAATGGAACATTTTATTACATTTCACAGCAAAGACAATTATCAATTCTGGTTCATACAATTCTACCTAGCTGCGACTAGGGACCAGAGCACCCTGTCACTTAGTCAGACTTGGGTCAATGGCACAGAACAATGGAATCACATTTGATTTATACTAAATAAGCCCCTCCTTTCACAGAGGTAGAATGTTTATCCAATCAGCTCTCTGCGTGTTGTCTTCAGGCTTAGATTTGGTCACCTCCAATCTGAATGAAGGACCCCTTCGAAAGTCTCACTACACATCAACATCAGGCATCTGCTTAGACTCCAAGTTTCTCTTAGACCCCCATCTCTGCTGGATAACCCATGAAAGACTCTAGGTGTGAAAACCTTTTGTCTCAGCAGAGACACAGACGATTCTCTAACGAATACACATCTGAGTCTCCTAAGCTGACCCCCACATGTTGCAGTCTTGAAACACACAGAAATACATCTCAGAATAACATTCCCATCTATAACTGTCATTCCTTGCATGAAACATAACTAAATATAAAATCTGCCATCACACTCCTTAGACTGGGGAATTCAAAAGGATCCTTAAGTCAGCCTAAGATAAATTATTGTGATTGTAATTTAAAGCACTGCGTTTTATTTTATGATTTTTTCTCAATGAATGAATGAATGAATGAAATGAAAAAAGCGTGTCAGGTCTTGAACTAAGGGAAAAGGTGAATAATTATTTTAGGTGGCAGGATATATAAAATCTCAAAGAAGAAGAGGCTCATGTCGCCAACACTTATTTTCCCGCTGGAAAAGTACAGTCATGGTAAATTCAGTCAAACAATGTGATTTTTGAGTCTTATTAACCATGATTGCATTTCAAGCACTTTTACCAATGTTTTTTGTCTCACATCGAAGGAGATAGTGATAGAATTTCGTAGGAAGTCGCCCCAGAACATCCAGGATGTGGACATTGAGATCCTGGGGGACTACAGATACTTGGGTGTTCACCTCAACAACAAACTGAACTGGTCAACAAATTCAGACGTCCTGTACAAGAGGGGCCAGCGTCATACATACATGTACATACTCGTAATTTATTTATAACATTTTAAATTTAATTCTGTTGCCTTTTCATATTTCTTCAATACTCTTTTCTACCTCATTCTGAATTACCTGCTGCTATAACGACTGACTTTCACAGGTATGTGGATCAATAAAGTTTGATCTTATCTTATCCTATTATTTATTTATATATATATATGTATTTATGGATCCTTGGACACACTACGTTCACTGGTTGAGCCACTTCCAGTCGACATTTAGGCTTAAAACACAATGTAAATGAACTTGTTTCTAGTTGAAAATGTATGTCTGGGCTTGCGGACACCTGGGTGACACCACACGAGCAGTATGGAGGCTTGTTGTGTTTTTTTTCTGTTGTTTTATTACTAAAGTGTAAGTCGCCATTGACTTCAATTGTATCGTACTCTGCCTATACAATTTTTGCTTTTGAGACACCAGAAGCTTTTTGTGGACTCAAACACTTCACCCCTCCATCAGCATAGTGGTGAGTAGATGATGACGGTATTTCCATTTTTCGGTGAACTATCCGTTGTTTTTAACAACCCATCGCGTTGCATTTTCAGACAATGCAGTGTGTCAGACTTTTTATTATTATTGTATTTTACAGGCTCAAGTATATTTGGCACCAGCATGTGTTCTGAGTGACCGCATGAACCGATTCCCTCGAGCAGAGCAGGCCATCACTGTGAAGATGGATGGCGTTTAAGATGCTTCTTGATGATGGCAGCGTGGACAGAGAAAGACAGGGCCGTTTCTGAATGGCTTGTGGTGTCCTGGATGGGTACTTAGATGTTCAACTTTACATGTTTAACATGACAGGCCAGGCTATATGTTGCGTTTACATATGTTGTAATGAAAAGCTAAAACAGTTATTCGGATCGCCAACACAATAGGAAAAATGTTGTTCTCGAGGTAAGGTCTCTATTTTCATTGTGAGGTTGAACTACTAATTCAAATGTTGCTCTTAAAAATAAACATAAAAAACTAAAATAATGTGGTTGCATAAGTAAATGGTTTTGTATTTATATAGCGCTTTTCTAGTCTTTATGACCACTCAAAGCGCTTTACAGTACAGTTTTACATTCACCCATTCACACACACATTCATACAGCCCGCTCCCAGAATTCAGGCTTACTTGTCGTCCCTAAACACTCTAAAAGTAGAGTAGGAGCCAGAGCTTTCAGCAATCAAGCCCCTCTCCTGTGGAATAATCTCTCACTTTCAGTTCGGGAGGCAGACACCATCTGTTCGTTTAAAAGTAGGCTTAAAACCTTCCTTTTTGATCTGAACTGTGGGTGCCGAAAACAATTCACAGCGGGAACAGTAGCTAGCGCAACGGAAGACAAGCCTACCACATGGCGTATGTAGAAGAAGTCCACGATTGTTTATTTACCTCCTCCCGGCTTTCCTCACACACAGTGAACGATGGCAACTAACAGATAAAGGCTGTTGATGAAGCTGGAGCTGCTTGACATGGAAGAGGACTTGCTTGGCACGAGCTTAGAGAATCGTAGTTGACTCTGAACACGCGTCGAAAGGACAGTTTTTGCTGAAATAAAGTGACACCCAGCGGGTCAAAATGCTTATGTTATCGTTTCTTATCGAGCGGTTTCCGGTCTTGTTTCGGAACTGCGTTGCTAATTCAGTGTCATGACAGCCGTGGAATTAAAGTCGTGACAGCAGGTTTTTGCGCTGTTATCACCACAGTTAGCATGGTGGCTAGCCCGCTAACGCCGTTCAGTCAGACAACTCACGTTCGATCATGTAATATATTTATTACAACAGATTTAGTGTTTGGCGTCTAGGCTCCAACTTATTTACTCCCCCATATGATTACACAGGAATGATGGGAGTGATGAGCAAATACTTGTAACCCCCCCGTTGGAGCCTACAGGTGGATGCTGGGGTGGTGGAGGGTTTGAAGCAACAGGTAACAATACTGCAGCAGCAGTGCGAGCAAGAGGGGTTGATGGGAAATGTCTCTCTGGTTAAATAGACCACCTGATAAGGTGGGTGTGTATTATAGATGGTTGTGGAGATTGAGGTATGTCACATGATGTATGTCACATGATGTTTGTAATATGATTGGCGCAGCGCAGCTCGAGTTGTCTGCCAGAACTAGCTCGCAGGTGTCGCCATATTTATGACAGGGCGTTATAACCGTATATGACCTAAACACATGCCGTTAGTGCTCTAACCAGCCACCGTCAGCCAGACAACTCCACTGGCTTAACACACTTGTCAAATTAATCGTAGAATCATAGTTGTGTTTAGGTATTGTGATATAGGGAATGAAACAGGAAGTTTGAGGTCCGGAAATGTGAGATTCCGGAAATGATGTTCGGAAATGCTGTCATTAGCGGACCAATCTCAGCCAAGGGCTATCCCTAGGCTCTCCGCCATGCCAACGTGTAGTTAGAAAAATCTGAGCTGCACGAAGAGCTCTCCAAGGTGCTCGGAGAGGTCGTTCCACGGCGGAGAAGGCGTTGCCATGTTTCCGTGTCTGTCAAAATGGAGTATACATAGGCCTTTAGACCTGCTCTTAGTTATGCTGCTATAGGTCTAGAAGGTTGTTAACATCAACTGGCGGTATGCATTAATTAGTGCGGCAGAACGTAACTTGTCCTTTGTTCTAAAATAGGAAGCATTTAGTTCAAAAAGGCCATGAGGTATTGATGGCTGGTCTACTGAATGGGCCACATGGTTTTCATCGTACTACCAGTAGCCAGTCAGATTTACCTTGAGCCTCAGTGTAACACCCAAGTTCGGCCTGTATCATTGATTACAAGTCAAAAACACCTGATGACGCCAAGGTGCAGAGAAAATGAATGACACATGACACAAGGAGCTTCTCTTTCCAGCTTCTCCTTCCTCTTCTCCATCCTTATCACATTGAAGTAATTCATATCTCGTCAGTACATGTTTCTGACCCTTGTTCCCCTTCCCCAGAGTCCCTGTGCCTTGTCAGCCGCGGATCCAGGGCTGCAGCTGTGGCCACATAATCATGGATTACGAATTGTGGATCGTGTGTCGGAGGTCGCGGTTTAAATGCTGGAAAAGGTCCGGACACAAACACACTAAGTGAATTGTGGAATTGAATCTAATCCCTGAATTCTGGAATAATCTTTATTTACCAGTGTCAGTTTAACAGTCTGGAGAAAATTTAAATGAGGAAAATACCACAGAGGATTTATTTTTCACCTTAAAGAACTTGCATGTCAAATAAAACGGCCATATTATTATTCAGTGGAAGTTATGACGTGAGCTGTCCTGTGAATGGTAGCAGTAAAACGAACAAAGGGTAAAGAAATATGACCAGACTATCAAAATGATAGACACATGGTTTTTAAAAGTGATGTGCTATTGGTTCTGAAAATTGCATTCAAATGCATTTCCTTCAGTGTCCCACTAGAGGGCAGAATAAGACCTCCGGTTGAAATGAGAGACATCAAAAGTGGCCATGGACTCTGTCGCTCTGTCCTTCATTAGGATGCACACTCCGTCCAGATCGACCCTGAATCCTATTTCCTTTCCCTACCATCCACTGACTTCAAACCCCGCTGACAAACAAAGCACCTGTGAGCTATATCATGTTGTTCTCTCTAACCTCTTTCTCTCCTCACCTCGATCTTCATTGCTCTCCACTTCTGCCTCCTCCAGGAAAACTTGCATGCAGGTCTGCAGTCGCCCCTTCTTATTGCTTTATGAGGATAAAGATCTCTGACCCAAATAGCTGTCTTTAAATAACAGTTCACTGGCCCCCATTCAAACCACCAGCTCACCATCATACCAACTTAACCCCAAACCCTCTTTCTTTTGTTTCTACAAGTGATAACAGATTTAATTATCTCAGGACCTTGCTTCCATTACATACTGATATGTGTGCACAGCTTGAAGTCAGAGGCTTTCGCTGTGCAATTATAACTGTAGGTGAAACGAAACAAAGGTTGGGCTGCAGTTATCTATCCCACGTCCACAATGAGCAGATAAATTAAAACATGTGGCGTTTTCAAGGTAATTTTCACAAGTCCCCTGAGAAAAAAATCTTTCTTCTCTCTTCTCTTCTTATTTTCAGCTCTCCATCATTGTCTATTGTATGTGTTATGTATCTTTCTTTAATACCTCAGTACTTTACTCTGACGTTTCTCAGTCAACTGCAGAAAATATCAAAACCTACTCTGCTGTAAGAATACAAATAACAACAACTCCATTGTGTGTGCAGACGGTCGTCCAATAGCCAGATGGTCAGTTGTTCGATCCCCGGCTTCTCCTTTCCGTGTGCCACAGTATTCTCGGGCAAGACATGGATAACAATTGGCCCCTGACGGATGCAGTGCCTGCAGTGCATATGTGACGTGTGATAGAGAAAGTGCTGCACATAGATGCACTGTATAAATGTGTGTGAATGGGTACAGTAGTGGGACAGTAAAGCACTTTGAGTGGTCATCACTAGAATTGTGCTGTATAAATACAGATCATTTACCATTTAGTCTTAAGTGATAATACATTTTGGACTGTGTGACTTGAGGTTTTGTGTGGAAGTGAGAAATAAATGAACAAGAAATTAAATGCACTTTGAGATCTATCCGCTTATCTGGATTCACTTGTAATAATAATACTGACAATATTTATAAATACACGTGGACAACTCTCGGCCCTGTACACGATGTAGTGTTTCTACTGCGGGGTGGGGCTCAAGCATTATGCAGAGACATGTCAGCTATCATTCAGTTTTACAGTTCATCCTATTTAAGAACATTTGCTGTCATTACACAGAGGATTCTGCTGCCATAAATAAAGGCCACTGGCTGAGCTAATGATTTACAAGGAAGTAAAATATGCATGCAAGTTAAACGCAGATGAATGGGGTCATCTCTTCAGTCTTAAGTAAAACTGTCGCTCACTGTAAGCGTCAAACTTTACTTTTATGTGATTCTCTCAAATGGATATGAGCATTTTAAATAACGGCACTGTCAAAGAAGCAGCAACGAGATCTGGTGCCAAAAAAACTACCAGTATGACCTTGTTCACCTGCATTCATTGCTCAGTAGCAGCTACAGCATGAGTTTATTTTTTCCTCCATTTTTTGGAGAAACCAGCAGGAGTTAACAGATCTGTCAATGCTTCAAAGGCAAACAAGAGATAAGGCAGACATGACAGTTCTGTGCACAAAAAAGTGCCATGCCAAAGTGTCTTTCTTAATTGTTCATTGAAAGCCATCAAACAGTAGGAATTCACTTACAGAGAACTGGCCATAACTGAAGCTCAGAGCAATTTAATTATCTTTGCTAAAGCAGCATCAACATTATGGCGTCATGCTTTCTCCCTTTGTACACTAGCCAATTATACAAGGTTCAGCTTAAACCTGCCACTATGTGCATGTGTTCGCGACCCTCAGAGAACACAGAAAATATGAATAAAACACTCCTTTTGCCTTACCCTTGAGAAGCGAGTGACCTTTCACACACATTTCCGAACGTCTATTTATCCAGGGACGTTTTCTCAGTGTCCTGCTCACTGGTATTTCTAGCTCCGCAAACTCTGCCTTTACACAAAATTCACTACAGAGAGGTGCCGTGTACGGCTATAATCCTCTGTTGTCTGCCAATGAGTACCAGGAAGGAAGAATGTACTCGTCATATACCCAGTGTAGTTTTCTCATCACTCACCATGCAGTCACATACAATAGATGTGATTCCAGCAGCTAAATGCAAGGTTATGGTCAGGCAAACATCAGCGTTCTAAGAATTTGCTGTTATTTTCATGACATTCAATAAGAATCAGAATCAGCTTTATTGGCCATGTATGCATACACATACAAGGAATTTGAGAGAAATAGTGCAATGATGTAGAGTGCAGAGATGCTAGAATAAATATGGGAAAGATTGTTACAGGATACTTTATATACATGATGTAGATGGAAAATGTATATATATATATATATATATATATATACACAATTTTGAATATAAAGTCACCGGATCATTGCACACGGATTGTTCCTGACAATGTATGACTGATTAATTCACAACATCACAATCATAACATGAACTAGAATTACCGCTCAGTGGTTGTTTGCCTCTGCCAACCACTGAAGTTTCCATGTATATATTTCTACATCAGTTTTTTTCTCCAGATTCATACATAAACCGAGTCTGAAGAAATTGAGATATGGCGTTCAGGAGAATGATATCTAGCCCTGTACACACATATGCAGTGTTGAGGACCTCACTGTGCATGAGTGCCCAGACAACTTGGAGGTCATCGCTAGATTTTCTTCACTGTTTAACCAAGGGACAGCCAAAATGTATGGTGTGTCTCTAATTGTTTTATATGGATTGTGTAAATCCTGAAATAACTTTTATCATCCGATATGACAACTCATTATTTGTCATGTTATTTTTTTGACTGTATAAGGACAGTGGGGATCAGAGTAAATAGTCAGCACACCATCTGCTAATAGAAAAACTAAAAAACAATACAATGGATGGTCGTTGATATGTAACAAGTCCTCTAGGACCTCCCACAACCGTCTGGTAACCTACCGTGAAATAGAAAAGGTAAATGTCATGGTATCCGACCAATGTAACATTGAACCAGTTTGGCTGATATCTGCTAAGGGCTTACCCATTGCGCTAGAAATCATATCTCAGTCATTTTGGCTGAGTGGCAATACAAGATTTACCGATATTATCTAGTACAAAATGTTCAATTGTAAGTCAAAACTACATGTGAGATACCACAAGAACTTCCCAAGAACACACTAATGAAAATAAACTGCAAAAAAACATGTCCTTTTCCTTTTACTGCTGCACAATATGTCACCATGTACATGAAATATTGTATAAAATTAACAGCCTCTTTAAACAAAACAATTTAAATAAAGATAGTATTAGCATTTTTTATATATGAGTAGGATAAGAAGCACTAAAAAAAACTAAAAGAAGCACTAAAAAGATAGAAGGCCCATGAACTGCATATGGAATTGTATTAATGCCACATCAAAATTAGTCAAATATGCTGAAAATAGTTGTTGAGTAGATACTTTGGATGTGGATTACTCCAATACTACACAGTAAAAATACTTCATATAATTTGTACAACTCGCTGCAAAAATTAAGCCTATTGAAGAACAGGTAGCATCAGAGTATAATACAAGAATTCCTAAATCTCTTCAAGTTGATATTTCTCTAAATTGATAATCTGTTCAAGTTTAGATTTTTTTAATTTGACACACTGGAAACATTTTTGTCATGTGAATATAAAACAATCTTGTTTTCATATTATGTATTTTGTCTTGAAAACCAAGTCATCAATGGATTTTTCTCACACTTAATCAGACTTATAATTAATTGAAATTGTAATATTTTTGTTCTGGGACCGTAAAGATTTCATGGCCTCTTATCAGGTAGGTCTCTGATACCTTGAACACTTGTCTTTAGAGAGAGAGAGAGAGGGGGCGTGTGTAAGAGAGGAAACACCTTGATATATAAATTTATACTTTATCCAAACACCATAAACATAACAAGGCCTTGGTGCTCACCACTGATGACCTACAACGTTTAATCACTTCATTCCTCAGCATCCGTTTTGGAATCCATTAAGTTGGCTCGCATTGTTCAGTCCGGTTTTGGGTTATACAATTGAAAGGTTTCCTGCCCAGGCGAATGATAGAAAACACAGAAAAAGTAATTTATTCAATGTTCTGTCAGCTGAGCTGCAGTAATGTGCTGATGTGTTGCTGACTGTGTTAAACGGGTGATGTGTATCTGTGACTGTATAGACCAGACCAAGAAATATACCATATACACACGTAGATATTGATGAGGGCAAAAATAGTTTCTTAGAATGTTTAATAATTATAATAGCAATAATAATACAACTTAAAGTTCTGAACTGTTCTAATCAGCAAATGCAATAACAAATCAGCATTTGCTTATCAGTCATCAGCTAATCATGGCTAATCGTCAAGGAGATATATCAACGCTGATTCCCTCATGGTAAACGGTGTGTCATTGTACCAGTCAAGCTAATCTTCCCATCTAAAGCACATTTTCGTGCTGAATAGATCTGTTTAGTTTTCTTTTATTGATTTAGATTTATTGCACATTAGCGTCATTGTTTCTGAATTAAAACACATTAGTCTCCACCGCTGTGTGAGCACTGAACTGTCCGCTGTCTGATAACTGTTGGAGCAGAATAATACTCTGCACAAACAAACAAGGCAACACACTAAACACAAAAGCAATGAATAAAGAAGAGATGATACATATTTGTTCAGTCTTTAGCATAGTCTGGGCACCTGGTTCTGTGTGATATGTGGTGATCCATGAGGCTAGCATATTTGTTTGTGTTTGTCTTCTCATTTGCATAGAAATATGTGTGTTTTACTTACTAAAGAACATCTAAGGTCACCATTCAATTAAAACTTACCATTTCATGTTGTCATTGAGATTTCTCATCATAGCCTTACATCTGTATTACATCCATGGAGAAGCCACTCAGGTGTCTTTGCACCTTGAGGACTGAACATGGAGATGATGGAGGGAAGGTTCGCACAAGCGTTTGCCAACACTCGATTTGCATGGCATGTGCACAAAGGATAGAAAATAGCGAGCAGTTAAATGGAAGAAAGGCCTGATGACATATTTCTGCTGAAAAAGGAAAAAATATCATCCTTAAATGCTACTTCATTGAAATCATGAAACGTGGTGCTTACTCCATTCTAGATGCTACTCAGCAACTTTTTTCCATTTCTCATGATTTCTTACAACAGCTGAGTGAGCCAGAGTGAACCCTTCCAGGGTTCTGATCCAGTTATCAGAAAACCTTGATCATGCATTTATAACTAAAACTAACACTTTTTAACATAACCCTCCTAAGCATTATATTGTATTTACTCCGTCTGTCCAAGCTGAATTTCATAACAATCCAGAAAAGAAAGGTGTGTCAACATCACACTGTATAGATAGTATAGTGTATATTGGAGTTGTAGGTACATAAAGTATGTCGGTCCAAAAGATGGCAGGAAAACACAAACTTTTAATCTGCTTCGCATTTAGATGGTGGTGTTACTCCATATGAAAATCGGCTAAAGCTACACAGTGTACAATCTACTGATCCAAGGGTTCTATCTTGTACAGAGACACCTGGCACATTACTGTTATGCTCATCCAACTTGTATCGTTTTACAGTAGAATAGCTTATTCCCTGACTGGGCTCTAAAGACCACCGGGGCTCCTGAAGGCTGTTCCAGAGAGTTCCAACAATAGTTCAGCTTTAGAAGAATTAATTATGGGGACACAGTATATAATGACTACAGCGTCTCAGCTGGAGTTCCTGGAGATAAATCTTAATTACATTAGACTCTTATGTTGCCATTTGAAAGAATAACTGTGGAAACTATGTGGCCACCAATGTGTCCAGTTAGATATCCATCACACTCCTAACTCAAGTCATAGCTCATTTATGTACATCTCCACTAGAGGTCTGTTTTGCTCTGTGAAGCATTGCTCATCCACCTATACTGCTTTGAAGTTTCATGTTTGAACTGGTCAGGGGCGACACATGTATACACATCAGGGAATTTTAAGTGTATATCGTAATACAATATTATTATGATATCATGACATCCCGTATAAATTATGATGACCAGTTGATCCAAATGATCTTCATTTGGATTAACTGGTCTCTAATGTTACTGGTTATAAAATTGAAGAGCATTATTATATCATGTCATTTTTCTACCATATGATCATAAAAGATTTTGCGATCGCTGTTAGCTTCATATCATGTCTTTGCTCCAATAGTATTCAGAGATAGCTCGAAAATGCATTTAATTCACGTTATTTCCTGGCTTCTCTTTGAATTCATCTCTAACATCTGTGACAAACATCTTCTAATGGGAAATACATTTTTCCTCATTAAAAGCTTTAGATTCTCTCTCTAGCATTTGCAAAGAGGTGTTTGGAAATATGATTTTTGAACTGTAGATTTGTTGACCTCGACCTTAGACCTATCAACTCCAAAAAGTAATAACAAATATATAAAAAGGGTCTTTCATGTGTTAAGTTAACACGGGCCAGGTGGTTTAGAAAATCATGACTAAAAAGCAAAGGTGGACTTCCACATTTATTGCTATGTTAATTTCTAAATATAAGCCACTGTTGGTCGTTTATCAGATGAAGTTGCAAATTTAGGAATCACCTTTATTTCCAAGCATTGTAATATTTACATTAAAATGCTTCGAAATGGCTCAATGTATTTTCCTAATGAGAATATACCATGGTGATAAAGATAATGACATATATATCCACAATTTCACAAATGTTGTTACAGAAATCTTCATGCAATCCAGTTGCACTTACATTTCCTTCCCAAAAATGGCAGGGATGTTCAGGCTCAGTAAAGAAGAAGATAGGAGAAGACACTGACTGCAGCTCACACTTTTCCGTCCAAAGAGCTCTGCTGCCTATTAGCTCTTCTCCTGCCTCAGCCCTGATGCTGTGAGGACTTGAGACACACACTTCAGAGCATCAAATTAACTTAATTTGGGTTTGGATGTCATCCTCCACAAAGCGGCCTTGGTTTGTCCTTGACATAACCTCTGACTATAGCCTGCTCAGTCCAGGAACACAGCATTTCTCTGAGGCCGGGAGGACTGAAGGCTTCAATGAGCGAGGAGAGCAGCTATTTAATTCGCAGCATGGCTACTTTGCTGCTAAGTGGTCTCCTCCATTTCCTAAGCTTGAGTATTTAAGGATGATTTCTCTCCCCTCCTTGGTTGCCCAATACTGTTTGGACAATACAAAAGATGGGGCATGGTAACTGACAGTGCAAAAAATTACCACACAGGTTGAGAGTAATGGGTGTCATTTTGTGCTGCTCCAGTCGAGTGTTGAGACGTTGGCGAACGATCTGATTCTTTTGAACGGCTCTTCGGTGTGAGCGAAGGAAGCAGAGTCGTATTTGTCTGACAGACGTTTTTTCTGAGCGCCTGCCTATTTGCTGTAAGGAAACCTTTATATGACCTTAAACTGTTTAAACGGCATAGTTTGATTGTAATGTGTGTGTGACTCAGCCCCACCAGCAGTCAAACAGACTCACATGTATGTATTGCATTCAAGGCAAGGCAACATTATTTGTGTGACAACTTTCATACAAGGGGTAAATTCAAAGTAGAGGGATATGGCGTCGCATTGTGTTTTGCTCCAAATGCAGATTATTGACATTAGGTCTGACAAAACCAGTAATTTAGTGCTGCTATACCACACATGCCAGAAGATTGTGTTGTATTGGTGGGATATCTAGTTTCAATCCGATCCAAATCTATTATAGTGGTTAATTTGGAGATAAACCTAGTATCCCCGTCTCCTTAAAAAAAGGCAGAAAAGAACGATGAGCTGTTGAAAAGACGATCCAGCTCCCTTCAAAGGGCCGTGATTCCCATCTCTGCTATATTCCCTCTTTTTGAACACAAGTAAAAGAAATCTAAGGTTTTTGGATTGAAGCACCAATTTCACTGCCAGGGGGGAGTAACCATTTTAACTGCTCAGCAAGAAAGAACACCAGTCTTCATTGTTCACTTGTGGCGAAAGCTTCCCATGAATATTTTGCTGCGTTCAATCTCAAAGCTGTAGGTGGTAGGCTTTGTATAGTTCACTGTTTGGACCCTTTGTTTGTGAGATCATTCCCTATGTGAACTGTTAATAAAATATATTTCTATGACCCAGTGCCATAGTATCAAGGCACAGACTGCCTTAGCCCCTCAGCATCTACTATATGAGAAAGACATTCGCTGAAATGTGTGCATTCAGGGTTTAATTACACCTGGGAGCTAAAAGTACTTATTTTATGGTTTTTCGTTTTTTCCTCTAGGATTTTTTCCAGCAGTCCCTGCTGCTTCTTACCTACAACAAAGTCGCAGCTTTCACCTTCTCTCATCATACATAAGATTGATAACAGCATAGAAAAACTAAGATGAAGATAATGACACAGTAAAAGACGTGTGGACTTCAAATCTAACCAGGGAAAGCACTCAGACTCATGTTTGCCTTTTACCCACACTCCCTTTGTAAAAAAAATGATAATAATAAAATAAAAGTTACACAAGAGGTTTGGTTGAGTTAAAGCCACACTCATCATTGACCAAGACAGATAATCAGATTAAATTGATGTCTGGCACTGAGCACGGACCTATTTGGTTTTAGGTCACAACTGCATGCTGATTTGGTCTTTTCAGTCAGGTCAGGCTCCTTTTTCATGAGCACCTTCTGGAGGCAACCAACCGGCACCAGCCTCATCTACCATTGAGGAACGTAACATTGATAATCAATTAAAAGCTTTGTGGACCCTGTTGTCCTTTCTTACAATTGTTGAACAGTTATATTCTGCATTATATAAAGATACAACCCTTCTTGATTTGCCCAATTTCTGCTTCTCCTCTTTATCCTCGCTCTTTCAAAAGCTAACAACCAAATCCTCCCTGTTTACACCGGCACAGCCATGATCAGTGAATGTGAGGGGTCACGTGATATGCTTTTTCAGCGTTTTTAATTATGATGGAGATTTAAGCTTATATGTTGGGAACCAGTGGACTGAACTATCTAAGTGTATGTAAAGTAGGGAAAAGTAGCTACAACAGCAAAATGCTGCTGAAGCATTGATGACTCAGGATCAATGATTTGTTTAGCTATCAGTCACAGGAGGCACTTTACTGCACTAAAAAGTACTGTTACTGTGGAACTGTAACAGTACTTTAAATACATTGCTGATAATAATAGGGTAGTGATTTCATACTGTCTCACTGTTTCCACTGAGTTTTAGTCCAAAATGCTAACAGAGCTTCCCGCTGCTCAGCACCCGGATGACCCAGTGTACTTTTTACCCTGTTAAAAGGCAGCTGTCCAAATACTGTGTAATTCCTGGTTGTGTTGAGTTCATGTAATATAAATGGAATAAACTGGATATAATACATTTCCCTTCCCCATATTAAATATCTTTAGAGTCAGTCCTTCTAGAAGTTCATTATCTGGCAGAGATCAGTTTCATTGAGAGAATGTTTAACAGCAGGAAAGTGGCTCAGATGTTTTCAGCCGCCTTATTGGCACAAGAGTGTCTGAGATCCTGGAGAGGCTGTATGACAGTAGGTTCGGTGGTCCACTTTTTATTTGTATAGCCCATATTCACAAATTACAATTCGTCTCATAGGGCTTTAACATTGGTGTGACATCCTATGTCCTTAACCCTCAGAAAGAGTAAGGAAAAACTACTAAAAACCCTTTTATCAGGGTAAATATACGTAGAAACCTCAGAGAGAGCCACATGTGAGGTATCCCTCTCCAAGGACGGACAGAAGTGCAATAGATGTCAAATGTAGGAAAACATCTTCAAGATTAAAGTTTTTAGCAGCATTGATGAGGGTAAACATCCTGAAGGATAACTTCAATACTATATGTCAAGCAGTCCTGCTGCAATCATAGTCTATGGTAAGCAGCCAGCAAGATCATGATCTGCCATCCAGATCGGATGTCACTATGGTCCACAGTCATTGTCCACTGCCGCTTATTAGGATCCATCATCAGCCGCCGCCTCGGTCGTGGTCCACTACCAATATATGATGCCAACGCAACACAAGATCCGCCATTACCACTACGTTCAGCCCACACGATATAGAATCCGCCGTACTGGATACACCATTGCGACCTCTGATTAGTGGTCCACAAATCGTAATCCATGGTGCGAGCGATAAAGCAAAGGGACTCATGAAAACAAGTGATCTTCGCAATGGAATAAATAGTTAGCGTCAGCCTCTGCCTGCTGCACTACTCCTTGGCTGAACACTCTGGAGATTTCTGTCGTCTGAGAGGAGAATGTCCTGCTGTGTTTTTCATGTCTGAAAACGGCGTTAGCCTCAGGGCATTGAATCTATTGAATGTAATGACCTCTAAACACATGGAACCTTGACTGTGTGAGTGTATGTGTGTGTGTGTGGAGTGAATTTGTGTGTGTGTGTGCACATGTACTCATTTTTATAACCCTTTTCAGCATAAACACTGACTTTGTAAGGACCAGTAGACCTCATTGAGACCAAAGCTAATTCCTAATGAGGCTAAACATAATTTCTGAGGTCCTGAATAAGGTTGGAGGTCAGATGTGAAGTGTGGTAAGGTTAGGGTTAGGTATGAAGTGGTCATGATTAAGTTTAGGGATATGGTTTTGGTAGGGTTGTCCACAATGAATGGAAATAAAGGCAAAGTTGTTATAGGATAGCTGTGTGTGTGTGTGTGTGTGTGTATCTATTTTTATTTGGATCTCTTTAGCTCTATTTAAAGAATAGCAAAAAACAACAAAACGTTAAAGATATTTTCTGTATATACAAATAAACACTTCAGTAGTACGTATGTGACTGCAATTTTGAGAAAAACAAAGTATAGAACGTCAACCTTCCAATGTCACTATTGCATGCAAAACCACAAAACTAATTTAAGTAACTTAGGCACAGAGCATTTTGCAGAGGTGAACACACCCCTGAGAAACGTTTCTCTGCTCACTATGAAGATGGTGCATGACTTTCATAAATGACTTAACAAATGGAAGGAGTAAATGAAGTGGACAGTTCCGCCCAACTGGAACATCTCAGAGGTTATACAATCTTGGAGCAAATAAGTTCACATCAACTTCCACAGGTCCAAGAAATGATGACACAGGAGAAACTATCGTGCAGCAACTAACTTTGTTGGTATTCCGACTCAGACAGCCAATACCCTATAGACTCAATATTAGTCACACATGCTTTTCTCCCCCTCTGGGTTTACAACAGAGCTGTTGTTATTTGTTTTACAGTCGTCTCAGCACAGTACACAAGAAAGGTTTATAAAACCTTCGACCGATACATATTTCCGTAAAGTCTGTCAGGTTCTGAACAATGAAAAAGTAGAATCTACTTTTGCCGCCAGATAGTTGAAATTCTGTTGACTGACATTTATATCGCTTTTAAATCAAATCACCCTGAGTAGCCGGTCAATTAATCTGGTTTTCAATTAACAAAGCAAGAATGTTTGCATTATCTCTGGTGATTCTGATGGAGCTGAGAGGAAAATTAAACAAGGATGCGATGGAATGCTAATGGCCACTGACAACCACACAGCTTCATTCTGCAGACTGTCCAATTGGTGTTCATGTGAAGCCAATGAAAAATGTTTTGCCAAGAAAAAGAGCAGAGTTCAACAACATAAAGATTCTGGTGATTTTGGTTAATTATAATTTTGGAAAAAGTGTTCACAATAATTTCCATTGAATAGATTTCTTGGTAACTATATGGCTTTTCACCAAAAAGTACAAGGAACATGTCAACTTGGTCATCACGGGAACCCCAGTTCTAAGTCTGTATGCTCTGTACAACCAGTTCTGTCCCTAAACCAGTGTTTTTACAAATATTTTCTGTCGTCCCCCTCAAATAGAGGCCTTTCAAAAGTCTATTCATTTCACACTTCACACATGACAACTTGCTTTTTGCATAATTCCTGCTGACCTGCATCTTGATAACCTTGCTTGCATCCGAGCCCTCTTGTTTATCAGATGAGTCTGACCGAAAACATACAGAAGAAATGTTTACTTTTGTCTGGAAGTTGGATCTGCGTCCCAGTATAGAATCACTGTTCTCAACTGTAATAGATGTCTAGGGACAACCACTGCATCCAGACACTTTTGGCAAAGACTTGACAGTTCACCTGTATTTTACCGTCTCAATGAATTTGCCTTACCAGGGTTTGCTTAGTTGTTTGAGTGAGTGATTGCCTCACACCTTCTTTCCTAGTTAGACATGTAGTGTTTTTTTTACTGAAAGCAATAACTGCTTTGAAAATAAGACCCAAGTTGTAATTGAATCCTGTAAGAAGAGCAATTAATGACCGTAACTCATGATTCATAAGTACAGATAAAGAATATACTGCTCAAAGATAAATTAATGCAAAATAGTACTAAATTGCGTTACTAAAAAACAAACCCTCTGCAATTCATGAGCCACACATTTGAGGTGATTGTTGACTCTTCCAGAAAAGTAAAAAACTGATTGTTCTGGTGAGAGAGGCCTTGAGAAGTTCACAGTAGCCTTTGTCATCAATTTGGGGCTTTAGCTGTGTAAGATTGCAATCAATAACACCAAGACAAACCAAATGTTCATTAGATGTCATGATAAATGTATGGAGTTAAATAATATTGCATTGATTCTTATATAATTTTGTAAATTACCCTTTAAATGAGTACCCCTTGTAGATGTCATAAACCAATAACAACCAACACATTAGACCCTGTAGATTAGGGCATTAAATTCATAGCTATCAAACATTTTTTTTTTCAAAGCTATATGATCCCTCAAGGTAATGTGAATGATATTGGTTACACTTGCAAAACAGCCTTTGACAAATTACAGCCTCACAGAGGGAAAGATGATCACAACGCAGAGGACTTACAATAAAACTCAAAGGCATAACAATTGAGGTTAAAGGTTAAGTTGAAAAGCTAATCTGCAGAAGATGTCTGCTTGACCACGTTGCTGTGCAGAACCAGCTTCCCTGCAACCAGCTAATCAATGCAGGCGGATACAGACGATGAGGGAGCAAAGACTGCAGGGAAAGTAGTTGAATCACATGGTCTCAGATCAATACGCAGTGGTGTATTTCACCTCTGCTAAGGCAATCGCCCACCACGGTCTGGAACACACACAACTCAATGGCCTCAAAAGCGGTTTCCATGAGATTGTGGGAGCGCGTTTTAATTCCTTAGCAAATTAAACATTTAACTTCACTTGTGTGTGTTGTCTTATATATCAGTTTTTCTCTGCATGTGATCCCACAGGAAAGATTAGAGACAATAATGGGAGGACTGACAATCTAAATTTGAATTTTTTTTAAAAGACAAGTCACAAGTCACAATGTTATTTTCAGATAGTCTAATCAATAGAGTCAATCTAACATCCAGGAGGCCTTTAGTTCCCCTGTACTAAGTGAGGTTTTCCCTGTTGTGGCAGTCATACACATTAAATCCTTCAGCTCCTCTTTCTGCCTCTAAAGACTAAAAAGCTAAAACTGTAGAAATTCAATTACTTTCCTCCTGCTGAATGCTTTAAATTCACAAAGAAACTGCTTCACTAAAAAAGAATAACTACTACTTTACTCTGGCTGACAAGTTTAGCAATATATCAGCTCCCATGACACCCATGCATCAGAACACTCACTCAACAATGAACCCTTTCTTATCCATGGCCTTATTGTAGATAGAAAAATTTACTTTCTCTGCTTGACTGAGACATGGCAAAATCAAGAGGATTGTACATCACTCAATCAAAGACACTGGACTAGGTCTGCTCCACAGGTTAAACACCATGCGCCTGGATCTAGCTGTGTCTAATCATCTTTCCATCCATTTCATTCTCAACAGCATCCAACGCACAATTTCACATTTCAGGACATTAAATAACAGATAACCAAGACCATGTGCAGACAATATGCAGACCATGTGCAGGTCTACAGCCCTAATCCTTGACAAAGACACTTTAACATTTCACCCCATCACCAACAGTGTCCAGTTTCTATGCCCCCTGGATGTCAAATAACCAACAGAAGAGCCTGACCTCTGCTCTAATGTCTTGAAATTCTTCCAGGATAAAGTTGATTCCATCAAACAACAGCTTCAGGTACTGGCCCGCTTGCAATTCAGTCTCTAGTTGCTTCCATTTGCCCTGACTACTGCAATGGAGTCCTGTCTGGGATGACCAACAAAGTCCTAGACTGGTTCCAGTCTGTGAAGACCTCAGCTGCCAGTGTTCTCTCCTTTTTCAGCGTGGAGCCTCATCCATCTCCCTTGGCTCCCAGATAAATCTTGGATTACCTACAAATTCATCCTCGTACACAAAATCCCTCCAAGGCCTTGCATATATAGTTAGAGCTAATTAGTGCGCCAGAACATTACTTGTTCTATTTTATGACACATGACACACGGAGCTTCTCTTTCCAGCTTCTCCTTCCTCTTCTCCATCCCTATCCCCCTTCCCCGGAATCCCTTTGCTTTATCACCCGCAGATCCAGGGCCTCTGTGGCCGCACCATGTATTGCGGTTTGTGGATCGTACACCGGGGGTCGCGGTGGTGGATCCATTGTGGCGGATTCTGGGCTGATCGTGGTGCTGGTGGCGGACCCTGTGTCGCGTGGCATTGGGCACGGGCGGTGGACCAGGACCGTGGTGGTGGCTTGTGATGGGTCCTGGTGGGCGGCGGTGGACGGTGACTGAGGACTGGAGTGGCGTCTGGTCTGGATGGTGGATCGTGGTCTGGATGGTTGCTGACCATGGACTGTGCTTGCAGCGGGACTGCTTGGCATGTCATGTTGGGGTTGTCCTTCGGGATGTCTACCCTCATCAAATGCTGCTAGAGACTTTAATCTTTAATCTTGAAGACTTTAATCTTGATGATGTTTTCCTGCACGTGGCATCTATTGCACTTCTGTCCGTCCTGGGAGAGGGATCCCTCTCATGTGGCTCTCTCTGAGGTTTCTACATATTTTTACCCTGTTAAAAGGGTTTTTAGTAGTTTTTCCTTACTCTTGCTGAGGGTTAAGGACAGAGGATGCCACACCCTGTTAAAGCCCTATGAGATGAATTGTAATTTGTGAATATGGGCTATACAAATAAAATTTGATTGATTGATTGATTGATTGATTGATTGATATCGGACCTACTTCAACCTTAAACCCTGTCAGAGATTCTGCGATCCTCCAAAAGAGTCTGCTAAACATCCCTCAAACTCTATAACTATTATAACCACATGGGGTGGATGTGGGTGTTGGCCATCCTCTGGCCTGGACAAATATACAGATTCTTCGATGTATTGGTAAAGCTTAGCTTAAGATAACACACATACATTTGGAACTATTCTGCCTCCTGTGCTCAGCTGGGATTTTTTTTTTTGAATATATACTATATTCAACTATTTATCCCTTCTCTTGTTTCCATAGTCTAAATGGGTTGGGAGAGTCACAGAGGAAAAGTTTAAGGAGTCTGATCACATGGTTGATTAACATATAATTTATCACCGCAGGTAGAAATTATATTTTGCCGTAGAAGAGCAGGAACTACTTTGCAAGATTTCGATCATGTTCTTTTGTAACCTGCATGAAATGTCTTTCTTTCAACCAGTCATTTCTCAAAATGGAACGCTCGGAAAATGTAGTATAATCTAGCGTTCAATGCTGCTACTCAAGGCCCTGTTGGTGTTGATTTTTGCAATTTTAATCAGGGAGTGATTCACACCCAAGATTCCAGGGGTACTATACTGCCTGCTGTGTTGATGACCCTACCACAAAGCAGCTAACTATTTAGCAGAGAAGATTCCTCGAAGTATTCTTGGTTCCTAAAATGACCATGAAGAAGGCTGAGCTAAAGACCTCACTTTCACTATTTTTTGAAACCCTCAGTTAATGGAAATAAGCAACTGGGTATTATTGTGAAGGCCTTCGGCGTGCAAAATGTCCTATGGCCCCGAATGGGGTACTTTTCAACCAGCCGACCACACCACTGAATCACCACATCTCTATCTGATTTTTCGGGGGCACAGACTATTGGAAGCATGGTTTCTTGCCTTTTCCTACTATTGTATTCATTCAAGATAGCAACAGAAAAATGGGTATAAGTATGAATGACAATTGGCTGCCTCACATTAACCACACTGGGGCCTAGTATGTGAACTCCAGTCTGTGGAGTGACAGTTGTGCACCATTCAGGAACATCCACCTTGCAAGGTAGTTGAACAGAGAACACTAAACAACATGGATCGAATGAGCAAAAAAGAAAAGATGAAAGGGAACATTTTTCCAAATTGTCGTCCCATGAAGCCCCCTTTCTTCCTCTCCGTCACTCCTCTAAAGCAATTTGTCCTGCGAGATTGCCTCTGTGCTGTATGACAGGGAGAAGTGGCTGTTTATCAGAAGAGCTGGTATTTAACTTTGTAGGACATGTTTGTATTGATTGGGATTTGTAATTTTCTCCTGAGTAGATGGAGGTGCTAGTTGGAAGCTGGTGTGCATTAAAATTAATCAGGTATGCCCTCAGCATGGCTGAGTAAAGCCACAGTGCGGTGAGCCATGCATGATTCTCACAGTGATGAGAGGGCAGCAGGTAAATCCTAAAAATATACCTAGCACCTCACAGAAGCTCTGCTCCTGAGTTAAAGATGTAGAATGAAGTTGTATTTTCCACCCATAGGGAAGGTTAAAGTTACTATGCTAATATGGCACTATGCTTGCAAGCTACTAAAGGCCGATATATGCTTCTCCGAGTCCGTTACGGACGGACGCACGGACGGATTGGACGGACACTTTTTGATTTATAGTTCTACGAGCCTTTTTGTTGTGAAAACAATTCACCGCCAGAACAGTAGTTGGCGCAACGGAAGTCGAGCTTAGAGAAGCCTACCTCATGAGGTATATAGAAGAAGTCCACGCTGGTTTATTTACGCCCCCCGGCTCCTCACACACAACGATGGCAACTAACAGAAAAAGGATGTTGATGACGCGACAGTTTTTGCTGAAATAAAGTGACACCCAGCGTGTCAAAATGCTTATGTTATCGTGTCTTAGCGCAGCGGTTCCCCGGTCTTGTTTCCAAACTGCGTTGCTAATTCAACAGCTGCAACAGCTTGAAGCTACACGGAGGCAGCTGTCTTCCCCCCCAGCTTCCACACACAGTCAGCAGGGACACCCGATACTAGCTACTACCAAGTGTTTGCTTCTAACCTGACGGTGTTTGAGAAACAGTGTCATGACAGCCGTGGCAATAAAGTCAGCGGGTTTTTGCGCTGTTCCCACCGCAGTTAGCATGGTGGCTAGCCCGCTAGCCCCGTTATGAAAGTTCGTTACAACCATATGTGACCGCAGCCACCGTCAGCCGGACAACGCCGCTGGCTTAACACACTTGTCACATTAATCATAGAGTCGTAGTTGTGATTTTGGTTTATTGTGATGTAGGGAATGGAACAGGCCTTTGAGGTCCCGAAATGCTGTCGTTAGCGGACCAATCACAGCCAAGGGCTATCCGTGGGCTCTCCGCCATGCCGACATGTAGTTAGAAAAATCAGAGCTGTCCGAAAAGCTCTCACTGTTGCCACTAGGTTCTGTCAAAGTTTAGATATGATTATAATCTCCACACACCAGTGTTGTAAACAGTTCTCATATTAATTATATAATTATGTTTTCACACTGAGGGAAGTGGAGAGACTAGATGTGGTATGTTATCAACAGCTCTGTGGGAGATAATCACCTTGAATATTACAGATGAGGTCAAAAGACATTTTATCTATCTGTAAAATGTTTTATTTCTTTCAGTACTTTTATCCAAAGCGGCTTAAAATATGTGCATTTAACCACGAGGGTACAAACCAAGAGCCCAATACATCGGTTCTGCCTGAAATCTGTGGTGCTTCATACACAAACCAAAACATTCTTTAATAATGAGTTTCTTCTTTTCATTAGATGAAGCACTGCAGCACCTGATGTCCTCAGCAGCAACATGGTGGAGATTGGCAGCTTCAGGCTGCAACTGTTTAGAGTTGTCAGTCATTGCTAAGTGTCATGGATAATAGAGTTAATTTCTATATTCATTATGGTTGGTTAAAGAAATTGACACTTATTAGAACAATGTTTATCTTTTGCTTTCTGATTTGATACACTTTAGATAAGAACCCAGTGTCTTATTTTTCTTCTTTGCCATAAGAGATAGAACATGTCATCACAGCTGTGTCCTTCAGGCTCGTCCGTCCCTAATAAAATGATAGGAAACCTAAAAGGATGGCATTATTGTAGAGGAAGTGTTACTAAAGTCCGATATTAGCTTCTCCGAGTCCGTTACGGACGGACGGACACTTTTTGATTTATAGTTCTACGAGCCTTTTTGTTCTGAAAACTATTCACCGCCAGAACAGTAGTTGACGCAACGGAAGTCGAGCTTAGAGAAGCCTACCTCATGAGGTATATAGAAAAAGTCCACGCTGGTTTATTTACGTCCTCCCGGCTCCTCACACACAGTGAACGATGGCAACTAACAGAAAAAGGCTGTTGATGACGCAACAGTTTTTGCTGAAATAAAGTGACACCCAGCGAGTCAAAATGCTTATGTTATCGTGTCTTAGCGCAGCGGTACCCCGGTCTTGTTTCCAAACTGCGTTGCTAATTCAACAACTGCAACAGCCTGAAGCTACACGGAGGCAGCTAGCGTCCCCCCCAGCTTCCACACACAGTCAGCACGGACTCCCGATACTAACTACTACCAAGTGTTTGCTTCTAACAGCCGTGGGATTAAAGTCAGCGGGTTTTTGGGCTGTTCCCTCCGCAGTTAGCCTGGTGGCTAGCCCTGTTATGAAAGTTCGTTATAACCGTATGTGACCGTACACACATGCCGTGAGTGCTCTAACCAGCCACCGTCAGCCGGACAACTCCACTGGCTTAGCACACTTGTCACATTAATCATAGAGTCGCAGTTGTGATTTAGGTTTATTGTGATTTAGGGAATGAAAGTTTGAGGTCCGGAAATGATGTTGTCCCGAAATATTGGCGTTAGCGGACCAATCACAGCCAAGGGCTATCCGTATGCTCTTCGCCATGACGACATGTAGTTAGAAAACTCAGAGCTGCACGAAAAGTTCTCCGAGGAGCCCCGGAGAGGGCATTCCCCGGCAAAGAAGGCAGTCCTATCAGTCCGTGTCCGTCAAAATGGAGAAGCATAAATTGGCCTTTATGAACAAAGTTTGTATCCTTATTTTCTGTGGATATTCAAGTTCATGTATTTGAATATGCTTTTGGATCAAACTGTACACTACCAAGACAATGAATGTACAGTATGGAGTTATTTCACATTAAAAGTATTGCATATATTATTTAATACATTATGTATTATGTGCAATACTTTGCTTTGATTGTTTGTAAGTAATGAAAACAGGTCTGTACCTGGAGTCAGTGTTGAAGTGATGACTCAGTATTTAGTCTGGTTGGATTCCAGTTGTGTCTCATGTTGGACATCCTAGATGAAAATTCAACACAAATACACAGATATGTAGAGTCATAAATGTGCCAGGTTAACTCCTTAACAGACTTTTCCATTGTAAAAATTAAGTGTATTACTTCAAAGTTCTAATCATTTCAGCTTAGGACATATGTGGTGGACATCAGCCTCAGGTTCTCTATGAGACTGTCTATGCTAGTAAAGTTACACTTCCTATAATTTATTCATATTAACACAATAATTCAGTGAAGTCTGCCTGAGATTAATGATGTAAAAACTGAAGGTAGCAGACAAGTTTAGTTTTCACTGTAACACTTTAAAACACATCAGCACCAATACTCTGAATAAAGAGCTTTAGGAGACGTAAAGCTACTTTAAACAGCTGCTCTTAAAATGCAGATGTGACTTTAAATAATCACGTTTCAGTTGATCACAGTAAATCTGTTTCTGCAGAATAAATAATCACGTTTCAGTTGATCACAGTAAATCTGTTTCTGCAGAATAAGAATCTGTGTAATGTAGTCAAGTCAAATGGTTTGTCGAGTGAAACAACTTTACATAACATTAGATATCTTAAGTGCTGGAGCTTATTCTCCGGACCCACACAGTGTTCTGTCTCAGTTTAATAGATTCATCATCAAACTCTAAAACTTCTCCTTGCTGGGCGACCGGCTCATGTCGGTGTGTGTCGGTGTGTGACGTAATTACACCCGTTCGCATCGCCATTACTGCTGGTATCCTGACTGCAGGCTAGCGGAGCTAAGCTAACAAACCAGGTACAGAGACACCAATACATGCGAATCAGTTCTAACACATCTAAATAAAATACTAGACTTGACTTACCATAGAAATGGGAGCGCAGACGTCTTTAACTTGTCCGTCAGAACAAGCAGAACATCAAACCGTGTTATTCATCCGATGTGTGAGTGGAAGCGTTTCCTCGGTCTCATGAGTTGTTCACTGACCGGGGAGCAGCCTGTTAGCTCAGGTGAAGCCGAGCAGGCAGCGGGCTAGGAGTTGCAGTCGTCGCGCTGACTGTGACGTCACGTGAATTTCAAACCTCGATACCGCTTAAAAAATTCACCCCCCTCAGAGTTGTCATGAAGGAAGAACCTCGCGATTGAGACTAAAACCAATTTTTGTACCAGGGTGTAAACAGGTTTAATTCTGCTCTAAAGTCGGGCAATTTAACATGGTAGTCTATGGGGAC
Organism: Pleuronectes platessa; assembly: GCF_947347685.1. NCBI lineage: Eukaryota > Metazoa > Chordata > Actinopteri > Pleuronectiformes > Pleuronectidae > Pleuronectes > Pleuronectes platessa. The sequence continues at coordinate 26,364,296 of NC_070632.1, forward strand.
TATCTGCTTCTTGGAGCCAGGCGTAGCGGATTCCCATGGAACTGCAGCTTTTTACACTTCCGTATCGGCTTCATTGCCCAGCCCAGGATGTTGCCCCTTGGTTAATATTAACTCCCCAATACGTTTTATGAGGGGTGTTTGGGTTACATTTTCTTAGGTAGAGAACACGAAGGCTTAAGTATTTCTGGTGAAACTGATACCCTAGTAATACACAAAACTGTAAAACAGCAATAGTCACACCGGTCTGTATTTTAAATATATGCCTTGAAACAGTTCTTTGGAATGAAAAAGAAGAATAGTTTGCTACAAATTAAGGGTTTAGAAATGTACAAATTATGACGATCATTTAATTAGATCAAAGAAATTGACCCTTTTGAGAAAATAAAGTAACAAAATTAGAATATGTACCTTATCAAATATTGAAACTATGCTGCCTTATAACCAAATAATATATCTCAAACTCCACAAGTTTTGTCCCGCTTTCTCACTCGTTAACCACAGTTTAATAATCCCCAAACCATGTGATTTACAAAACATTAAGTTGGGCCCACATACACACTTACATGCACGCACAAGCTTTTATGAAGTAGACAACTTAGTGAGCTCTGCGACTAAAATTTAAAAACGCTCCGTTAATGAAGTCACTGCCGCAGGATTATATTTACATTACACCTTATTTATGAAGTGCATTTGATTAACTCCTGGCTAACCCGTCTTTTTCTTCCTGTTTTAACCAAAATTACATTCACTTAGAATCGCATTAAAATGCTTTCTTCTGATTTTATTTGGAATAACTTTATTTTAATCCCTTTAATTTTTACACCCGAAAGTGATTATTACAGTGAATCTCGAGCTCTCCCTGTTTTCAGATTTGCGCATCCTATCACAGAGATACTAATGCGCAAAGACACACTCCCTGCACTCGTTCCAGGAATGCACAAGATTCTGTTTCATTTGTCATTCACATTTTAGAGAATGTAGTTCATATTTTACACATTAATGATATATGATGCATATTTCCCCGGCCAAAACCCATCCCCTATTAATCAGAAATGCTTATTGTTAGGACCAAACCCACCTGACCTACGGTGTAAGACTTTTTCTACTTAAGGATGTGACTCCACTTTAGAATGAAACACAGGTATTGAAGTTCAGGGCTGCTCATCATCAAACAAACAACAACACAAACAAAAACATTATGATTTCATTACATCAGATTGTTTAATTCAGGCGAGTTTGGAAACATTTATTTCACCAGTGGATTGATGTGCAGCTGTTACTGCTTGACCCAGACTTTATTAGAATTTTGTATGACATGTTCAACTATGTGTGTCTTTAAATTTTTCCACAGCCTTGCACATCGATAGGTAGGCCTTCGATGGTTGCATAGCAACCTCAGGGGCAGTGACACTAGTCTCCTCATCTTGGGCTCTGCCCTGCATGAGGAAATAAGAAGAGCTCCTCCAGGGAACAATCAGCTCATAATCGTAATCAAAAACTTAAATACTTTATTGATCCCAGGTGGAAATTGTGTTTGTTACAATAGTTAGCTAATGTTCGCACCTTAAGCCCCTTTCACACAGCTTGTTCAAGTTCGTTTTTTTTTTTGCACCTTTTCTCTCATCTTGTTATTAATAGCAATTAATGGAGGGGGTCACTGTTGTTCCACCTTTTTCCTGGCAGCAGAGGTACAACAGGGCCAGTATGGTGGGACAGACGCTGATGCTGTTGTGTTACACATCATGCCTCTGATTCCAGAACGTCGACTATTTCCAATCACTCCTCCAGATGGAAACAGGCAAACTTGTTTGACTCAATGTATAACAAGCTCTGGTTGCATAAGTTGGGGGTAACAGCAATATAGAGGGTTCTCTGTATTAAAGGGTCTTAAGTTTACTTTACTTTTGTTTCCTCCAGAGTTCAACTTGTCAATTATATCAGTTATTTGCTGTTGGCTGCCTCACTTTGGTCACATGGGGCTGCGTGATGAGAAAAATTTTATTAATTTCCACCATTATGCCAAAGGTCAAACAATATTTACCAACTGGTTAAAGGATGTAGTTTTCATAACACATGAAAGTACTTAAGCCTGAAACATGCTTCTGCGTTTTCACGGGCCCGTAAGCGCAAGAGCCCTTCCGGGTCCCTTACATGCTTATGTATCCCTTCTTACGTGCTGACGGGCGTCGCCCCACTTTTCTAAAATTTATGGCAAAGCTCCGCAAGCTCACTCAGCCCGCAAGGCTGTGATTGGTCTGCTCTACATCCCTTCTGGAGCTGCATTTCCGGTTTCATGCCCCATAATACAGGCAGAAACAACGGAAGATTTTAAAAAGAAGAATGGACAACCGGGAAGAACTCCTGTCGGAAGAGGTCCGCAAATATGAGCACCTTTACAACCCGTCGTGTTTGTAATGGAGAACACGACTGGTAGAAGGTTAATAAACAGTCAACAACGATTACCACACCCACAAAGAAGGCATCTCTCAGGTCGTCTTTGACAAAAAGCATTACTCCGCCCAGTGTTCTGGCGCGGAATTGCTTTGTAAGACGCTCAACGGTTGGGGAAGCATGAATGACAACGAGTCTTGCGCCACAGCGGCGTGAAAAGACGCAGACGCAGACGCAGTCGCAGAAGCATGTTTCAGGCTTAACGAGGAGGAGTACAAAACTTTTGTATTTACTGCAACTTTATAACAAGACATCAAACATTTTCTCTAGGTAACACCTAGTATTTAAAATGAAAAGGAAACATTAACCACAGCATTATGTCCATATGCAATGTTTAAAATGCATTAACATACACATTATCACTGACATTCTTAATTTATTACTAAACCTGAAAGGAGGATCACATTCAGTCTCAAAATCAATGATCATTCACTTAATTGAATAATTAATCAATTTAAAGTATTGTAAGTAAGTTTGTTCATAATAATCTATCTGAAAAATTCAGTGTGCCTATCTGAAAAATTCCCTACAACTTATAACTGCATTCTCTTATAGACCAAAACCCTGTGGACTCACACTCTAAGGTTTTTTTTTCACTTGTAAGTTATTAATTTTTCATTCCTGCCTGCTTTAAAAACTAATCATGGTACAATATAATGTATTGTTTTACTCCTGCAGAGAACCTTTCAACAAACCTACCAGGCATTCATTGGGAATTCACATTTATAATTATCCTCTTTGCACCTTTGCTTCAGTGGTTTCTGAAAAGATGTTAAACTAACTTTTAACCTGAGAGACCAAGAAAGACTAAATATGTACCGCTTAGATATTTTACTCTGTTCCTCCTTATACTTCACCTGAAGTCTCTCGGATCAATCTCATTCAGTGGATTTAAACAAAGGTGTTGTCTAACTTTTCCATTTCGAGTTTGTTTGTTTGGCTGTTGGCCCTTGAACCAAGACTTCCTATTAATCTGAAGAATGTGAAATGCAGCATTTCCAACATAACATGAGCAGTAACCTTGATTAGTGTTGTAAGGACTGAGAGAGCTGATTAAACAAAGAGAGCGTGGGGTTGAGTGCAAATGTTTAAATTCATGGTTGTGTTTATTCTACGTGGGGCTATTGATAGTGGTAAGGTAAATGAGCAAGGCCTGCATACTGCTCAACCCGATCCTACCTGCACTCGATCATTCTCTGGCACTCAGCCCCTAACAAGGGATATGAGTTCTGCTTCCTAAAAGCAGGTTACAGCAATCCCAGAGGTCCCTGCAATGCTAGGGTGGTCCCTGGTGTAGACGTTGTACAGGGATGTGTGTTTATAGTTAGCTGTTAGCATGCATCTCTGTGCATAGTTGTGTGTGTGTGCGTATGAGTGGTCCAATTGGAATAGAAACTCCACTAATAGCCCTGTCGTCTCTGTGGGCTCTCTTCCAAGCTCGGCTGACCTTGAGCGGAGGCCTCTTAAAAGATGACATCCAAAGGCTTTCGACTCGTGCTCGGCCCCAAAGTTGGTGAAAGATCACGTAAACCCCTCCATTAATCATGCAACTCCTGGGTCATTAAGCTTCCCAAATCACCCGCTGGAACATCTACCTTTACAGTCATGCTATCTCCCCACAATAGCCAAGAGCTGTGACATTGCTCTTTAATAAAAACCACGCACACATACACTTCTGTCCTCCGAGCCTATTGCTGTTTGGGAGTTAGTAACTGCTCGTTATGCACCAGTAGGCTACCAAGCTGCTAATGCAGAGAGACGCCTGTAAATCAGCAGATAATGAAAGTATGGAAACATTAACAGATACATTCATCTGTTAATGTATCTGCTCTCTTCACTGAAGGCGAGCAGGAAGACAGTTGTGACTTCACGAGGCACAGAGCAGTTGTTTTTTATTTAACGGTAATGATAAGTAGCTAACTGATGAACATGACCAGATATGTGGTGATGCAAGCAGGCGTCACAGTGCGACACTCTGAACTCCATTAACATTAGGACAATAGCTGGTGCAGATATCTTGAAGGTACTAAATCTTTGTCTTATTGATGAGGTCACACGTGAACATGAACAGAAGTTGCTCATAAGGAAAAAGAGAATCATCACATGACTCTGCAATCCGTCTAAACTTTAGATTTGATCCCCTCTCAGTTCACCCTTCACTCTTTGACTTTAATGTTTGCATCACTCTCACTGCTCTCATCCTTTTTCCCAGATGCAGTTGTTCTCAGTGAAATTTTGTTAAAAATCTGCCTGGCACAAAACAACACACACTATTATGAAGCTTATAGCAGGGTATTGCATAATGTCAGTCATTTGATTTCAGATGTTTATGCCAACTTTTAAACACTTAATATACTGTAAAAAATGTTTGTAATGATTTTGTTTTCCTACTTACTTACTGTTACAGAAAAATAAAAAAGGGTCATTTTTACATAGTTTTTCATCTTTAAACGTATATTTCTATACTTTTATCCACTAATTCCACAAAAATCTGTCTGTCTGTGGAAGGTATATCACAGGAACCGTTAATCTTATCAGCTTTTCACTTGGCATGTCTATTGCAAATTGCCAGAGGAAATGCAGTGCAGAGTTTGGACACGCAATATATTCAACATGAATTAGAATGTAAGAGAAATACGCCCAGCGCTCTGTAGCAGTCAGTGGGGGCTGGGCAGTGTGCTTTACTCCCTGCGACAAGTTGAACAGGTCTTCTTCTACGTCCTCTGATAAAACTATAAGCGTGGTCAGCAAATGGGTCAAAATGGCCACCAAATAATTTCGATAATCTGATTATTCTTATTTCACCATATTGGACCGACACAAACATTGACACCGTATCATGGGTGACGTTATCCTTCACAGCAACAGCATTCATAACTTCACTTCCTTTTTAGCAAGTTGTCTTTAAAGTAGAAGCTATCGTGAAAAGTTGTGAACTTAGGTCTAAAGACAAAGTGTTGATTGCAAAACAGATCTCTGAAATAGCCCATATTATGTAATGTAAGAAGAAATAAAACCAGGTCACTAAATCATTTAAACTTATAAACAAGCCACACATGTGAACAGGAAAAAAGCAAATCAGTTTCATTTAATGAAACACATTGACTATCTTCACTGTAGAAACACCAGGTAGTTTTCTAACCTCACTCTGCATTATAGACTCAATAATGTTTAAAACGGTTATGTGGCCTTTATACTTTAATTTATATCAAATGTGACTACAGTTTGTTATTTCAATAAGTGTAACCCCACCCTTAAACAATACATGTGTGAAAAGTGTCATGAAACCAAATTCAAAATAAATGTCAAGTATTGTATAAGAGCTTTACAGACTCAGGCAAAACCTCCCAAAGGCCTTGCAGACTCATCGCGGCCGCCCTCATAATATCAATCATGTTTCACCAGCAATGTCGTTTATTTAGTTCGGAAACTGCATACATACAATTTTGTGGGAAATGACGAAAGGAAGACCCTACTAAATTTTGGAGCAAATCAAGGTAAATTGGTGGATTGAGGTTATTAATTATTTCACATTCTATAGCAATAGGGTGCCTTGGAGAAGAATTCAAGGTAACCGTTTTATTTTACAGACTAATTATGTTAAATATTTGTTAAGTGTGTAGTACTATAGGTAACAGCAATAAATGAAATTACCACTGTAATTAATGGTTTGGTCTGTAATTCTATGGAAATGAATTGTTATAATAACAGGTATATATCCCACATGTATGTGGTAAAACAGGTGAGTCGTTTCAGGCTACAATAGAGACTAATCTGATATTTGTTAGTTTCTGAGTATTTACTATTTGTATCCCCTCATGCATAAGCATGTAAACATTGTTGCCCAAAGTAAATGCAGAAAGCTAGTTTCCAACATGTCAAAATACTTACAGTATAAGCATTTGTAACTTCCAAGTGGTAGCCACTTCCTGCAATAGTTGTTTCCCAAAACTGGATGACATTTATCCCATAAAAATCTTTCAAACTGAAAAGCTAATAGATAGCTAAATTAGCATATCCTAAGCAAATACATGTAATACATTCGGCTAATTAGCTAGCATAGCTCAACAGACTGGGAGTTAAACAATACACATAACCAGAACCAGCTCAGCAAACATATGAGTAAGGCCACGTAACAGAATCACAACAACTGCTGGTTCATCAATTACACTTCACAAAGGCCTTATCTGCACACGAGGGGAACAGTCACGTGGCTGTTGGAGACCTGAAATGACCCCCCCCCCCCCCCCCCCCCGTTGTACCCCATACATGTGGGCTATATACTTCTATTATAATAATTAATTCCCAAAGAATTACAGACCAAACCCCTTTACTCTGCTTCTATTTTACTCTGTAAATACCCAGTAACTCTACTGCTACAACTTGTCCTTAATCAGACTTTTCAGATTTTACTTTACTGTTACTTAACATTTTCTTCAGGTCACTACTATTAAAGACTTTAATTAAAGGGTTACTCAGAATTCATGGCTGTTTAGGGGACTGATATTTATCAGTGGGTACAATTTGGTGCAGATCCAAATAAAAATCTGGATCTAAATGTGATTTGATAAAGAGGCCGTTGGGCCTTGGCGGAGGAAAGTGCTCTGTGATGGCTAGTTTACATCTGCTTGCTCATGAGATCATGTCAGGTGGCACATTGCTCCCTCTTGTTTTGTTTGGTGCTCTGTAGAGATAGTCAATATAAGCAAATCTCGTAGTTTGTGTAGTGTTGAGTTTTGGGATATTTGTACTTATGTGCAGGATTTTCAATTTCAAAATGGGTTCTTTTTTAAAACTCCTCTGGGGCTTGAGTTTAAGAGAGGGATTCTTCTTGGATGCCATAATGCCAGATGGAGACCAGTTGGGTTGTTATGACGACAGCTTCTCCTCCTCCTTTCCAAGCAGGCCGCACCATCCAATTACTTTTAATTACTGAGGAGAGGATGCGCAGAGCACCTTAGCAATAGGCAGCGTGAATGGAATTGTGGGCTTTCCGCTGGGTGATGGGCGATAACAGAGCAACAGGGCTGACACGTGTGGTTTATGGATGACTTCTTCATGGGCTTGCAGGGAGCCTCGGTCTGTGCCGAGCTCCTCAAGGGCAGAATTAGCCCCCTGATCCTCTAATCAATTTGGAGAGGAAGAACAAATTAACACAGGTTCTCTCACTTGGAGTCAAGAAGGAAATATATTCCTGTTGGTGCTTAAAATTTGCTGCCTGTGTGGAATAGATGCCAAAATAAAGAGCAGGCCATTTGTGTCACAGTTCCTTGTTATCATTGCTGTGTGATATATAGTACACAGTTGAGGTGTTTTTCTGAATTTGTGGAGAGCGTCTGAATGAGATTCTTGACAGAGACATAAATCATTTTCCAGGTTAATGATTACTGTGTCAGCTTTTTGCACCATCCATGACCTATATGAATCATATCCAATGGCATATTTAAAGTATTATTGTGCCATAATGAAATATTCAAATACAGCCTACCTGCCTCCAGCACAATGGAGCACGCAAGTTTGTAATGATGACATAAAGGCCTGGGAGGAATGAATGGGATTCATTGGAATTGGATCTGAGACTCCAGGAAGTCGTGTGACGGATGAGGCTAAAAAAAGGGGTCAGAACCACAGGTTGGCTGCACTTCTGGGCTGAGACACAGTGAGCAGTGGAATAACGCATAGGTACTGACTATGCTTGCTGACATCAGGCCTTGTGATGATAAAAAGTGAGACTGAGTGATCATATATTTCTGTTTTGTCAGTAGAACATTATTGTTTTCTCAAGTATCCAACCTTGGCTCATGCATGACTACAAATCCCCACTTGTGTCGCTCAGTTCGATCAAAAGACAGTCATTTGTTAAACAAGGGAAACTCGATTTAGCTACTTTAACTAAGTACCGAATTCTCCACTAAGTCACTCACATTTTAATCACCCCAACCCACTAATTAATCATCCAGCTGTTTAGTGTGATTGCAATGAATATTCAGTTACCTACTGATGTCTTGTGCCTGACCCCTTCCCTCCCCTCGTCTTAATTATGTTCCCTTCGGTTGCCCTGTCTTCGAGCGGTGGCTGTTTGCCTTGCTCACCGAGCCTCCCCTTATCAGTCATTAAGAAAAATGACACCAGTGCAGGTAGTAAAAGTCCCTCGGTATGCAGAAATTAGTTTAAAGGCAGATGCCATACAGCCTGCCAGGATGAAATCCCCTCTCCTAGCACTCCCTCAGTGCGTAGAGTCATAAATCACCACGTGCTGCTTCCTGACAGGTGGGAATCAGAGTGTTCTGTCTATGAAATTGTGTGAGGTTGGGACACCCCTGGCTGCAAGACTGCTCCAACCCGCCCGTCAAAGAGATGAATGCGGCTAAGTTTAGATTTTTGGGTACTGAAAGTTAACATGGCAGTGAGAGGAATTTTTTTTGCATTAATAGCTGAGGTGCTACTTGGAGTAAATCCATCCATCCATTCATTATCTAAAGCACTTATCCTGTTGAGGCTGCCTGCAGGCATCTCAGCTGACTTTGGGTGACAATAGGGTACACCCTGGTTGGCTGGTGGATTTTTACACTCAATCAATAAAGAGACCATTCACACGTGTATTCATACCATACGGGCAATTTTAGAGTCAACAATTATAAGAACAGCATTTAACTTCCGGCCAGTAAGGTTCTCTCAATCTTAACATTAGCAAAAGACCTAGTTTGATGAGATTTGAGGCAGCACGGGATCATGGGAGTTTCTTCTCCATCATTATGGATTGAAATTGATCAGACATGACTCAGGAGTAAAAATCATGTCATTCACAGCAATGAATAATCGTGCTCTAATGCAGAGTGGAAGGAAAAAACAGCTGACTGGCTACCTGAGTGTTTTTACTTCTATATTTGTAGTTAGACGTTAAAGCAGAGATGGGTAAATCCACAGGTAAAGTGGATATTATGCATTTATTAAGGAAAACAAAATGAAACGTCCCATTATCTTGAGTAAAATCATGGATTTCTCTGGGTTTGAAAGTTGTTGGAAACATTTTGGCTGATGTAAGTACACAGGTTAACAAAATATATAACTTAGGTGTAGTCGTTTCTAGAAATTTTAATGAAAATTTTTTGAATATTATATTTTTGAGGTGAAGCTGCATATTTTCGGACTGTGGAAGGAAGTCAGAGTATCCGGAGAAAAGGCCTGAACCTGCGGTCAAACCAAGATCCCTCTGACTGTGAGGCAACGCTTCGATCTAAATCCACATGCTGAGTCTATTATTTCATTGCTAAAGGGTTGATCCCAATTGATCACTATATTTAAACAGAGCATTGCTGTGTAGTTTCTCTGTTATGACGGTTCTTGGAGTATTTCTCACGATCTATGAAGGAATAAGCGAGCAGGAGTTGTTGTTTCTAAACGCCAGCTTAAATCAGCCTGAATCAATATCACTCTCAATTTTCATTTTTGTGCTAGTTTTTCTTGGATGTGGCTTGTTAGCTATTCCCTACCTTGTTTTTCCATGATAGTGTTCAATGGAAGAAATTTACATTGTTTAGTTCAATGGCCATGTGCAAGCTATTTCGCTGTACAAATGCTCTAACTGTACATATTCTATTTACATTGTATGTATTAGTTTTTACTCCATTTAAATTTTTTATATATTTTTTAAATATCCTTACGTTATTAAGTATTATTTCTTTACTGATATTTTGAGTGCAAATTCCCCCACCTTATCTTATACGTTTCTTTTTCAATGTGTCAGCAGTCATAAATTAATTAATAATCTCTTTGCCTTCTGAAATGGTTTTGCCCTTAGAGTAAATATTATGTGCTTGCTACCATCTGATATCTGCTGTTATCCACTGACTCTACCTTTGTTGATGAAGCTACACATCACTTCTCATTACTATTGACTCTCAGATCACATAACCATCCACACATTATATAATGGTAAATGTTTTTGTATTTATATAGCGCTTTTCTAGTCTTGATGACCACTCAAAGCGCTTTACAGTACAGTTTTACATTCACCCATTCACACACACATTCATACGGTGCATCTATTCTCAGCACTTTGTTATTCTATGGGGGGCCATTCAGGGTTCAGCATCTTGCCCAAGGACCCTTCGGCATGCAGATGGGTCAGACTGGGGATCGAACTGCCGACCTTCAGGTTGGAGGACGACCATTCTACCCCTCAGCCACAGCCGCCCATATATATAAACCGTACCCATAAATCCTACAGATGACTTCATGATATTTACTGTTTGTCCTGGGTTGTGTCACAGGGGTTTGACATCAGGCAAATGTAGCCCAGGCTTCATAAGCTGTGAAAAAGTTAAAAGAAGAAAGAGTAAAAGTCCGCTATTACTTTGTATGAATGTGTGAGAGAGCGATAGCTGGCATTTATGGGGTTAACTGCGTCGGACAGAGCAGAGAGACGTGCGTCATGACGTCACGGTGCAGCGGCGTTGCAGGTACGCAAAACTCTGTGTAAAGGCCTCAGTATGCTTCTCCGAGTCCGTTTCGGAATGACGGACGGACGGATCGGACGGACACTTTTTGATTTATAGTTCTACGAGCCTTTTTGTTGTGAAAACAATTCACCGCCAGAACAGTAGATGGCGAAACGGAAGTCGAGCTTAGACAAGCCTACCTCATGAGGTATATAGAAGAAGTCCACGCTGGTTTATTTACGTCCTCCCGGCTCCTCACACACAGTGAACGATGGCAACTAACAGAAAAAGGATGTTGATGACGCGGCAGTTTTTGCTGAATAAAGTGACACCCAGCGGGTCAAAATGCTTATGTTATCGTGTCTTAGCGCAGCGGTTCCCCGGTCTTGTTTCCAAACTGCGTTGCTAATTCAACAGCTGCAACAGCTTGAAGCTACACGGAGGCAGCTAGCTCCCCCCAGCTTCCACACACAGTCAGCGCGGACACCCGATACTAGCTACTACCAAGTGTTTGCTTCTAACCTGACGGTGTTTGAGAAACAGTGTCATGAGAGCCGTGGGATTAAAGTCAGCGGGTTTTTGCGCTGTTCCCACCGCAGTTAGCATGGTGGCTAGCCCGCTACCCCCGTTATGAAAGTTCGTTATAACCGTATGTGACCGTACACACATGCTGTAAGTGCTCTAACCAGCCACCGTCAGCCGGACAACGCCGCTGGCTTAACACACTTGTCAAATTAATCATAGAGTCGTAGTTGTGATTTTGGTTTATTGTGATGTAGGGAATGGAACAGGAAGTTTCCATTCCGAAATGCTGGCGTTAGCGGACCAATCACAGCATTGGCCTTGATAGTTAAGGCCAATGTATGCTTCTGCGTTTTGACGGACACGGACAGATAGGACCGCCCTCTCCAACGTGGAACGCCCTCTCCGTGCCTCTCCGAGGCTCCTCGGAGAGCTTTTCGTGCCGCTCTTATTTTTCTAACTACACGTCGAAATGACGGACAGCCCACGGATAGCACTTGGCTGTGATTGGTCCGCTAACGCCAGCATTTCGGAATGGAAACTTCCTGTTCCATTCCCTACATCACAATAAACCAAAATCACAACTACGACTCTATGATTAATGTGACAAGTGTGTTAAGCCAGCGGCGTTGTCCGGCTGACGGTGGCTGGTTAGAGCACTTACAGCATGTGTGTACGGTCACATACGGTTATAACGAACTTTCATAACGGGGCTAGCGGGATAGCCACCATGCTAACTGCGGTGGGAACAGCGCAAAAACCCGCTGACTTTAATCCCACGGCTCTCATGACACTGTTTCTCAAACACCGTCAGGTTAGAAGCAAACACTTGGTAGTAGTTAGTATCGGGTGTCCGTGCTGACTGTGTGTGGAAGCTGGGGAGAAGCTAGCTGCCTCCGTGTAGCTTCAAGCTGTTGCAGCTGTTGAATTAGCAACGCAGTTTGGAAACAAGACCGGGGAACCGCTGCGCTAAGACACGATAACAAAAGCATTTTGACCCGCTGGGTGTCACTTTATTCAGCAAAAACTGTCGCGTCATCAACATCCTTTTTCTGTTAGTTGCCATCGTTCACTGTGTGTGAGGAGCCGGGAGGACGTAAATAAACCAGCGTGGACTTCTTCTATATACCTCATGAGGTAGGCTTGTCTAAGCTCGACTTCCGTTTCGCCATCTACTGTTCTGGCGGTGAATTGTTTTCACAACAAAAAGGCTCGTAGAACTATAAATCAAAAAGTGTCCGTCCGATCCGTCCGTCCGTCATTCCGAAACGGACTCGGAGAAGCATACTGAGGCCTTTAGTGGGAGAGGAGAGAACGCACCGTTCGGTTGCACGAGGAACGCTCTGATTGGAAAAATATCTAGAAGTAGTTAAAAAACACCGCGAGCTGACTCAACAGTCCACGGTTGATGTTGCCCGCTCGGCGGTGAGTTTAATGTGTCTTTTGAATGTGGGGAGCGTCGAGTGGAGGTGTGTGTGCGTCAGTGCTAACTTGTCGCTAATTGCTAAATTGATACCTTGTGCGTTAGCCGCTAGTGTAGCGACCAAGGCGAATGAGCATTGAACTTGAGCTAACGCACGAGTTAACTGCTAACAACGTGGGGTAATTCTAAATGTTAAGCTATTGTGTGCATTGTATGGAAGGAGAGAAAAAGGGGGATAACACCTTGTTTCATTATTTAATTCGGACAATTGATGCTAAAAGGCTATTTTGAGTTATTTGAGTTTATTTCATTCACTGGTAAAGTGAGACCTATGTGAATAATATATTTTTGTTAATTGATTTAAATTAATATATAGGTCATATTTATGTTATTTATTTTAACTGAGAAACAATGGCCTGTTGTAATTTACTGAGATGCATGAATGTGGCCTGTTCTACAGGTCAGGTTTTTGTGAAGGATTTGAATTGGTGACGCTCGATGTCGAGGGGACATCAGCGACACCGGTAGTCGACGATAGATAGGAGACCAGCACTGGATAGCCACCAGGCGGCTTACAGACATCCGCTGGAGATAACCAGATGGCGAGCCGGAACTAAGGAACAGAGTCAACTGAACTACCTCCCAAACCTGCGGTGTGGTAGGAAACACAAAGATCAAAGGGCCCCAACGATATAAACTGAGCTCATATCAAGGAAGAGAAGACCATAAAGACATTTCTTTATATTTCTATTTTATTTTGCGCGCATTTTATTATTTTCCATGTTGAAAATTGTTGTTAACAATACAGTTTTGAAACTATATTTTGTGTGAGTGTGGTCAATGTTGATGTTCCATCCTGGGCTCCATGAGCGTTAACCTAGAATCCTGGTAACTGGTCCAACTGCGAATTGAAACCGAAACCCAAATATACCTGTAACCTCATAAGGCAAAGAGGGGTTACACAAAGCTTCACTGTGAGATCATCAATTATGTCACGTGACTTATTGCATGTAAGCTATTTGAAGTGTGATTAATGGCTATGCAATCAGCCCCTACCCCCTACCACATTTTCAACTGGCACTGCAGGAGTCTAACGTAATGTGTGTCTTGTTTCAGATGAAGGTTAGAAATATCAATATGTTAGTAATGATGATGGAAACAGCACAATGCTTTATCTCCCATTGAGGCAGTAACACAATGTGATACATAGAAATGCAGTTGTTCAGTAAATGAAAGATTCATTGACAACTGAAAGTAATGATCACATGAAATGTGTTAGATAAAAACAACACGGGTAAACCTCGTCTGCAGCCAAAATTTCTAAGATATTATATTTATTATAATATAAAGCAGAAACATGGTTCATTTCCTAGCATTTGAGAGGCTGAAAACAGAAAGATACACAATCTTTGTTTAATAATAGTGTAATCAACCAAATTATGTTGTTTAACTAATCAAGTTACTGTTTGAGCTCTAATCTCGTGTTATATTTTACTGTCACACTTCAGGCATAGGCCAACAGACTTGATGTTGACACACAGCAGGGTACAGGGCTTTAAGACAAAGTTAGGATTTTGAGCTGCCTATGTAAAACTGACTTGACTTAATGAGAGGGTACAGGCAGGAATGGCAGCCATGTAGCACTGACAATTAGATGCTATACTATCCAATGAGAACATGAGAAGGTGTGCAAGGGTCTCTAGAGATCAGGTGTTTGGAGAAGGCAGGTCTTTGTTAACCAGTCCTGCACTGCTTTTTAAACTGTTTTTAATATTTGTGATTTTATTTTATTCAGGTGTATTCTTTTTACGCCCTAAAATAACTAAAAGTATCCTAAAGTGATCGGAACATCGTGGCTTTAGGGTGGGAAATGCAGGGTCAAACTAGGATAGCTAGGTCAGGTAGCTTTTATAGTGAAGGAGCAGGCTCTGTTTATATACTGAAAAAGAAAATTGATGGAGAACTTACAAATTACAAATGATACAAATAAACTCTATTATAATAAAGTTCGTCCAACTTAAGGTCAACAAGTCAATTTAATTTGTTTGTAGCCAATCAAAGTAACATTTTGAAATTGGTACAATACAACAATCTTCTGATTTCAATGTATCATCTTTCGTTCCACTACTCTTACACATGTGTGATGTTATTTATATGACTGGTGTTATTTTATGTTTATATTATTGATCTTTTTTTCCAAAACAGTTGGACATGGTCTTTTTTAGCAAATGCTACTGATCAGGGAGTAAATGTATCGTTTGTTTTTGTTACTATTTTCTGTAATTTTCTATCGTCATCTGCAGTTTTATTTATGAGAGCATAGTGTGTGGTTTGCTTCAATGGGAACTACAATGTGTGTATGTTTATGATAATGGAAATGAGCCAGTGCAGCAGTGAGGCTCTGGCTTTTGCAATAAGAACAATACAGGATATCACCAGATTGATCTGGAAGTTCTTCATATCCTTTCAATATGAAGAACCTCACATGACAAGACTGTAAGAAACAGTTTAAAATATGCAAATCCAATATTTTATTACAACTTAAATACTTCTACACTTTCTACATAATAATGACTGACAGCACCTGAAAAAGTATCCTCTTATAATAGTTTGTGAATGTGCTCTTTATCCATGCATAGTTAGGGAAGGCATTTGTATGCTACACCATGCATGCATAGCAAGGGGCATATATGTACATGCCTCGTCATGCCAATCTTTAAAATTAGTAATTTACTATCACATATAGTAAATATGACAATTTGTTAAGAAGTTTTATTTTCTTATCTTTTTTTAAGCAGAAAGTGCTTAAACATGGAACACTTTTCAAAATATATTCAATGATGTGTGGATTTACTCAGAGCTATAGAGCCAACATCATATAAGGACTGTGCACCTTACTGAGTAAGAACCCTCCTAAAAATCCTAGGTCAGCCCTGTGCATCGTCCATCAACAGCTTTTATGTTGGATTGGTTTTACAAACGTACATTAACATAAATTTACATCAAGTGAGACAGGTGGGATTCATGATGGAAAAGAACCATGGGGGGGACTGACGTGTAATCACTCTGCACACAAAGCCTACACATGTGTTTTTAGGGTGTGGAAAAATGTATAAAACAGATCATTCCTAAATGAACACTACAACCATACCTGCACAGATCAACCTCACTATAATACAATAACTACACCATGTGTATCAGTGCCTCTATAAATCACAGTTATCGTAAAATTGAGTTCATATAAAGAAGGTGGAGATGCCAGCATCATTAAAGCTGCTAAAGCACACACTTAAAATGCTGAAAGATGTCATACATTCTGGATATAAAAATGACAACAGTACTCAGACATCATGACAGGCTCTATCTTACAGCTGCTTAAAAGTGGCTCAAATCAGCACCAAGCGTGATCCAAGTTTCTTTGCAAATGTCAGATGTATGCAGTAGTCAATACCCATCCACGCTCTTTAAATAGCAAATGATTTTACATCCATGTAAGCACCCATTAGATTAGTGCGCTCAAGCAGAGAACTTAAAATGTTATAAGTGCATTATCAAGATAGAATACATAAGTCTGTATCACTGTCTTGTTGTGATGACGCTGACAAGTCGTCAAAATAAAAATGTGGAATATGGCCAAAATGGCCACTGAATCCAAAATGGCGGGCTTCCTGCTGCGTTTTTCATAATGCCCCCTTGAGACTTTTTATGATTGGTCACAATACACCTGTGTTCTGATTTTGGTGAAGATCGGTCAAAGGGAAACCTAGGGGCTGGTTCCAGGGGGCGCTGTACAGCCATTTTGACACGCCCAATTCAAATTACTCAAGAACACTAAAATATCCGTAGACCTTGAATTTCCTGCAAAGTTTCATAACTTTTTGAGCATGTCTAGACCCACATATCTGCAGGGGGGAGGCTGATGCTACACATGTAGTTTGAGGGAGATGGACCCATGAACACGGAAGCTACAGCAATTTCATGTGTCATGGCGAGTTGATGAAATTTGATGCCATGCCATTAATAATACGCATGATGAAAAGTCCCAGTAATCTTATGCCTACATTATCAATGTCTTGAGACCCATTTGACACAGTTTGACATGGTTTCGCGTCACCGTTGTAATAGAGCAGGCCACATAGCCAGGGTCTGTAGGGTAAACCTCACTGCTACTACGACCCGTGAAGAATCTGTTTCTGAAGTGGGGTGGACAGACAGGTAGGGGGAGGGGGTTCTGATTATCAACAATCGGGAAACTAGACCCCTCTGGTGCAGAGAGCCAAGCATCAGAAAAGGGTTTTGTGGGTTCACCTGAACACCAAATGGATGATCACTCTCGACTTATAGGAGATTGCCCAGTTGTGCAAAACAACATGGGGAGTGTGGTGTTGCCCTGCCTTTTGGATACTGGGTCAATTGTAACCACGATCAGAGAAAGCTTCTTTGAGAAACACTTCAGGTCATAGAGTGTCGGGCTTCTAGAAAACTTTCACTGGTTATGTCTTAGGGCAGCCAATGGACTCAAAATCCCTTATCTAGGATATATGGAGCTCGATGTCACTGTTTTGGGTAAAACCCTCTCACAAATGGGCATGCTAGTTGTAAAGGACCCCCTAGATGAGCTCACACCACAGCAACAGGCAGTATCTGGCCTCTTGGGAATGAACATCATTCACCATCTGCTTTTCGTACAGTAAGGATCTCGTCTTTTTGAGTAACCTGTCCTACATGCTGCTAGTAAGGAGTGGAAAGAAACTCTCTGTGTCATTGCATTGAGGCTTTAAACACACAGGGGTGTTTGGGTATAGCCAAAGTCCATGGTCGAGCTGTTCGCGTTCCTGCTTGTTCCCTAAAATGGATACGCACTTTCTGTCCCTGCACTTTTAACACCACTATCCCATCAGTGCTCATGGAACCCTTAGCAAAAGGAAATACTCTCCCAGCAGGTGTCCTGGTATCTGCAGCCCCTCTTTTTGTCCACCAGAGCAAGTTTGAAATGCCTGTAGTCAATTTGGGAACTGAAGATGTTTGGCTGCAACCTTATACATAGCTGGGTGACCTGCACATGGTTGACCTGCCAAAATCAAAGAGCTCTAACCTTATCCTAGGGGCGGCTGTGGCTGAGGGGTAGAGTGGTCGTCCTCCAACCTGAAGGTCAGAAGTTCGATCCCCAGTCTGACACATCCGCATGCCGAATTGTCTTTGGGCAAGATGCTGAACCCTGAATGGCCCCCCATAGAATAACAAAGTGCTGTGAATAGATGCACCGTATGAATGTGTGTGTGAATGGGTGAATGTAAAACTGTACTGTAAAGAGCTTTGAGTGGTCATCAAGACTAGAAAAGCGCTATATAAATACAAAACCATTCACGATATTGGATCGTCCACAATTTTATGTCGCATGCAAGAAATGCCGGTTTTCATATTGGAGCCTAGCTTCTCAACTGAAAGGGAAAAGAAAAAGAAATATTAGCGTACATCCATCAGAGGCCATATTATCTTAAGAAAAAAAGTATTTTCAATAACTAGTTTCCTTCTACTAGTGACCAATTGGCTCGGAGTACACTGTTTGTCAAGAATGTCAGAATAACATTAGCTTCTTGGTGTGCAAGGGCAGAGTTAGGCATTTGACGGAGAAACTGACAAAACTGAGTTTGCTATAAAACACATTAACTTATTAACACTCATTAACAACTGGCAGTTGGAAATAGTGAGCAGGATACAGGATCATAATACCCTGGGTACAGTTTATTGGCAGGTGGAAACCTACGTCAAGGTGCATTAGGGAATATTAGCTTAACTCACCCACAGCCACTATAAGCATACTTCTGATTTAAATAGCTTCTCCTACACAATTGTATATGGAGAAGATTATTATTATTATAACATTATTAGACCATCTCTTAGATTGAGCACAGCCATTCTACCTGTAATTCGTTAACTCACAAGTATAATGAGATCCCTGAGTGAGAATTATTGACTGTGAGCTTCTTCCTGCACATATATATATATATATATCTGATATAGAACTAACATTACTGTCCTCTTGGTATCTTGGGTTTTTTATGCATAAGAAATAGAGTGAGGTACAAATGGATACTATTTGAATTGACTATATTGGCTGCATTTATGCTATTAGCCTATGATACCATAATATAGCATTACTTAATATCACAGTGCTAATCAAATTTAAGTCTTTGACGTGACACCTTATCTTGCTTGAAAAAACTCTGGGGTCATGTTAATATTACTTCATGTGATAGCTTAGTGTGTGCAGTTAACTTTAGCAGTCAAAACTGACTAAGGTTTGTCTTCAGACCACCATCACAGAGATACATTTTTTTTTTAAATACAACATCTACATCTGTTCTATTGTTTCAAATTATAAGTAGATGGAAATCATTGCTAATATGCAGATTCAATATATACGCTTAGTTTGGTCTTACAGTGTCTCCTTTTAGTGAAGTCCCGTTGTGCCTTATACCGTCTAGCCCCTCATTTCTGTTGGGACGGTCGGACCATCCATTGCAGTGTTTGGTTCAGCCATTCAGCGTCCTGACTGGGTAGCCATAAGAAACCCTCTAAAACTCAGGGAGGTTAATAATATCAGACATCCCAGTGTGTCTGTGGCTGTTCCGGGTTCCTTATCTAGATACCTATATAACATTAAAATGTTTGCAACTTTCACTACCTAATTTCCCAAGTTTCAATAAGAATCTTAACTACATTTATCATTACATATCTTTTCAATGCTTACATGTAGGGTCGGCAGGTTTCAAGAAGAATGGAGATCTCACCACTAGCAGCATGAGCTAAGAGCATAAAGTAACATGTAGAGTTATTTAGCTGGTTTTGCTTATGTTCCCTTTTAAAATGTTAAGGGAAACATGTTTCATACAGTAACGGATTATATCAATTAAAGTGAACCTCTGATGAAAAAATTTGTAATCAGTATCAGTACCTTTTTTATAGTTTAATGTTTAATATTCTTTAAAACAATGTTTAATCAATTATTTCTTTCTTAAAAGTAACAGTTTAAGTTTTAATTTTGTGACTGTGTTGAAACTATTATGCCTGTTGAAGAGTAATGGGTTTGTGTTTCACCATGAAGTGCTCAGCACTTCAGTACAACAGTATGTGAAGCTAGATGGAGGAACTGAACCGAGCTGTGTAGGACTTGAGCTGATGCAACCGTAGAGCAATGTAGCATCATATTTGCAACGTGACAGGACACTGAATATGTATGATGGAAACAGCAGTTGCTTGATTTTAACCATGTAAGTTCATGGTCCAAGACTAATTATTTATTTTGGTAGGGTGTCATTGGATTCTGATGAATTAGCAAGCTTTGGAGCTCAAAAATATAATAAGATGTGAGAAGGGTGTTGGTCGGTTCTTCAACGGCTCCTTTCTATCAATCAATCAATCAAATTTTATTTGTATAGCCCATATTCACAAATTAAAATTCGTCTCATAGGGCATTAACAGGGTGTGACATCCTCTGTCCTTAACCCTCAGCAAGAGTAAGGAAAAACTACTAAAAACCCTTTTACAGGGTAAAAATACGTAGAAACCTCAGAGAGAGCCACATGTGAGGGATCCCTCTCCTAGGACGGACAGAAGTGCAATAGATGGCACGTGTAGGAAAACATCATCAAGATTAAAGTTTTTAGCAGCATTTGATGAGGGTAAACATCCCGAAGGACAACCCCATCATGACATGCCAAGCAGTCCCGCTGCAATAACAGTCCATGGTCAACAACCAGCAGGACCACGATCCACCATCCAGACCAGATGCTACTCCAGTCCTCAATCACCATCCACTGCCGCCCACCAGGACCCACCACGAGCCACCGCCGCGGTCCTGGTCCACCGCCCATACCCAATGCCAACGCGACACAGGGTTCGCCACCACCACCACGATCAGCCCACATGACTCAGAATCTGTCACACTGGATCCACCACCGCGACCCCCGATGCGCGATCCACAAACCGCAATCCAGTACGAAGACCCCTCCTCAGCCTACAAGCAAAAGAATTCTCGACATAGAGAAAAAGTTTCTACAGAAGATATCTTAAACTTGGAAAATATGCACAGAGGAGAAGAAACCTTTAAAATAGAGAAATAGCCACCTGTTTGCAAATTGCAATTGGACTCTGAAGAAACACAGCTTCCGACCTACCATCGAGGGAGACATTGAGGCACAAGATTTGGTCATGAGAGTTGACATGGGAAAGCAATTGAAGTTCCCAGAAGCTGTTAGCACAACAGCGTTAAGTCCAGTCACGGTGCTGATCTCGGAAGCCTCCCAAAAGGTGATCCTCTTTGAACTCAGTGTTCCCTGGCAGGGCCGTATCAAGGAGGCGAACGAGAGGAAGAGGAAAAAATATGGTGAGGTAGGCAAAGAATGCTGAAGCAACAGGTGGCGAGCAGGGTGTGAGCCCATCGGGATGGGATGCAGAGGGTTTGCAGGCCAGTCTTTGCAGGGCCTACAACATGCTGGGCATCACAGGAGCCAGTAGGCAAAGGGCCATCAAGGTGGCCACCGAGGAAGCGGAAGTTGCATCAAGGTGGCCGTGGATCAGGAGACGATAGTCAAGGATGTGGTAGCACTACCTTGACACAAGTCTGGGCTTGATCAACACTGTTGGGTCGGCTGGGTGAGGATGTCTGAGTGTTGAAAGACCTGAAACACCTAATGAAATCAGGAAACATCCTTGATAATGTGTCCAGGTGCATCACAGGCTGATGTATTTCCAAAGTCACTAGCATCCTATTCAAAAATCCTTTCTATTAGGTTTCCGTAGTGTTTGTAATTCTAGGCTTAAAGTGTACGAGCAGACATTTCTTTAAAGGCCAAAGCAATAGAGCATCAGAATTGAATGGTCGTTTTGGAGTAAAAAAGCCAGAGTCAATACCTGTATCTCCCATGATTGCAGATTGTATGGAGGAAGGTTCCGGTGAAAAGGGTCTCAGGCAGGATATATACAAGATGTAGTGGTCCACTCAACATTGTTATGTAAAAAACAGACACACATCGGCAGTTTATAGTAGAACAGCAGCAAGACCAATCCCTAAAGGCCTTATACAGTATTCTAAGGACCACGTCATCAATCAATCATTCAATAAAATTGTATTTGTATAGCCTTTATTCACAAATCACAATTTGTCTTATAGGGCCTTAACAAGGACTGCCATCCTCTGTCCTTAACCCTCAACAATAGTAAGGAAAAAACACACTGATGGGGAAGTAATGTTGTCGGACTACAAACATGGGAATAAGAAGTTGTTGAGAACCACTAGGAATTTGTCAAGACAGTGTCAGAACGTACCTAATTTTTGTACAATGATGGCATGTGACTCCATAGCTGAAAAGACGAATGTAGAGTTAGAGTATATATGCTGGGACAATACAAGGGTGTTGGAAAGTGTAAAGTAACATCTATGTCATCTACCTCTAATTCCCCAAGCCTCTGTCTGTCTGTGTGTGGAACAAATATCTCACAACTTATACATCCAATCAACTTCACACTTGGCATATGTATTCTGAGTGGTCATGGGAAGTGCAGGACAAATTTGAGTGTGATTTGATAGCAATACCTATATTATCGATAATAATGTAATAAACAAGCGACCAGCACTCTGTAGAAGTCAGTATGATTTTGGGACATTGCACTGACCCAGTTTCATCTACTTCTAATCTCCTTTAATGTCCTGGCAGACACTCTTGCTTTTCTCCAAACTAAAAGCACAATGCTGGTTTTGTTGCTTTGGTGCTGAATAACAAGGCTTTTCTTTTGAATTTTTTAAAGAGGTTAAATTTTTGTCCTTCCTCCACCACTGAGCGTTTCTGAGACAATGACAACTCATGTTATTTCAGTATGCATAAATTACACTCTTGTCTCTCACCTTACACAGATGTGATAAGTAATAAATAAAAGTCTCTGTATTCCCGTGCAGCTCTAGATGTGATCCACGTGGATACAGAGGTGTGGAACAGAACTCAGTTGTAAATCCTTGAAGGGAGGCATCCAGAGCCACGTTGTTAGTCCTAACAGTTCCTCTTTGTGGTGACAATCATCGCTGTGGGAATGCACAGTAAGCTTCACAGCTGAAGCCCATTCAGCGTCGCTGCTTTGTCGAGGCCGTCACTCACACTGAAAACTGTCTTCGTGTCAATCTCTCCCGTTTCTTTTTGCTCTCACTGTCGCTTTATCTCTGTCATGCAATTTACAAGCTAGCAGGATAGATCCATGTAATCCATTGTTCCCATTCTTTCATATCAGCCTGTTTCTCTTCTTGGCACCTCCCTGCCATTATTTCTGATTACTATAGCGTCGCAGGAATGTGAAAGTGCCGCAGGCTCAGCCCTTTCTTCTCGTGTGATCCAGGAACAAGGCTTATTTTAGTGCTGCACAAATTTGAAGTCGTTTTGGATAACGGTTGAATGCTAATTCCGTGTCACTCAAACTTATTGCCATTCTAATACTTTGGAAGAAGGAAGGGTGGTGCTTTTATTTCAGAGCTAAATATATCAATTCACTCTACTCTAACAGAGAGCTGCTAATAATGTTGTCATCGTCATAAATAGTGACAACTGACAGATAATGCACAAACGTGTGTGTGTGTCTGAAGATAGTGTGACGGGAATGAGTGGAAGCTCTCCTCGCACACTAGCACCTACCTCTCACAGAACAAAGTAAGTCATCATTGAGGGAACCTTGTTTTGAATTGTTCAGTTTCTCTTTACTGTCGTCACGCAGATTGAAATATGAAAATATTTTCTATAGTTTGTAAACTGTGAATGTGCATAATAGACAATGAATAATTTGCTATTGTTCAAAACAAGACATTGACACATCAGCTGGACAAAACAATCCCCCTCTCTCGGGGGGTGGGGGGAGGGGGGGGGGAGGCTGTGCATGGACAAAGCTTTCTTTGTCCAAGTCTTATTGAAAACACAGAGATTCTCATTGTCTTTGACTTGCCGGACAGTTGTTGATTAGTTTGTCCTTTTGAATCACTTAAGGAAGGTCCAAATGAAACCGGCACGTCAGTCTTAATCACTACATCTTTTCATCTTTTTTATTCCTAGCACAACAACACACTTGTCTTGTACGCGTGACCTGACAGCTGAATTTCAATACATAACCACTGATTACACCCAGGAGAGAAATCAGCCTGGCAGACTTAGCAACATCCAAAAAATTACTTTGGATTTGTACCAACAATAATCTTAATGTAGGTGGGTTTTAATGAGTGATGCCTCTCTTTTGTATTCATCCCGCTCTTTACCTTCTCCTGAATTACCACTCATTTTACTTTTTTTAAACTAAATTCCAGTGGCTCCTAAGAACAAAGAACATACAAGAGGAAAACACCAACATTAAGGGAAAACAAGTTCCAGCTACAGAGATGCAACTAATGGAACGAAAATCACATACAAATAGGGAAAACACATACAAATCAAGCCTTTTAAGTCCCTCTTGAGTCCTGGAGCCCCTCCAGTGTATCAATTTGTGTTCCACGTATTTTTCTTTTTGCATGTTTTTCTTTACTTCTTGCATTTCTGGATTTGTAACACATCCCCCTAATGTATATGCTTTGTCCTTTGGGGCACAGTACTTAATAATCAGGTCTGCAAAGGAATAGTTGTACATTTACTCTTTAGCTGATCTGCTCATAGACCTACCTGAAGAGCCAAGACCTCAACCACATCCACCACCTTTGGGATGAACTGAAGCAGACGCTATTGCAATTAACGACCAACCTCACTAATTCAATGTTTGCAACGGAGCAAAGCCCTGCAGCTGGGTTCCAGTATCTATTGAAAGGAGGATGAAAAGAGGAGCTGCACCAGTGGATAGTGTGAGGAAAGCAATGTTTTATGAACATTAGAGCCTTCATGAGCATATACGTATGAGCAGAACATTTCTCCTTTAACAATTAAATATGATGATGAACAATGATGTTCAGATGTATTCTATTGTATTTGTTTGATCAATAAGGATATAGAAAAGTCAAACCAAAAAATCTTGAGTGTCATAAACCCCACCTGGTCCCATCCCTGTTAATGGTATGGACATGGTGAAGTACATATTAAATACATTTTTCTCTTAGATGGTTTCTGTCTTTTCAGGTTCTCATCACACTGATTTAGAGTTTTGTTTTTTCTTGGAAGTTAGATTTGAATTAGTTTTTGTAGTCAGTTTTCTATAAACAAAGGTGTGAAACGTCAGGATTGGCAGCTGTGACTGCCTCGCCATTGGTCAAGCATGTGTATTAATAGGAGCTTACCACCCAGGCTCCACCCTCTGATCGCTGCTGTAATAGTGGAAGGAGAGATGCATCATCCCTCTTTATATACACTCTATGGTTGGATCAATGTGCAGGGAAGAACTAATACTGCAACAGAGCTGTTGCATGGTCTGTCACCCTAAAAAAAAAAATTCAGAAAGCTTTCTGGTGATGTTTTTTTTCCCTTCACACACATTACACACTCCCTCCTCCAGACGTGATGGGGTTTCATAATGTGCCACTCAGCAGACAGCACATTTACCTTCACAGATGGCCAGTTGGGTTTGTCACTCATGCAGCACTGGCACCGCACTGTTCCTCGGCTGATTTTCTGTAGGTGTCCTTCATGTTCCCTCTGGTATGAAAAGAATCGCCGCCCCACCATTGTGTGTAGGTGGAAAAGCCCTACAAAAAAATCCCCACATACCCACACTAATGTGCAAATTCACACATCTTAAAAGTGGGCTTAAAATAGAAACGGAGGCAGAATCCATTCTGCTATGTATTTGACTTGAAACAAACTTTTATATTTTTAGGAAATATATTTTTAGATCCTCAAAGGACCTCAAACGATGGTTTGTAGGTGCTTCAATTCAGTAATGCATGTACAAGACTGACTTTATCTCTCAGCTCTGCAGGCCGAAATGACAGATTGATCAAAAACTGTTCAGTTCAATGTCAACATTGTCAGGCAGAATTTGAATGTTTTAATGCTGAAATTCACAATTGTGAAATAAAGCCTGGTGTATATTTTATTATACAGTATATTTTTAAATAACTTTAAAAAATAGAGGTTTTCAAGCAGTCTGCAGCAGGGAGCCTTAAGGCAGTGTCAGAAGCCTGCAGCCCCTGAGCACAACTTTTTAAAGCAGGAGAACTCAGCTGCAGGCAAATCTGTTGGGTCAGCTCTTTCGTTAAACTGGAATTCCAGATTATTCTAACCAAAGGTGACTGCCCCTGCATCTGCTGCCCCAGCAATTAATGAGATGGGTCTCGGGAGTCACTGAGGCAGATCCCCGGATAGAGCTGTCCACTTCATCTTAGCCTGCATGGAAACGTTGCAGGCCAGACAGTGATTTAGTGCCGGGCTTCCTACAAAGGTCACAGCTTCCTGTACCAAACCATAGGACCTCCCATGCTGTATCCACCAAAGAGTAATGGGGGCTGACTCTGCATGCTCCACAGCTAACATTAACATTTTTCTTTTTTGACATGCTTTAGAATTCCTCACACAAAAGATACATTTTCCCTTCAGGACATAGAGTCAACACAGAGTGACGACTTAACATTTTCTGGAGATAGTGCTGTTATTTAAGATATTACTGTCAAGTATCATGCATGAGAAATGCAGTAGATCTAGATCTACATTTCTGTTACTGTACGAGTATAGATAGACAGAACATCAGGCTGGCTTGAGAGAAACATTAACAAGAAAACGTTTATTACAGAAAACAACAACATTTTCAATGTACATTATTTTTTCGGCAAAGAAAAAATGCAGCCAGGAATTTGGCCCTTTCAAAATAGATTTGTGGTATGGTAACAGACCACGCTAGCCTGACGTTGTCAGACTCACAATTCTAGTCAGAATGTGAGTCTGAGACCGCTCCATTGGGCTGTGATTATGGGGCGTGTTTCAACTGACCAGGAAGTAAAATTCTTCTTCGCTCAATTGGATAGACCTACAACCAATCAGAGCAACGTATTATGTGACGTATGTTAAGCAACGCATTGTGAGTTATTTACTAACGCCGGGTTCACACCGGACGCTTCAGCGCAGCGCCAAGCCTTAAATAACAGCTGGCTCCCATCCACTCCCATGTTAAAACTTTGTGCCGGTCACACCGGAGGCCGAAGCACCGCGAGGCAGCCTTGGCGCAGCGCGGTGCTTCAGTCTCCGGTGTGACTGGCACAAAGCCGTGCAGCGATCTACTGGATCAACGGGTGATATTATTAGCGCTGCCCGGCGGTTCAGCGTCGCTTCAGTGTCCGTTGTGAACAGCCAAGCGCCGGGGCGATAGGGATTAGCGCGGTGCTTTGGCGTCGCCTCCACGTTCTGTGTTCCTCTTTCAAAATGAATGCGCTGTCGATGTCTTCTAAAACAGACTCAATGGCAGCATCTACACATCTCAGCTCGCCAGCGGCAGGCATGTTTGTTGAAAACGAATTCAACCCAAGGGCACTTTGATGACGTGGTTGATTACGTTACCGTTGATCATCTGTCAATCATCGTATAAAGCCTGCCCTGACAATCTGATTGGCCCGGTCGGGCATAATTTTTCCTCAACGGAGCGACTCCAGACCGAACTGCCCGACCTAAAATGTTGTGGGCGGGGCTAAATTCGTCTGGCATCCAGGCTAAGACCACGCTAGAAAAACTATGAGAAGATGCACAAGACTGTCCACAGGTTTCTGCTTTGAAAGAACACAATTGTTTTCTTGTATCTCCCAATCATGACAATTTAGGAGAGACCCACTGGACATTTGGATGAATTCCTGATATGAAATTTTGGTTGGCTATCAAGAGGCTCTAACACAGTTGAAGCATAGTCAAGAGTCGATTACCCAAACACATATATTTACCTCACTGCATCTGCACAAAATGCCGAAACACAATAGCTTTATGGGTGGAAGCTATTGCACAGATCAAAAGAAAAAGTAGGAGATATAGGGTTCCTACAGTACAGTAATAAGAGTGTGTATATGTATATATATGTAGCCTTTCTTTCTGCAAAATAGCCAAATCAAAACGTCCACATCAATCAAGCCACTAAATGCAGAGTCTCTTCTTTTATGTTTTGGCACAAAGAATGACACATGATTAAGGCAGTGTGTTCCTCCCTTGATAGAATTGTTAGCAAAAAATCATCGACTTCTTCATCTTAGAGAAAAAAACTGATCTGGAGTTGGTTTGAAGGAGCCAACACCAAAGTGTCAGCAGTCAGGTTGCTTCAGTCAATCGGATTGTACACTGTCAGCACATCAATTGTGAGTCTTATTTTTCCATCACATACAATTATTTACTCGTACAATTTACAGCTTCAATCAAATGTCTTTTCAGAGCCAGTGTTCCCTCTTTGCCTAGTTTGCTCCACCCCTGCATGCACCTGCTACCATTTACCACAATATCCCCTCTGTATATAAACACCTCACTGTTTCCACTCAGCGTCACATTGTCTTTGCGATCATTGCCATGCTCTCTGGACCTGTATTTGTTTAGCTGCTTGACTCCTGCTCCTGACTGTTAACAATTACGTCCTTGAACTTCACTGTAAAGACTCTTTACCTGCCATCATTGACTCAGCTTGTGCATTTTCCTCCTGTGTTTCTCAGACAGATCAGCCTTTGCAACAAAGAGACCCGTCACAGAGATAATGGGCCATTAACACCGACACTCAGCTTCTGCTTCTCCTCTGCTGCTTTGTGGTGGGAGTCTTGTTCATGGCAGCAGGGAAGGTCAGTTCACAGCCAGCACGTTCATCAAACCACTCACGCTGAGCCATAAAATGAGGACAACTCTCAGGCTTTTAAGGGGAAAACACTCTCAGAAATGCTTAGCAATCCATTTAATGTTATGACTATGACACACACACATAATGTTATAAGAGCGCGAGTCCTCAGTTGAAAGTCGCTTTGGATGAGTCTGCCAAATGAGTAAAAGTAAATTATACAGAGGCGAAAAGAGGCTACTCACGGGGTCCTGGTGGGAAAATTCTCACATGGCCTCAGGCTAAGCCCAGATGGCCTCTTGAGACAGTTAAGCCAAATCGATCGCTTTGTACATTTTAGAGCAACATGCGCATTTCTTGAAAAAGAAGGTATCAATGAATAATCATATCCTGGGAATTTAAAGCACGGCCTTAGTGAGGTGACCTTGAGTCCTCTGTCTGTCATCAATAGTCAGTAGTGATTGACCGCTCCTGTTTTATCTCCACCTTTGATTGGCTGCCATCAATATCAGCTGCCTATGAGCAAGGGACATGATTTATTCTGCAGCCTCTTCAATGGGATATAGATCAGTTATGCGGGGTCAACAGAGATGGCCTCTTCGGGAGATCTGACTAAGGAGATGCAGAGGAAAGCAATGAAGTAAGGATACTGTGAGAAAGAAAATCTTTGTCAGTAAATATATTTTCCATCCATGAACTCAATTAACATATGATTTTTATAGGCAAAAAAGGTGGTTTATTAAGTGGAGCCAGAGGGTCCTCACATGGTACTGTCAGAACATGACGGGATGGTTCTAGCCAATATGACAAAGAGTCAATAGAAAAAGAAAAAAAAATTCGACTTCCATAATATTTAGTGGAGGGGTGGGACATGACCCAAGGAACAATCTATTACATTTCGGAAACGTTCTCACTTGGATCTGCCTCATACTCCGCCCTCTACACGCCCACTTTCAACCATAAATTGTCAATGCAAAGCACCTAATGAATATTAAATTATCTTGCTGGCCAATGGGTTTCCCCGGTGAGTCATGACAGAGTCAGGGCATCAAGCGATGAGAAGAGGAAGCGTAACTTTCTGACACTGACATTGAGGTGTTTGTTATGAGGTGGAGGTAAAGAG
The DNA here is from genome assembly GCF_947347685.1 of Pleuronectes platessa. Classification (NCBI taxonomy): domain Eukaryota; kingdom Metazoa; phylum Chordata; class Actinopteri; order Pleuronectiformes; family Pleuronectidae; genus Pleuronectes; species Pleuronectes platessa. The sequence goes on from NC_070632.1 coordinate 26,394,000, forward strand.
AGATTTTATGGGACAGCAGTGATGTCACTAATACAGAAAATATACTGATACTCTGCTGCTGCTGTGGATAAAACAATGAGTGAGAGTGGAGATGATAGAAAGAACGGAGCATGAAAGATCCAATTCAAAGGTGGAGGCAAGAAAAACAACACACTAACCCTAACCGTAACCTTAACCAATGTGGAGGAACTTGTATCTCATGCTCGTGTTTTAATCATCCAAAACTGCAGGATTATTACATTCGCAGTTGTCATGTCCCTAATATATAGAATTTAACAGAATTATTATTATATGTTTCTGTTTTTACTGGGACAGTTAGGTTCACATATCTATAGAATCTATGATCATTCATCATCATGGGAAAAAAAATCTTTGCGATCGCTTAACCCTCGTTTCCCGACTTCTCCTTCCATTTCGCGCGGATCCATCACGCAACATCGCACACGAGTATCACGGCAGTATTTATATATTTAGAGCAATGGGACCGATTACCTCACAGCAGTGGATGGTAACCTCCACTCCAGTGTTAATTTCGTTGACGAAGACTATGACGAAATATATTCGTTAACGACCTTTTTTCCATGACGAAGACGAGACGAAGACGTAACGAAAACGAATCTTTGAAAATAAAAACTATGACGAAATCTATTTTAATTTTCGTTGACGAGACGAAAATGTTGGTGGTTGACTAAGTCACAATAATTTTTAAAACATCATCGTATCAGGCCGTCATTAAGTATCAGGAGCGGGCGAGTGTGTGTGTCTGTGTATGTGTGTGTGTGCGCCCCAGATAGCGCTCCGGTCCGTAGCTCCGCCCCCCGCCTCGCGCACTCGCTCAGAGAGACACAGTGAAAGCAGAGCGCGTTCTCGTGGAGCAGCCTCTCAGTGACCGACTGCTTCTTAACTATGGAAACAGTGAAAACCAGAGTTTCTATGGTCTCAGCTGCTCAGAGATCAGCGCTTCAGCTTCTTCATCAGAGCAGAAGCTGCAGTTGGTTTCTACCGAGCTGCAGTTTCTGTGTCCGGCTCCAGTCTGACCTGCTCTCCCTTTTTGTTTTCACATTTAAAATTAAATATATATTTTTAAGCTATTAGGCTGCAGCTATATGTTTTTATAGAAAAGGAGTTTAATGTGGCTATAAAATGTGACTAAAACTAGACTAAAATGGAATTAGTTTTCGTCGACTAAAACTAGACTAAAATGGAATTTGTTTTCATCGACTAAAACTAGACTAAAATGGAATTTGTTTTCGTCGACTAAAACTAGACTAAAACTAAGAAGGATTAAAATGACTAAAAGGTGACTAAAACTAATATGCATTTTCGTCAAAAGACTAAGACTAAGACTAAATCAAAAATAGCTGCCAAAATTAACACTGCTCCACTCTGGGATATTATTTGGAAAGTGAATAGTTTTTCTTTATTTTTTACTGTATAATGGAATCTTAATGTAATTAGCTGTAAGTTGTTTTATATATTTAGTAATTAAAAGGTTTGTGTGGAACAGATATCGCCTGAGCAGAACTAAAGCTGTTGATTTTAATGTTGGAGTCGTCTCCTGCTGCAGCTACACCTCCAGTGTCTCTGCCGGACTCTTTTTCATTCTCTTTTTCTTTTGCGGCCACACTCTAAGAAAAACTGGTTCTTCACAAGTGCTCTGGAGCAACTCGAGTGCTCTGGGGAACCAGTTAAATCATCTTTATTCGAGAGAAGAAGAATGTAATTTCAATTTCACACGGAATCACACTTTACCTCATTGTAATGTTTTTGTGTCACATCATCTGATGAAAGAGTGAATTATGCATTAGTTGCTAGTTAGCGTTAGCTGTGTGGCCATGACCGACACAGAATTCAACGAATGATAATAATATGCTGTATTAGTTGCTTTTACCATGTTTTAAGTGTACAATTAATTTAACAAAATAACTGATAGTATCACTGATACTATTTACTTTATATTTAGTGTTTTGGCCAATTTTAAAGGTTAAACTTATGTGGGAGAACAGCAAATGCATATTGTATAATAATTAGATCAACTTTTTAATTAGAATTATTCAAAACATAAAATGTATTCAACTTTAAGGTTTCAAATTCATTTTTAAAAGCGATAGGTGATGAACTTAACAATACTTGAGTTTTCTACTCCATCAGAATCTGATCAATCCTCTGGGCTATTGATCAGGAACAACAACAAGTTATTTAATTTGTTTGTATTATGCATTATTCCCCAGCCTCCTTGCCTAACTATTGGGAAAGGTTTATTGCACTTCCTTAAAACATCTTACTTATTGCCAAATAAATAAGACAGGTGTAGTTGCTAATTTGTTTTTACTGGGAATCCTCAAAGTTAATGCTATTTTATACGCCATATCATGAGAGTCATTATGGCCTCATCACGGCCAGGCAGTCGATGTAGGTGTTGGCTCGAGATCTATTTTCTTAGTTTCACTCATGATGAGCTGGTTCTTGATTGTGTGCTCATCCTCCAGCCTCCTCAGTCCGAACTTCAGTAGGTTGACCTGCTCCTTCAGAGCCTGGTTCTCCTTCTCCACCTCCACCTCTCTGCTCCAGCTTGTCTCGGGCTGAGGTGGCTCCTGGTGCAGACTTGCGTCCAGTCTCCTACACTTGGCCTGACGCACAGTGAGCTCGGCCAGGCATTCAATGTAGACTTTACAGAGAGCACGCCGTTTCTTGGTGTATTTTTGTAAGAGACCATCTTTGTCTTTTAGCTGGTCCTGCAGCTGCTCCAACTGCTCCTTCAGAGACGAGACTTCATCTTTAAGAGCCTTAATCTCACCCATGGCTCAGAGGAGTTCGGCTTTGTGGGTCATCACAAGGTTTTGTTGCTGCATGGTTCACAATGGAGAAAAGATCTACTTCATATGACTTTGTGAAGAAAGTTCAAACAGTTGATGCACAGTTTTCTCTCGTCTGCTCAGTTGTTTGTTGTCTTCTTGTCGGTTGGTGGTTGTCGAGGATTCGTTCTCTCAAGAGTCTTCTGCTCTCATTTGGATCTTGGAGGCAAATGACATTTGTCTGTAGGTGACAACATGAAATAGTGTGTAAGATTCGGTAAGATTTAGATGAAATTGATCTATTGACAGACATTCAATAAAAAATAATTGATACAGAGGGAGAGACACAGACAGACAGAGAAAGAGAGAGAGAGATATTTACTCAAATAAATGACAGGCAACACTTCCCTCATCAGTTACAATAGCAATCAGTGGCTTCGATTTGAATTTGAATCTGAATTTGATTGGCAGTAATAGCTGTTGTCTTTTTGACTTTGCCTAAAATACTGTAGGTGGATACCACGGTTAATCTTCCCACTGTTACAAAAAAACACTCACATCATCATCTGGTCAAAATACACCCTGTGGAGTAAGATGGGAAAATATCCTGGCGCTCAAAAGCAGTTTTTTCCACACTGCCTCGCTCTGCCTGGCCTAGGCTTCAAGATAGTAAGACATCACTCAAGTCACACAAGGTCAGAGTGGAATAGCAAACTGTCTTAAACTTTGACAGTATTCAAGGCAAAATCAAATAGACAACAGCCAATCAGAGGTCTCCTGTCAAATACATTCAGTCAGATTCGTCCTGTTGTCACAGCCACAGTGGAGTTATTGATGAAATGTCGCTGTCTATCGAAATCAGCTTAAAATTAAAATTGCAGCATCTGGTTGCTATGGTGATAGAGAAAACCTACTGACGAAGGGAGTTTTCCCAATCAATTACTTAAGTAAATACTTTTTTTTACTCTAACTCATGAAGGTATTTTGATGACTACATTCTGCAGCAGAGCCTCACCAATATGAACCTTTCAGACATATTGATCTCAGCCTTAATGTTTGTCCATATGCACCAATATGAAACTTTGAATGTAAAAAGACCCTAAATGTCATTTTTTCTAGCCTGAAATTAGATGACTTTTCCTAAAGTCACACTAAATACAGTCCTGCTCACAATTATTGACACCCCTTCATTTTTTGCATAACCTGTACAGTATCTTCAGAAACAAATGGAAATGTACAAAATGTATATGATCATTATCTTTTAATTGGAGGTCCAAAGTAATTTAACAAAGAAAATTGTTTTTTCAACTTGAATATTGTAATTTCAAAGAAGAAACAGAAAAAACATTGTGTGCAGCAATAACGGCACCCCTCTTTAATATTTGGTTGCACACCCTTTGGCAGTGATGACAGCCTCCAAGCGTTTCTTGTATCCATCTATAAGCTTCTTGCACTTCTCAGCGGGTATTTTCTCCCACTCTTCCTTTGCATTTTGTTCAAGCTCTTGAACGTTTGCAGGGTTCTTTTCCCCAATAGCAGATTTCAGCTCACCCCAACGATTTTCAATCGGATTGAGATCAGGACTCATTGCTGGTCAATTTTTTCCTTTTCCATCATTCCTGCTTGCTTTTGAATGTGTGCTTTGAGACTGTCTTGCTGGAGGACCCATGATCTACGACTCAAACCAAGTTTTCTTACACTGGGTAGGACACATCGCTCTAAAATCTCTTGATAATTCTCTGATTTCATGATTCTTGCAGCGTATTGTACTTGTTGAAACCATGACCCCAGACTGTTCCAGCTTGGCCTTCAGGTCTTGAGATGTTTGACGTTGTTATTTTCCGACCATTCACACCAACCTTTGAAGACTTCTCTCATCAATTTTTCTCTTCCCCCCACGTCCAAGTAGGTTCTTGACAGTTCCATACAAACTTCTTTCACTTGATTAATTATTTCAGGAGTTATTCCAGATTATGTACTTAAACTTCTTGGGTGCCAATAATGGTGAGCAGGACACTACATGGTTGTTGGCAGTTGTCCGTCAGATTGAAGTCCACCCAGAAAGATGAGCAGTTTGAATCTATTACCTGTGGTCATTCCACCATAGTGATTGTCAATCAATTAAACAATCAAATTGTATTTGTATAGCCCATATTCACAAATCACAATTTGTCTCATAGGGCTTTAACATGGTGAGACATCCTCTGTCCTTAACCCTCAACAAGAGTAAGGAAAAACTACTAAAAACCCTTTTAACAGGGTAAAAATATGTAGAAACCTCAGAGAGAGCCACATGAGAGGGATCCCTCTCTCAGGACGGACAGAAGTGCTTAGATGTCAAGTGTAGGAAAACATCATTGTAGCTCCACTTATCCATTTGTTTCAAAACAATAACACAAGAGAATAACTTAACATTTACATTGTTACACAAAATATGCTGTGAAATCGTCAAGGTTTACAAAACAGATGGTTGCCATATGTTTTGATTTTACATTTATCATTAGCAAACATTTAAAATAAGTATGAAAATTAACTGATGACAAGTTTATTTATTGTTATCATGATTGTATTATTGTCATAATTAATATATACGTTTTTTTAAACTTCAAACATTGTTTTTTAAATCCTTTTTGGATTTCCATTAGCTTCCACAAAGTGGAACTTATTTAATGAAAGCTACTTAGCCATACTGATTATGTTGTGTGTGTCTGTTTTATTAAGTGTTTTTGACTGACCTGCTGCTAATTTTACTTTATTTTCTGCACAGTCAGCATGCTAGAACGAGGAAATGCCTAGGTGCTCCTGATGGCCAGTCCGCACCAGGCTCCGGCTTAGGGGGTGGATCCAAGAATTGTATTTGCACTTTCTTTAGTATTAAGAGATGGGCATATTTCTACATTTCATTGATTTATCAGAATATAATTTTGGAAACTCAAGGAAATTATGTTTAGGGGACTCATAATTATGAGTGGGTTTAATTTGGGGCAGATTCAAATAAAAATCAGGAACTAGTGAATTTAAATGTGGTTTAATAAGGGCTTGGCGAAGGTATACACTCTACTTGGTGTTATTCTAGTTGTAAATGACCCAATATGTATCTTTCAATGACAGACTGATACATTTAGTTATTTAGTTTTGGAAAATATCAATGCCCTTGTACAAAGAAAGAGATACTCGTTTGTAATATTGACTTAATGAGGTGAAACTTTTCATAATTAAAGATAGGTTTCTTAATCCTGGAAAAGAAGAGCAGACTAAACTTATTCAACAAATACATCCCATCCAATTCCATCGAGCATCTTGTCAAAGCTATGACCCCAAAACTCATGAACGTGCACTGACAACTGCTAGAAGACGACTTTTCTGTGAGTCACCCGCTTACATCTGGCTGTCGTCTCTGCTTCAGTGGTGTTTGTCTCTCCCGATGAAGACATACACAGGCAGGTAAGAAACACACAGATACACCAACCACTAATTTTATTTAGTCCAAATGAAATGATTGGTTGTGTTTACTTCAGTGCAGCAAGGGCCACTTGTTTTTCAGACGACAACCCTTTTTATGGCTATCGAGATGTGAAGAAGATTCAAACAAATACGATGCTTGTCAAATACGTTTTTCAGAAAACACTTACAAATCCTACCTTTTAAACGTATAAGAGGCAGAAATCATGACTTAAAAGCACTGATCCTACATTCTTAAAATTCATTGCTATTTCTGTCAATTAGCTGTTCCACTCTTTTTATTTATCAGCGTAATGGCCTGTATTCAATATTTTGTAACTGAGAGAACTGTGGCAGCAACAGGAGCAGCTAATTTTTTGCGTGGACTATTATGTGATGTCAGTATCTCTGTACGTAGCAAACTGTGTGTGTGTTTGTGTGTGTGTGTGTGTGCAAAATGTTATGGTATTCGTCAAAGCAAGCAGATGAATGAGACCATGTAGGCATCTGCGCTGAGCTGATAGTGCTCTCAGCTTGAGCTTGCGACAAAACTCCGGGAACAGCTTTCAAACCTCGATTCAGAGGAACCGTGTCCCAGTATTATCTAAAACCCAGAAGCATGCGTTGCCACTCTCAAACACCCTCATCACATTCTACCAATCATCAGCGCGAACCTTTCCAAGATGTTCCCCGTGAAGATGCGTTCTTTTCCCCTCTCTGCTCTCTGGTCCACAGAGAAAAAGTCCAAATCTAAAGAAGTTTATTTTCTTAAAAAATGACTTTTGAAAACATCAACATAACAGCAGCGGGTGGGTGTGTCTGAGTCTGGCTGGTGTTATTGCTTCATGTCACAGAGACACTGTGAAATGGTGTATTCAAAAAGTCAAAAATAGCAAGTTCAATATTCAAATTCCCCTGTGCCTTTTCGAAGGGGTTTCTTGGTTCGTAGATCATTGCATTAGCTCCACCTATAAAAGACCTTGTAAACCTTTTAAGTTAGATTGAGTTTTCCACATGCAGTTATGTGCTTGCGTAAGAACTCTCTATTTTTGCACTGACCAGCAATATTTTATTGCACTTTTCACAAGGACTGACTCTAGGGATGCACCGATATGGAAATTCTTGGCCGATACCGATATTTAAAATAACAATCTGGCCGATAGCCGATACCGATATTTGTTTATTTTCTTTTTGTTGTTATTCATTCACCCTTTTGTGCCAGAAAAATAATTAAATCATTATTTAAAAAGCACTATTTCAAAAATGTTCAGCCCTTCATCACTCTTGTCTTTTAATGACACAAATTGAATCAGATTTATGAAAAAATCTTTGATTTAACTAAACTTTATTGAACAGAGACATATAATGACCATTTTTCCGCAAGTTGAAATGGTTCCTTGGGATCTTAATGAAATGACTAACATATTTTGGTCAAAATACCACAAGGATTATTTAAAACAGCACCTTTTTACCCTGTCTAAAACAGCCCTGTTAAAGTATCATTATAGAGAACGCTCTTCTCATTCTTTTACGGTAGCAGTATTGCCCGTTTATTAGAGGTGTTACGGCTTCTGCGTGTATGACGCATGTTGTCAACTCCCTTGTTACCTGTGCATGAGACGGATGAATAGAGCCGGTGCACATGAGAATAAAGTACTTAAACAGATGCTACGCTCATACTTTTTACGCTTTTTACTTTTAAGTAACACTGCGTGAGTCAAGATAACTTAACAAGCCCTCCTCAGTTTTACCTGTTTTTAGTGCCGGGCAGAAATCACATCGCGTCAACACCCACGTGGCCCTTCGCGATGCTTGTTTTAATCAAACAGTCGGATTCCCCTGGTCCGCACCAGTTCTCAGTCAGCTGCTAGGCGCCAGCCGAGGCGCACCGCAGGGTGCCCCCCCGCGTGAACAGAGGGTTCCCCCAGCGGTCGCCTTAGCTGAGGTGATCCGCGAGAAGGGCCCGACACGCGTCCAGAGTGGCCGCCGCTGACCGCGTACCCGGTCCCCTCCAACAGCCCGCCTTCCGTGCCGGCGATGGACACCGCCCCGCGGTCCAAGAGAAAGAAAGCCCCCGCAGCACCGGATGAGGACCTCCCGGTGCCGCACACTGAGCCTCCGGCGGCGCGGAGAGGAGGGCGATGGAGCGACTGCTCCCCCAGCCGCGGCACGTGCCCAGCGGTTTTACCACAAATATGAACATCGGCCAATGATATCGGTGAAAGTCAAGTTTATTACCGATAAGCCGATATCAATTAACGAGGCGAATATCGGCCGCTACCGATGTTCGGCCGATAAATCGGTGCATCCCTAACTGACTCCCTTCATCATCTGATCTTTTTACTTTATGCTGTATAATTTCATTTGAGTGCCGTCGGTTGCTTATTTCATTTACTAGGAAACAAATATCCATTAGAGGAAAATGTGTAAAGTACACAGCAGTGACGAAACTATACCCATGAAGCCATGGGTGGTTTCAACATCACAGTCCATGTTCCCTTCTCCCAGAGAGGACATGAAGAGCCTCATTAACCAGGGGGAGTCACAAATAGAGTATATTTTTGTCCATTGTTAGTGAGGTAAAATTAAGGCACAGGTCACCATCAAATATGCTCCCTGTTGAGTCCAGAAACCAGAGAACGACAATTTTCACAAACAGGCATAGGAAGAAAGGGGAACATGATGAAGCAGGGCTGATGGCCAGGTTGGTTTGGCACCAGCGACCAGGTAATTGGGTTCTCAGTATCAAAGTAAAATGGCTGGGATCAGGAACCTCTGTGTCTCAGTCACAACTAGACCTGTTTGTTGTTCTTTCAAGAACAGAGCTGCATAGTCTTTCTGAAAGAAATGTTTTATTTCATATAGAGACAATGCAGATGTTTGTTTTTGCTGAAGACTGTAGATAGTAAATAGGCATTATGAGATATAGTCAACCCATAAATGTAGACGTTTAAAAAAAAAAAAATTATAAATGTGATTTAAAAACCGAACAACAGTCATATAATTTAGATTAAAGCTCGAAAAACACATTTAAGTGTGAAGTATCAGTACGTTTGCCAGTGCTACTGCAGGACAAGATAAGTCAAAACATATTTAGTTTTCATCTTCAGTGGACCATAGAACTAAATCTTGGATATTCTCAGATCTCTGAGAAACAGTATTTCAATCAGACAACTCACAATCAAACCTTTATTGATAATAAATTAACAAACAGGCAAACAGCGCCTTGTTATCAGCGGAGGTGGGACAGTGTGCCTTTAGTCTGTGAACTGAGTTGAACATCTTCCTCTACAACCTTGTATTCGCTATAAGTAGTGTTGGGAACTGGCAATATTATCTGGCGGATCTCCAACAACATTCATAGAATTTGTCTTCAAAGTAAAAGCATGTTTGTTTTGTCACTTCGGCTGTGTCTGAAGGGCGGCTGTGGCTTAGGGGTAGAGCGGTCGTCCTCCAACCTGAAGGTCGGCAGTTCAATCCCCAGTATTCCCTATCTGCATGCCAAAGTGTCCCTGGGCAAGATGCGGAACCCCGAATTGCCCCACATAGAACAACAAAGTGCTGCAAATAGATGCACTGTATGAATGTGTGTGTGTGTAAATGGGTGAATGTAAAACTGTACTGTAAAGAGCTTTGAGTGGTCATCAAGACTAGAAAAGCGCTATATAAATACAAAACCATTTACTTCAATAGTTAAACCAAATTACAGATATTTTATTTTGAACAGTTGTGAACTTGGGTCTGAATATTGTGACATATGCTAAACAGTGCTTTTGCAATGGGCGACATGAAATATGAAAAAATTGCAACAATTCAGAAAATCCTTCAAATTTGTATATAAACATATAAACACATGAATAGCAACAAAGCAAATTCAGGTATTTTTATTTAAACAATGAAAAAATTTATAAAACACAATCTGGTCGATTATGAACGCATAATAGCTTCAGCAGGTAGGATGAACTCAAAGTGGGTTTCCTGGTATGGTCGGAGGACAGAGGGCGTTGTAATGCTTGTTGGGGTAGAGAACCAGCGTGCTGGCCACAACACAAAGAAAATCTAATTTGAGGCCTTGTGGGACATTCTGATCCAGCTTAGGAATTTCCCCTGGCGGTTTCAAGAAGTCCCCAGCAGGTTTCAAGAGACCCCAGCAGGCCTAGGAGTCTCTCCCAGGTGGTGGAAAATGTCCTGGGGGTCCTTTGGGGACCCCTGCGGATTTTCTAGCCGCTCCTTGAGATCGAATCCTGACAATTCAATTGGCTGATACCCCATGACCCCTCTTTAAGGGGGCAGATACCTCTAAGGCAGGGGTTCTCAAACTTTTGCAAGCTGGGCCCCCCCAAAGCTGCTTAGGGTTACTTTAACTTGAAAAGAGCCGCACAGGAAGTCACTCGGCAGGCCGAGTTTCACACAGACTTTCTTTTCCACGATCCCCAAAACGGCTCCAAACAGCTGTTCATCCCTGCAGAAGACGGACGAGGTTAAATTCCGTTCAAAGAGCACGAGAAGAATTCGCTCTTTCCCTGCCCAGCTCGACTCCCGTTGCAACCAGCGTGGAGCACGGCTTGAGCGGCCACAACATCATTCACTTGTTTCAAGGAATCCGCCGGTCGCGCACGTATCCTGAGGCTCAACAAACAAGTAGGAGGCTTTATTGTCTGGGCAGAGACTAGTTTTAATACTTAGCGTGTCATTTATTTGAGTGTATGTTTGTTTGAAGACCGCCGTGTCTATTTTCAGCCGTGTAAAACGATGTGACTTAGGGTTCCTTTGTTTACAGTGTCAACTGTATTAAAAGTGCATCACGCCGCGACGGATCGTCTCCGGCCGCACTATTATCATCCGACTAGGTTTGCAGAGACTTTACCGATCAAAGATCAGTACACAACGCCAATTTGGGTACCGAGTGGTAAAGTCACTGTAAATTTGACTCTGCCGTGTTTTTGAGAGCTTCTCTGATCACTCCTGGCATGTTTATCTTCCTCTCTCTCTCACCTGCTTTTACACACGTCCCGACCTGCAGTCACATATTTCATGTTACATAGATAAATCTAACCTTAGAGAGCCTGAACGCAATGTGACGCCATTCGGCGCCAAAACCCCGAGATAAGAATCTCTTTGTCTGAAAACTCCTTTGTGTAACATATGTGACCTACCGCCATCTTGTCTTCAGCCTCATGGCGTCGCTGAGGTCGTAAAACCTCCATTTTGAATTACGCAAACGTAACATCATCTTGAATAGGCCAGACTACGTCACCACGTGACCGTGTCATTACGCCATTGCCACTCCCCCTCTCTCACACACACACACTCACAGACATACACCAACACACACATAGAGACACACACAGACAGACAGGCAGGCACACACACACATAGATAAATACCCCTCAGTATTACATGTGTGTTCTAAATTGTGTTAAGTGCTGCTGCTGTTGTTATCTTTGAAATATTGGAGTTTGTTAAATGAAGAATCATTGAAATAACATTAACTTTATTTCCCTGTTTAATAAATCCTTTTGTGATTAAAGTATTTGCATCTTGTGATTATTTGTGCATATGTATGTGAATACAGCTGGAATACTATAGCCTGTGCTCGAACTTAAAACCCTTCATTGTTTATTATATAATCATTAATATTAAATATTGAGATTATTAATTTAACTTTATAAACTGAGACTGATCTTTAAAGATTGACTTGTTGGTCCCTGTAACCAGGGTGGTGCCCCGCGACGATAAGTAATAATTACAGATTGTATTATTCTAATTGATTATTTTATTGTTTCATAAATTATTGAACTATTCTCAATTGATAACCATATCACTAATTATTTTACTATTCTTAATTTATAGCTTTATCATTTTTTATTAGTTTTAATACATATTTGTTTTATTATTTTAGTAATCATATTTCCTGATTATTAATAATTAGCCAACTTCAAATCTACTACTATTGCACAACATGCTGTAGTGGTTACTAAGCCAGGTCAAACAAACCTCTTAAATTAGTCAATATGAATGAAAGTTGAGTCGACTGACTGAACTGTGGATTACTGTGGCTTCACACACACCATCAGGCTGCCAGGAGTGAATGAAAAAACAACAGTGGTACGTGTTATTCAGTGATACAGTATGGTCTTATGGGAGGACTTTCACAGTAATATGAATAGCTCTGACCTTTTATAGAAGCCCAGGAACTAAATCATTGACTGTGGTCTAGGTTTTCTATATAAGCTAAGATAAAGTGGACAGCTCTGCCTCGGGATCTGCCTCAGCCGCTCTTGAGACCTCTCTCATTAATTTCTGGGCCAGCGAACAGTCACCTTGAATCAATTGATTAAACTAATTGAAAGCATGACACTACCAAACAAAGACGAGAGTTTTCTTGCTGATGTGTGTGGAGCTGTGCTGGTGTCCGAAAAGTCTGGCTGATTTAAATTACCCTCCAAAACCCACATCTCCTTATTTACGTCTAGTAAACCATGCAGGTCGATCATTTTAGTTTTATTTCCCCACTGTTTTTAACCCACATTGACCACCATTAGCAACCTTTTGTTGAAGGTATCGTTGTGTATGTATAATGATGGAAGGTTTTCTGTGATAAGTATAGCTGAATCTTTGACTGGGCGATCGATAATTTCTGCTGTGTGTGTGATCTGTGGCATTTCAGGAGACTTTAGGGGCCACGGGCAAAAGGGACCTGGAAGCACATTGAACCAGACAAACACCCTGAAGCAAAAATGTATTTATTTATCCTCAACGTACGTCAATGGACGGAGCCTTCTGTTGTCAATCTGTGGTCATTTCCTCTAAATTTGTGCACATCTTCTTAAAGCTTACAGGTATGGATAAAACAGAGGAATAGAGCAGTACTGCTGGAAATTGTGAAGCCAATAGTTCAAGCGCGAATGATGTTTCAACAATGGGGGAACTTTCAGAGGAGACTTTGAAAGTTGTTGCAAAACTACATGCATATTTGTAAGATGATACATTCCCAACAGGGATACACTGTTGCTTTAGCTTATTTCTAATGAAGTACATTATCACGCCTTGTTTGAAACAGATGTCTCTTTTTGCACATAAAGAGGCCTTTAGTGCACTTCATGGTTCATACGATATTCTGTATAGTTCATCAATGCTGCTCTGGCATTACAAAACTTTTGGCACCTACCTAGTGACATAGGACCTTGTAAGAGTGTTTCTGACCATTATGTTGTTTCTATTATACATAGATGGTTGTAGAATTTAGGAAGATTCTAACAAAACTGTTGTGGGACTGTGGACTAACACAATTAGACATTTTGAGATGGGGGCATCAAAGAAATGCCTGCTATCCTGTTGCAATGCCTCTGTGTGTGATCTCCACTGTTT